>NC_133516.1:46395000-47020000 GCF_049354715.1 Callithrix jacchus
AAATTGTCACAGCATTTCTGATTACTCACCTAACACACTACACATTCCTCTCAAATGTATAGGGATCTTTCTTTAAGAAAGGCCAAATATTAGGCTGCAAAACAAGTCTCAATATGTTTTAAAAGAGTGAGATCCCACAACCACAATGGAGTGAGGCAAAAAATCAGAAACAGAAGAAAAACTAAAAAATTCACAAATATGTGAAAACCAAACTACATACTCTTAACCAACAGGTAAAAGCAGAAATCATAAGGGATACTAGAAAATACTTTGAGATGAATTAAAATAAAAGCAGAGTATAAGAAAATTTATGAGATGCAATGGAAGCAATGTTCACAGGAAATCTATAGCTGCAAACACCTACACTAATAAAGAAAAAAAAAAAGAATGAAGAAAGATCTAAAATACTTTACTTTTTAAAGAACTAGAAAAATAAGAGCAAACTAAAACAAAAAAAAAACAGGAAAAAGAAGGAAATAATAAAGATTAGAGTGGAGATAAATGAAATAGAGAGTAGAAAAACAATAGAAAAAAATCAACAGAACCAGGAATTATTTGAAAAGATCAACAAAATGGACAACTCTTTAGCTAGAATGACTAAGACAAAAATGAGAAAAGACTCCAATTACTAAACATCAGAAATGAGGAGAGAACATGTCTACTGATCTTATAGTAATAAAAAAGATTATATGCGAGTACTATGAACTATTGTAAGCCAATATATTAGAGAATCTAGATAAAACATGCAAACATATACAAATTGCCTAGAAACAAACAAATCACAAAAATTGACTCAAGAAGAAATAAAAAATATGAGCAGACATATCAGAAGTAAAATGATTGAATCTTCAATTAAAGGCTTCCTCAAAAACAAAAGTTAGTACAAGTTCACTCATGAATTCTAGCAAATATTTAAACAAACATTAATACCAATGCTCTTCAAATTCTTCCAGAAAAAATTGAAGGAGAACACTTCCTAACTCATTCTATGAGGCCAGTATTACCCTATCACCAAAGCCAAAGACAACACACACCCATACCAGATGAATATTGCTTATATAGATGTAAAAATCCCCAACAAAGTACTAACAAATTGAATCCAATAGTATACTAACAGGATAATAATACATCATGGCCAAGTGGGATTTAGTCCAGGAATGTAAGGGTGGTCCAACATAAGAAAGCCATTTAATGCAACACACTACATTAACTGAACAAAGGGAAAAAATGTGATTATCTCAATTGAAGAAAAAGCATTTGACAAAATTCAACACCTTTTCATGATAAAAAATATTCAGAAAGTTAGCAATAAAAGGAAACTTATTCAACATCGTAAATGACACTTAGGAAAAAAAAACCCACAGCTAACACCATTCACAATGATAAAAGAGCAAAAACTTTTCCCACAAGATCAGGAAAATGCCAAGGATGTCTGCTTTCACCACTGCTACTCATCATGTACTGGAAGTTCTAGTCAGAGAAATTAGGAAAGAAAAAGAAATATTAACAAAAGACATGCAAAGAAAGTGGGAATGAAGAAGTACAACTAATTCTATTTGCAGATGTCATTGTGCAGTACATTGGAATCCCAAGAATCCATTAAAACTATTACTAGAGCTAATAAACAAATTTAGCAACATTGAATGATACAAGATAAACAGAAAAACCCATTGTATTTCTATACATCAGCAATGAACAATCCCAAAAGGAAATTTTAAAATAATTCCATTTACAACAACATCTAAATGAATGAAATACCTAGGAACAAGTTTAAACAAGGAGGTGAAAGGCTTTCTATATTAAAAACTATAAAACTTTGCTCAAGAAATTAAAGAAGACCTATATAAATAAATAGACATTACATGTCTATGGATTAAAAGATTTAGTATTGCTAAGGTGACAACATTCTCCAAATTAACCCACAGATTCAGCGAAATTCCAATCAAAGTCCCAATAGCGTTTTTGCAGAAATGAAAAAGCTGATCCTCAAATGCATGTGGAATGACAAGAGACCCCAAATAGCCAAAATAATATTGAGAAAGAAGAACACAGCTGGGGGAATCATACTTCGTGATTTCAAAACATACTATAGTGATCAAAACAGAGTACTGGCATAAGAATAGATGCATAGACTACAGACATAAAATCCCGAGTTTAGAAATAAACCCATATATCCATGGCCAAATGACTTTCAACAAGGGTGCCAAGACCACTCAATGGAGAAAGAACAGTCTCTTCAGCAAGTGGTGCTGAGACAATGGGATATCTATGTTTAAAAGCATGATGTTGGAGTCCTGCCTCATGCTATATACAATAATTAGCCCAAAATAGATCAGTGGCCTAAACATAAGAGCTAAAACTAGAAAACTCTTTTTTTAAAAGTGGCAGGAAAGCTTCATGACATTGGATTCGGCAATGACTTCTTTGATATGACCTCACAAACAAAGGCAACAAAAAACAGACACGCACTACATCGTAATTTAAAACTGTGTGCATTAAAGGACACCATTGACAAAGTAACAAAGCAACACGAGAGATCGGAAAAATGTTTGCAAATCCCATCTCTGATGAGGAATTGACATCTAGAATCTGCAAGTCAACAAGAAAAATAAATAGATCAAAAAATAAGAAAAGGAACATCATTGAACTATACATTTAAATTGAGACCAATTTTAGGATGAGTTTATTTTACTATTTACACGATTTATTTATTTTTTTTAAATTGGCAAAGAACTTGAATGACACGTCTCCAAAGAAGATATATTCAACAAGCACATGAAAAGATGCTCAATATCTTTTGTCATTAGGGAAACACAAATCAAAACCATAGTAAGATAAATTTATCTTCTCAGGAGGGCTATAATTTAAAAAAGCGAAAATAACAATTTTGGCGAAGATGTGGAGAAAATGGTACCCTTGTATACTGCATTAAAATGCAAAATTGGCCGGGCGCGGTGTCTCAAGCCTGTAATCGCAGCACTTTGGGAGGCCGAGGCGGGTGGATCACGAGGTCAAGAGATCGAGTCCATCCTGGTCAACATGGTGAAACCCCGTCTCTACTAAAAA
The DNA here is from genome assembly GCF_049354715.1 of Callithrix jacchus. NCBI lineage: Eukaryota > Metazoa > Chordata > Mammalia > Primates > Cebidae > Callithrix > Callithrix jacchus. The sequence continues at coordinate 46,398,067 of NC_133516.1, forward strand.
TACAAAATCTTAGCTGGGCATGGTGGCATGTGCCTGTAATCCCAGCTACTTGGGAGGCTGAGGCAGGAGAATTGCCTGAACCGAGGAGGTGGAGGTTGCAGTGAGCCGAGATTGCGCCATTGCACTCCAGCCTGGGTAACAAGAGCAAAACTCCGTCTCAAAAAATAAAAAATAAAAAAATAAAATAAAATGCAAAATTATGCAGTTGCTGTAGAACATCATTTGATAGTTTAAAAGTTAAACCCAGAATTACCCCATGATTCAGCAACTCCAATCTTAGCTACACATCCAAAAGAAGTGAAATTAGGTGCTGAAATAAATGCCTGAAGTAAATACTCATAGCAGCACTATTCACAATAGGCAAAGGTGGAAATTTTGGTATATCCACACAATGGAATATTCTTCAGCCAAGTACTGACACATGCTACAATAGAGATGAATCTTGAAAAACATTACAGTACATGAAAGAAGCTAGACAGAAAAGGCCATAAATTCGATTTCTATTAAATGTCCAGAATACATAAATCCATAAAGATAATGGAGATTGACGGTTTCCAGGGACTGAGGGAAGAGTTGGGTGGGGACCAACTGCTTAGTTCAGCCATAACAACATTTTTGGCACCTGGGACCACTTTCATGGAAGACATTTTCCATGGATAGGGTGGGCGGGGGTGGTTTTGGGATGAAACTATTCCACCTCAGATCATCAGACATTAGAGTCTCAGAAGGAATGCACAACCTAGATCCCTCGCATGTACAGTTCACTATACAGTTTACGTTCCTATGAGAATCCAATGCTGCAACTGATCTGACAGGAGGTAGAGCTCAGGCAGTGTTGCTTATCTACCAGTCACCTCTTGCTGTGCAGCCTGGTTCCTTACAGGCCATGGCCCATGACCCAGAAGTTGGGGACCCCTGGCTTAATGTATACAGGGTTTCCTTTTGAGGTGATGAAGTTTCATAACCAGATGAAGGTGATAGTTGCAAAACATTAATATACTAAATGCCACTGATTTGTTCACTTTAAAATGGTTATTTTATATTATGTGAGTTTCACTTTAACTAAAAAATACAACTGATAGAGTACAGTCACAATATTACTTTAAAAAATATTAGAAGAAAATCATAAACATGTTAGCAACAACTAATCTCAGTGTAGAGGTTGGACTGGGTTTGGTTTTCATTTTGCCGGATTACATTTTGCAAAATTTCTCTTATGGATATTTATGACTCTTAAATAACACCTTTAAAAACCTGTTCCCCTGAACTGCATGTTCAGTTAAAGGAAAAAAAGATCTTTGATTGTAAGATGTGTTAGGAATGGCCTGGTGTAGACACAGATAAAAAACAGGACTGTCAGTTCTAATATATGTTATATTCAGATCTTGACAGTGACCCTAAGCTGCATTCGCCTCCTCTTAGTATTCTCTAAAAGTTATACAAATATAGATAAAAAGAAGATGAGATTAGAAGGATAAGTGAACGCTCCCTATTAATTCAGACCTGATTGGCTATTTGGACTGTGGATGCTATGAAATGGGGAAAATTCAGAAGAGTGTCCATTTCAGTGATAGAAATTGTAAGGGTGTGATAATAAAGCTGCTTCCACTTGTTGCATGCATATTTGGAGATGAAGATAGAGGCTAAAAAGACTGAAGTGGCTGTGGCTGGTCAGGGTGACGGGAGGGTCATTCTTCAAGGGATTACGTAAGTGGCAGCAGACAGCTGTTCTACTTCTATGGAAACTCAGAGTGTTACTTAAATAGTACCCTGAACGCTTCTGCTTCTATTATTAGGAAGGACTTAATTCCAAGAGTAGTGCTTCTCAGATGCAAGTCCAAGGGAGACTTTTACTCTCCTTTAAGAATGACTCGAGTTAACGCTGTGGAACCTAAAGATCAGGGGATTGGGAAAAGATTCTTTCCAGGCATGAGGGTTTTGCAACTTTTGATTTAATTAATTATGTTTGAAGAGTCTGGCTTATTTATGACAGGTGAACTTTGTAATTGTGACATTGGGAGTCAAAACTTCTTTTCCAAATGTCATTCCAGACCTTCTTGCCAGAGACTCTGGTGCTGGATCATCTTCTGTAACACCCACAGAGGCACACTAGAAGATAACATCAACCAGATATGAAATCTGTTGCGAATTGGTTCAAATACTCCTGCGCTCAAACGAAAGGGCAAAGATAGGCACGTGGGTCTGTAAAAAGGGTAATCAGCTTCAGGAGGGCAGGCGACAATCCTTGGAAGCCAGGCAGAATCACCGCAGAGTTACATGTGCTTGATCCAGTGCAATGGAGGTGTCCTGCATGCCACCCGGCACAGCAGTTAAATCCCTACCACTGGAATGCTCCTTTGTAAGCCCTCTCCAGATAAGGAGGAAAGAATGTAGTTAAGAACCTTATCGTTCAAAATACCTGTCCCCAGGGACCCGCCTGCCAGGATGCACATTCCGGCTGCTGACAAGTCTGCATAGATGTTGGCTTGGTCTCAGGGTCACACATTCTATCGTTTAATCGATCTTCACCAAACTGACACCAGACCTGGCGGTGCTTATGCCCTTTTCCACAGGTGACCAAGCACTGTAATGAAAAGCAGAGCTGGTCAGGGTCATTTCTAATCAATGTGTTGTGGTTTCTGGGGTTATTTATTGATGAGTAGGAACAGGTGTGTCCTTTTCCCATACCAATCCCTCTTCCGTAGCAACTTCTAAATATACTAAGCCTCATTTTTCCTTTTGTTCATTCATACATTGATTCATTCTATATTTATAGTCTCTGGGTCAGTTTCAAGCACAAAATAAACTCAACATAGCACCATGCTATGAAATTTGAACAACATTCATGATTTTCTAGCATAGGAGTTCAATGTGGGGAATTATAAATCAGATCAACCTGGGTTTTAATCCTATACAACCAGGTCACAGGATCAATTTTCTAATCTGTCAAATGAGAATTAGTGTCTACTGCAAAGGGTTGTGAAAACTAAATGAAACAAATCCAAGTTAAGCTCTTAGCATAATGTTCATTTAATAAATGTTAAATAATCATTTTATTCATACTTTTTGTAGGAAATTTGAAGACTGCAGAAAAACATAAAAGAAAAAAATAATGATTCAAACTCTCACTACCCAAGGATAACCATGATCAATATTTCGTTGTTTTCTTTCCAGTCTTTTTTAGCAACTGCGGATTGTAGTGAATTTACAGTTTGATTTCCCCACCCCCATTTTATCACATATTGTTGCAAAGGTTTGTTACTTAGTTTGAAATGATACTTTAACTAGTATTAGCTATGGAAGTAAAATTTAAGCCCACTACTTCTTTTTTCTTTTTTGACCAAATACTAGAGATTTTTAAGCCAAGGTAACCTGTTAACCTAGAATTAAAGCACTAGGTTTGTAGTTCATTTGTCCAGGAATCAGATACTGTTAATCAAATATACTGTTAATTGACCATTTCAGGGCCATTAATAGTATCCTGTTCAGATTCATATTTTATTTGATGGTGAAAGTAAAATTGCACTTTCAAGGATGGAAGAAGAGCATGGATGTATGAGCTGTAGCAGGGAAACTTTTTCTTTTCCCATGTTCCTGACTTAGCCCATAAAAAAGGGCCAGACATGGTGGCTTACACCTGTAATCCCAGCACTTCAGGGGGCCTAGGAGGGAGGATTGTCTGAGCTCGGGAGTTCGTGACCAGCCTGGGCAACATGGTGAAACCCCGCCTCTACTAAAATACAAAAAATTAGCCAGGCATGGTCGTGTACGTCTGTAGTCCCAGCTACTCAGAAGGCTGAGGTAGGAGAATTGCTTGAACCTGGGAGACAGAGAATGCAGTGAGTTGAGATCTCACCATTGCGCTCCAGCCTGGGCAACAGCAAGACTCCATGTCAAAAAAAAAAAAAAAGAAAAAAAAAGAAAGAAAAGAAAAAGAAAAAGAAAAAGAAAAAGGAGCTCTGTTTCGTGTTTCTTATTTCTCTTCTTCCCTTTAGGGAAGGTGGAGTGAGTCTCTGCTTGGTAAGAATCTCCTTGGGCTGTATTAATGCTGGGCTGTGTTAATAGTTAGTGATAACACTATATCATAAAAGCAAGAAAGAGGCTACATCTTCTTTCTCTTGTTGTCCTTAGGTACCACTTGCACTAAGCACTGGAGGGTTTGCCTTGTGCTTCATAAAGTAAGAGATGAGAAAGGCATAAATCTGATACTCAGTCTGGTCAATTTCTTTTTCTTTTTCCAGGATTTGTGTTTGTTTTTTCCTTGCAGTTGGATGGGTAAGTCAGACAGGTCTAATTATCTTATTTCAAAGTCAAGGAAATAGGAAACCTCAAGTTGACTTCAGATGTGAGCTAGTATAGCTTTATGATGAATAAATCCATGATTTCCTTTCAGTGACTTAGCTAGGGCTCAAAGAGAAGGGAAGGTGATGGACTGAAACTTCAAAATCACAATAGAAGCTACCACAGTTGAGTAACCCAGCCGAGCCCAAAGTGCCTCTGAGGTCACTGGCAGATTAGTCACATCCAGTACTACAGTCATGGTGCAGGCAGAGAACTGGAGTTGTTTTCTCAAGGGAGATAAAGGAGAAAGTTGCCCAAGATTTAGCCGTAAACAGATCAGGGGCACCAGAACTAGAATACGAGAGATGATCTAGGGGAAATAATAGCCCACCCATCTCACCTCTGACCAGTCTCCAGATTTCCACTGTGGACAAGGGAACTCATTGCACCTCTGAATGGTAACTTTCTCTTGATGCGTGCATTTGCTGTCATCCAGTACATCATTTCGGGTATTGACACATATAGCCCTTCTCCTCTGGGTCCCACCATCACAGCTTTTAGAACACTGTAGGGGCAAAAAATTAAATACAACTGTTGCTAAGTTTCTTATGTAGTATGCTCAAGATCCTGGCTATGTCATCTCTTCTAGCTCTTAAGAAACAAACCCACAAACTGGCCAATTCTAGTTGTTATTTTGGTGGAGATCTTTTCATGTTATGTTTGCTTACCAGGTTTATAATTAAAGTCCATATTAGCTCATTGGCATACAAAAATAAAATTGAAAATGGCTTGTAGAGTATGCAAAATAGATCAGTTGAGTTGTTCTACTTCTTCCAATTTACCACATGTCACACCCATGTCAGACATTACAAATCAATCAAGCTATTCTATTCTGCAGAGCTTGAATGGGGTCAGGCATTACAAGTCAATCATGGTCCTCTTTTCCACAAAGCCTAAATGAGGCTTACACACCTGCAAGGAGCCCCCAACTAATCAAACAGCATCCGAGAAGACTCTTTGAGTGAGAGCCAACTTACTTCAGTCCAGGAAGAATAGCGCCAGCCGCCCGTGTTACATTCCCCTGAGCATTTTTCACGGTTGCTTGGTTTGGGATGGCTGCTGCAAAAACTGTCATCAACCTTCTCGGTCTTCCCATCCAGCCTGCTATATTTGGCACAGTAGATGTCTAATGTGCGGTAACCCAAACCACACTGGGCATTACATTCACTCCTGCTGGCAACATGCCACCTATGCATAAAAAATGGAGCAAAATCAACATTTATGTTAAAACAAATATGCCTTATCTACAGTGAGCCAGTATTCATAGAAGCGTTGAGTTCTTTTTCCTTTCTTAACTCGAATATCACGAAGCCCAAAGCCATCATCAGTTACTAAAATCTAATTTTAAACCAATATATCCATGTATTTTTCATGGCTGCCAATATACATGGAAATCACAGAATGACAGCCAGAGGTCTTATCTTTGTGATGAATTTACCCCAATACAGTCAATCTGAAATTCAAGCTACCAAAAGGAAGATAAATAAATAAATAAATAAATAAATAAATAAAAACAAAACAATGAAATTCAGCAGAGCAAATAAAGCAATTTTATATTTCAAAGGTTCATGAACTCCAGTACTTCACTTGGCTTTTCCCAACAGAAAACTGCTCTTGGAATCTCGTCCTAAGATTCTTCCTTTATGTGGGTCTATACTAGAAGGTGCTTAATGAACATTCCATGAACTAATTAAAGAATGGATAATTTGGACTACAATTGTGAATTTCAAGTATATTATATCCTGTGTACATTATTATCTGTAAATAAAGCCTCTTAAATTCCTTGAAGACATGGACTATATTTTATACAATTCAATTATACCCTTTAAAATTAGGCTTGAATCTATAAATCTCTGTCACCTTTGTATCCATAGTACCTATAACAAGATTTTGGGGGGACACAGTGGATTTTCAGTATGTGCTGGCCAACTGTAGTTCTTTTAATGCCCCAGGAATATGATCAGCAGTGCTTAAATTAAAAAAGAAAATAATGTATTTAAACTAAATATTCTAAATAAATGACCTTAAAATGTATTTTGTTGATTACATTTAGAAATCCAAAAAGGGTGCTTTCTTTATACTCTTCATTGGATTTTACTCTTGACTGTTCACTCTCTACTGCTCAGAAATTGAGTGGTTTGCTGGTTACCAATGTCCTGAAACTACTTCCATGAATACCTGTTTAGGGTAGAACTCAGGGTAAAAAACAAAAAAGAGTTCTGGCCACATGCTTGTCTTGGAATTTCTCATGAATACCCAAAAGTAGGTCAGAGTTGACCATCTAGCAAGTAAAGTGGGCTATGGAGATTTTCCGATAGAGTGACACCATATTTGGGGAATTTTGTTTTAACCTGGAACACGTTCAATGAGGAATTGTAAAATAATGCTTTATCTCATCCTGTCACAGTCTAGTAGGGCAAATGCTCACTTCCTTCAGGAAGTGTGGCAAAAAGGTGGCCCAATTCAACAGAAAGCATCTGGAACTTTCATCTGCCCTTTGATTCCTGTCTACCTTCTCTTTGCCTTCGTCACCATTTCCTTGTGGAAAGGTTATTTTCCATCCTGGATGAAGCAGGAAGGTATCCCGCCTCCACAAGAACACATGCCAGCAGCTTAGCATGGCAGAGTAGCTCGAGTGCCCCCAACAGTAACATCATCCCCAGAATCTGAGCAGAGAACCTAGAAGAGTCTATGGAAAAGTCATAGCACTGCCTTAGAAAAGTCCTCAAGACGCTACCCCTTTCTGGCCAGGTACAGTGGCTCACGCCTGTAATCCCAGCACTTTGGGAAGCCAAGGCAGGTGGATCACCTGAGGTCAGGAGTTGGAGACCACCCTCACCAACATGGAGAAACCCCGTCTCGACTCAAAATACAAAATTAGCCAGGTGTGGTGGTGTGTGCCTGTAATCCCAGATACTTGGGAGGCTGAGGCAGGAGAACTGCTTGAATCCAGGAGCAGATTGTGGTGAGCTGAGATTCTGCCATTGCATTCCAGCCTGGGCAACAAGAGCAAAACTCCATCTCAAAAAAAAAAAAAAAAGCTATCCCTTGCTCTGTAGTCTCTCTCTGGATGGTGGTTTTCACTTCAGTGTTTTGGATTCATTTAGTTCATTTCAAAGGACATAAAATACAATTGCATTTTACTACAACATTTCAGAAAAGTATATTCCAATGGGTGTGAATAAGTAGAAACTGACAGAAAAAAAGTGTAAGTCTGTGTGTTTTTGTTGCGGGGCATTTGTGGGATTAAATAATTTTAAGAACTACTGAATTCAAAGGTTTTATGTATTACAGAACTTCTCAAGGCCTTTGAAACATTGATCAGCATTATTAATCTCCACATGGGAAAGGAGATTCTTGGTAAGGCTTCTCAGACATACTGGTTTGCCATGAATCATCTTACGAAATGAGTGGTCCACATGCATGCTTTTGGAAAAACTGTTTCAGAGTTTGACCAATCAGTAACAATCCTCTCCTCAGTCTTTCAGTTTTAAACACAGCTACTTGACAATAATTAGTATAAATCATGGTTTTATTGACCGTCACTTTGTTAGAAGCAAGACAGAACACCTTATTTAGGCTTGGCTTGTGTCTTTGTATATTTCTCAGTGAACAATTTTGCTTTCCCTGCAATCTATACAGGCCAGTAAGATATGCATTTGAATGTTGACAAATAGGCATGACCTTTTGTTTAATTTTAGGCATGAGCATGCACCTGTCTAATGGGGCCTTGGAAACGAATTCTAAACTCCTGTTTTTTTTTTCTTTGCATTTTAAAATTCCTAACCTTATGATCTTCACATCTACCAAAAGACCTGGCCATATCCCTTCACCTTTTCTTTAATCAGAGGTGCTATTATTATCGTCAGAATCTGTGATCTGACCTGCTGTCCTTGTTTGGTCTGAATAGAATATATATATAAAAGTTAAGTGTTAAAAAAATAGTGACTTTCTCCAAATGGGGAATTTAGAATTTAGAATAGCTTAGTATGCTAGCATATCTAGCATACCTACTATATGAAATGGAAAGGCCTGAAGCCCTGATTTTACCTGGGGATTGTGACATCACTATTAATAAAAATCAGGGGATGAACTATGGAATCAGAAAGGCCTTATTTGAGTGTCACTCATTAACTAAGTGACCCTAATTGAGTCACTTGACTTCACTAAGCCTCAGTTTCCTCGTCTGTGAAATGGAGAGAAAACAGAATCCATTTCACTGGGCTATTTGGAAGATTGAGCGAGGCAAGGCATGTGTAGCATTTCACACATATGGCAGGTATTCAAGAAAAGTAGCTATTACTGTTATAATTTATTATTATTATCATTATCCTTGGTGTTTCACTCTCCAACCAAGTTTCAAGTATCATGTAACTCCACATAAACCAATAAACAGAAATCTATTCAAGATCTTTTGCATCATTTTACATAAAAACTCATGGCTCTGAGTCTACCTTTTAATGCATTAGCTTTCTAAGCACTGTTTAAAGTTTATGTCTAAGGGCTTTCAGTGGAGGAGAAACTCTGGAGAACATCACATAAGCCACCATCATCACAAATTAAATCGTGGCTCATTTTGGAATCTGCTCAAAGTGAAAAATAGTTTTTCAAAATAACAGCTAAAACATTATCTCCACTCTCAAACTGGTGCTCCATGGGTAAACTTAAAAAGAGGGTTCTTAAAGAATTATTTACTTTTTATGATCATGTTCTATTATTTGAAATGCTTTATATAAATTCATCATCTTTACGATCACAGGAGCACACTTAGTGCTGCAGGCAGGAGTTCTGCTGTAACTGTACTTATCATGGGAGACTCAATCAGTCCCGTTCTGATTCAACCAGTGGAGAAAAGACAGGTAAGGGGCTCCAAGCAAGGAAGAGAACAGGGATGGGGCAGAAAGCTCATAGGAATTCTTTCTTTTCACAAAGGTAGAGAAGGCACACAGAATAGAATCCATGGGTAGCACTCATCATCATAACTGAATGAAGAATAAAAACAGCTCTGTCCTGAGGTTTAAGCACAGGATCTAGGTGCAGACAGACCACATTTATATTTCCGTCACTCCACTAACTAGTTGTGTGAGTTTGGGGACTTTGCTTAAAGACTCTCAGCCTCTATTTTCCTTATTTGTACAATGGTAATAATATATAAGTCATAATGTCATTTGAAGAATTAGTAGGGTATTAATTATATTAATAGGTTAATAGACAATGGGATAATCTAAGAACTATCCTATTAGTAAAAGAATATTAATGGGATAATATATAACTGTTAAAAAATAGTTCTTAGTAAATGGTTGACTCTATTACCATAACCATTACAGAGTACTGGGGAATACAGTGATAATTTGATAAAAGGCTACTCTGAAAATGTTGCCATTCCCAATTTATTAAGGCATCTATCCACCAATTCAATTTTTTTCTCAAACTTTAGTGATTAATTCAGTTTGGCAGTTAGCTAATTATTTTTTCCTGAGGACTTGAACTTTAATTTAACTCAATTGACTGAAACAATGGGTTTATATGGACAGCATCTACAACAAGAATATTGCCTAGTATAAATGTCTTTTAATGTCTTCTTGTTTTTTTTTTACAATGACTTTTGTCAATATATTTTGGCAAGCTAATTTCACTAGAGCAATGAGCTAGAAAGTCAGTGACACTGGGGTAGAGACTAGAAAGATCCTGGACTTTGAAGTCAGAGCCTTCAGTCAGGACTGGCAAAGATATGACACTCTTACCATAACTGCCCCTCTCACTCCCATGGCAGACTTTATTAGTCAATCTCATAGCTCCTCTGTTTTCTCAGAGCCTCAAGAAGGCCTTATAATCTGCCCTAAAGCACTATAGGCAACCAATATCCTTTGAGAGGATTTGGCATTGTAATGTGAAGCCTTCAAAATGCTTAAGTATTCACTTTTCTGCTTATAAATGGTGAGACCCTAACATGTTCCCCACACACTCTCCACTGAATTTCCTTCTTAAAAGGAGGACAAAACAGCAACGCACCTTAACTGCATTTAACCGTCATGCAGACTGTACTATGCAAGCCTTGACTACTAAATATTTCAATATGACACAGTCAACCTTACAGTCAACCTTGCAGGCAAGTGGAAAAGCTTCAGAGTGCTCCACCCACCCAATATTTCCTGCCTCAGATTTTATACTTTTCTTAAATAAAGAATTGTTTGAATTCTCAGACATCTGTATATATATTTTCTTGTTTCTTCCATGACACTACGTTAGTACACTGCAACTTTCATGTGTGTAGGAGTTCTTCTACTGGATGGTATGCACTCTCAGTAGATACATAGATCCTTACAGAGGGATGAGGTTCTCCCCTTTTCTTTTGACTTTCAAAACAAGATTTTACATACAATGTGACTCAATCATAATGCTAATACCTACCCAGCAAGTTGTGAGAATCAACTGAGAATGTTTTTTTGGCAAGTGCCATATTCTATTAGCTATATTAAATTCTTAGGTGAACAAGAAATCTGCACATGTATGTCCTGGATAATCATTTCCAGAGGGATGGGGAATTGGTTAAAGCTTATTTCACTGAAACACAAGAAAGGGGAACTAAAGACCAGCATCCCCTCCTTCCACTTCTCCTGCTGGGACCTCCCGCAAGACTCTCACAATTCAGTGGTAAAGACTTTGAGGAAACAGTTGCCCACCTCAGGTCACAGTCTGTGCCACAGGGTTCACTAATGGGTCCAGGCTGAGGCAGCCGATCACATCTTTGATCAGAAACAGTAAGCTGATCAGATTCCCTGGTGCAAACAGGTTTTCGTTTCCGCTCCCCTAAGCAGAGAGGGAAAAAAAATTAATTCAGAAAAAGTAATCTATTCCACAAACAATTTAGACCCTAGATTGGTAAACATTTTCTCTAAAGAGCTAGACAGTAAATATCTTCAGGGTGTATGGTCTCTGTTGCACTATTCAACCCTGATATTACAGGGCAAAAGCAGCCACTTATAGGCAACAAATAAAAAAAATCGGCATGGCTGTGTTCCAATAAAACTTTATTTATAAAAGTAGGTAGTCCCTGTGCAGTGGCTCGCACCTGTAATCTCAACACTTCGGGAGAGTGAGTTGGGTGGATCATCTGAGGTGAAATTCCTTCTCTACCAAAAATATAAAAACCAGCTGGGCTTGGTGGCATGTGCCTGTAATCCCAGCTACTTGGGAGACTGAGGCATGAGAATCTCTTGAACCTGGGAGGCAGAGATTGCAGGGAGCTGAGATTGTGCCACTGCACTGCAGCTTGGGCGACAGAGCAAAAGTATCTCAAAATAAAACAAAACCAAACAAACAAACAAACAAAAAAAAACTGAGAGAGAGAAAGAAAGAGAAAAAAGAAAAAGAAAAAAAAAGTAGGTAGTGGGCTGGATTTGGCCTACTAACTATGGTTTGCTGACTCCTAATTTAGACAAAAGAAAACAAAATAAATAACATATGATATGACTACTAAAACCATGCCTCTGGAAAATTACAGTGGCAGAAGTGATTTCTGCTTGGTTTTACAAATCTGTACAAAGATCTCTTAGGGTAAAGAAACCTCAAATGTCCTGAAGCCCTTAAAAAGTTCAACTTCCCAGCCAAAAATGACCAGACACATTCAAAGAAAAGAGATTAGAGAATGTATGCAGATAGAACGGTTCACAGTTTGCATACATTTGGCTGTTATTAAAAAAAAAAAAAAAAAAAAAAAGATAAAAAACTTCTCTCAAATCCCCCGAACTCAAATTCAAAGCAGATACCTTGGCAGGGTTTGCTGCATGCTTGCCATGGCCCATGACTGTTCCAGTAAAACTGCTGAGGTTTATCTTCAATGGGAATATTGAAAGAATAGCGTACGTCAGGGTTGTATAACTTTCCCACCGACAAAACCTAGAATGTGTGGACAAGACAGAAAGATCATGTGTGGGCTTGGTGATGCCGAGCAGAAGAAAAGAGTGGTAGGCTCACAGTCAAGTTTTTACCTGAAGTAGAAGTTCTTGTTCAATGCGATCTGTTGCATTTATTCTTTCTACGACAGTCTCAGATCCGCTGTACTCTACCACAGCATTCCCAATGCGGATTTCCCTTTTGGCCATTGTGACAACAAAGTTTCCATTTAGCAAGAATTCACCTTTACTGCTTGATAAAGCTGTAGGTGAGGAAAGACAATAATACACTGATCTTCTGTCAATGACTAGCTGTTTGAACTATGAAGTAACATCTAGATAGGTAGAGAGTCACTGTGCACAGAATGGGGACTTTTGAGCCAGACAGGCATGGCTTCAAATCCCAGCTTTGCCACTTGCCAGCTGTGTGGCCTTGGGAATCATTTTCCATCCATCTCCATTTCTTTATCTCTAAAGTGGAGATAAAAGCACCTACCCACTTGTGGTACCTGTGAAAAATAAAATGTAACCTAGGTGTGCTAATAAACCTGGAACTTGTTGTACAAGTTCCACAGTTACAGAATTATAGATGGAAGCAAAAGTGTTGATATGATTTAAAAATATGTATTAGTGAACTGAAAACTTATAAAATTGGTTCCTACACAAATCTGAATATACTAGAATTAGTCAAGCCAGTTGAATCTTTGTTAAGATTTCTTTGACGGATGTTGGAATCTGAAAATCCATGGTTAATATGATACTCAAAGGTCTCCTTTTCAGTGTGGCTTACTGTGGTAGCCAGCCTCAAATATGACCCCAGTGATCCTTACCGCGTGGTATTCACACCGTGTGTCATTCCCTCCCAAATTCAATAGGAATGACTGCAATCATTCAATGTGGTATTCACACCGTGTGTCATTCCCTCCCAAATTCAATAGGAATGACTGCAATCATTCAATGTGGTATTCACACCGTGTGTCATTCCCTCCCAAATTCAATAGGAATGACCGCAATCTGCAATCAATAGGATAATGCAGAAGCAACAGAGTATGACTTCTAAGGTAAGATCAAAGGGACTGTGGCTCTGTCTTGCTCTTCCTTAGACCTCTGGTTCTGGAAGAAGCCAGCTGCCATCTTGTGAGGATACCAAAGAAGCCCACAGAGAGGCCTGCAAGCAGCAAGGAAGCACTGATTCCTTCTGCCAACAGCCTCTGAGTGAGTCATCTTGGAAGTGGATTCTTAAGCCCTCGTTGAGTCTTCAGATAATAATACATTCCTAACTGCCATCTTGACTGCAAACTCATGAGAGACTTCAAACCAGAAACACCCAGATATGCTGTTCCCTAATTCCTTACATGAGACACTGAGAGATAGTATATATTTGTTGTTCTAAGCCACTATGTCCTGAGATAATTTGTCACACCGTAAAAGGTTAATACAACTACACAGACTATTATTTCTAAACCTGCAACTGCTTCCCATTGTCAGCACAGATTACATACTTCCTATCTCCTTTCTCACCTTGATTTTTCTCCATGGCACTTTGTTTATACTCTCTTCCCAAACAAGAATGTAAGACCCATGATGGCAAGAATGGTGGGATCATTTTATTTACTACTATATCCCAGCTTCTGGAAAAGCACATGGCAGGTGCTCAGTAACTAGTTCCTTTGGGGAAGAATGAATAAATCTACTCCAGATCTCATAAAAGATGAAAAAAAAATCAGTGATGCTGAAAAAGTGATATTGGAAAACTGCTTAAATTGAATGTCAAAATGTTGGCCAAATGAGAACCTGGCAGAGTTCAAAATAGTCAAACTGCTAGAAGCAGAGAGAAGAGTGGTAAATGCTCAGGAGCAAGAGGGAGGGGGAATGGGAGATGTTGGTCAAAGATACAACGGTTTAGTTATGCAAGATGAATACATTCGGGAGATCTAGTGTACAGCAATGCGACTATAGTTAACCAACCATACATACTTGAAATTTGCTTTCAGGCCAGATCATGAGTGTTGAAAGAAACAAAGAGAGTAGGAGAGAGAAAGAAAGAAAAGGAAAGAGGAAGGAGGAAAGGAAAGAAAAAAGAAACAAAAGGAAATGGTAACTATGTAGATGATAGGTACATTAATTAGACTGGTTTTGGTGATTATTTCACAATATATAGGAGTATAAAATCATTAAGTTGAACACCTTAAATATATGCAATTTTTATTTGTCAAGTATCCCTCACTGAAGCTGAAAGACGAAACAAGAAAGAACATTGACTTGACAAGGAAGATGAGACAACAGCTGCTTCAGAAGAAATTATTTATGAAAAGGTCAAGAGAGATTACTGGGAAAGTTAACAAATCTCTAGAGAACTTTTCTAAAATTGACTCCCTTTCAGATTTTACTGTTAAATTTAGACTTTAAGTCAAGAATATACTACTGTTCTATTATGTGACTTGATATGAAAAAGTATGCAAAAATATTTGCCAATTGCTTTATTCTTTCCAAAACCTTGGCATGACTGAAATGAAGATATAATTTTGTTGATGGTCAAATAAAAATAAACTTATTTTCATAATTTTGGATTAATTTCTCAAGGTAAAATCTCAATCATGTCTTTTCCCTCTAGCATTTAATATAAAATTTTGATGGTACAGCTTTTTTCTGCCCTGGTACCACTGCTCCTTGAATAATAAGTCTTCTTGAGTATTGGGCTTGACAGGAACCAGGTATTTGATAAATCAGAGCTATTACAAATTTGGGCTCTGAACAAATACTAGAGAAAGGTCCTCTTACCTTGTGTAATTTGTCCATGAGTAGCAAATTTAAGTAGTGAGGATGCCCTTGAAAGGTACAGGCTATGAATTTAGGTAAATAAAAGGAACAAGGAAATTTAACTCATGGATGGCAAATCATTTTCCTCTCCTGTGCCAGTGTCAGTCAATTGGTACCAGCTGCCTGACAAGCCATGCTGAACATGATTCACTGGCAGCAACATGTCTTCGCACCATATTGATGATATCTGTCTTGGTTGTGGAATGAGGAGTGATGAAGATGTCTGAGGTATTAGCCAGATCCTAACTCATCTTTCATTGATGCAGGTCATCATCAATGTAGGTGACACATTATCTTTCACCACTCAGGAGAGAAGCAATGTGTACATAAAGAGGTTCCCAGGATTTGGGTTAAGTAGATATTATACCCTTATGTGGAGATTAAAGAGGGCTAAGATGAAGCTCTGAATATTTGTGGTTCAGCAGCAGTAGGATCCTTATTGTCTTAGACATGGGAACCTCACAGAGTTCTTGCAACTGGACACTTTACTGGCACAGGGCTACTGGTTCCAGGATTAGGAATTAACTGCATTGAATTCTGTTCCTAATCCAGCACTTCATTTACCAGAATTCTCACTCATGTGAACAAATTTAGCCCCAAGAGAAGAATAAGGTGCCTTTATTTGAAATGACTGGGAAGAGTGTGGTGACACAGGGAAATGTCAAGATTAGCTTTTAAAAGGATAAAATACCCTCCACCTTCTCAGCTCAAAATCCTTTGATAATCACCACTACCTACAGAAGACAGTTAAACCTCCTGAGAATAACTTCCCTGTAACTTTACAAATCTTATCCACCTATCTTTCCAGTCTTGCCATTCACTCCCACCAATAAACCTAAATTTCAAGTTCTGTATACTTCCAGGTAAGCCATATATCATTCTACATGGAGGCAGTAGAGTGAAGAGGTTAAGTGTGTAGCATCTGAAGTCAGGCCAATAAGGATTCCAGTTATTCCCATTTTCTATTTGTATCACCTTAAATAAATTACTTAACCTCTCTAAGCCTCAGTTTCTCCCAGAGTTACAGGATTTTTATACAGATTAAATAATAATCCATATAAGCTTTAGTTCTTGGAAGATGAAAATACCGTTTTATGTACTGTCTCCTTACCACACCTCTCTAAAGTAGTGTCTATTATAGATGCCTAATTTATGGGTAAGAAAAGCATGACTTAGAAATAGTTAATTTCCCAAGGCCCCATGGCTCCTAATCATGGAAATCTGTCTCCAGAGCCTATAAACTACTAAAATTTTCCAAGAAGGGAGCTAACAAATGTTTGTTAAATGACTAAATGAGTTCATGCATTTGTTCTCTTGTATACAAATAGAAACGAAGTATGTTTGTGTTGTAGATTTTCTTTCATGCAAATTGTTCGTTTTGGTAGACTGCATGAGCCCTTGAGCAAAGCAGCCATCTAAAAATCACTATCTCCAATAATAGACATTGAAGACTATCAAAGGTGGGAGGGTAAAAGGGGGATAACGGTTGAAAAATTACCTATTGGGTACAATGTTTATTATTTGTGTGATGGATATACAAAAAGCCCAGACTTCACCACTACCCAATATATGCCTGTTAGAAACCTGTACTCCTACCTTTAAATATGTAAAATAATAAAATAAAAATAAAAATTTACTTTTACAGGCCCACAAAAGATCCCAACCCATAGTAGGTGCTCAAGCGATGATGCTGAAAGAATACGTGATTGATGGAATCTGACACTCATGACAAGGAGGATAGAGTGCTTCCAGCCAAATGACTCTTTCTCAGTCAGTGTAAACCTCTGACAACCTCGTCTTGTCTGCAGCTCCTGCAGTGTGAGACCCCCCAGCCATGCAAGAGGCAGGAGTTTCAACGGGTCACTGACTGAAGCCGGTTGTTTCCGAGGCACCTTGGGCATCCTGGGGCTGCTCCCTAATGCTGGTCACTCACATGGTGATAGTGTGATATGCTGTCAACAAAATCACCCAATTCTTTCAGATGAAGTTGCATGCTAGCTACACAGCTGATGTCTTGCTAAAAAGGGGGAAATAAAATGTCACATGCAGGTTCTACAAATCAAGTGATAATCCAGTGTGGTCATATGCAAAGAGTGATAGTCTACTCTGGGTTAATTTGGGGGGTCTTTTCCAATGTTTCCAAGCTTTCCTTTCATGCTTTGCTGACTCAGGGTATTTCACCCTTCAGTGCATATTCGTTATTCCAGTAGATGTGAGGAGGGAGAAAAAAAGAGCACAAATGATATAAGATTCCTCTTAAGATCTGCCCTCATAAGCAGTTTGGCCCCAGAGATCCTTAAAATCATCAGATGAAAAAAAAATCCTATTTTATCTTGCACTGCATCGATTCCCATCTTCTCATTGCCACAATTGATCAAGAGCTAAGTGTGCTGGAGACAAATAAGTATCATAGAAATGGCCACTTTTTCTTCTAAAGAGATAACGAACATGGTGGCCCTGGGTACAACTTGGCTTTAGCTCAACAGGAGGAAGGGGTCCATGTGAAAGGATGACCTTTGACAGGGAGGCTTTCTGCTTTGGTACTTTGTGAAACAAATAGTTTCCTGAAAACAAGAGCCTAATGCCCAAGCTCCCACTAATGCGATTAGGGGAGCTAATTTCCTGGGTTGGTTTCCCTCCCATTGCACCCATCAGAGCTGGGTTGCTACAAAAGGCCCTCTCTCCTGGAAATCACTCCCTACCTCCCATACACAGAAAAGTATGGCTTGGCTGACATTGAAAAAAATATAAGGGATAAAGATGAAGATTGCTAAGCAATGGAACAGCTGCGAATGTACTCAACACGAGACTCAGTGTGGGTTGTAAAACCTTCTCAGTGCATTTGCTCCATGTTCCCTCAAGCCAAGAGTAAACATTTACACATGCCAGACTTGATGACAACATCAAATTCTTCCTAACTTGTTGAGTAACCACCGTGAGGTTCAAAGGCTCTGAGGTCTCAACTTTCACACTCAGTGGACTGTGACGTGCAATGTAGGCTTGCACACTTTTCATCTGCTTCTAGAGAGACTTTCTTATGCCAACAGGCGACTTTCCCATTCTATTCCATTAAAGAGCCATAACTTACTCAGACTGCCTGTCCCAGATGACAAATCTTCTTTAATTTTGTTTGCATTCTTTACAAGGAGATTAAGAAACCTCCAGAGAATAATAAAAGGTTATCATGAGGTCCTCCCTGAATTCAGGCGCTTGATGTGCACTGATTAAGTTGAATTGAATTGAGGCCACTACTTGAAGGGAGATTATTTTTCCAAGAAAGGGAAGAATAGAAGAGAATCCTTCTCTCTTTCAAAGAGAAGAATGGAGTAACTCAACATGGCCTTCAGGTCTCAGGAAATAAATTTATAAAGTAGGCTGCATGCAATGCTGTATGATTTAATTAGGAAGTAGTAAGGACACAGCAGCCACATGCTTAAATTTATTACCAAATGTATGAAGAAAAATGCTTGTCCTATTCTGCAGCTGTGCAAGGAGAAATGAAGGGTTTCCCCTGCCAAATATTTTGAGAACAGTCCCCCAAGTGTTTTTTAAAGTTGCCACTCATTTGGATATTTAGGGTAGTGAAAAGCTGATGTAGTTATTGAGTAATTTATTCCAAGTAGGGCTTTATGGCCATTGAAAGAGGAGATGAATGAACATTTCCAAGGTAACCCCATTCTCCATTAAGTGCACAGTAGGTATTCAGTAAAAACAGCATGGACAATGGCTGTTCAACAATTTGGCAATCATTTGCTTTGTGTGTATCATATGTGGGCTTCATATTAGTAGCTGAAAATGTAAAGACCCTGCTCTACTTTAAAACACTAGTGGTCATAAGGATAATTATGTAACTTGTCTTGTCATCTCAGTTGTTGACAACTCCATCCATCCCATTGCTTAGGTTTTGACCTTGGAGTTTTGAGATTCTTTTGTACCTTTAACTCCTTTCTTTCTCTCACACACTACATTCAATCCATCAACAAATCATAATGGTTCCAACTTCAAAAGATATCCAGAATCTAACCACATATTGTCACTTTCACTGCTCCCATTGGGGCCAAGCCACTAGCACTCTCTCTTGGATTACTGCAATGATTTCCTAATCAATGTCATTGCTTCTGTCCTATACACACTTCCTCTATCATCTCTTCTCAATGTACCAGCCAGAGTGCTCCTTGGAAAATATAAATGCAATAAGACGTCATTCCTCAGCTCAAAATCTCCAGTGGCTTCCCATGTCTCTCAGGGTCCAAGCCAAAGTTCTTAAAATGGGTATATAGTCCTATATGATCTAGTCCTGTTTAACTTACCTAAAAGTGTCTTCTGTGCTCACTTGGCAACAGCCACACCGCCTCCCTCTTTTTCCCTACTTCAAGAATTTTGCAATGGCTATTCCCTTTGCCTGGAATGCTCTTCCCCTAAAGAGCCTGTTATCTTGCTCTATGATTCGAACATTTCACATCTCACCCTTGGTATCCCAATTGCCCTTAGGCTGCTCTGATTTCTAGCAGCACTTATCAGCTAAAGCAGTAGGGAGTTGGCTTATCCATCAGGTTACTGTTTATTGCCTTTTGTTTATTGTGCCACTAAAAAGTAATATCCAAGAGGACACAATACTTTTTTGGATCTGTTTTGTTCATTGTGCCTAGAACAGTGCCTGGCACATATTAAATAAGTGAGTGAGTGAATGAATGGCGATAGCAGCAAATGCCTTAATGGAGTCAGGTGTAAATATCGTACTTGATTAGCATGCTTAGCTAAAGGCTCACTGTCTATCTATGCAGCTTCATGGAGACATTTCAACATAGAGATAAAGGCTTTAATTTAGTTCAACAAATACTCATTTACTGGTTCAATATGTCCAAATGCTTAGATTAAGGGCCTCTACACAGGTTGAATTCAGATAGATAAATAGAGTTCCTGCCTGGATATTACCAGAAAGAAAGTACATTCATTTCTTTTAAAGATTGACTGCCCAGCAAGACTGCTCTAATGTATTCTAGATCTGAGTGTAAGGCATGCTGCTCTTCACAGCTGGGAAGAGTTTTGTGTAAGGTGACCAGTTAAATCCCTTTCGGTCATGACTCTCCTCTCCAAGTCCTCTTTCTTTTAAATGGCAGTTAGGCAAATTTCACAATCACTTATTGCAATTTACAGAAAAATAAATTAAAGTGAGACTGGGCCAGGCATGGTGACTCATGTCTGTAATCTCAGCATTTTGGGAGGCCAAGGCAGGAAGATTGCTTTAGGCCAGGAGTCCAAGCCCAGCCTGGGTAACAGTGAGACATCAGCTCTATAAATATGAAATAAAAATAAAAAATAACTAGCTGTGTATAGTAGTGAGTGCATATAGTCCCAGCTACTCAGGCTGAGGTGGGAGGATCTCTTGAGCCTAGGAGGTTGAAGCTGCAGTGAGCTGTCATCACACCACTGCACTCCAGCCTGGGTGACAGAGTGAGATCCTGGCTCAAAAATACAGGGAAGGGAACAACACACAATGGGACCTGTGGGATGCAGGATGTGCAGGGAAGGGAGAGCATTAAGAAAAATAGCTAATCCATTTGGGCTTAATATCTAGATGATGGGTTGACAGGTACAGCAAATCACCATGGCGCATGTTTACCTATGTAACAAACCTGCACATCTTGCACATGTACCCCAGAACTTAAAATTTAAACATAAATAAATAATAAGATGGGACTAGGCTGAGAAAACTGTTGAAAATCAACACAGGGTCATTAGTATGCTGTGGTTTAAATATAGGGAATAGATACGAATTAATCATGCACCTAGGTTCAGTGAGAGAAGGATAAAAAATCTGCATAGTACTGCTATTCTAGTAATAATTTGAGAAAAATACATGTCATCATAGAACCTTTTGCAATGAGCAGGCATAACGAAATACTGAATAAGTCTACCAGTAGTCTGCTACTGGTTAGAGCTGATAACATAAAAATTAAGTCAAGTAATGACTCTGATAAAACATTTGCAAGTCAGTTCCCCACAGGACAGCTTTTTAAGAAGACTCAATGAGAGCAAGGATTTTATGCTAAACTTAGAGGATAAGTACTTTCAAATTTGACTTGGGGCCTTTCTATTTTTTAAGATCCAGTGTAAATCCGTTGATATCAAATAGTGCAGCTACACTACTTCAGTCAATACTCTGAGGGCATATGTATGAGGGAGAAATACAATGATGAATTTTGAGATCCACTTATTTTATGAAAATCCATGCCATCTGAAAGCCCTCCCTCTACATGCAGAGCAGGAAAGTAGTAGTATCTGACCACTGCTTCATAGAACCAGAACTTGCAAGTGGTGGGGTATCCCATCTCACCTAAATAGTTGTCATCGTCTTTTTCCCCTGAGAAACTGTGCTGCCGCACATCAATATTGGTAGCACCAGCTGGAATTCGGACCACAGTATTGTAACCTGAAAAGAATTTAGCAGAAATTCAGTACTCCATGGAATGGTTCACTTTTTCCAAGTATGGAATAAAAAGTGGACAACAAAGGAATAGAATATAATTCTCATATAATTCTATTAGGTACCTTCTACTTGACGGATAATCCACCATAACGAGCCTGATTTTTATGCTTGACATTAATATTTTTATGTGTTACATGTGGTTAACAATTTTCAAACTTGGACCATATTCCTTCTCATGGTTCTTAGGAGCAGATTCTTACCATAATGTACTGTATTAAATGTTCCTGCCACTGTCTTGCATGAAGAATTATCGCCACCGCAAACTCCACATTTATCTCTCCGGGCTTTTGAGTTTAAAACATGATCGCATCCAGCTTGCTTTTAAAAAGAAAAGATTTGAAGTAAATGTAAGTATTATAGAAATTATAAAATGGCAAATAATGTATTTCTTTTAATCGTGTGCACTGAAAATGAGAAGAAAGTCAGGTCCCTTTAAACTTGCAAAGGTTGAGAACTGAAATTGATTACTGCCTTGCTATTTAAAATATGGTCCTTGGACCAGCAGCAATGAGTATCTTTGATGCGATCAGGAATGCAGCATTTCAGGACCCACCCAGATCTACTGGATCAGAGTTGTCATTTTAATAGGATTCCACAGGTGATTCATCTAGAGATAAATGTGTGAAAAGCATTAGTCTATAAGTAAGCATAGTAGTTTTTAAAAAAAAATTGCTTAGGAATGAAAAAAAAAAAAGGGCATAGGTGAGGACTGTATCTAATTAAAGAGCTCATCCCCCATCTTAAGGGAGCTGCTGATGTCCACTCTAGACTATTGCTGCCATGGGAAAGTGGGAGCCCCATGTTGGTATTTTTTCCCAATTTTCCAAGAGAAGATGGAAAATTTAATTTTATGCAAAATTTTATATGTTTAAATATTGGCTACAAATGCCAGCAAAAGTATGACATTGGCCTCCAGTGTGAGGCCTGAAGCTCCATCAAGTGGCCTCCTGAATTTCCCCCCATATTAACACAATGCAGTCTTATACACTGAACTCTTGGAATATACACTGATGGCTGGGGGGCGGTGGCTCACGCCTGTAATCCCAGCACTTTGGGAGGCCGAGGTGGGTGGATCACAAGGTCAAGAGATCGAGATCATCCTGGTCAACATGGTGAAATCCCGTCAATATTAAAAATACAAAAAATTATCTGGGCATGGTGGTGTGTGCCTATAATCCCAGCTACTCAGGAGGCTGAGGCAGGAGAATTGCCTGAACCCAGGAGGTGGAGGTTGCAGTGAGCTGAGATCGCGCCATTGCACTCCAGCCTGAGTTTCGAGAGCGAAACTCCGTCTCGAAAAAAAAAAAAAGAAAGAAATACACTGATGATGATGAGAATACCAGGAGAACAGAGTCCACACTCTTGC
The DNA here is from genome assembly GCF_049354715.1 of Callithrix jacchus. Lineage (NCBI taxonomy): Eukaryota > Metazoa > Chordata > Mammalia > Primates > Cebidae > Callithrix > Callithrix jacchus. The sequence continues at coordinate 46,420,979 of NC_133516.1, forward strand.
CCATTTTGTTCATTTGTGTGAACTAATCTTTGAGGAAAAACTCAACATGTTGCTGTGAAATGGACAGACAAGGAAATCTGTAGTATAAGCTGTTAGTCAGGAAGTGGCTGATGCCGTTGGGAGCTTTTTCAATCAAATCCTTCCAACTAGGAACTCCAATTTGCCTTTGGACCACAGGCAAAAAAAAAAAAAAAAAAAAAAGGCATTATCTCAGAGTCCCACTGAGTTAGGAATAATTTTTGACTAACAAGAACAGTGAAATGGTACCTGGCCCCGAGAAATCACTGCTCTGATGCTTTGCTGTTTGCCAGAAGTTTCTCAACTTCCCTTTCAAGAATAATTAATTAATAAGCATGTCTCAGGTAGAAATGATCATGATTAAAAATGCAAAAAGGAACTTGAATGAGGCCAGTTCTTCTTCCTAACATATTTCTGGGACTCAGCTATTCGATGTAGAAAATTTGCTGTCAGGAAGTATTTGCTTAAGCATTGAGGTTATGGCAAAGGAGTGCGTGTGTGAATTGTTACAATACATTCTTTTAAGGGAGGTTTTGTGCAAGATTCCCACAGAGACTGAAAATGTCAAAGAAAATCCAGAGCACTGGTTCCCAAATTTCGGCACAACATGCATCAGAAAAAAGTGATATTGATGCTGTTGCTGATCCGGGGGCCACTCTTTGAGAACCACTGCCCTGGCAATAGTGCACAGATATTAGCAGTTGGTGTTCAGTCTAGGAAGCCACAAACCACAGCTTGGCAGTGGGAAAACACAATGAAGAAAACACCATCTGGGACTTACCCGGCAAAGGCCCTGGACACAGATATCATTTGTGTCCTGGCCACAAGGAGTTCCATCTATCACTCTGTCTCGGAGCTGATAGTAGGCTGTGTTCCCTGCCACTCTGCAGAACAACTTGCACCGGTCCTTCATCAGAACTAAAGAGAGATACAATACAACCTGACTTTTGTGCCTGGCCTCGGTGCCGGTCTGCCAACGGCGAGCACATACAGCAGACATACTTACTTCCACTGTACTTAGGGACCCAGCGCACATTGGGAAGCAGGCCATTGATGTTAAAATGCTTCCCGTCAAAGTGAGCACACTGTTCATCTCGGAAGTCTCGCTTCTGCTTGAGACATGGCTCCGTGTTGCAGGACTTAAATTTCATTCTACGTCCTACACAGTATTTGCCACCATTTCTTGGCCTGAAGAAAATGGAAGAGCACACACCCTGTAATATCATGTATTCTTCCAAACATCAATCCCTCATTTGTGACTTCCTGTCTTCTAGAGAAGTAAATCTGTGGTGGCAAATGACAGAAGAATGGGCAAGAGCTTTGAATCCTGGTTTTACATCCTGCCCTCAATGCCATGATGTATATAACCTTGGGTAAGTCACTCGACCTCCACAAGCCTCCTTTGTATTTGCAAAATAGGATGTAGCTATCTTGTAGGCTGTTGTAAGGATAAATGTTAGAATATACAGCTTAAAGTCTGAGATACAAAAGCCTGAATCTGAATCTATGAGGCCACTTTTTGTTCCTTTTCTTCTCAACATTCACAGTGCTTCAATGTTAAAAACACAGAAGGTGAAAGGTTCCCATGATAGTTTGGAATACGCCCTATCTTCCTTTTGTACCTTGATATATTCACAGGAGATCATGATAAACTTGTTCCCTCACACCTTCATTCATTCTGTCTCTGTACACCCTCTCCTGACAACCATTGTTTTTGTTTGCTTTGTTTGTCAAATAAAATGAAAGGGAATGTATTCATACTTTAACATAGAGGAGAAGCAGGAAAGAGCATACTGGTTTCATTAGTTTTTGTGGATGAGTGTATGGCATATGCCTTGCAAAGCATCACAGTGCAAATTTAATCTCAGCATGCAACCCCGTGCATGTATATTCCAGATGTGATCCAGAGAGTAAATTATACAACATAACTACCAGCAGTCAGCAGCATGCCAAATTCTTCATGGAAATGGGAAGATCACCAACCCAGGACTGAAACAGCTTGGGTTTCACAACTGCCCTAGAACACCCCCGAAACTGAAAGGATATTTTTCACCTTTTTTTCTTTAGAATGAGTCTTTCAGAGTAATCCAGACTCTATGGGTTTTTGGTTGGTTTGTGTCAAACAGGAGTTTTGGGCAATGAGAAATATGTCCCCGCTCATGAAATACAGAATGAGAGGCAGAAGGAGCTCCCGAGTTGGATTGCAGTTCCAATCTGGCCCTATCCTCACTGTGTTACCCTAGACTAAGTTCTCAATCTTCTGGAGCTTCAATTTTCCCCTTCTCCAAAATGAGTGCACATGGTAGATACCAGAAAATGTTAGGTACTATGATACTACATGTCAGCACTGCCCAATCTAATCTGATCCAGTTCTGCAGTTGACCTGAGCACCCACTCAGAGTACTGAGTCAGGACTCCGTGCTCCTGCAGGGTGCCCAAGTCCTGTAAAGGCCCATCTAGGGAAGCTTGTCCTGATACTGTTATAAATGTATCGTCTAATCAAAGATTTGTAACGTAAAGTAAGAGCACGGGCTTTGCAGTTACAAGCTAGGGGTGACTTTGTGTAAGCTGTCTTGCCTCCCTGGGCTCTATCTTCACATGTAAAACAGAGATGATGCTGTGTACCTAAAAGGCTTGTTGTGACTCTGAGGAACTTAAACATTCACCATTATCTATCATAAGGAAGGCTGCATCTAGAGATGCAAAGTGGCACAGGACACAATCATGTCTACATCTGTCTGTCTCTGCATTAAGCACAATTAACTCTATATACTGTATATCTGCACTACCACATTCAACCTGGCAAAGCTCCTTCACAACTTGTCCAAGGCTAGGGAAAATGAGGTGCTTTTATACCAAGTGACAGAACGTTTAGAGAAGTACTTTGCCCAAAGGTCACACAGCTAATAAAAGAGCAGAGTCAGGACTAGAATCCTAGTCTCCCAGACTCTTGCTCTGTGAGTATCTGCTACATTATCCATGTGCTGTGGTTCAGTCTTTCTTTTCTTTTTAGGTGCCATTTAGAGATGCAGACTCGGTCTCCTGGATCCAAACCCTTTCCTCAGTATCAAGGCACCCCAGTCTCATGCATAAAATATCACAGATTACCCATGAATAATAGATCAGGACTCTCTACCTGCTCAGGTGAAACTTGTTTTAAATGTGCTACAAGGAGGACCCCCTTCAATTTTTTCCTCCAGTTGAAATTATCTTTATGGAATCTTTTTAGATGTCCCAGCTGACTCTGATGGATCAATCATTTATTTATTGCCTGAAAGTAACTCATATCTCTTTCCCTTTGAACACACAATTTTTCAAATTGATTTTTTTTGGTTCTCTTATATAACAAGTCTTAGCTGATTCTTGAAATTTATCAAATGCAGTACTTCTTTGGAGTGCAAATAGTTATTACTTACAGGTGGCTTCCCTTCAGATGCTAACAGCTTCCACCTTTGCTTGCTTTGACCACTATAACATGACAAAGAATATCGTGGGATTTATTTTTGTAAAAAACATTTTTTATAAACACACAAAAAATGCTGCCAGGCGCAGTGGCTCAAGCCTGTAATCCCAGCACTTTGGGAGGCCGAGGCGGGTGGATCACGAGGTCAAGAGATCGAGACCATCCTGGTCAACATGGTGAAACCCCGTCTTTACTAAAAATACAAAAAATTAGCTGGGCATGGTGTGGCGTGTCTGTAATCCCAGCTGCTCGGGAGGCTGAGGCAGGAGAATTGCCTGAACCCAGGAGGCGGAGGTGTCGGTGAGCTGAGATCGCGCCATTGCACTCCAGCCTGGGTAACAAGAGCGAAACTCCGACTCAATTAAAAAAAAATGCTATATGTGAAAGGAAATATTTCTGATGGTTAGAAACATGGACTCTGGAAACAAAGGGTTTGAATCTCAGCCATGCCTCTTAATGATGTAATCTTAGATGAGTTGCTTAATCTTGCCAAGCCTCTGTTTTCATATCTGTAAAAGGGAGATGATACTAATATCTACTTTATAGAGCTATCATGAAGCTTAACTAAGTTAATACATTCAAAGCACTTGAACAAAGTGTGGCTCACAGTAAGTACTTAATAAAAGTTTAGCTGTTACAAGATTTGGCAAGCTACCATCCTGTGGGCCAAATCCAGTCCGCCACTTATTTTTGCATGCTTGTGAGCTAAGAATAAGTTTTACATTTTAAAGTAATTGAATTTAAAAAAAAAGAACAGAAGAAGATTTTGGAATAGATGTGAACTATGGGAAAGTCAAATTTCAGCGTCCATAAATAAAGTTTATCGGAAAATAGCCACATCCACAGTGTCTATGTATGTTTTTCCCTGTGTAAGTAATGTTAAGTAATTTTGATGGAGACCACATAAATCGCGAAGCCTAAAATATTTACTATGTGGCCCTGATGGCAAAAGTTTGCTGATCCCTGGACTATTTTTGTGTCACTGTGCTACGTTCCAAATTCTGTCACTGACTTTGCTGAGAGGGGAGGCCAAGACAGCTCTCTCTGATTAGAAGATTAAGACCTGGCTTCTCTTCCAGGCTGTCTCCCTTGAGACAGGCCTCTTTCCATATCAAAATTCGGTCTGGAACTTGATTTGCTTTTATGTAAAGGCAGGTTACAATTTCTCCCTTAATTATTAATATGGCTTTAACAAATGTAAATTGCCCTTCTCAACTATATAGTGTTTCCTTTATCCTAGACTATGTGCCTGCTGCCTGATTTACATGGACTATGTAATAGAGAAAGCTTTAGCCAATCAAACTTATCTTTCAGCATGAAAAAAATCATTTTATAATTTAATTATTTAGCTGAATAAGAGTATTTTTTTCTAGGTAGGCAAATATTGAAAATAATAGAAAATGCAGCTTTAAAAAAATAGTAACCATATTTCCCAACTATTAAGATCCTTTTAAAGTGTTGGAAGGGTTTAAGGAAATTGCTAGATTAATTACTATTTTGCACAGCCAAGTTGGATCTCTCTTTCAAGCGCATATTACGCAGCCATTCCTGTTAATACATGGAAAGGAAATTCAAGATGATGCATGACTGAAGTTATAAAGACATTTTTGCATAAGTTATCACAGGTACAGTCTATCCTCAAGGAAAGCTAAATTTTGGTCTATAAATGGGTTTGAACAGAAATCTTAACTTTTACGCTTATGTACAGTGAATTAGGGTAGGCAGATTTAGGGCTGGCACAAGACATTTCTAAACATACAACAGACAGCCCCAGAAGGTAGTGTGATTCCTGTGCTCAGAGGCTTTTAAGAAAGGGCCCGATAGCCAATTATGGAGAATGCAGAAAGGCTATTCAAGGATTAGATGAGATGGGGCGGGAGCTGGGCTAGTCCATCTTTAATGATCCTTCCAAATGGGGCAGTCTATGAAACGGGATTCTTTTATTTATTCATTAGTTAATGGCTCTTCCACAGTAACCAATTCTCAGCATTTCGAAACAAATTCATCTAAACTGAGTACCAAAAAAAAAAAAAAAAAAAAAAAAGCCTTGGTGCAACTCCTTATAGCTAAATGAGAAATTCTTTCTTTCTTTTTTTTTTGAATGAAATAGACATATGTTTTGAATATGTTTTTAAAGTAACATTTCATAAGAGGTTGCTATGGAGAGAGCCTAATGGGGAAATATCTAGTTCACAATCTTTTTCTTTTCTCAAATCTATGAGTTTATTATTTTTAAATTTTAATCTGTCTCCTAATTTAAAAGCAAAATACAAGCCTTAGTAAAAGAAAATGCTGTGCCTTTCCTAAGGAACTGATATGATTTTTGTTTTTGATGGACTGTAACAATTCTACGTACCATTTTGTTTTAGCCATCAAGAAGCCCAGAGCCAAATTTTGGGCACAAAACAACTATAGGTCCCAAAGGCCTGAAAATATATCTTCTAGTTCCAAAGCTCAGGCTGTTTTTTGGTACTCTTATGCTTTGGTGGTTCTGATTTTAAATTTTAGGCTATTACACATTTCTTATAGGCCAGGTGACCATATAATTAATTGCCCAATCAAGAATATTCTGAGAGTGAAAATGGAAGCTATTAATAACTTCTTCAGGGCAACAGATAGAAAGTGGGACTGTCCTTGCAAACCAGAACTATGATCGTCTTATCTGTAGAGCTTGGATAAAAATTGAGATTAAAGCATTTCAAGTCAAAAATATGAGGGCCCCACCTGCCCACCATATATACCAGTTGAGACCAAAAAAATCTTGTGACCAAAATTAGAAAGCATATGGTCTCTACAGCTTGCACGTGGACTAGAGCATAATCTCAGTACGTAATGAGGCTACTTCTCTTTTTTGAGTTTTATGCTTTTGGGGGAAAAATAACTCCTAAGAATATACTATAAAGTCTCTGGATGTTAAATAAATACATTCTTGAATCAGATGAATATTATAAAAAAGAAAAAAAAATCCACTGTCCTTAATAGAGACATACCTTATACCTTGGATTCTAAAAACAGCTCTCCATTTATATTGTAAGGGCTCATCGAACTGACAAAAGGCATATTCCCAGTGAGGGGGGCAGCTGTTCCCCTCAAACTCCTTGAGAAACAAGACAGCAACCACTTCTATGTTCTACATAATGAACCATCTGCTCTGTGAATTTCTCTGAACAAGCTTTTAAACTGAGATTTGGATCTGATTTTCCCTTTTCTATGCTCCTTTCTCTTCTCAAATTGACTCCCTCAGAGCCATTGTAACCTCTGTATTCAGAGGCAGTCTCCTTCCTCAATTAACAGGCACATCCTAAAGTGCAAATAACTTGGAGGAGTTTTAATGAAATGATGTCAGTGCTGACACTCAACTAGGTGGATTGTTTTTCTTAAAAAAAAAAAAAATCCTCCCATAGCAAACAGCAGGGACAAGGACCTCTGATTGAGGTCTTTAATGATCGGTTCTTAACTTCTGAATGTGAGGATCTTTGTTGCACTTTGAAGCTCAAGATCCTTTTCTGCTGAGATCTTTACACTGGGCGATTTTCTTTGTGTAGCCCATTCCAATTATGGAGTGATTTATCTCCACTTTTCACATTCCTTCTAGAATTGCTCTATGACTTAAAAAAGTAATTTTTTTAAAAAAGCCAACTACTTCTTTTGAATGGAATATTCTTGAATCAAAAATGTTTATAGTGCTTATAAAGTGGTCACTGCAGATCCATACCCTCATGATAGCATTTACTAAAAACTAATAACTTTGCTCAATGTAGCCACCAAGTCATTTTTAATTTGTAAAGAATTAATTAGTTGTTATGATACAAAGTTTTATTTTCAAGCTTCAACAATACAAGCAGCAAGAATGTATAGCTGAGTTTAAACAGCAGTATGAGCCTTTTTTTATATTATATGATACTTATTTCATATAATATGTATTTACATCCATAATCTTTTCTAAAAGTGAAATGACACACATGGAATTATTTTTCAGTGAATGTTTCTTATGGGGAGTAGGTAGGAAGTAGGAATAGTGTGACAACTTCCAAAATATCTTATATGTTTATGTCTGAATTTTTTAAAGTATGATTTAATATTTTAAAAATGAATTCAAAATATAGGCTATGTAGAAAATTTAAGGCTTATTCATTTTTATCCACAGCTATAGCATTGGTTTTATGGACCAGAATCTATAGCTCACAGCCCTTTAGTTATCTTCCTTCGTGACCACTACATGAACATGAAATAAGGTTCAGTTATGAACAAAAGTGAGTTAAAGTAAATTAATCATCATTTGTGATTTGTAGTACAGAGTATTTATTTAGACCAGGGCTTGCAAATCAGTCGCCTACATCTACATCCTTTTTGATTCACACAATTCAGATTTTTCATAGAAAAGATTTGGAAGCTTTGCCAATGTTAGACTCTTTTCTTACCTCCAAACAATCAGCCAGACCTGAGTAGTGCCTTGCACTTGGTCTCTACAATACAACTATTGTATTACCCTAGCCTACTTGGTTCCTTTACTTCACCTGTTTGCTTCTCAGTACAATAGAGTCTGCTATCCGTAATCTAAGCTGTTAAAAATAAATGAGACTGCTAGGGGAAATCATTTTACAAAATCCCAAAGCAGCTAGGGCCTTAAAAACTGTTGTCGGTTTTTACATAAAAAAAAACTATCCCTATAGATTTCTTGGTTCCCCAGCCTAAATAGGTTTCATGGCAAGTCTGAGAAAGTACCATACAAACTATTACTTACTTTTACTTACCTATTATTTTCCATTTCTTTTCAACTATATATGTCTTAGATCTATGTAAAATTGAATGTCATTTTTCATAATGAAAATGGCAATTTATTATCTATAAAGAGCCTTCCCCATCCTCTACCCCACCCCACCCCACCCATGCCTGCTATGACAAATGCTGGGAAAAAAAATCCATGGACTTTAAACATGTCAGTCCTAACAGTGTTAGGCTAGTATAAGTTGCCATGGTCACACAATGAGAATTATTCTGAAAGGCAAGGGACTCCCAGTCTGTAGAATGTCAGGTTGTGGGATGGGGACCTCAGGTGTCTTATGGGTAATACAACTAGATTGATTAAAAAAGTAATTCCTGCGGTGGCTCACGCCTGTAATCCCAGCACTTTGGGAGGCCGAGGCGGGTGGATCACGAGGTCAAGAGATCGAGACCATTCTGGTCAACATGGTGAAACCCTGTCTCTACTAAAAATACAAAAAATTAGCTGGGCATGGTGGCGCGTGCCTGTAATCCCAGCTACTCAGGAGGCTGAGGCAGGAGAATTGCCTGAACCCAGGAGGCGGAGGTTGCAGTGAGCCGAGATCATGCCATTGCACTCCAGCCTGGGTAACAAGAGCGAAACTCCGTCTCAAAAAAAAAAAAAAAGTAATTCCTTATCACAAAATACATTATTGGTGAAAAAAAAAAGAAAAAGTAATTCCTGATTTGGGTCCCAGGTCCTATGAGGTCTGTGAGCCCTTCAGTGGCTAACTAAAAGGAAGATATTAGCCTACAAACTGGATGAAAATGTCCAATTTCTTTGTTTCCATGTGGAAAATCTATGTAGTCCCTCTATGAGTGTGCTATCTCAAGCTCTGAGTGTAGCGGGAAGAGTGAGATCTGCCTGATTGTCAACAGTGGGAAACAGACCAATCAAAAAACCATCAACTGTTTGAAAGATAGAACTTTGAATAACAAAGGATCTGGAGAGAAAAACAATATTATGAGGGGAAGTGCCTGGGCATAGAGTTTGGGTACAACGGGTCTAAGTAACCCTTGAAGTTTACATTCTTTCTAGCTCTCTCACTTGGAACATGCTCTTCATCCACCAAAATTACTCCCTTTAGGCATTTCATGTTCTTGCTATGCCAATAATAACAGTTATACGTTCTAGGACTTACTCTGGTCTGTTGCACTCTCGAATGGCTGTTTTGATGCCCCCTCCACATGTTCTGGAGCAAGTTCCAAAGGGACTCCAGCTTCCCCAGGATCCATCAGTCACAGGGACCTCCATTTCTTTGGGAACACAAAATCCATACTTGCAGTGCTGTATTTAATAAGGGGAATAGTGAGGGAGACTTGGCACTGTGAGTTGTTACAGGACTGGCTGTCCTTTTAAACACAACATACGTTAATTCTTTTCCATGTGTGGGTTTGAAATGCTGCAGATTCATCATCCATATGAATAATGGAAATGCTAGGGATTTTAATCTCACACTTATTGATTTTAGACTGGGTCTTTCTTTACAGCTTGCTTGAATTAAACTGGCCAGTGACTGGCTCCAGGCTAACAGGGTAACTCCAATGACAAGCTTCAAACTGCTCAGTTAGTTTACTTGGAAAAACCAGGAGTGGAAATGGGAAGAGTGGTTATAGACAGGCCCAAAATGAGTTACAGGATTTGCATAGTGAATCCCCATCAACAAGGCCTAGAGAAGTTACAAGTCTGGTAAACGATAATGCTTTATTGCTCCCAATTTTAATTACACTGGAGAGGGGGAAAAAAAGCAAATTACATGATTCCAATAAACACACTCCAGGAAAGCTGTCAGGATGAGACTAAAGCAAAACGAACACACCACAGCGCGCCCTAAACTTTATTACTTGTTTGTTACTAATGATTTCAGATTCTCCAGCCTGAAGCAAGAAGGCCATGATGTTTAAAAAGTAATAATAAAACAAAATAAAACTCCTCAGCAGGACAAGGGAGGAGAGAAGCCCATTTCAGCCCTGTGCCATTGTTGGGGTGTGAAGCCCTGACACAAAGCCGAGGTCACCGAGCAGTGGACAAAGGAACAGTGGCAGCAGTGGCCACAGGAGGGTGACGCCCCGCGGCTTGCTCAGATCTCTGAAGCAGAGCTGGTGGTGGCTGTCGTGATTTATCCCCAGGAAGGACACAGCCGCCAAGAGGGGAGAGACAGAGAGGTTTGAAGGCCAGGGGGTGGGCGGTATGAAGGGAAAGTGGAAAAATAAGAGGTAGGTGAAGGTCTCAGTGGAAACGGCAGGCCCTACCCCCACACAGGCTTGGTAAACAATTATTTAAACAGTGCAATTAAGCTTTCTCCAGTCTGCCTGGCCTCCTCCCTTGTAATTATCCTCTTACGGTATCTGAGGACACGTCCCTTTCCCTGGGCTGTTTGGCTGAGGCTGAAAACATTCTGCATCTGAACCCTGGGTGACTCAGTATACATGAAATGTACACCGAGGCAGTGGGGACTACATCACTCTCTGGAAATCACTTTATATTTGTCTTTACAGTGGTTGTGAACACTTCTTAGAAAATATACATATAAAAATAAATGAACAGAGGGGCAGCTTGTTCTAGAGTACCTGCCCAGTAGACACAGAACATGAGCCACATATACAATTTAAGAATTTCTAAAGTCACATTAAAAGAAACTAAAATAAAACCTTAAATTAATTTTCATATGTTTTATTTAGCCCAATCTATCTAAAACATTGTTATTTCTATGTGTAATCAATATAACATTACTAATGATACTTTTTTTATTTTTGAGACACGGTCTTGCTCTGTCACGCAGGCTAAAGCGCAGTGGTGCAATCATGGCTGACTGAAGCCTTGACCTCCCAGGCTCAAGTGATCCTCCCATCTCAGCTTCCTGAGTAGCTGGGACCATAGGCATACGCCACTCTGCTCGGCTAATTTTTTTATTTTTTGTAGAGACAGTTGGGGGTGAGGGTTTCAACATGTTGCCCAGGCTAATTTCAAACTCCTAGGCTCAAGCAATCTGCCCTCCTCAGCTCCCAAAGTGCTGGGGTTATAGGCATGAGCCACCACACCTGACCTATTAATAAAATTTTTAAAATGCTCACTTTTGTTTTATATCAAGTCTTCAAATCCTGGGGCAAATTTTATACCTAAGCACATCTCAGTTTATGTTGACATATTAATGTAGCCACATGTGGCTAGTGGCTACCATATTGGACACAGCAGGTCTAGATGGACAAAACTTAACAAAATATAACAGGTCTCGCTGGGCGTGGTGGCTCATGCCTGTAACCCCAGCACTTTGGGAGGCTGAGGTGGGTAGATCATGAGGGAGGTCAAGAGATCGAGACCATCCTGGCCAACATGGTGAAACCCTGTCTCTACTAAAGATACAAACATTAGCTGAGTGTGGTGGCGCATGCCTGTAGTCCCAGCTACGCAGGAGGCTGAGGCAGGGGAACTGCTTGAACTGGGGAGGCGGAGGTTGCAGTGAGCTGAGATCGCGCCACTGCACTCCAGCCTAGTGCCTGGCGACAGAGTGAGACTCTGTCTCAAAAAAATAAATAAATAAAAATAAAAACAGGTTTCACCGGGACTGGTATCTCTTCTACAAAATAACTCTATGCCCTTCGGTGTGTCCCTGAAGTCTGCTTCCACAGTCAAAAAATGGGGACCTACTGGCCAAAATTATTTGGAGTGTAACATGGGACAAAGTAGGTAACACGCTTAGTATACAACTTAGCGCATAGGGGACCCCACTTAAATAACAGTGACAATGATAATGGCAAACATGCACACTGCACTTAATATTCATCAGGCACTGTTCTAAGCATTCTATACACAAACTTAGTCCTCACAACACACTATGAAGTAGATACTATTATTACTTCCACTTTTACAGAAAGGCAAATGAAGGGACAGAGGGGTTGATGCCAGACATCAGTAAGAGGTAGGAGTGGCAATGAAACACAGACAAGACTTAACAGTGCATACTCTTAACCGGGACACATGCTGCCTCTCAACTGTGAGCAAAGGGGGACAATTTCTGTCATCTACATAAGGACTGAAATTTTCACCAAAACTTAACATTAATGAGATGGCCAGGTGAGACTGAGACTCCAGATTATTCACTCAATATCCATCCTCCCCTTTATTCCTTGGTAGTAGAACCTATATTTTCCAAAGTTTCCCTATGGATAGAGGAGGTCAAAGAGATGTAAGCAGAATTCACTGGGTAGGCTTACAGAAGAGGCCCTTTGAACTCTTTGGCTTCATTATGGAGGGAAGTCAGACTCCATGGCTGGAGCTGCCACAGCCATTTTGTACCTTGAGGACAAAATTAAGGAGTTTTCTGGAAATATATGTATATATATTTCCTTCTTAACATTTCAGACTTCAGTTTCTGGATCTCTTTATTCTATAAATTTTACTTCTACATAAGAGCAAAGTCCAAATGACCACTCTTCTCATTAAGCATTAGTATAAACCTCAGAACAAAACAAGGAGGTAGGTTTATCAGAGCGCTACCATTTAGCCCTGCACTTAAATGTCCTCATAGTTGCTTTCTAAAAGAAAACTTCTAATCCAAAGCTGATATGGAAATTAAATATTTCTTAGTCAAATGACCATTGATAGGTGTCCAAAAGAGAGGAAGAACTTCAGAGGAATAGGAGAAGTGTCTGACATGACAGAGGCTGGGAATGGAGGCTGTTTGGGAAACATGACTGAGATAATCTCCTTTTACCAGGCAAATTCTACAAATCATAATCACATAGTAAAATAACAATTACATCATAACAAAGCACTAAGTGGCTGGTGAAATAAGAGCCAAAATAAAGTCAGCCTTTATTAAAAATGTCCAAAACCATCCAAATAAGATTTTATATAAATATATCTTTTTGAGAAGTTGGAATGGGGACTTAGAGATTGATTTTGTCCAAAGGAAACTTGAAACAAAAGAGTTTCAAACTTCAGACTCACAAATAAGGTTAAAATGAAAATGTTAATGGACTTAAGAAAGTGGAGAAAATAAAGAGACATTAGTGAGTAATTCATCAAAATAACATTGTGTCAGCAGTCCAAGATAGATTACTGCTGCAGGAGCAGAACAGGAAGAAGAGAAAGAAAAAGCATTAACCCAGCGGCCAAGGGAGGCAAAATGTGCTAGCATATAGAGAAAAGGCACATACTGCCAATTCTATGAAAAAGAAACAAAGGAAAAAACTCAAAGAATTTCTATGCCAACATATTCACCTTCTTTGGCATTTCTAGAATGTGTAAATATTCTTCAGGGTATTTAAATATACCCACATCTTTAATGAAAGCTGCTGGACATGGTCACTTTTCTAAAACAACTAAAAATGGACCTATCATTTTCTCTGCACAGTTCCTTCTCCAACAGCATCCTTAGCCTGCCTTGGGAATGCCTTGAAGGCCCCTGCTCTTGCTAAATACAAGCATACCCACTTGCTTCTGTTTAGCAAAAGCAGGGCCTGCTGAGAGCTCTCCCAAAGCTCCCCAACCCTCAGAAGATAGAAGATTACCCTACAATCGCTCCTCTTCTGCTTCTGAAAAAAACAGAAGATTGGGAAAAGACACAACTGACATCCTCCAAGTTATTCTGGATTACAGAATGGATTGGGTAACCATACTGCTATATGGAGCTTGATAGCACGTTTATGACAATTTTACTAAATACAAGTCATTTCAACACATGATTGAAAAGTTTCTTTGCTGTGTGTGTGTGTGTTTTTTTTTTCCAGCAATAACATGTGTCAGAAATAGAAACAGTGGGTGGATCCATTGGGTTGAGAACCACAACACAATACCAGTGATTTCACTGAGATCAAACAGATTCAGCTGAAGTAATATAATGGGCTGGTTCTAACCCAAGCCAACTAACCAAGTTGTCAAATAGGATCCCCCACCAGCTGGTAGCAGTTGTTTGGGTCTTTGTGTTTAGCAGGACTCTGAGGCCATATCTTGATTTTTTAAGAATGAGTGCCATATTCAATTTTTAATGGCTGCCATGGGTTCTCAGACAAAACAAGGATTTTGTAGCCACCAATGCACTAAGTTGCATGTCTTGCAAAGATTCACTCTTTGGCCAAATAGCTATATTTCTCTTTACTAGTGAAAGCTCTAGAAGCTATTACGCATGTATTTGTATAAACTTTTTGTTAGGTTGTTATTGAGGAAAGCTGTATTCTCAATTGATGAGGTCCCAGCTATGGAGAAATGAGAACATGAGCTGAGTTTGTTGCCCATTTAAGTCAAATATAAAAGCATCTTCATTATAATGTTTTATTTTTGCATTAGACTTTATATTTTTAAAATAACTTTCATGTCCTGTCCACGGAAGAAACCACTAGTCTTCCTCTTTGACCACCAGAAATGGGGGGAGCTTGAGTTAGGGTCACTCCAGTAGACCCTGCTGCCCCTTCAGACAAAGCAGTGGAGGAAATGAGGGTGCGGAGGGGCTGCCCCACATGATCTGAGTGACCTTGGACAAATTACTCATTGTTCTCAGTTTCTTGTCTATTAGATCAGGGAACAGGGAGTTAAGTTTCATCCTCTCTTAGGACTTCCTCCACAGAAACATTCTGGGTGGTACTGATTCTATACAGTAAAGTGGAGGAAGAGGAATAGAGATGAGAATAAATTATTAAAAGTAAGTAAGGTGGACAATGGAAAAAAGAGAGAAAAAAGGGAAAAACATATATAAGGATGACAAAACACTCAGAAATATCCTTCAGGGATTGTATCCTTGGTAAGTGACAGGATGCCATTTTTCATGTGTGTTTTTTTTTAATCAGGATTTATATCTAAAACTTTTGTCCCTTAATTTTTGGGGGTGAATATCAGTAACATGCCACCATTTTTTAGAAGCACACTAGGTACAGAAGGTTAGGTTAATCATACTCCCAGGTGTGTGAGACACAGTTACCATTGGACCACATAAGTAGCAGATTTTGTTTAGCTATTAACAAATAAGTAGGAACCATTATAACCAGCTCACGAGAACTTGGATTTGGATATATCCTGGATGACATTATAGCTCCTTAAAGGGAATAACAGTGGTTGCTAAAAGCCTGGTATCATAGTAGTACCTGCAATAACCGCACTCTATTTCTGTATTTCCTTGATTCTAAACTGTTCTATCAACTTACCAACAGCTTTCCAGTACCACCCCCAAAAGAGAGAGAAGGAAAAGAAATACAATCTCACATTAGGTGTTCCCATAACTTGAAAAACACACTGGGATTTTAGAAATGTTTAAATGAGAGAAGGTCTTAAGTTGAGAGAATGTCTTAATATTGAAGCAATAATGATAGGTATATTTCCTGGTATCAGCATTATGCTATAATGTTAAGTTTTTCAATTTTTAATAGTAAGCTAAACATCTACCCTCTAAAAAAAATACTATGCATGCTAAAACAGACTGCATTATCTTATATTCTAAATATCAGTGTCTGATCATACAGCCAAAATCATGCACATTTCTGCCTTAAGACAGAAGGACAGAACAGGGCATTACTTGCCTTTCCAGGCTCGCACTCCGTCCCATCGGCCCAGGGTGTGTGCTGAGTCCGGCAGCCTTTGTGTACTCCATCGACATTATTGCACCAGAGCCGTCTACACTGCATCTGCTCAATTCAATGGAATGACAAATGAGTGGCAAGTGATTTATCTGACAGTATTAAACAGGGAAAATCTTGCTTTCAACTAATGTTTCACCAATGATTTAGGGTAAGTGGGAAAGGAAATTCTTTTCTTGGTATGATAAATGCTAAAATATTTCAAGACCTATAGACAGCAGCCCATAAAACATGTTTCTATGCCTGGTAATGGATATCCAGGTACCCACCACCAAGCTAAGGAAAGAAAACTTCACCAGTACAGCTGAAGGCCCTATGTACTCATCTGAGGTCCCTTTCCCTTCTCTTCCTTACCAGAAGTGACCACAATCCTGAGGAGTTGATCACGTCATCATTCCCAACACTTTTATTACAAATGCATATAAATCTTCAGTAATGGACAGCATTTAAGCTTTGCAACTTACTACCCCACCGCTTTCCAGGCCAAAATTACCAAATTAGAAGTGCATAAATACTTGTGAACTTGGTCAACTTCATCAACAACTGTACCATACTGACATATCCTATAACTTGCTTTCTTCCTCCTCTAAACAATATATATATATATATATATATATATATATATATAAAAGATTTATTCCAGTTGATATATTTAGCTCTATTTCAGGACATACTTTTAAAAGATTTTTTTTTTTGGGCTGGGCATGGTGGCTCATGCCTGTAATCCCAGCACTTTGGGAGGCCGAGGTGGGTGGATCACGAGGTCAAGAGATTGAGATCATCCTGGCCAACATGGTGAAACCCCATCTCTACTAAAAATACAAAAAATTAGCCTGGTGTGGTTGCCCGTGCCTGTGGTCCTAGCTACTCTGGAGGCTGAGGCAGAAGAATCACTTGAACCCAGGAGGCGGAGGGTGCAGTGAGCCAAGATTGCATGCCTGGTGAAGGAGCAAGACTCCATCTCAAAAAAAAAAAAAAAAGATTTTTTTTAATTTTTTTTATTTTTTGTGATTATTAAAATAAACCATACTTATAGTAGAAAAGCTGTGAAAGTATTAAGTTAATTTTTTTAAAACAGAAAATAATTTCAAACACGCAGTCTTTTCTGTACTTTTTCTCCCCCTTTAGAGTTGAGATCATACTTTATAAAATTGTTTATCTTGTTATCTTAGAATTGTATCAGGAGCATGTTCCCAGATGTAGATCATTTTCAATTGCTATAAAAGGGAGACACTATAATTTGCTTAACCTTTCTTTTGCTTGGCATTTCAATGACTCCTAATTTTTCCTATCATGAATAACTCAGAAACAAATATCACCATGAATCAAGTTTACTCAAAATTTTGTTACTGTTTCCATGGAATACTATTGTACTTCTCAATTCACCAGGCAATCTCTGAAGACGCTCCCAGCAAAAGAAACTCACACACGCTGCCCCAAAGAGACAGAATAGGCCACCCCATAGAAGCACAGTTCTACTCATCTGCAACCTGATAATTGCTATATTCTATCACTGGCCCAAACATCCACAACACATACATCAAATTATCACACAGCCACCCCAGCGGAGGCTCCACCAGAAATGATTTCAAGCCCCAGGTAGTCCCAGGATGCTACCTTGACAAACTAAAACACAGAAACATATTTGTCTCATGAATTACTTCTGAGTCTAAAAGAGTTCCTATAATTCAGGTCACCTGGATGAGTCATAGGGCATTAAAGGCGACAAGAAAAGAAAAAAGCTGAGCTCTGTAACCTTGCTGCCTCTGAGCTTCACTTTCACTTCTAAAATGAAAGTGGTGATGGTATCTCCCTTTTGGGCTGCCATGAGCGTGAAATGAGAATGTGCAGGTAAAGCACTATTTAACACTGCACAATAGTACTATTGTGCCATCCTCATCATTGTTATGATCATTAATTTACTCACACTTTTCCTTGGGTAGTTTATATTAGAATAAGAATCCAATGGAAAACTATGAATAAAAAGAAGTGCAGAATCAATAATAAGGGCAGAAGTGGCCCTTGTACACTTACCATATATGGGCACACCTGAGAACCTGGTCCAAAAATCAATTCACATTGTTTATTCACGTTGTAAAGGATGCCTGGCAGTTGGACAGGCAAAGGATAGGGTCTGGATTCAGGTTCATTAAGCAAACACTCGCCATAACCAGTGCTATGGAAACACACAGAAACAGGCAAATGTTGAGAACGGTGGCTGTAAGGGCTCTGGATAACAATAAAGGCCTCCCCACCATTGTAATGGTAGAGATGACAGTTACTTTTTAACATGTGCTTTATTCTTTACATCTAAGATTAGATCGAGATGCTGAAGTTATGTTTTCGCTGTCAACTTTGTAGAACCACATGCAATGAATACAACATCGCCAGTAGGAAATACACATCTGTTACAAAGTTGATCACACTTCACAGCAATTATCTGTTTATTTTTTACCATTGTTCCCAATAGACTGTAAGCTTCTTAGGGGCAAAGATAGTGTCTTTTTCATCCAAGCACAGGGCCCTGTCCATGACGACAGGTGCTTAGTAAATGTTCGCTGAAGGGATGCATGAGCGAATCAATGACTTACACCATACACCTTACACCATCTGGCTAAAAAGAAAACACCTTACACCATCTGGCTAAAAAGAAAAACAGCAACCTTCCAGTTCTTTCACTTTTCAGCAAACACCTCTCCTGGAAAATTCACACCTGGTGAGTTCTGATTAATAAAGCCTCCTCTGCCCTGTGGTTGCAGAAATATACACCCAGTGACTCTGGGACAATCACTTAACCTTTCATACTTCTGAGAGAGAAGAGCAATAAATCTGTGACACAGGGGCATTGTATAATGTAATTGGATCTTTGAGCAACCTAGCAGGAAGCTTAAAAAAAAACAAGAAAAGGAAGGAAATGGGAAAAATAGAGAAAAGGGGGAGGAAAGAGGGAGAGGAGAGAAGAAGAGTGAGGCAGAGAGAGAATGTCCTCAATTCAACAATGTGGGAGCCGCTGTAATTTCTACTTATCCACAGAATCTGCTTTGGGATCATCTCACTACCCCACTCCTTTCCAGGCCAAAATTACTAAATTAGAAATGTATAAATACTTGCAACCTTCGTCAAGAAATCACATTCATAGTCCCTCACCCAATGTTCGAACAAATCTCAAAACTTAACCCAAAAAAGAAGCAACATTTCCACATTCTCTTTAAGATTCCAACCTTTTCTTTAGCTCAGTCTATAATCTTCTAAACTCTGGCAAGGATATAAACGACGCAGATATCAGAGAGTATTTTTTTTTTTTTGCCTCCTCTAAGGAATATCAACAAAAATAACTCAAAAGGAATATTTGACTTGGTATTGCCTTTCCCACAATTAGTTCACTACACGCAGGCCAGGCACTAGAAGTTTGTGCTAAAAGAATGTTCAAGCCTTACTCTAAAAACTCAGTGATGTATTTCCGACTACACTTTGACCACATCCAGGGGTTGGTGTAGAAGTTCAGTGTCGGAGCCATGACATGCTGGGGACTCTTAACTCCTTCTTCTTTACATTTGTTGTTGTCATCGTGAGGCATGTTAAACCTGAAGGCAATGAGACAATGATGAGAATGTCAGTAAACACCAAGGGATCATACTGTCCTAACTGCTCCAAGAATGCATTCATCAAAGAGAAAAATAATTACCTGCATTTTGGATAAGAACCTGAATCCTGGTAAGCAGAACAAAACTTAAGACAATTCAAGATAGTGTGTAGATTAAAATATAATTCTCACCCAACTTACTACAAAGTATAAATTATAAAATGTATTTTAAAAGATGTGAGTTGGGCCATGTGTTTGGTTTAATTGTACTTTCTGGAATTGCAGAGGCTCTGAATATGCTGTAGTTGGTGCTAGAATACAGTCGCTGGAATTCCTAATACACTGTTAAAGAGCAATTTATAGAGTCAAGAATTTGGCAGGTTATGATAACATGAATATAAAGAGTCAGGAAAGTGTCAAAAATTGAAGCCAAGAGCTTTCTAATAAGAGGCTCACTATGGGTCTTGGCATCTCCCCCTTTTTGGATCAGGCTGACAAATGATATACCTGTGTAGGTACATCATTCTAAAGGCATGCAAAGTTTGTGTACAGTAAAATCCATAGAAGGTAGTGCTATGCATGGAAACCAGAGGCATGCCAATTCAACTGGCTTAACTCAGAGATGGCAAATCGTTTCATGCTTCATGCCAACAACAATTGATTGGTATTAGCTTCCTGAAAAGCCAGGCACGAAAGGATTCTTAAATTAATCTAGGTTCCGCCTGTGAGAAGGCTGTGAAGGATTGCCAATATCCTCATGGGCCTGGAAGGGAATGCAGCAGCATGAACACATACTTGCCATTCTTGGCTTAGCCAGAAGAAGTGGGGAAAAAAAAAAAAAAAAAGGAAGTATTTCCTAAATCGAGAAAAATCAATTCTGTGACCCACATGCCATTCTCAACTCAGGCAATTATCCACCGGGTGACAACCTCAGAAGGGTCACCTTCCCTCTCTCTGATGGCTATCCCCAATCACAGAATTGATGCATGTGATTAATTTAGCATTGAGGGAGAATTCCCTTCACTAGTTCCCCTTGATTACAGAAATAAGTGAGTCAGACAGAAGCATGTAGATTTGCATCATGTAAAAGTTGGAATAACAGCCTATGGAGTCTATTCCATTGATTTAGTCACATTTTTCCCCTTTTCTTTAAAGTTTATGTCTCTTAATACTTGCCAATAGAGACAGAAAAACTCAATCTTAGTTGAAGTTAGAAATAATTCTTAATACGTGAGATTCTTATGCTTGAGTCTATTTTCTTAAAAGAATGAATGCCTTGGTTTCTAGTTCCCCTGATGCCTAATCAATGCAATACCTGCATCAACAAACCCAAAACAAGTAAGGCATTCACATTTTAGTGGTTTCTCGACAGTAGTATTTATTTCCCATCCCCAGATGATGTTTATTCCCACCCCCACAATAACCTGACTTGATAAAGTCAACTTTATTTCATGTAAATAAGCTGAAAAATTATTTTCATTCAAATGTCACTCAACATTTGCTCACTGCAGAA
The DNA here is from genome assembly GCF_049354715.1 of Callithrix jacchus. Classification (NCBI taxonomy): domain Eukaryota; kingdom Metazoa; phylum Chordata; class Mammalia; order Primates; family Cebidae; genus Callithrix; species Callithrix jacchus. The sequence continues at coordinate 46,441,889 of NC_133516.1, forward strand.
GTTAAATAGTAATAAATACTTACTAGACACTTACAAACAATAATAACAAAAACTTTTCCGCCTTCACATACACCAGAAAATGTGCTAAATACTTTAGATGCTTCATTTTGTTTAATCACTTACTTCACCCAGTGAATACTACAGGTTGAGCATCCTTAATCTCAAAATGAAAAATCCTCCAAAATCAGAAACTTTTTGAGTGCCAACGTAACACAAGTGGAAAATTCCACATATAAATGCTTAACACAAACTTTGTTTCATGCACAAAATTATTTAAAAGTACCATATAAAATTACCTCTAGGCTATATGCATAAGGTATATATAAAACATAAATTTCTTGTTTAAATTTGAGTACCATTCCCAAGATATCTCATTATGTATATACAAATATTGCAAACATCAGAGATAATCCAAAACCCAAAACACTTTTGATCCCATGCATTTTGGATAAGAAATTCTATACATGTACTCTTACTATCTGCATTTTGCAGACGAGGAAACTGAGCCATAGAGAGGTTTAATTATTTGATCAAGTCCCATGGCTACTAAGTTGGGGAAGCTGGAACTGGAATTCCCTTCAAAGCTTCCCTGAGTTTCACAAAGTTGCCTCAGAAACCACAAGGATAGAAAGGATGCTGACTCAGCAGATTGGGCCTGCCACAAATGCTTAATGGAAAACCATACCTCTTTTGTGTTCTAAATGTGGGGCATCTAACTGTATTTCCTTTGGAGAAAAGAAAAGGGGTGTGCTCTTAAAATATGTTTGAAAGGTACTAGTTTAAAAACATACCTGTTATATATTGAACTAAATTGGAGACATGGTGTATATGCATCTTGCTCTGTGCCTGGTACACTACACTGCACATAAGGGACCTTAATGTATAAATGAAAAGCTTGCTTAATAGATGATGTTAGCTCTAAGTAAAGTTATCATCTGCCACACCAACTGATCTACAGCTATATTATATTAATAATATCCTTTTACTGGCTGGGTACACACTTTGGGAGGCTGAGGTGGGTGAACCACCTGAGGTCAAGAGTTCAAGACCATCCTGGCCAACATGGTGAAACCCCATCTCTACAAAAATACAAAAATTAGCGGGCCATGTGTTGGGTGCCTGCAATTCCAGCTACTCGGGAGGCTGAGGCAGGAGAATCACTTGAACCCGCGAGATGGAGGCTGCAGTAAGCCAAGACTGAACCATTGCACTTCAGCATGGGAAACAAGAGTGAAACTTAATCTCAAATAAAAATAATATTTTTCAGAAAATTATTTAAAAATGATAGTATAAGTAATCGTTCTAGAAAGAAAATACTGCAGATCAAAACTCAGAATAATTTCTAGTAAATTTGCAGCGTTTTTCCCCATGTTCTAAATATGCTGTCTCCAAAAAACAAAAGGGGAAAGCCATTTCATAATGGCCACTTAGTGACCATAATTAGGAAATGATTTCTTTTTTTTTTTAATTTTCTTTCCTGAAAAGGGGATATTACTGTTCCCAGATGCTAAATATCAGAATTAGAACTGTGTATCATAGAATCAGGAATTGTCTGGATTTGTAAAAATCTTGGGGACCAGAATAATGTTGAAGGACCCTCTGAGACAAAGATGTTAAATCAGGAAAGTTCTCTAGGCAAATATAGCCTCTGCTTCAGTGGAAGAAATAGAAAGACTCAATTTCTCCAGTTCACAATAGGAAAGGAGACTATTAGGCCTTATGTATTAAACTCGAGCAGTTAAACCAAAGACACACACAAGTTACGGCTAAAGAGAGTGCACTGCATTTACTCAACTTTCGGAAGTCAAAGTCATTTCACCCAATTAGGTTCAAAGCTCTTCAACCCTGCAAAGGCTACTATGACTCGGGAAGTGTCTTACACCCTCTAAAGTCAAGTATGCTCACTGATGTGAAGGAACAAAAGGTTTTAGGTCACTCTGAATTAAATGAAATTACTGAAAGGAAACTCACACATGGCCCAGCTCATGGGCGATTGTAAAAGCTGTACTCAATCCACTATCTTCACTAATAGAACAACTTCTGTAGGGATCACAAATGGTTCCCAGTTCAGCCAGACCTATTAGAAGAAAAAAACCAACAAGGATTTACTCTGAAAAGCAACTGTGGCTTGAAATAAAAACATGTAGCAAACTGTTTCAGCAATAGAGGTGATGCACAGAGGACTCACCTAAGGTATCACATTTGTCGTGAGCTCTGCAGATATCCTGCCTGAAAGCAAAGCAGACTTAGGCCTTGATAACATCAAAGATAAATGTCAATACAAGTAAATACTTAAGGGTCTCCCAGGCATACACGTCGGGGTGAGGGTTATAAAAAGCAAATTCATAAGGCCAGAGTTTCAAAACTCAAAAACTTTTTGGAATCGTTGATTTAAGAATTACAAATTACTACATTAAAAAGTCTTCTTCTGTGGCAAAGGTGGCCACAGAGCCATAAGAAACCTCTCCAAACAGTACTTTTACCAGTACCCTGGGGTAAGTGATTCTAGTTTTGTAAAGACTCTTTGAAAACATTCCTCCGAAGGTGCAAGATACCTTTCACTTACTTTCATTTAGAGGACGTGCTCATGACCCGCAACAGCGATGGCAGGGAGGCAGGAGACACAATTAAGACAGCACGCCTCTTTGTTGCTACAGTGTTTTAACATTTTGCAATGATAACTACCACAGAAGAACTGGGAGGTTTCACATTTTAAAAGATTTATTTTTCTGGCTTTTGCAAAATCACAAAAGCTGGCAACACTGAACTCACACACTACATGGCAATGCCTGGTCCATCTAAATAGCAGCTACCCTTTCCTGTTAAATAACACATTTATTCCTTATCTGGCATCTATGGGTTAGTGGCTCTCAACAAGGTGATTCTATCATCCTCCAGGGGCAGTGGAAATGTCTGGAGACACTGTTGCTTGCCACAGCTGAGGGAGGAAATACTACTGATATGTAGTGAGCAGAGGCCAGAGATGCTGCTAAACATCTTGCAATGTACAGAAAGAATTATCCAGCCCAAAATGCCAACAGTGCCTAAGCTGAGAAACCCTCTACTAGCAGCTGACTATTAATAATGTGTGACCACATCCCAACTTGACCTAAGGCTGAAAGATCTGAGGAATAAGAAATCCAAATACCTTGTTAAGAGAACAGCAGTATCATGATGGATTCCACCTGGATGGTTCTTCGAATGCTGCCACTGGCAAAAGTTTTTTAATGTTGTCTGAGCATTAAAAGATATGGAAGGCCCATCCTAAATTCAGAGAAGATTTATGGTTAATCTGTTGTACCAATACCAATTAGATATGCCATTTCGGATACAGTTAGAAGAAAAAAGAAAAAAACTTTATTACCTGTTCATTATGAATCACAATTAAGTTCACAATAACAATATTAATTAAATTTCCAATACTTGGGTCTTTATAGATAGAGGCTACCTGCAACCAAGATAAATTTTTCAAAGTTAATTGTGAACTCTGTGTAAGCAATAAGCAAGTCACGTCTTACGTTGGGCTCCACCTCTTTTTTACGTTTCTGGCAACATATGCATTTTGTGGTAGTGAATTTTTCATTCATTCAACAATCCTTTTTGTAAAGTCTCTTCGTAAAATTCACAGATCAAGTTTTAGATAACAGTGAATTCAAACAAGTTTAAATTCCTCTGAAATTGCATTGCCACGTGACTTAATGGTTCTCTGTACCAGAACAATGGATATTAATTTTCCATCAAGCTCTTTCCTCTCATTTGAAGTCCTATATTGCCAACTTATAGAATCTCACATTGGGTACATGTTAGCCAACACTGCTGTTCTTTAATGTTTACTACCCATTTGTGTCCTTGACAAACTTGTTAACCTGGTGGGGTTTTAACTTTGCATTATTATAATTAATTATAAGAGCTAAAATTTACTAAATGCCTATTTGAACTAGATACTGGCTGAAAACTATATACACACATGTATTTAGTCACTATACTGCAAAATTCTGGGCTGGGAACTATTACAGTCTCTGTTCAACAGATAAGAAAACTAAGTCACTCAGAGAAATTAAGTCACTTGTCTGTGGCCACACACTGGTGAGTAACAAGAGTCAGAATTCTCAACCTAGAGCAGTTTGATTCATAGTCTATGTTCATAATCAAAATTCTTATGAGAGATATGAAATTAAATGGTAAAAATGAGACTGTGCATGGGCAGGGCCTGATTAGATGTTCCCTTCTCTCCTGGGCATGAGAGGGCTGGGGTATCTGGGACTGAGCATCATATGGGGGTGAGAGGGGCATGGAGACCAGGCAGGACTGTGGGGCAGAGAGGACTGGGTCACAAAACAAAAAGGCAAGGAGCACCATAGGCCACAGGGAGGAAGCAGAAACCCTAAAGCTATCCCCAAACAGGACTGCTTTTCATGTTCATCTGGGGGATTTATTAAAAATAAGTCTTAGTTCATGTAAATTAGGGCTCATCCATTAAAAGGAATGTCAAGCTATGGCTGAAAATGAGTAAGAGGAGGTCTATATGGGCTTTTCTGGAAGCATCTCGAACTGTCAAATAAAATAGTAATGTGTAATACAGTATGTGAAAATGTCTCCTGTTTGAAAAGGAGTTGTATATGCACACGTGTTTGCATAAGAAATACCTGGATGCTGCACTGCCCAACAGCGGCCACTCATCACATGTGGCTACCGAGTACTAGTACGCGGCTTGCTCAAATTGAGATGTGCTGAGATTGAAGGCTTACTATAAAAATAGTCTCATTAATAATTTTTGAAATAATATTTGGATATGAAATAAATATATTGCTAAAATTCATTTTACCTGTTTATTTTTTACTTTTTTTTTGAGACAGGGTCTCACTCTGTCACCAAGGCTGATGTGCAGTGGTACAATCAAGGTTCACTGCAGCCTCGAACTCCTGGGTTCAAGATATTCTCTCACCTCAGCCCGAGTACCTAAGCCTACTATAGGTATATATAGGTATATGCCACCACGCCTGGCTAATTTTTATAGAGACCAGGTCTTTCTATGATGCCCAGGCTGGTCTTGAACTCTGAACCTCAAGAGATTGTCCCATCTTGGCCTTCTCAAGTGTTGGGATTACAGGCATGAGTGACTGCACCTGGCCATTTTTTTAAACTTTTTTTTTTAATGAGACTACTTGAAAATTTAAAATTAGGAAAAATATTTAAAATACATTTAAAATTAAATATGTGGTTTGTATGATATTTCTATTGGACAGTGCTTGTTAGAAACACATACAAAAACTTTCAACAGTGGCTGCCTCTGGGAAGGGACCTGGAAGTCTGCAGAGAGAAGGATGCTTATTTTTTAACAATAGTCTTTGGTTCTGATTTTTAAAAAATCGTGCAAATATATTGTGTTTTCAATTCAAAATGGGAGTAGAAAAATAGAATGAAAGCCTTCTAGGCCTCACTGCCCAGGCTACCTAATTAGAAGCCTGGGGAAGAGGCTATTTTTAGGAGTTCTGCAGGTGACTATGGTTCACAACCAGCATCCCTACAAATTACTGAATCTCCACCCCTGGCTGTGCCAAGTTCCTAAGTGAGGCAAAAAGCATTGGTTTTGGGAACTGGACAAGCTAAAGGTCACAGGCAGTAGTGCGAGTGATTTATTAGCTTTACCTGACCATGGGCAAGTGACCTAACTCCTCTGAGACTCAGTTTTCTTATCTATAAAATGGGCATGATAATCTCACCTGGCAGGGTTGCCAGGAGGATTCAAAATTATACCTTTTAAGTAAGAAACATTGTCTAACAAAACATTCCATACTGATAACCATTGTCAGTTAAAAAAGGCAACCAATAAGTAATCTTATATTCTCTTCAGTCACTTGCTTGAATAGCTGAAATGCCAGCTCTGAATGGTCCTCCAAAACACTGAGTGGAAACCCATTCCCCAATGGCACATTTAGAGACCTCATATATCACCTTCGTTTGAATGTACTTACAATTGACATTAAAGTTAAAATATAGTGTTGAAGGTTTTCTCCATGGTATGAAACCATTCTGTTGTCTGCCACCACCAACAACTCTACAAACCGTGGATAGGATAAAAAACGTTTTGTCCTTCTGTGGGTCCTCTTTTCCCTTGTGTTGTCTGTCTTGTTACCATAGGCAGATAATGCCTCCGTCGCTAAGCCGCTGTTTAATGCTGCCACGTCATCAGCCAGGTTAATTCCTTCTCCCCATTTTCTTCTTCTGGTTTTCCTCTTGTCCTTCCTGTGACTATTTTTGTGTTCTGTAACAAATCAGATGGTAAGCATTACATTTCAAACCACATCTATTTTATATTAAGAATTCAATTTGACACATCATAAATTGATGCCTCTGTGGTCAAATTACATACAAGTAATTTGACACAAGTCCTGCATACTGTGGACTCTACAGATGCACCTCTTCTTTTACCTAAGCTTTTAATTAATTTATGATCTAAGATTAGCTTCTCTGGGTTGTTTTCATACTTGCTCACTTCGGGTATTAGTAAATCAGGCCTGAGCTTAAGGGAAACAATTGCATGTGATTCTTATTCTTTTCATTTGTTAACAAAACACTTGTTGGGATTGAATCAAAGGATCCCACTCTTATTGTTATTTGCCATAGATATAGTAAGGGCCAATAACATAGCTAGAGCACTAAAAAATTAAAACAGAGGCTGGGCGCAGTAGCTCATGCCTGTAATCCCAGCACTTTGGGAGACTGAGACAGGTGGATCACATGAGGCCAGCCTGACGAATGCGGCCAAACCCTGTCTCTACCCAAAATACAAAAATTAGCCAGGCATGGTGGTACTCGTCTGTTATCCCAGCTACTCAGGAAGCTAAGGCATGAGAATTGCTTGAACCTGGGAGTCAGAGCCTGCGGTAAACTGAGATCGCGCCACTGCACTCCACTCCAGCCTGGGTGAGACAAAGGGAGATTCTGTCTCAAAAAAATAAATAAAGAAAGAAAGAAAAGAAAAGGAAAAAAAAAAAGCTGGAAATGGAAATGTTTCATATATACCACTTACGTTATTTAATGAGCTCTAATACAAAGAGGTCTGAGAGGTGGCCAGGATGATACAAAGGAACTGTAGAAAATTCATAACCAGGTATTTTATTGCCTTATCAGATCATTTCAATACAGGATCACAGCAATTCCATGTTTCTGAATTTTTAATTAACTTACTCCAGGGTTTAGTTAAGGAAACAAATTAAACTCAGAGAGTTTGGGCAGGCAGCTGGGACCATGCTTTATAATGTCAGATTAGCTCTCCTCATTTCCAATTCATGCCTAGGCCTCATCTTGGGTTCTCCATAGTCTTGCTGCTCAAAGTAGGGTCCGTGAACCAGCAAAATTGACAACACCTAGAAGCCTTTTAAAATGTAGATTATTTGGCCCTACCCTAGGCCTAAATCTACACTTAACAAGACTCACAGGTGATTGATATTAACAGTGAAATTTTGAGAAGCACTAGTCTCCAACTTGGCTTGAAGTTTATATTGCTGATGAAAACACTGCATTTTCACACCATCAACTATATAATAGGCAGAATAAACAGTAAAGTCCCTGCCAAAATACACTTTGAGTAAAAACAGGATTCAATCAGTTATCTTGATTATCAGATCATAAATGTGCTTTAATACTTAACATGTAAGAAATAGAATTTGTCACATCAATACCAAAAGTAAAAATTAAAATTAAAAACAGTTAAATTGTAAGTGGTTTCATATTTGAAAGGCCTAAATATTTGACCATTATAATCAATTGCTAAAAAGAATCAGTTGAGATCAGGATATATATTTTGCCCAAGTTGAGTGTTTTGTCATTATTAAAATACAGCAGTCCCCCCTTTTTCATGGTTTCGGTTCCCTTAGTTTCAGTTACCTGCAGTCACCTCAGTCCTAAAATATTAAATGGGAAATTCTAAAAATAATTCATAACCTTTAAATTGCATACCATTCTGAGCAGTGTGAGGGACTCTGGCGACATACCGCCCCATCCTGCCTGGGGCGGGAACTCATCCCTTAGGCTCGCTATCTACCCTATATACACCCCCCACCTATTAGTCACCTAGCAGCCATTCCAGCACTCAGACCAACTGTCGAGGTATTGCAATGCTGTGTTTTAAGGATCCTTATTTTACTTAATCATGGCCCCAGAGTGCAAGAGTAGTGATGCTGGTAATTCAGAATAAGCCAAAGATAAACCTTAAAGTGCTTCCTTTAAGCAAGAAGGTGAAAGTTCTCTACTTAATAAGGAAAGAAAAAAATGAGGTTTAGATCTATGATAGGAACAAATCTTCTCTCTGTGAAATTGTGAAGAATGAAAAGAAACTGTTGCTAGTTTTGCTGTTGCACCTCAAACTGCAAAATGCACAATAAGTTTACTTAAGATGCAAAGGCATTAAGTTTGTGGTTGGAAGACAGGAATAGAAACTTTCTGACTGATGGCAATCAGGTTTGGTACTATCTGTGGTTTCAGGCATCCACTGTGGGTCTTGGAACATATACCCCAAGGGTAAGGGAGGACTAATACAGTAAAATGTGTCCAAACTGTCAAACAAGTTATATGCAGTCCTGTTACGGATAATATCACTAGTCAAAAACCTGGTACATAAATAAGATGTAACATTAGATTCTTCTTCTAGTTTTTCTTTCAAGAACACTCATGTGTATAATAATGCCAATGGGTATTGCATTTTTACCAACCGGCATTGGTATACATATACGAGTTTTCAATATATGCGTAACAGGGTCAATCAATCTTTAAATCATCAAATGAATATAGACTAGATATTAATCAAACACCTATTATGTACCAGGCATTGAATTAGGCTCTTTATGTATGTTATCTTAATCCTTTCAACCTGAGAAAATTACCTCGATTTTTCCGATGAGGAAAATTAGTCTCAAAGAAATTAGAAACTTATCCAAAGTCACGTTGCAGGAAGTGTAGGTATGAGGAATCAGTCATAGATTTGTTAAATTCCCTAAACTGTGCTCTTTCTATCAGGCGGTTTTCTCAACAGCTGCAGTTTGAAATGAGCTCATAATTTGGTTGATAGCTTCCAAAGGGAATACGAATTGAGGAAAAGACAGTGCTGGTGGATATTTTCACGAAGATTTTTGTTTTTTACAACAGGTATATGGAAAGCTATGTTGAGAATTACATGTTTTTTTAATACATTAAGAAAGTATGTCACTTATACTGTGAAAAATACATAATCCTTGCTTAATGTCTTCTGTAAATATTATAATTTGCTTTATTATAGTAAGTAAAATTTTAGACATTTTAGAAGATTTAGTCTCTTTTGGTTTTCTATTTCTTATTTGTTGATTTCTGCTCTAATCTCAATTTCTTTTCTTCTGCTTGCTTCACTGTTAACTTGTTCTTTTCTTTCTTTCTGTTAACATAGAAGGTTAGTGATTTGAGACTTCTAGTCTTTCTTCATAGAAGTATTTACTTCTATGCTATAGATTTTCTTCTAGAAGCCCTGCCTTAGCAGCATCCCATGTTTTGATATATTGTCTTCCTTTTCATTCATCTTGAAGTACTTTCTGATTTCTCTGTTGAATCATTGTTCATTTAGGAGTGTGCTATTTAATTTTCACATACTTTTGAGCTTCTCGTTTTTGTCTGTAATTGATTTCTAATTTTGTTACATTGTGATGAGGAATGTAACAAAATTAGAAACACATGTAACCAAAACAGCATTACTGTTATCCTTTTAAGTGTATTGAAATTTGTTTTATGTTCTTGCATCTGGTGCGTGCTGGAGAATGTATCATGTGCATTTTAGAACATGCTGCTGTTTTGGGAGCAACGTGTCCTATAGATATGTTAGTAGTTGATTTACAGTGTTGGGCAACTTTTCTACTTTCTTGTCATTCTTCTGCCTGGCTGTTCTATCCATTATTGAAAGTGAGGTACTGAAGTTTCCAATTATTGTTGTTGAATTGTCTTTTTCTCCCTCCATTTCTGTCAGTTTTTGCTTCATGTATTTTGGTGCTTTGTTATCAGGTGCATACATGTTTAAAATTCTTATATCTTCCTGATAAATTGACCTTTTATCATATAAAACACTTTGATGGACTTTATTCTACCAGAAAAGTGAAAGAAGCGAGTCACAAAAGACCACACATCAAATGACTCCAATCATAAGCAATGTCTAGAATAGGTAAATCTACAGAAACACAAAATAGAGTAGTACAAGTTGGGCATCCCTGATCTGAAAACCCCAAATCCAAAATGCTCCAGAATTCAAAACTTTTTACATTGCTGACATGACATCACCAAGCAGAAGATTCCACACATAAGTATTTAACACAGACTTTATTTCATGCACACAATTAATAAAACTATTGAATAAAATTGCCTTCAGCCTATGTGTATCAGGTGTATATAAAAGATACATGTTTAGACTTGGTTCCTATACTCAGGATGTATCACTATGTATATGCAAACATCCCAAAATAAAAAAAAAATCCAAAATCTGAAAGACTTCTAGTCTCAAGCATTTTGCATAGAGATGGAGTGGGGAGATGGGATTGTGGTTAACTGTAAAGTACAATCTTTTTCTCAAGTGATAAAAATGTCCTAGAATTGACTGAAATGATTATTATACATATCTGTGGATATGCCAGAAAATAATTAAATTGTACAGTTTACATGGGTAAATAATATGTATGAGACATATACTTCAATAAAGCTGTTTAAAAAAGAGAAACTATATCACTAAGTTTGTGAAGAGTAATTCTTATTTAATGTTTTCTGTAAATATTACAATTTTATTTATTGGATTTACTTAAAGTACTGCAGTGAGAAAAACACTCAGGAAATGTTGTATGTAAATCTTTTTTTTTTGGACCACTAAGGGGAGAAACAAGTGTACTATCAGAATCATCAGAGGGCACTTGGGCACAAGAAAAGCTGCTGATGAATGAAGGCCATGATTAGAAACAAAGTATATAAATAACGATGATGAAGGAATTAATCTGAAAAAGGCTACAATTTCTAACAGTAAACAACTCACAAATTGTAATATTTCTGGAGGACCTTTCACGCACAAGTAAGCTATGTATCAAAGAAATAATTCAGCATACTTTAGGTGGCATGAAAATGCAAACCCCAAGTTGTTTCCTCAGGATTAAAAGCAATGTCTTCTAAAACAGAATGCTCCTCCGTCTTTTATCAATCTGACCTTTTCTCCTAATGAGTTAGAATCATATTTATTGAGTTAATTACCCCAACTAATTTCTATCACATTAACCATTTTAGCAAGCAACTCTGAATTTCTCATTAAAAATTGGCATTAAAAAGAAACACTATATCTTATATACCCACTCAACTTTCTTGCTTCTGAATAGAATTGTGATAACAGAATAGTTTTCACCAATAGAGTAAACACTGTTAGGATAAACAGAAAGTCATCCCCATTTCTCTTCTGTGAGCATTTAGCGTAATGTTAAAGGAGGAATAGAAGCCAGGGTTTCAGGAATTTGCAGAGTCACTTTGCTTATAGTTTAATCAGAATGGGCTACATGATAAAATTTCACCATCCTGGAAAGCACTGTAAAAATGGTCTGTGTATTCTTGCTCTTCTTTTTTTCCTCATACATAGTTTTACATTTATGATTTTTTTTAATAATAGTTTAAGATTATTTATATACCATGCAATTTTCAAAGTATGAAGTTCAGTGGTTTTCAGGATATTCATAGAGTTCCACCATCATGGCCACCATCTAACCTTAGAATAGTTTCATGATTCCAAGGAGAAATCCCATACCTCTTAGCAGTCGTTTTCGTTCTCCCCTTTCCTCAACCCCTGGCAATCACTAACCTATATTTTTGTATTTGTGAATTTACCTATTCTGACATGTCATGTAAGTAGAGTCATATAATATGTGGTCTTCTGTGACTGGCTTCTTTCACCTAACACAATGTTTTGAAGGTTTATCTATGTTGTAGCATACATCAGTATTCCATTACTTGTTACTGTTAAATATTCCACTGTATGGATATACCACATAATGTTTACCCATTCAACAATCAGTGGACATTTGGGTGAACATTCAACCCAACTGAATAAGAATATTGCTGCTATCAACATTCATGTACAAGGTTTTGGGTGATATATTTTTTCTTTCTCTCGTTTTGGGTGAATACATTTTTGTTTCTCTTGGGTGTATACATAGCAGTAGAGGTGGCAGGTCATACACTAACTCTTCATGTAACATTTTGAGGAAATGCCAAATTGTTTTCCAAAGTGGCTGCACCATTTTCTTACTTTTTCTTGAAGTTCAAATAAGACACCTGGAAACAGGACATCATTTTTTCTTCTTCGAGGATTCCTCAAACATTAATTATGTTTACTTAATTAAATAGATGATGAAAAACCTGGCCTAGTTCAAATCCTAAAATAGCATGTTGATACCTCCAAGCAGTAAATGTATGTTTGCATTTGGAGAAAAGTGTAATATTTAGCAATCCAAATCCTCATATATGCATGTAAACAAATTTAGACATGTTTTAAAAAGCTCTAACTGGCAATTGTGCTTTTCCTATCACCACATCATAGGTATTACAGTGCTCACATTTTATTACAAGGACATGAGTTAATATTGGCTTTTGCAACTACTTTGGTGTTGATGCTCACAAGTGCTTACACTGCCACGAACAGCCAATGTTTGAAGAACTCATGCAATGAAGAGAGTGTGGCCCTATTTAAGTCCTATTTGACCTGGGGCAAATAACTGACTCCTTCTCACCTTCCATTCTCCCTCTTACAATGTGGAGTAAGACCAGTACCTATTTCATAGAGTGGCTTTTAGGAACAGCTGGAGATCATGCATGCGAAGTGCTAGCACAGTGCCTAGTGCATAGGAAGGAATGAATAAATATTGTTATCACTTTTTGGCTATTTTTTACCAGTAATAAAGTGAGTTAGAACTACAAGGAACCATTTAAGGTAAAGTGACTAAGTGTTCTTAAAAACAATTTTTTGGCTTACGGTAACAATTTTAAACACATGAGCTGTATACTCCTAGTGGGGCAAATCAGCACAGAGTGTGCCTGATTGCATTCCTGACACCCAACTGTACGATACTGTGAAAAGAGTAGGAATTATAAAACCAGAAGTGCTTAGGGCTGGTTTTCTCCCTACCATCCCCATGTGAAGGCTCTTTTCTGAGTCCCTTCTCTGGGCCTCAGTTTCCTGACTTTTAAATGGGCATATAAATACTCTCTTCTATCTTATGGCTACCTTGAGAATTAAATAAGAAAGAGAAAATTCCTCATAAACTATAAGTTAAATTTTTTAAAAATTCACTCCTTGAGCATAGATTTTGTGCCAAGTACTCGACTACATAAGTTGAAATAAACAACAGTGATGACAGAACAAGAATAAAACGTGGGTCCAGTCTTCTAAAAAACAGTATTCTAAAAATGTAAGATGGTATCCTTATTTTAAAAAAACCTCACAGCATAAGACTTTAACATCTGCTGATTGGTTGATAAAAATATTTTAAATGAGCTTCATTTCACATTGCAATACAATAAAATGCACAGTATGTTACTAAATAACTGAGATTATTTCAGCAAACACCAGCCAGGCCTTGTTATTCAGTGGTTACTCACTGAAGTGTTTCCCACCAACTGGGGTTGGGCGGAGGATACTTGAATGTTAACATTAACAGTTGGGAAGTTAATCATTGCTCTGTATTTTATAATGTTTATCAAAATTTAACTGAATTTCCTCAAGGTGCTGGGCTACCTTGTGACTTCTCACAGCACAGGACCAAAGGGAGGATTCAGGAGCAAGGGGAGACCCCTTTCTGTTTCACCCAAGCTTGACAGAGAGAAAGAAGTCTGGACAGGAATCATCTGTGGTTTTCCACTTGGGTTCTGGAGCCAGGCCAGCCCTGGTTCCCATTACTGCCCTAAAGCTACTGTAGTTGCCCTTTCTTGGGTTATTTCCTGCTTTAAAGCCTCAGTTTCCTCATCTGTAAAATGATGGTAGTAACAGCATACTGCAAAAAGTAACTGTGGAAATGAAAAGAGATAATACATAAAATGCCCTTAGAGCAGGGCATGGCACAGAGAACGGGTCCCTTAAACGTTTAACATAATTTTTTTTTTTTAATGAATGAGAGGTTCTTCTGTTGCCCATGTTGGCCTTGAACTCATAGCCTCGTCTCCTCAAGCACCAGGACTACTGGCAAAAAAACATTTAACATAAAAATAATTACTAGTGGTTATTGTTTCACTCATAGCATGCAAAACATCTGCTCTTTATAAATTAGTATATTGACATTCTAAAACAAAACAATTCTGTTTGAGAAAGAATCTTTGGTGGGGTGCAGTGGCTCCTCCTGTAATCTCAAAAATTTAGGAGGCAAAGGCAGGAGGAATGCTTGAGGCCAGGAGTTCAAGACCAGCATGGGCAACATAGAGAGTCCCTGTCACTGCAAAAATCAACCAAACAAACAATACTGTGAGCTGTCATTTTTTTGTTTTGTTATTACTTTTTAAACTCATGTGCCCAGTGTCAAGTAGCGCTACATGCACAGTGCTGATGGCAAATAAATACAGGGTGGTGGCAGAAGAGATTATGGCTAAGACTCATTTAGGGCTGGCCTGAACCTTTATAAACAATGTTTTCAAGAGAGCAGTTCATGGAACATTAGTCCCATAAGATAGTTCCAAAAACAAATCAATTAAGTTTGCAAAACACTTAACACAGCATTCAATTCTGGAACTTTCTCCATGTACATTAACATTTTAAGAGCCCTGAGAAGTCTTGAAGAAAAGAAACCAGTTTACATGTGTTTAATCATATGATTGCCAAACTTACGGATCTTTGCCAATTTAAGAGGCAGGTTATTGGGACAGCCTCATCACTGGAACTATAACAAGATGCAGGTGGGATGTGTGGCTGGGCTTCCCTCTCAGGGGGAGACAGACGTGCTAGTGGAAGGCAACAACTGAGAAGCTTCTTGGCTTTGAAGGGGCAGTGGGAGGCATCTGAAGATCCCCTCACTACCTTCTAAGGGAGTAGGTGCCTCTAGCTACCTGGGGAGTGAAATTTGCTGACTTGGACTTGGATGAGAGCTGGATGCACAATCCCCAAAAGCCCTCCTGTTTCCTTTTCATTCTCCATCCCGCAGCTCCTTCAACTAAATGTGATAACAAGGATGACTATATAGGCTATAATCATACTGGCTAATGCTTGTTGAATGCTTTTCTCTGTGTTAGACACTCTTCTAAGCACCTTATGTGGATTAACTTGACTAGTCCTCAAAGCAACCGGATATGGGAGAAACTATTACCTTCATTTCATAAATGAGGAAACTGAGGGACACTTGAAATAACTTGAGAAAACATTTAAATTATTCTTTGAAGTAGTAAAAGATCCTGAGCATCCCAGGGCCTGTATTTTATTAAGAGACTATTTTGTTTTGCTATTAACATCCTGCAAAATACTCTTTCAGAAATGTTGGTTTCAACTCTTCTGTCTCTTAGCAGTAGGGGGAGAGGGACTTTTCTCTTTGGCATGGTGCCAGCTTCCCACAGCCACCCTGTCCTGGCTGCAGCAAGTTTGCCATGGCTGTCTCGTGCCATGATTTGGGATCTCCCAGGTTTGTACTCTCCAGTAGAAATAAAATGCAAGCCACACGTGGAAGTTAGAAATTTCTAGTAGACACAGTTTTTTTTTTAAGTCAAAAGGAACAGATGAAACTAATTTTAATAATAGAGTCTATTGAACCCCATTATGCAAAATATTATCGTTTCAACATGTGACACTAGCCAAATCTCCAGGGCCTCCTGGTGACCATATAGAATGGTGTATTCTAGGCAGGAAGTGTTTGCAGGGTGGATACAGGGGACAATGTGGTGTGGGAGATAAGAGTGTGGGCTCAGGAATCGGAGAGACCCGAGTGTAAATCCCAGCTGCTCCGTATTCAATCAGTGTGACCGCTGGTGAGTCACTGCAGCCCTCTGTGCCTCAGTTTCCTCATCTGTGAAAAGGGGATGACAGTTCTGCCTAACAGGGCAGTAGGAAAGATGAAATTCCTTCATCTACATAAAGTGTTGGAAGAGGGACTGGCGAGTAGGAAGTGCTTTGGAGGCACAGGCCGTGCTGACTCTGTTACTTAGAATGAGCAGCCACTTAAGGCTGCTGGAACAAAGTGGCTCTCAGGCCTGCTGCTGGGATTTGCCTGCTATCTGACATTTCACTGCAGCTCGTGGGTGGCCCTGAAGCTGAATGTTGTGCCTGTGGTGGGTCTAGATATCATTCTCATATCAGAGATAAAAGCACAGTTGGACTGGAACTCTTTAAAAAGGCATCTAAGCAACTCATAGGGAGTGTATCTCCCACATTCTTTTGATAAACAGGTCTCCTAGTTTACAGGCAAGGGGAACTGATTTATACACCAGGGCCTGCAACTGAGACCCTTTCCCATCCCAATGTCCACGTCCCATGACTATGGAAGTGAGTGACCACAGGGCCATGCTGTACTCCAGTGACAGGTGGACCTCACTGGGCTTCCTCCTCAGCCATAGGCCACCTTCCCCCGTACCCTGGCCCAGCTCAAAAAGGCTTGGTTTATTTACTTTAAAATCATATTTTCTTGCTGTATACTCAGTTCTAGATGTGACAACTTAATCCCTTAAATGAATTAAAAGCTTTCTATCTTTCTCTATAAGCTTGAGACAACTTTTTGAGCAACTCACTGTCATTCTTAATTATCCTTACACTTAAAATAAATCCAGTGGCACTTCCCAAAGCTCATTCGAGTCACACTTTTGAACATCCCCTTTCCAGGTACCCTTTTCCTTGTGTTACAGCCTGGAAAGAACACAGGGCAGGGAATTAAGAGGCCTGTGTTCAGGGCCCAATCTTCCCATTCATTCTAGCTCCAAGATCAGAGGCCCCTTCAAAGTTCTGGACCTTGATCCTCTTATCCACAAAGAGAAGACCTGGGATAGAAGTTCTCTCTAAATTTTCTTCCAGTATTAAAAATTTATGAATTCTTATACTTTATAAGATAAAAGTGAATAATGATTAAAAATAAAGTCCTGAGTTTCAAAAGGGGCAAAACCCAACAGAGATTCCCTCTGAACCGCTGTCACTCTCAGAAAGGGTCCAGATGAAACAGTCAGTAGGCAGTAGGGTGGAAGGAGACAGAATCACTCCAAAAGAGAGACCAACACAAAAGAGGTGGACTTTTGCTGATGTGAAATTATAATAAGGGGAGTACAGTCTACACATCTCCATTACTCAATGGGAAAATTTTACTTTAGACCTGCTAAAACAGATAATAGTTTCTGAAAAACCACTGCCATTTTCTCCAATCTGACTCATTACAATGAAATAACATCAAATGTGAGAATTAAGAAACTGGCTTGAAAGAAAAAAAAAAGTATACAATCAAAGATACCTCTGGAAAAACCTTTAAATTGTTCACAAAGTACAGAATGGAAACTTTTAGGATTAATGGATTTCTATCTCTTTTCCCTCTTCAGCAGCACAGCATGTGGTCATAAGGGCTGAATCTCACACTAATACCAAACTCTTCTACCTCTACCTTTGTCTCATTGTCCTCTGGCTCTTTCTCTCCTGTCTGCATGCACATGCACACATGCAACATACATGCAAAACAACACAGTTGGATTCTCACCTATGCAGAGGTTCCTCTGGACCTGTTTTCACCCATGAGCTAAGACAGCACATTCCCATCCCAGAGGACGCTGTTTGGACATGAAGAGTTGTGTTTCTGGATACAGAATGGCAATAAAAATAACAACGTGCCTTTTCTCTTGGCCTAGATCATGGCTTTGAATAATAGATCCTAAATAAGCCTCTCCTATTCCATTTTTTAGACAAGCTCTATACTGTACTCTCCACTAAACTTTCTTGCTGTGTAGTTCTGGGACTGCATGAAATCTATAGTACATGAAGTGTTGGCAATAAGATAAAGAAGCTATGTATGAAATAAGTATTTACAAATTAAGATACCTTTTCAAAGACAAGCCACAATGTGGGAGACAATATTTGAAAACTATATCTGACAAAGGGCTTATATACAGAATAAAGAATTTTCAGACTTCAGGAATAAGAGAACAACCTTCCAAGTTTTAAAAAATGGCTGAAAGATTTGAACAGACACTTCACCAAAGAAGATACATGGATAGCAAATATACACATGAAGAAATGCTCAATATCATTTGTCCTTAGGTAAATGCAAATTAAAGCTACAATGAAATTCCACTAAACACCTGTTAGAATAGCTAAATTTCAAAAAACAAAAGTAGAACAACAAAATGTTGACAATATCAAGTGCTGGAGAAAATGCAGAGGAACTGAAACTTTCATACCCTGCAGGTGGGGCTACAAAATGGCACAACCACTTTGAAAAATACATTGGCAGTTTCTTATAGAGTGAAAGATACATTAATCACATAAACCAGAGATCGTACTCCTAGGTATTTATCCAAATGAAGTAGAAACTTATATTCACACAAAAATCTGTATGCAAATGTTTATAGTGGCTTTATTTGTAATGGCCAAAAACTGTTGCTCAAGTGGATAATGGATAAAGAAATGGTATAACCATTCAATGGAATACTACTCACTAATAAAAAGGGATTAATGACTGATACAGGCTACAATGTGGATGAACTTTAAACACACTGTGCTTAGAGATTATTTATAAATTCTGCAAAAGGCAAAACTATAGAGGCAGAAAACAGGGGTGGGGAGAGGGGCCGATTACAAAGGACATCAAAAACTCTTTTATAACTTGATGGTTCCGTGATTGTATACATTTGCCGAAACCTGCAGAAACCTATACACTAGGAAGGGTAAATTATACCTTAACAGAAAAATGAAAGGAAAACACAAGGAAACACTAATGAAAAAAAGATTTATCAAAAAAAAAAAAAAAAAAGAAAAAATCTTAGGAGAAAAATTCTGAAGCCAATCACATTAACTTGAACTTTTTCCACACAGCAACTGCATTTTTAACAGTCATTCTAATTCTAATGTCATATGAGAACTGGGAATCAATAAAAAGGAAGGCTTGTGCCAATATTTGCCCCTTGTTTGACTTTGCTCCTTCCCAGAGCCCACCCAGTCACACGTGACCACCACATCAGATCTTGCATTTACCCATGCTTTTTTTTTTAATATTCAGATTATTTATTAATGATTTTCAGTTGCACAGAACATCCAAGCAGATATCTGGTCCAGATGTAAAAAGTCAAATGAGAAAACTCACCCATAAATGGCTATAATGAAGGCTCTTTAATGATACAATTATAAAGAAGCCAACTTTGGCAGATACAAAGGTGCAAATGTGAAACCTCAATGCATGATAAACTAGCACTTTATTAACCAAGCGGCTTACTCCTTCATATGAAGAAACTCAAGAAACTTTGCCATGTCTTACTTTAAAAAGACAGCCCACTGAAGTCAAAGGTCTAAAGGGTCCTCAGGTTGAGCAAGAAACAGGGCAAAGTCCTAAGACAGCACAGAAGGTGTAAAGCAGGCAGCCCTTCTGGCTGTGTTTGGATCCTGAAGCTAATTAAAAGGTTTTGGGGGTTAAGCATGGTGGCTCATGCCTGTAATCTCAGCACTTTGGGAGGTGGCAGAAGACGAACCACTTGAGACCAGGAGTCTGAGACAAGCCTGGCCAACATGGCAAAACCCCATCTCTACAAAAAATTTGCAAATTAGCCAGGTGTCATGGTGTATACCTGTAATCCCAGCTACTTGGGAGACTGAAGCACAATAGTCACTTGAACCTGGAAGGTGGATGTTGCAGTGAACCAAGCTCATGCCACTGCACTCCAGCCTAGGCGACGGAGCAAGTCTCTCAAACAACAACAATAAAAAGGTTTTGGGGAATAAGCATATTTCGTATGGCAATGAGTCCTAACCTCAGGTCCAAACCTAACTTGCCACTTTATGTTCCTAATTGCAAACTGGCCCTTCTGGGCTTCAAAACACAGATGAGGATGATCCTTTAAAAACAGAAAAAGTAGCTTAAGTTAATATTTCAGTCAATGATGGAATGCAGATATGACAGTGGTCTTCTAAGATCGTAATACTAAACTTTTACTGTACCTTTTCTATGTTTAGATACATAGATACTGAACTTCATGTTACAATTACCTACAGTATTCAGTACAGTCACATACTGCATAGGTCTGTAGCCTAGAAGCAATAGGCTCTATACCACCTAGCCTAGGTGTGTGGTAGGCTACCCCATCTAGGTTTGTGTCAGTGCACTCTGTGTTCACAAAATGAGAAAATGGCCTAAGAAGAATGCATGGGTCACACACGCCCTATGCATGAACATACTGTAAATTGAGGATCTTCCTACTGATAGGAAAATCACAATCAATTAGAGCTCTCAAGGCACTTCAGACAAAGGGTCAAAAAAACCTCCCAAAGATATTGCCTTTTGCACTCAAGTAAATCACTCTGAGAAGTGGCTTAATGGACCAGAGGCTTTGCTCTGGACTTGGAGGCTGGCCTTGCTCTTCAAATCCTTGCAACTGCAGCCTGACCTTAAATAAAAATGAAGCAAAGACGAAGAGCAATGGAAGGGAAAAGGGGGCTATATAGGGCAAAGCTAAAACTAGAATGAAAATAGCAATTTTTTTTTTTCAGACAGAGTCTTGCACTGTTGCTGGGCAGGGGTGCAATAGTGTGATCTTGGCTCACAGCAACCTCCACCTCCTGAGTTCAAGTGATTCTCCTACCTCAACCTCCTAAGTAGCTGGGATTACAGGTGCCTGCCACCACGCCCAGCTAATTTTTGTATTTTTAGTAGAGATGGGGTTTCACTGTGTTGGTCAGGCTGGTCTTGAACTCCTGACCTCATGATCCACCCACCTCAGCCTCCCAGAGTGCTGGGATTACAGGTGTGAGCCACTGGGGGTGGCAGAAAATAGCAATTTTAGCAATAGCAATGATGACAACAAAGTGAAAAGTTACTTAAGAGATAACAATAAGTTGCATGCAATATGTGGACCTTATTTAGATCACAATCTAACCAATGACTGAAAAAAGGCATTTAATACAGGTACTATGTAGGTGATATGAAGGAGTTATTAATTTTGCTGAAATGTTATTTGTAATATTACTTGATACATATTATGTATCAAATATGAATAATATTACAGTTACATAGAAAAAGATCTCCATTTTTCAAAGATTTATCATGAACTATTTAGGGATGGTATCTTGGGTTTGCTTTAAAATACTCAGCATACAGAAAAATAAGCAAATGTAGAAAAATCTAAGTCATTATTAGGATTCATGGTGTTCGCAGTGGTTCATTTTATTACTGACTTTACCTTTATGTATACTTGAAGATGTTCATAATAGAACAGTTTTTAGAAACAAAATGAAAATTTAAAAAAAATTAAATGAGTAAGTGGGAACAAATGAAATAAGGTACAATTCCTGTATTAGAAGTTTCTTTTTTACTACCCCTTCAACACTTTATTGAAATACTGCACTATTAATACCAAAGTTTAAAAAAGAAAAAGGAAAGCAAAATTTTTATATAAGTACCATTCAGTAGATCAAGTTAAAGAAATAAAGGATTCATGTATTTAAAACAGTGATTTTCTAATAATTTACCAAGATTTTAGAGGTCATTGCTTATATTGACTGTTTATTAGACATAAAGTCATTGAAGACTATAAAAAAAGAGTAAAAAGGCCGGGCGTGGTGGCTCACGCCTGTAATCCCAGCACTTTGGGAGGCCGAGGAGGGTGGATCATGAGGTCAAGAGATCGAGACCATCCTGGTCAACATGGTGAAACCCCGTCTCTACTAAAAATATAAAAAAAATTAGCTGGGCATGGTGGCGCATGCCTGTAATCCCAGCTACTCAGGAGGCTGAGGCAGGAGAATTGCCTGAACCCAGGAGACTGAGGTTGCGGTGAGCCGAGATTGCGCCATTGCACTCCAGCCTGGGTAACAAGAGTGAAACTCTGCCGCAATGAGAGAGAGAGAGAGAGAGAGAGAGAGAGAGAGAGAGAGAGAGAGAGAGAGAGAGGGAGGGAGGGAGGGAGGGAGGGAGGGAGGGAGGGAGGGAGGGAGGGAGAGAGGGAGAGAGAAATGTATAAACACTAATGAAGAACAAAAAGGGTAAATGAAAGGAAATCGGGCTCAGACCATATATCTCAAATGGCAGTAACTATCTTTAAAGCTTCATCATCGGTCTTGAGTTGCACTTTCAGCTTTTTCCCTTTCTGCATGCTACGGACAAGTTCCTTTACTTCCCTGAGATCAGCTTTCTTATTTGTAAGATGGGAATAATCAAAGCATCTTCCTCCCATGAACTGTTACAGTAATAAATGAAATAATCATAACTTGCCTCCATATTGCCGACTACGAAGTTCCTTAAATGCTGCCTTTTCTTGACCTTTACGGGGCTGAAAGGGTCTAAGAATGCAGAAAGTGTGTGGTGAAGGTGCAGGCAGAGCAGTTCCCAGCATAAGTCACTAATTAGCCACCAACCACTAACCTGCTTGGGGCCCAGGCTGGATTCTGAAGTCATTCAAAACTTTCGTCACTGCCTGGCACCCACAGGCTGTCCCAGAATGTTTTACTGAAAGCCCCCTCGGGGGTCTGTTCCCCAGCTCTGTCTCTCACTCCATTTGGGTGCCACTCTAAGGGCAGCTAATCTAATCAGCTAATCTATGCTAAATTATTAATGGGATCCAAGAGGTTAATGTGTAACACATATACACTCCATCAAAGGCCTGCTGGAGACAGATGCAAGGCCTCTGTGAGTCATTAGAGTTGGTGGGAATTTCAGGCACCAGGCAGCCTTCCTCAAATCAAATCAAATTCCAGACAGGCATTAAAAAATTCCTGTCAGCAAAAATAATTCATATATGAATGCAATCAAATCAATAGAGAGGCCAAAAAAAAATCCCCTAAATAGACCAGGACATAGGAGCTGAAGAAAATTATATATTTATGAGCTTTTAACCTTGGACAAGTCAACATTACGGACTTCTCTGTGTCTCAGTTTTCCCATCTGCAAAATGGAGTTTAAGGTAAAAATTGAAATATATAATCCATGTAAAGTGTCTGGAACAGAGCCTACGACATGATACATGCTCAGCAAATGTCAATTCTTATTAGTATCATCTAGGGATTGGAAATTAGATGATAGTCAAAGAAGATGCCCTGAAAACTGAAGTTAAAAAGGGGTTTCGAGGCCAGGCATGATGGCTCAGGCCTCTAATCCCAGGGAGATCCTGTCTCTATAACTTTTATTTGTTTAAATTAGCCATGCGTGGTGGCATATGTCTCTAGTTCTAGCTACTTGGGAGGCTGACGTGTAAGAATCCCTTGAGCCTCGGAAGTGAAGGCTGTAGTAAGCTATGATCATGCCACCGCACTCCAGCCTGGGCAACAGAGTGAGACTGGTCTCTAAAAACCAAGCAAACCAAAACAGGGGTTTCTAGATGGCAATTTCCATGTGTGTTTTCAATGCAATTTGTCCCACAGTATAGCACACTGGAATCAGATCAGCCCCTCTTCCTCCTGGCTGTGTGAATTTTTGGATAAGTTTCTCAACCTCTCTGAGCTAATTTTCTCAACTGTAAAGTAGGGGTAATAATACCTACCCTACAGTATTGATGAATGTATTACCTATGATAATGTGTATAAAGCATGTAGCATACTGTTCACATATGCACATAAGAGCCTAACAGATGATGATTTTAATTATCATCGTATGTTTTCCAGCCTTTGTAACTGCAGCCTTGAAATCCCTGTTAGAAAGTGATAGTACCTTCTAATGGGAGTGATAAACAGAGTCCCTAGTGCCTAATGGAGATTAAATCTTAATAATACCAGGGTCAGTACAACAGGCACAAGGCAATTTAGCTGCGTTGAATGGGAGATCCAACTTTAACCAGCCACAGATGTCCCAAAGAAATAGACACAAGGCAGGATTTTTATCTGTCTGGTTATTGAGACTGCCTCATTCCAAAAAAAAAAAAAAAAAAAAAAAAAACGCCTGTTAATCTCCAGTTCTAAGGTCCTAAGATCCTAAGAGACCAAAATTTGGCTTGGCTGTTGGTCTCCAGTGACAAGTTAAATGGGTCTAGCAAAATAAACCCATGCCACTATCCTCACTATCTCCATTTCATTTTGTCTGTATTTTCTGATTATGAAACTATTATAGAAACATGGCAAAGGAGTCACACAATAGAAGGATACAAAATTTCCAAAGTAAAGATTGCCTATGTTCCCAGTAACCATAAATAATCACTGTTAATATTTTCATGCCTTTATGTCAGATTTTGTTTACACACGTGTCCTACACATAGTTTATCAGTAAAAATAATGAGATCCTACCAAACATACTAGTTTATCACTTCATATATATTTCTATGTTGGTAACAGAAATCCAGACCATCTTTTTTTTTTTTTGAGACGGAGTTTCGCTCTTGTTACCCAGGCTGGAGTGCAATGGCGCGATCTCGGCTCACCGCAACCTCCACCTCCTGGGTTTAGGCAATTCTCCTGCCTCAGCCTCCTGAGTAGCAGGATTACAGGCACGTGCCACCGTGCCCAGCTAATTTTTTGTATTTTTAGTAGAGACAGGGTATCACCATGTTGACCAGGATGGTCTCGATCTCTTGACCTCGTGATCCACCCTCCTCGGCCTCCCAAAGTGCTGGGATTACAGGCTTGAGCCATCGCGCCCGACCTCAGACCATCATTTTTAATGGCTGCATAGGAATCCATTACATGCCTGCCCCATACTGTACTGATCTATCTCCCTCCTGAAGAGTGCTTAGGTTGTTTCCAGTCTTTTGCTATAACAACACTTTCAGTTTCCTTATCTGCACAGAATTAGAGTGTTGGCCTAGACAAGACTGCTACTGGATCTCGTTCATAAACACCTTTACAAAAGGGTTCAATTATTTTTTTTAGGCATAGCATTGATGGGTCACAGAGTATAATACAGTTCTTAAATGCCTTAGGAAACAAAACTCACCTGGCCTTGCTGAGACAGGCAGGTGAGGGAGAAGTTTTAGTTAGAGAAAAACACTTGTCTTTCAGGCCCAGGCAAACAAAACAGCCCTCCTCCCTGCCTTTCTCTTACCCACCTACCAGGAAGCACTGATAAGAAC
Organism: Callithrix jacchus; assembly: GCF_049354715.1. NCBI lineage: Eukaryota > Metazoa > Chordata > Mammalia > Primates > Cebidae > Callithrix > Callithrix jacchus. The sequence continues at coordinate 46,467,074 of NC_133516.1, forward strand.
AACTACATCCTGCTGTGCAAAATTCAGGGTCAAATAGAGAGTGTCTGTGAAACAGAACTTGGGATGTTAACCGGAAACAAGCAATGGGAAGGATCCACAGGAAGTGGCTTATAAAAGCAACCTACTTTCTGAAGGGCTCCCATAAGCCTTTTGCTTGACCCCCTGGTGTATGGAGCTGGCAGGCAGCCAGCACAGTGAATTTTACTGAGGACCTGGTGTGTAAAAGACACTGAAGTCACAAGGGCATGCCATAAGGAGAAAAGACACCCCACTTTCCATCCTGAACCCTAAGGAACTCACAAACAGAATGAAAAGACAAAGAAATGCAGAGACAGTCAAATGGCCGAAATGTATACACATAGACATAACCAGGGATGACAAACAGAGACCATTGGGAAGGGCAGCCACTGGGCCAAGAGAACCTTACAAGAAAGAAAATGTTTAAATGCTGCATTGGGTACGGAGGAATCAAGGGGATGGGAACCACCCTCAGCCTTACTACTAGCTGGCAGGGTGACCTTGGGCAAGTCCCCTAAACCTTTCTTGATTACCCAGAAGCGCTAGGCTATTAGCTCTGAATTTTAGTATTTTGTTCTTTTCCTCATTGTGATGTTTTGTTTTCTATTTTCATGAACCCTCAGAAGAAATCTATCATTCTGTGTTTGTCTACCACCTGCTAAACACTGTCCTGGGAGTTTTCATTACTTCAGACTCATTTAGCCCTAACTACAACCTTGGAACATATGTGTTATTCTTATTTCTTCTTTTTTTTTTTTTTTTTTTTTTTAATGCGATGGAGTCTCACACTGTTGCCCAGGCTGGAGGCATAATCTCGGCTCACTGCAACCTCCACCTCCTAGGTTCAAGCAATTATCTTGCCTCAGCCTCCCAAGTAGCTGGGATTATAGGTGCCCATCACAATGACCAGCTAAGTTTTTGTATTTTTAGTAGAGACAAGGTTTCACTATGTTGGCCAGGCTGGTCTCGAATGCCTAACCTCATGATCCACCCTCCTTGGCTTCCCAAAGAGCTGAGATTACAGGCATGAGCCACTGCACCTGGCCTTTTACTTTATACTCTAAAGTGTGCTTGAAGTCATACAACTCACCAGGACTATGGACAGTTCCTCGTTTTCTCCTCTTGACATAGAGGAGTTGCTCACTGAAGACTTGATGGCTAACTGAATAAACGCACACATGAATGAATAAACGGAGCTGTAGACTCCGTTCTAAACTCACAGAGCTTTCATTGCAGTAGACTCCTTCTACCCTTGCCTTTTTAACATAAGTAATCTCAGAATCCTTTTTTGAAAGTTGGGCATACCTTAAGAGTCAGAAATGACCAAGACATATTCCATCTGCATATGGAAGTGTCACAGCCATTGTGTCCTGCCCTGCTCCAACTCCCATGATCAGCAACTAAAGGGTTACCACTAGCTCAGCAGGAGGTCTCTCTCCTAAGGCTGGGGAAAGTTCAGTAGAGTTGGTGTTGAATATACAGGGTATCACTCCTCGGAGGAAGTATCTTAACATCCTGTAACTTCAGTTTCTTTATCTGCACAGAATTAGAGCATTGGAATAGACTGGGCTGCTAAGGACTCCTCCAGCTCAAATATTCTATCATCCTAGGAGAAGAGGAGACATGGAAAGCACTGATAAAGTCAAGTTCACAGCAATGCCAACAACAAGTGACAGATAATGACTACTGCCTTAAACCGAACTTTAGCAGGGAATCTCAGATTTAGCTAAACATCTGAATCACTTGGAGCACTATTCAAAACACTGATTTTTGCTTCATCACTTTTGCCTGGGAGTGGGGCTTGTTTGTTTAAGAAGCTGCATTTGTATGAGGCTCCCAGGGTACTTCTAAGGTTACTCTTGGTTACCAACCTCTGCTGTAGATTAGGAATTGGGAGGGAAGGTGAATCACTGAATCAGAATGGATTGCTATCACTAGGCAACCCATTTTCTCTCTGGGTAAAGGAACTACTCTCGCCCCAACCTACTTTCACTCCCTGTGCAAAGGCTACCTGGCTTCAGAGGTTTCCTTGACCTGTTGGTGCATTCCTCTGATATGTGCTGGTGAATCCTGCCATATTCCAAACTGTTCTGAGCCTCCTACATCTAAATTAAAAGAAAGGGTGCAGAGGTAGCTGGAAGAGAGTGGCACAGCCCGGCAGCAACTTTTGGAAGAGTTGATCAAAAACTGCTGGGCTCCTGGTTCAGCACAGAGGATGAAGGAACAGCGCACCGTATTGGTCAGCAGCAAGCAAACGCTAGGAGAAAAACTAAAAATACTGGCACTGGTTATTTGCAAGGTGGTGCTTAAAGGCCCCAATCTTAATAATGACTGGAACCCAAATAGGCTTTAAGGCATCTGCCATCATCCTTGAGCTTGACACTTTTAAGACTCTTTCTGCTTTGTGTTTTTAAGGGGATTTCACAATGACATTTCCTCCAGCCCAGGAAATCAAATGTCTATTGACTTGGACAATCAATATTTTAAAGAAACCTTGAAGATTTCTTAAATGACAATACTCATTAAGACTTTCTTTTTCTGCCCCCTCTCTCTTTTCCACACAGACTCCTGCACAGAGAAAATGGGCCATGGAATAAAACAGACAAGCATGGTTCATCACTGTGGACCTGCTGTGAGATCTTGGGCAAACTACTTCATCTCCAGATCTCAGCTCCTTTTCTGGGTATTATACAGTGGAGTTAGGAATGGCACCTACCTCATAGGTTTGTGATAAGGATTAAGCAAGGTAGTGCAGGTAAAGTGCTTTGCATAATGCATATGCAGAATAAAACCATAATAAATAGTCATTTAAAAAAATGTTGACCTGTAGCCACTTTAGGAAGAAGATCATGAAGTGTCATTGGTCATTGAATTTATCAGTGAAAAAAATATTCCAAATGTGCCTTCCGAATGTATACTAATAAGATGGAAGAGGGGAATCACAAATTTCATTTCTATTTCATGTTATGTATATGTTTATACACACTTCTAAATGTGTGCTTGCTAATAAAGATTTAGGAAGGCAACACGTTTAGGCCAATGGTTTTACTAGCACAGTCAAAAATGTGAATGTCCTATCCATTAAACTGGCTGGTGGCTGGCAGTCTTGACTCTATACCTGTTGCTGAAACTATTGTTTTTGATGTATCTGAGTACACTTGCCCCTCTGCTCCTCATATCTCTTTGCTGTTTATAGTCTAATTGACAGAATGCTTCAGTTATATTCCATCTTGTTCTGGTGGTAAAACACAGAACTGGATGGAATAAAGCAAGAAGACCTACAATGCTACGCCCTTAAATTTTGCTACTTCTAGGTTTTAAATGGTCAATGTTATCTTTTATTAAAGGATTCACTTTAGAAATAATAGTTCCAGGAGAGAATAGGACACTGCATACTGTCCCACTGGAATGACCTGGTACAGGTACAGGTGATGTAAGTGATGCTCTGGGGAAATCCCCTGTTGGTCTTGAATTTTGGCCCTGTTTGGAGATTTGATTTCCTGGGCTGGAGGAAATGTCATTGTGAAAAACCTGAGATGCTATTTAATTTGGAGAAGCAATTTTAAAAACAAAGAATAGAAAGAAGGATAAAGTTTTAGAGACAGGAAGTCCAAGAATTTGTTTAAAGTATTTTGTCAGGCATCCTAAGATGCAGAACCAAATTGAGGAATTATTTCATAGGATAACCTATCATCAGGCTGAAAGTAATCAGGCTTCTGAAACAGTGAAGTGTTGCCACAAGACTGCAGATGAAGAAACAGACCAGGGTGCCCAGAATGACATATCCCTGACAATGGCCAAAGATGTCAGCATATAACCTCCAAGAATCTGGCCGGAATGGAAGGAGACTAGCAGAGGGCACATAGAATTTAACTGGTTCATTGGTACCGCACAGTATAACCCACAGGTACCTTCCTACAGTTCCTGAAGTCACAGAACATGAGCAAACCTGAAGTTTATAGGAAACATTCAATGAACACATATACATTTTCGTGAGTTTCCTTTATAAGACATTTCTGTGAAACAAGAAAAACACCCAAGTAAACAGAAGACGCTAAGAAAATACAAGCATTTGCTGAGGGTACTACTATCATGACCTCAATATTACTCAAGCTTAATACTAAAAATCAGCAATTTCAACAGAAGAGGCAGCTCTGCCCATAGAGGGCATGGAGTCACTGCTTTGAGTTCAAATCCTGACTTTGTAACATCTTAGCTGTGCACCTTGGACAAGGTACTAAACCTCTCTTTAGTCTCCACATCTCTACAGTGGGGTATGTATCCCTACCTCATTTGAGGACTGAATAAAGAACAATGCATAACATAGCACTTTGTAGACTGAAAGAGCTACATCTTTATAGTGTAGCAATTTAGCCATCTCCAAGAGCTGGGCTCTCTGCTTAAGCAAGAAGCAAATACCTGAGGTGTCACATGCATGTCTTCCCTTTGAAGGCTCTCTCTGGGGGGTGCTGCGCCTGTAAATGATGTGGGGTTTGTTTTGTCCCTCTTCATCTTCTTGTTCATCCATGGACTGTAGTGGTTCAATAAAATAATCCCCATCATGGGACCGGAATGTTCCCAGCTGCAAATAAAGAGAGATAAGAGGTTGATTTAACATAACTCAGCCATCGGTAGGAAAAAAACAGAAGAACATTTCCGAGTAAAGATGCTTTCATTTTACCCAATCTCTTCTTCAGGAGGGTTGTTTAAACTGAAAATGCTGAAACATATGCAGAGAAGTGGTTTATTTTCACTCTGTCATATCAGAACATTTTCTAAAAATTATTTATTATTTACTATTCTTATTATTTTAGAAATAGGGCCTTGTTCTCTCACCCAGCCTTGAACTCCTGGGCTAAAGCAACCCCCCACCTCAGCCTCCTGAGTAGCTGGGATTATAGGTGCATGTGACGATGTCCAACTGAATATTTTACTTTTTGTAGAGATGGGGTCTCAATATGTTGCTCAGGCTGGTCTTCAACTCCTAGCTCAGCCTCCCAAAGTGTCATATCAGACCTTATTCTTGATGTGACTCCAGTTGATTGCACCTGCTATCCAAATCTGTCTCTAAGAAATAATTCTTTAGGACTCAAGTTCCAATCATTCCTACAGGCTGTTAAAAGAGTCTTGGAAACCTAGGGACAAGTATGCACTCCAGCAGGAAAAGCTGGCCTATTGAAGTCTCACTGATTCAAACTCAGGGAGCAAATGTCGGTCACAATGAATTCAAGGTGGTACCACGTGTAACACTGGTACATGGTCCTCTCACCAACCCTTTCCTTTGCAAAATAGGGAAGTGATATCCTGCAAAGGTTGGAAGCCAGACTGCCCTAGGTTCCAGTTTCAGCACCACAACCTACATATCCACATTGGGCAAGTTTCTTAACCGCTCTGAGCTTAAGCTTCCTTGTTTGTCAGTTGAGGATAAAGATACATAATGTAAAGAGTTACCGTGCAGAGTAAATGAGATCAGGAAAATTAAGTGCTACACTTTGCACAGGGTTAGAACTCATGAACGGCTTTTGTCTCGGTGTTGCCAGTGTTAGCCTCTATCCGTTAGGATAAAATTTGCTATTACTAATCATTCTAAGCATCTTGCAAGTCACTTTTTCTTCTTTACCCTACACATCCAAGTTTTTGCAAATGATAAATGATACCTCAAGACTGAACCACCCAAACCAAAAATTACAAGAACACTGAGAAATTCCCCATGCCATGCTGGTGAGTGGTGTTTATGAGGAGAAATCAAGCTCCTCTCTTCTCTTCCACTTTCCCATTTCCCATGCTGGAAACAAAATCTGATGCCTTCCATTCTTTTATTGACAGGAGAAATGAATCCCTGAACATCAGCAGCTGCATCCACATCAGCATCATCCAGGAGCTTCTTCAAAATTCAAATAATTGTGCTCCACTCCAAATCTGATCTACGGAATCAAAATCTCTAGGGGTAAGGCCCAATAATTGAAATGTTAATGAGCTCCCAGGGTACTCTTATGCATGATAAAGTATGAGTAGCACTAGGCTAAGACATTGGTTCCCCAAAACAGCTAGATTCAAAATTGCCTGGGAAGCTTTTATTTGTTGCTGCTTTTAAATTAGATTTGGGGCATTACCCTCTAATCGCAGATTCAGAATTTCTAGGGATGGATCTCGAACATTTATGTTTTAAAAGCTCTCCATGTGATTTCTGAGCCCCTGGTCTAAGAAGAGGGCAGCCCAGGTGTGGTCAGACTAAGAGACAGAGTAGCTGGTTGCCAGAGAAGAAGTGATTTAATAAATTTACTCTCTGCCTGTTTTCAATATACAAGTCAGGTGTTCTCTGAGCACAAATCAGAGGGCATATCACAACATGTGAAGCCTACCAGAGACACAAATCCTGGGAAAGAGCCCAGGAGCTCAGCTGGTGAAGATTTGCCACCTTTGATTGGTAAATGGGGAAACCAAGACACAGAGGGAGGAAGGGACTGGGCCCAAGTTCCCCTTTGGTCATGTACAGAAGCAGCTGGACAGTGCTAGTGCTGAGTCTAACCTGACTTTAGTCCTGTGCCTTTTAGAAAAGAACCCTGAAGTTCTCTTCTGGAGCACAGGATCAGTCTCTGGTCTATGGTTAAGCACACAGACCAGAAAGACCGGGCAGAAATCCCAACCCTGCCACTTACTAGCTGTGAGACTTTGGGCAAGTATCCAGGTCAGCTCTCAAAGCCTCAGATTTTTTGTCAGTAAAATTCATTGTTTTGAGGATTGGGTTCTTGATGGATTTGAATGCGATAATACATATGCAAAGTACTTATTATAGTGCCAGGCACATTAAGAGCTCAATAAATCATATCAATATGATGCCAAAATTAATTGTGCTGTTGATTCACAAAGGTGGGCCTAAGAGTTATCTTGTCTTGGTTAAGGTGACTATTTATTCAAACATATTTGCTAAGTTTATACAACATACAAAGCTCCAATATGGGAGAAAAATGAGTTGATGCTGACCCTGGTGCCAAGGAGAAACGGAGAAAACATGTATGCCAAGAACATTGATACAATGGGGAACATACTAAGCATCATAAGAGACTCTCAGAAGTGTCTATGAAGGTGTAGGGGGAGAGATGACTTCAGCCTTGGGGACTATGAAAAGGTCTTTGGGGAAGAAGAGATGTAAATTACACCTGCAAACAAAGGGTAGGATTTGAGCATGTGAAGCAGGCTGAGAAGACCAAGTAAATTCAAAGGCACAAAGGCAACGACGACTAGGATTGGGGGTGGGATACAGAGAAAGCAGAGTAAGATCCATGACCTGAAGCTGAGACTGGACATGTGGATGTGAATGAGTACACTGTAAATAGTCTTAAATGCCAAATGGAGTTAGCAGTATGCGGCGAGGATCGAGGAGAAAGACTGGAGAAGCAGCCCCGTGTAATATTTCTTAGACATCAGTCCTAAGGAGAGAGAGGGAGAGACGTGAAGGGGGATAGAATTAGGGTAGAGATGTTGAGAGGTGAGCGACACATCTCAGATGAAATTCAGAAAAATTGACAACTGACTAGGGGCGGAAGGATGGCATAGCCCACTCCACAAAGTGAGAAAATTCCTAGAAGACTCCTAGGTGAAGGACAAGCGACAGGACTAGGCGAAGGAAGACAAAGGGGCAATGGTTTTGGAGCTAGATTAATGGCTGAAGATACAAAGAGCCAGAGCCCATATCTTTAAGACGTAGGAGGGCCCTTTTCCCCAAAAGAGGCAGACTGCTTATAAATGCAATATAAATGAATGGATGACAGTCCAGGTAGTTGTTTCTGAAACCCCAGTCCTCAGTTACCAAAGAAACCATGTGCACGTTACCACCTAAAATTGCCAATGAAAATCAAGGTCCTGCGCAGTAAAGTATTTATACAACTGCAGGGGCCGCTCGGCTTCAGCGGGTGTGGAGGCGGGGAGAGAGGAGGAGTAAAGACTGTTTACAAACTTGACGTACACACGCAGCCCTATCCCTACGGTCCTGGAACTGGGGGTTACTATCTTGGAATCTGGGGGCACTCCAGGCTATGGGCTCAGACTGCAGACTTATGCGTACTCCAGCCTTAACCTTTCAAAGACCCGAAGGAATGATTCCTGAGCTTTTTGCCCTAGGTGCTGGGGCAGCGATGACTCACCGCAGCACCCCCTCCCACTTCGCCCAGCTGCAGTCTCCGCCCACCCCCAAACAACCTCGACGTCGCACTTCTCGGGCTCCAGGGCCCCGGGCGCTTTGCTGGGGGCTAAAGGGATTTATCCCTTTCCTAGAAGCAGGAATTCCTAGAACTACCCCCTACCACACTTCAAGCTTGCCACGCTCCCCACCGGATCCATCCATTGCGAGGCAGAGAAGGATGCGCTTGGGAACTTGAAGACCCACGAACCACAGCACACGGAGGGAGCAGTACCACAGTGTCCGGGGGTGAGTATCCAAAACTGCACTTAGAAAAAGAGAGGGAGGGACTGTGGGTGCTCCGGGAAGAGTAAAGGCATCACCCGGAACGGTGCCTAAGACCCCATTGCACTTACAGCGCCATGCGCTGGGAGAGACTGGCCCGGGAAAGTTTTGCGTCACACGCGCGTAGCAGAAACGCACGCCTTTTGGGAAAGTCAAGGACCACCCTCGCTCGGGCCAGAACGGTACAGCAGCGAGTCCTCAAATGCTGTGGAGAAGTGGGGGACAGATGCCTTGTAAGACCCACTGGAGGGCACATGCGGGGGTCGGCAGGGAGTCGGGGAACCAAAGTGGATTCCTTGCTAAATGCGTATTTGGCAGCGCGAGAAGGTGGTCTCCCCGCCCTGCCTCGGTCCCTAGGGAAACGTGAGCCACAGGTTCCCTCTCTCCACTCCCTGGAACCCGTAAGTGTTAGAAACCCCAGAGGTATCGAAATCACGTCCGGACAGCCTCTCCAGGCGGTCTCCCACTATATCGCTTTTCCTGGCCACCCCGCCAGTAGGGTGCAGAGTCGGACTGTGCTGCACCCCGACTCTCGGTTCCACCCCAATTCAAAGAGTCCGGAGTAGGCTCCTCCTTCTCCCCCCGCCCCCAGAGCCCTCAGCCCACCCTTCCGTTCCTGGGACAGGACCTGCTCTCTGTCAATCCAGTTCAGCCTCGGGGTTCTTGGCGCGTGAATAAAGGCCCTGAGAGAAAGCGAGGACTCTAGATTACGCACCGCCCTCCACAACACACACAGAAGGAATTCCCGGTGCCTTGAGCCGGGGATCCTCAGCCCCACATTCCCGATGCAAGGCGCACCAATAAGTAGTCTGGTCCGCCCTGATCTCAGCTGCTTCGCTCCGGGGTGGCCAAGTTTGCTGCAAGGAACTGCAAATCCAGAAACTTTCTCCGAGTTTGGAAACTGACTTCCAGGCCGCCTCACAGCATTGGGCAACGCGCCGCTGAACCGAGTCTAAACTCCAGAAAGCTCTGAAACATCCAGAAGCCCCTGGGGGCGGGTGTGTGCTCTCCACGCCAGTGTACGCGCACGCACAGAGCTAGCTACCAAAACCATACGAGTTTCTAACTGATACTTAACGAAGGAGCCTCATCTCGCCACAGTCAGGGTCTCTAGGCTTAGAGGGCAATTAAGTCTTCCAGAAGCGGGCGAGGAGGCGGAAGGGGAGAGGAGGTGGCGCGCGCCCACTTACCATTCCCGAGCAGAGGCTGATGACGGCCGTGTGCTCGGATTTGGTATTGACATAGCCTTTGTAGAAACAGTGCTTGAGTTCCGTTTCCTCTTCAGAATAAAACTTGGTCTGGTTCACCCCAGGCGTCCCGAGGAGGGTGACAGTGAACAGTGGAGCGATAAATCCGGCATTTGCGGTGAGATTAAATAGAAACTGCTGGCCAAAGGCGGAGAGGCGGTAATGCGCATGGGAGGAGGTAGAGGAGGAAGAGGAGGAGGCGAAGGCAGGCCAGGGGTCAGTGGCAGAGTTAATGCTCCGTCGCCTTCTTTTGAAGTGCACGTTCGTGGGAAAGGGTTCTCCGAGAGCATTCACTCGGATGGGAGACACGATTTCGTATTCGCTCAGGGTCTCTAATAATTTCACTGCGGAGAGAAGCAGAGGTATATGAACCAATAATTCATTTTTCCCCAAGCTTTAATTTAAAACGAAGGCGGGGACTTTGTCCTGACCTTATTTTCCAGCCCATTCGAGTCAATCCCTTCACCCTTAATCAGTGGACAAATATTTGCTAAGCACCTACTGTGTGCCAGTAACAGGACCTGTGCTAGGTGCTGAGGATACCCTATTCCCAGCCAGACAATGAACAAGTCAAAATATATGTGATTTCAGATATTGATAAATAACCCGAATAAAATAAAACATGATGCTATCTGGTGCCCCCAATTACTAAGTTACTTTAGTTTGCAGCGTGGGAGTGGGGACCGGGAAATATCCGGCTAACAGCAAGATGGGGGGGGTTGCCTAAATTCGTTTCCATAGTGTCCCTCCCTAGCAATTGGTTGGGGATGACCCAAAGAAGGCAGAGGCTGCAAAGCTGGAGACGATTCTTTCTAGGAAAAGGAGAGAGGCCTCAGCTGCACTGTGCCTCCTCCCGGGAGCTAGGACCGGGGGTCAGCGACAGGGCGGCAGGGTCCCAGGGGCCGAAGCCAGGGCCGGAGCCTCGTTACCTTGCCTCGGGTGCAGCCTGTCCTTGCGCACGGCGGCCGCGGCGTCTGGGCTCCCCATCTCGGCCAGGTCCCGCACCAGGAGCGTTAGCAGTGTGGCCCAGGATACAAACTGCATGGTGCTCTACACCCCTCCCCACGCTGCCCCCACCCCCTCCCTCCTGCCCTCCTTGGCTGCGGCAGCGACGCGAGGCAGCGGCCGTGGAGAGCGCGCGGAGCCCGGCGCCCGCCGCCAACTTTTGACTTTAGGAGTCGCTGAGGTCTCGCTGCGAGGGTCCCGTCTGCGCTCGGCTGAGCAACGCCGCCGCCTGCCGAGAGCTGAGCTGCTCGGGCCGCAGGAGGAGCCGCAGAAGCAGGAGGAGGAGGAGGACTGGGGCTCGGCTGCTTGGCCGCATAATGTCCAGCAAGCGGGCAGGAGAAGGCGAGGAACTTGCGCTCCGAGGCGCGCCGGGCGCCCTGTGCTGGCCGGGATAGCGGGGCTGCTTCTTGAATGGGGGGCTGGGGGGGCGGAGGCGGGGGGGGGGGGCCGCGGGTCCACGGCCTCTCAAATGCCCCTGGTGCACGCCTCTAAGAGGAGGAGAGGGGAGGAGAAAGAGAGGCGAACGGGGACCGCCTCCTTCCAGTCCAAGTCCCCTCCTCGGCCGGCTGGTGAGGGACTCGCAGCCGGAGGCCCTGCGGGTTGCAACAGGCAGAGGCCAGAGGCTTGGCCAGCGCCGGGCAGCTGGTCGTGGTCCCCGCCACCTCGCCGAAGTGGGGTTTTCTGAGACTCCCTGCCCCGGGGAGGGAAAGCAGGGAAAGTTCTCTTCCTTTCCTGGCGCGTGCAGCCACTTCCCCTCTCGTCTTTTTCCTCTCCTCCCTTCCGAGTCTCTTTCTCCTTCTCCCCCTGGTCTTTCTGCTGCTTTGCCTCTCGGACTCTGCCCCCTCTCCCCATTTTTCCGGTGAGGTCTGTCTTCTCCCATCCCACCGGGTCCCTCTCTGTTTCTCCCATTTCTCCTTCTCCTTTCCTTTCTCTTCCGTCCCCATCTCTTGCCACCAGTCCCCTTCTTTTGGTTTCTTACAAGTGAAAGTGTCCCAGCGCAGGAGCACCTTCCCTTCTACACTTTTTCACTCGGAAGGAGATTTGGCACCTGAGCTCTGCTCTCGATTTAATCGTCCCCCCAGTCAAGAGTTTAAGAAACGGGGTTCTTAATCCTTAGGTCAGATTGTGTTTCGAATACTTGGTCTCTTGAAAATTTCGCAAAATGCTTAAGCTGTGCTTTCCATCAACCTCTGTCACCATTCACAGTGGGGTCCATAGCATTCTCTGGTGCCCACCCCCCAAAAAAGGTTTAGAATGAGCTTTGGCAGTGAGAAGGGGCGGGGACTCAGGAGCCCCAGACTACCCGGGGATTTAGAGATGGGAGGGGAAGGGAGAATGGAGTGCAAAGTTGTAGATCCCTGGGGGAAGCACCAGTCCCTGGAGGGATTTCTCAATCACTTCCGCTTGCTTTCAGCCTGAGATGCTTGGAAAGACTCGAAAGGCTGAAAGCAGACGCTTCAAGCTAAACCTTCGTGCGCGCGCGCGCGCGCGCGCGCGTGTGTGACAATTGTTCAATCCTGGGTGGTTCAGTAGCGCTTTTTCTTTAACCAGCCCTCAGGAAGGTAGAATGTGTTATTTCAAGAGAAAGTACATGAAAATATCGGTAAAAAATATATGACTAATTAATATATATTTGCCCAAGTATCCTAGAACCGGGGTTGCAGTTCTGTTGCGTGGTAGGCTAGCACTCAGGACTAGAAATACCAAATCTCGCCAAACCAGGAACCAAATCACAATATGATAGCAATGTCAACTATTCTTGAAATATTATTCATTCATATATTTCTTCTGATGAAGGATAAAAATGACTTGGCAAGATGAATTTGCTAAATAATTGTTAACCCAAATTGATAATGTTACCATAGTCAATTGTAGTACTGGAATTTCATAATGGGTGTGTAACTTGTAAAGATGGTAAAATAACAGCTGTACTATGCACAATTTGAGATTTTTAGAGAATGGCATTTAAACCTTGAACCTCCAAAATAATTCACTAAAATACACTTCTTCTAATACACAATCTTTCTTTTCATTATATAATAAAATTACCCACAATCACAGTGTCTGGGAGTTGCTCAGAATTTAGTAAGGAACAGAAAAATATCAAGAAATCAATCTATTGGCTGATCCCTATGGAAAATATTCCAGTACTTCCATTGAAAATTACTCAAAAATATAGAACTTTTCAGTATTTTCCATTAAATTTTTTTCTCTTTCAGTTCAAATCCCTCCTGATAAAGAGAAGTTAAGTAACAGTATAGAAATTATGATCTGTAGGGACAGAATCCTCCTTTGTGTACTCTCTCTCCTTTACCTTCTTTCTAGGACGTGGCTTGAAGAATTAACTTTGTCTACAGTTTTAAAACATTGATCCACAAGAGCTGATAGGGCAGGAAGATACAAAATATCTCTTGGTGACCTGCTGAGGTGACCAAGAGCCTAAGTTTCTGAATTTCTCATCCTTAGTGAGTCTGCTCATCCTTTCTTCAATGTATTAGCTGGCTTCTAAATTTATATCTGTAAAAAAGTCTTAAAAGAATCTTAGGAAGGCCAGTGTGGTGGCTCACACCTGTAATCTCAGCACTTTCGGAGGCCAAGGCAGTTAGATCCTGAGATGGGGAGTTCGAAACCAGCCCGACCAATGTCTCTACTAAAAATACAAAATTAGGCAGGTGTGGTGGCACATGCCTGTAATCCCAGCTACCCCAGAGGCTGAGGCAGGAGAATTACCTGAACCCAGGAGGTGGAAGTTGTAGTAAGCCAAGATTGTACCATTGCACTCCAGCCTAGGCAACAAGAGCAAAACTGTTAAAAAAAAAAAAAAAAAAAGAATCTTAGGAAAATGTCTTTTAAATCATGAGAAATGAAAAGGACAGTTGAACTAACTAATTTAGGCAAAAATCTTTTCTCTGAATAATTACTTTTTATTTGAATAAGTACTCTTATTGAGTACTTACCATGGGCTAACCTTGGTAAATTTAATTTAATTCTCAAAACAGCTTTTTCAGGAAGGCAGTGTCAGTAATCTCATTTTACCCATAAGCATACCGAGATCTGAAAAAGTGAAATAATTTGGCCCCCACTCCACCCATGAATCTAGTAAGTGAGAAATATGATTCAAATCCTGTTTCAGTCATTCAAGTTCATAACTATTACCATATATCATGAATAAGTGATTAATCAGAAGCATTGCTAGATGTTTGGAGAGTTGCTTTGTGGGAAAATGGCTAAAGTCAGTCATTCAGAAAATTGCCTCAAGCTTTTATTCTATGTATAACTTTTCTTTAGCTCTCTCTTTTTCTTCTAATGCTAAGTATTTAATGATAATCATGTCAGCTATTTCACTGATATTTCACAACTTTCTCCTAAGTAATTAGAAGGGATCTGGAACATAGCAGGTATTCAGGAAATATTTCTTAAGACAAGGCATGGTGGCTCATGCCTGTAATCCTAGCACTGTTGAAGGCTGAGGTGGGAGGATCGCATGAGGTCAATGGTTCAAGATCAGCCTTGGCAACATAGCAAGCCCTTGTCTCTACAAAAAAAAAAAGAAATAATAAAATAAAATAAAATAAATTGGCCCCTCATAAGAATTTTCTTTCAAAGAAGCAAACGTTTTCAAGGTCACCTGAAGTTAATGGAGGGACCGTTTTTAGCCCATTTTCTTCTCCTGGGGCTTTACTGGAATTGAATGTTATTGTAGGTTAAGTGGAAGTCTTCATTGGCTGATTCTTCATAAAAATTGGATCCCAGAGGAGTAATGATTGATATTAGTCACTGGGGAGAGATAATCTGCCAATGGAAATGAGAGTGATGACATCACAAATGACTCTGTTTGCCGAATGCCACTGAAACAGCAGGAAGGAGACTTGAAGCAAAGCCATCAATTTCCACAGAAAGGGGAAACCCACACCCAAATGGTAGGGAGGGCCCAGGAGCCAGAATTCAAGTGAATAGTTTCCTGAGTGGTCAGCAGCATCAGGTGATTTGGGAAACAGATAAGCCCCTGTACTTGGTAGCACTACATTCTGGTGAGTGAATCACCAAGCTGGGACCTGGTGGTGGCTAAGCTCTGTGACCTGGGCCTAAATGATCTTAGGGAGATGTATTTTACATCATGAGAAATGAAAAGGACAATAGTGCTAACTAAATAATTTGGGTTCAAATCTTTTGTCTGAGTAATAATAATAAGAAACTTTCCTTGAGTACTTACTAAGTACCAGACCATGTATACTATGTCCTCTCTGATCCAGTTTCCTATCTGCAGACTATGGGGGTTAGAAACTGTGTTGTCTTTGCTTACTCTGTGAGTGAACGACCTTAGTGTATTTTAGAAAAGACTTCTAACTACTGACTTCAAGCAACATGTAGTGTAGAGAAGGTAGTTTACATCATTTTTGATAATAAAGATTCCTTTCATTGAGTTGCTTGTGCTTATTATTTAATCCTCACAGCTATCCTGCCATCTGGGTTTTACCCTCCCTATTTTACTTATGATTAAAATAAGGTTCAGCAAAATTAACTGACTTTGCCTGGCATTACAGAGCCAGAAGGTGCAGTTGGGATCTGCACTGGGATCCAGTTACCTAGAAAGTTTGTGATCTCCATTAATCAGAGGAGCCTAGTAACATAAAAATCTTTACCTAATTATCTTGATCATTCAGCATTTATATTTGGCCTGATGAATACCATCTGTGAAAACATTATTTTTTCTTCTAACGCTAAATCTAGAGTTCTAACTAGCATCTCTTGACCCTATTCTGAAAGTCAAAGTTCCATTCTGGAGGTGGCTCTGTATAACTCATGACCAGCTTATAGCAGTTCTATGAAGGTGATCCCATCTTCAGCCTGTTCACTCACCAGGAGCTCAGTGTTTACTTGTCATTCTCAAAGACCATACTCACATTATTGCTCAGACTTCAAAACCCCATATGAATCTCACTAATATTTCCTTTGACTCTATTCTTAGGGCTTCAAATCCCTTTTCTCCTCCCTCTACTATCCTTGAAATGAGAGCTTTGCACCTGGGGTTCAACATCATAACTACAAACGAAATTCAGAAATACTAGGCTTTTAGCTTTGATTCAAACTCCTTCTAAATTGCAGCCAAATTAGCAACACAATGTGTGCAAATACAATTTTATTATTTTCTAAAAGTGATCATTTGATATAGACAATGGTTAAATATATGGCATCTTTAACTAGCGAGGAGTCTCTCAGAATACTTTGAGACGTGCCACAGTGATCTACGCTCCTTGAGTCGATAACTTTTCCTGTCCGAGTTTGGTTCACACATGTTGTGTTTTGGTGTCCTTTGTTAGGCTTTAAGGTGCATAAGGGCAAAGGACAAATCTATTTCTTCCATGGTAACATACTAGGCACTTCACAAATATGCCTTAAATGAGTGAGTTTACTATTGCCACTAATTTGGCTCTAGTTTTCAGAGCCAGGTTTTGTTTTTAATTTAGAAAAGCCACTCTTTTACACACACACACACACACACACACACACACACACACACACCAGGAATGACTGATGTAATTTCTGTTTCTTACTGTGTTATTATTACTCTTGGCAGGCAAATCCTGCTTTCATCAGAATAATCATGATTCCTTTTTTCTGGAATGAGACATTTCTAGAGCTAGGCTTTCCCCAATGGCTACTTCAGGATCAAGAGTAACAAGGCATAGGGCCCCCACTTAACTGCTCAGCACAGCAAGTGAGAGTTACGCCTATGCTGTGGGCAGTTTCCATATCCTTTACATGTCCTAAAGAGGAGGTAATAATGGTTTCCTGCCTCATAGGGATGTTATGAAAATGACTTGATCGATAAAATTGTTGGCTCAGTGCCTGGCATAGAGAAAGTAGGAATGGTCAAATCAGCGGGCTCACTTGAACCCACCCGCTAATCAAGGAAGGGTGGTTCCTGATTCCTTACCCAGAGGGGCACCAGCAGCCTAGCTTTCCTTTCTCAGTTAACCTCCCCCGACTCCATAACCAATTTATGGGCCTTTCTCCTCTAAGAAATGATAGTAATAATAAAAACCCCAGCCATTTGTGTGCAAATGGCTATGTATTTTTTCATCTTAACTTATTGTTACTGTTAGCCCTTCATGCCTTTTTAAAATTTTTAATTTTTTTTAACAGATTTACTTCCTACAGTTTGCTTGGATGAGTAGTTTTTATAGATTTAATTGAGCATTTTCTCAAGCACTGGGCTTCTTTTTCTAGCAGAATTTTTCAAAGGACCAAAACATAATTTTCTGTCTGAATATTAAAAAAAAACAAAAAAATGATTTTTACATGACAAATAATTTTTACACATGGAAAAAAGTAATTTTTAAAAGTAAACACTTCTGTCAGATGACACTTGATAAGTCTGTCCTAACGGTATTTATCTTAATGCTTACTTTCAGGAACAGTGGATAATACTGTATTCAGTTCTCCTGACAACCCCATGAAACAGGTAATGCCATTAGTCCCACTTTCCAGAGGAAGTGAGGCACAGAGAAGATAAGTAACTTGCCTGAGGTTGTACAGCCAATATGTAGCTTAGTGGGAGTTTAGTGCTAGGCTGTTGAATTTCACAGCCTGTCCTCCTAAACTGCTACATTATACTGACTCTCATATGTATTTATGTTTTATCAAGCTTAATATAGGATAAATTGTCATGTTAGGGATGTAGCCTCAAAGAGTAGAAATTCAGACATCTCTGCTCTTCAGATATCAGGACAATTGGGGACCAGGAAGCCAAAAGGAGTATGGTTTAGAGAGTCATTCACAGATGTGGGATTCTGGATATCAGGCCAACTGGAGTTGAGGAGAATGTCTTCCCAGCATCCCCAACCACTCATTTGCCTAACGATTAGACTGGCCCTTGGGAGCACTGTTCTTCATCGGTCTCATTGCCACAGCCATCGTCACTAGCTCCCATCGCTCTCAGCTCAGCCCAAGTCTTGGTATTGTTCAGGCTGTGCTGTGGGCCCTACTCTAAAAGTAGCATATGGCAAAGAGGCCTGCCTGGTAGTTGCAAAAGTGGTGTAGGGTTTGAATTCCCCATCATGAGCTAATTTGGGGCCCACTACAAAGAAGATTTTCAGAAAACTTTTCAAAATATCTCAACTGCTGTGACTACCAAGCATAATGGCAAGGGGATGGGGGCAGGGAAGAATACCTTCATTATACAAACGAATGTGCATACGTTTGAAATGCACAAAAATGTAGTTGTGTCACATGTGACAACTTGACCTGGTAATGAGATTCTGGGGCATCAAATCCATGCTAGTTGTAAATGGTGTATTTGCCTTTCGATTAATTGGCACCCATAACATAAAATAAGTTGTTTCCTGAAATGTAAACCTAGCAATTAGCGCTTCATCAAGTCCCTATCAGATGCTGGCAAAATAATTGGTTTTGCAGTTTTTTTTTTTTTTACTCAAAACAGGTCTGACAGTACATATTGGTGGCATTCACAGCAGCATAACTGTAATAAACTTCAGCTGCTGTTGTGCTCTTTGTAAGTGGTACAGCTACTAAAGCGAGAGTCTGGAATTAGCGTTTTCTTTTAGGCACCCTCACCCGGGTGGCGAGGGTGCCTAAGACGGTGCCTAAATTCTGGTTATGATCAGTAATACAAATTAACTCATGTAAATGTTTTTAATCAGCATTTCTTATAGCTGATTTTTCAGCTCATTAACTCTGAACATAAATCTGGACCTTGGAAAACTTAACATTTGTTTTACGTTACCTTTTCGAACAAAATGGTGGTTGAGGTAGAGAAATGACTTGTTCTCTGACTGGTGACTTTGGTCCCTGCATCAGGGAGTGGCAGAGGTCTTTTTTTTTTTTTTTTTTTTTTTTTGCCAATCAGTTTGAGCTTATGAGGTTGCTCAGGTTAGCCTTGAACTGATGACCTCGGCTTCGCAAGCGCCATGACCTCCGGCAGGAGCCACTTTGGACCCCGACAGAGGTCTTAAAAAAGAAAAAGAAACCTGACAAAATTCAAGACCTTTTCTCCCCACTGACTGGTTGAAAAGGGAAAGGAACTATTCAGACACAGTAAATGAATGAAATATTAGGCAATTGTTAAACAAAAAAAAAAGGAAAGAAAGAGAAGGAAAGAGCCAAGTATTTAGCACGTAAATATGTCTACAATCTATTATTCAGCAATAATAGTGTTCTTAGTCTAATTGTGTCCTACTGCAGTAAAAATGAAATAAATCAGCAAGAACAAAATCTCAGTCTGTGCTTAAAATATGATACACAGAGAAAAGATGTCTAGGAAGGTGGATATACATTAAACTGTCACCAGTCGTTCTCTTTGAAGTAAGAATTTTGGAGCGCTTTTACACTTTCTACATCTCAGTGACACCCATTTTTATATTGTTTGGCTATTTTTACAACAAGAATATAGTAAATTTTAATGAGAAAAAATAAGTTGGTTTATATACAGGTAATATATCAAAAATATATATGATGGTATCACCACCCTTAGGGAAAACTTTTCTCATAAATTATATACAGCCCTAACTTTTTCTGTAACATTTAACATGTGTTTCATTATTTGAAAATAACCTTATATATTTTGCATATATGAGAACAAATACAAGGAAGATATTTATGCTGGTTGAGTCAGGCTTTTGAGGGAAACTTGTGACTTAGAAATAAAAGCATTGGATATACAGTAACCCTGTATTTAAGACAGAAATGGAGAATAATAGCTGATTAACAGGGAAAAATATAAGCTTTCCCAGCCCTTGACTAGTAAACAAGAAAGACATTTGTTTATTCGTTCAATAAATACATTATTCAGACACTTACCACGTGCTATGAACTTTGCAGATAGTAGAGGCGTTCGCAGTCTGGTGCAGAAAAGCAGCACAAAATAAGCTAATACATGAACAAGTATATTTAAATATTGCTCTGAGCATTATAAAAGAGATTAAAAGAGAGAGAGTGCAGATCATATGAACAGAGAAAATCTCTTTGACAAATAATAAACAAATGGCAACCTACAGAATAAGAAGGAGCCAGGCCTGAAAAGAACAGCAGGAAAAATATTCTTGATGAAGAGAACAGCAGGGCCAGGTCTGAGCTAGGAAAGAAGGTGAGTTTTTTGGAACCCAAGAAGCCCTTGCACCTACAGTTCTATGAATGAGGAGGAAATGATTTAGAATGGGGTTGGGTTATATTTCAAAATAACTAGAAGAGTGGAATTGGAAAGTTCCTAACACAAAGAAATGATAAATGTTTCAGGTGACAGATATTCCAAGTGCCATGATTTGATCGTTACGGTGTACACTTATTTCAAAACATCACATGTACCCCATAAATATGTACAACGGTTATATAGCCACAAAAATTTTTTTTAAAGTTTTAAAATTTACAAAACAAAGAAACAAACAAACAAAAGAATGGGATTGAGAGAGCCAGCAGTCAGCTGATTTTATTTAGAGTAGAAGGAGTGGCCATGGAAATATTTTAGGCAGGTGCACAGCAAGATGCCCTTTATGTTTTTAAAAGATCATTCTGGCTGCTCTTTGGAGAAGAGAGTCAAGGAGGCTATTCTGCTGTCCAGATGAGAAATCGAGGTGGCTTGAACTTAGGGTGGTGTTTGTTAGCAGTGGCAAGAATCAGACACATGTAAAGTATATTTTAAGGTAGGATTAATAGAACATGATGAGGGATGTTATGATGGGGATGAGAGTAAGGGAGTATCAGAAATGAATTTAAAAATTATAATACAGATACTGCTATCTCCTATATACAAATAACACCCAGATAAAGAATATAAAATAATAAAATCTCCATAAACAACAACAACAAAATCACTGGGAATAGAAATGACAAGAAGCCTACATAGCCTATATGAATTATGTTTTGAAACACTAATGAAGACCTCAGAGAAGATTTGAGTAAATGGAAAGACACTGTATACTTAGGATGACTGGATATCACAAAGATGCCTGTTCTTTCTAAGATAGTTTATAAAATGACTAGAAATAAAAATACCAACAATTTATTTCTGTTATTTCATTTTGTTTGAATGAGACTAATTAATTCAAAATTTTATTTGGGAAGATAAAAACATCTCAAAAAACTTTGAAAATAAAGAACAATATGTAAAATCTAGTATTAATGCCAGATATTAATAGGGACTTTAGAGCCACAATAAATAAATAGGGCAATACTGGATTGTAGATGGACAGAAAACCCAATGGAACAGAGTAGAAAATCCAGAAAGAGATATAACTGTGAGAATTTAGTTTCTGATAGAGATGGCTTCTCAAACTGATTGGGAAACTATAGACTACCCAATATATGCTACCAGAAATGAGTTGGTAGCCATCTGGTAAAACACATACCCACACAAATAATCATCAAGTTGAATCTGTACTTCATACTTTAAGTACATACTTAACCCATCTCAAATGGAACAATAAATAAATGTAAAAAATTAAACCAAAACTGATTTAGAAGGAAATAGGAAGGAATAATTACTATACATCTGTGACATAAGGAAGGCCTTCTAACTGTGACTCAAAATTCACAAGCTATAAAAGAAAAAAAGTGTTATATTTAACTGAATCCTAAAACGAACACATTCTGCATGATAAGAAACATTATCTCTTGGTCCATTTTGTGTTGCTCTCACAGAATACCCCAGACTGGGTAATGTATAGTGAATGGGAATTTGTTGGCTTATGGTTCTGGAGGCTGGGAAGTCCAACATTAAGGTGCCAGCATCTTGAGAGGAGCTTCTTGTTGTGTCATAACATGGCAAAAGGCCAAGAGAGGGGAGGAGAGAGAAAGAGAAAGGAGATTAAACTGCTCCGTTTTATAGTGAACCCACTCCCTTGACAACAGCATTAACTGATTCTCTATGTCCTCATGACCTAATCCCCTCTGATGAGGCCCCACCTCCCAGTGCTTTTGCATTAGGGATTAAGTTTCCAACATATGCTTTTTGACGGACACATTCAAACAACAGCACATCATAATCAAAATTGAAAGTTAAATGACAAGCTGAGAAAAAAATATTTTCAGTTCATAGCACAAAGAGAGACTTTTTCTTCAATTTACAATAAAAACCTGCAAGAGATACTAATTGACAGCTCACAAGAAAGGAAATACAAACAGCACACACTTGTGAAAAGGTGCTCATAAAACTATACCAATGTGAGCTTTTCAGGAACCAAATAGGCAAACTACAAAGTTTGAGAAACATAGTCAATTACTAAGGCTTTGGAGGAACTCTTACGCATTGTTGAGTGAGTAAGTTGATATAACTTCTAAGGAGGCAATTTGACATTTATCAAAACTGCAAAATCATATACCCCTTGACCCAGCAGTCTATATTATATATATCACATATAATTGCATGTGTGGAAAGTGGCATGCACAAGGTTCTTTACTGCAGTATCATTTTGAATGTCAAAAACAATGAAAATCTAAACTATAGCAGACTGATTGAACAAATCAAAAGTTAAGCAGACAATGAAATATTATGCATCTGCAAAAAGAATGTATATGTAAAAACGGGAGAAAAATAGTATTACATAATTTTATTTGTGTATATATTCTAAAGAAACTCTGAAAGGATATGTAAGAAACTAAGGACAGTGGTTACTATATGAGGAAGACGGGGAACTGAGAAGATGGGGTATGCATTAATTTGCTAAGGTTGCATATTAGGGATTAGTCGGTGTTCTTCAAAGAAACAGAGCCAACAGTGTGTGTGTGTGTACACTTACACATTTATACACTTATATGTGTGTGTGTACATACACACATTTATACACTTATATGTGTATGTGTGTGTATATATGTATATATGATTTATTCTAAGCCATTGACTTACATGATTATGAAGGATGGAAAGTCCCTAAATCTGCTGGGTGAATTGGCAAGCTAGAGACCCAGGAGAGCTGATTGTATAACACCAGTTTAGGTCAAAAGGCCCGAGATCCAGGAGAGCCAACGGTGGATTTCCCATCTGAAGGCTGGCAGGCTGGAGACCCAGGAAGAAATGATGTTTCAGTTGAGTCCTAAGGTATGAAAAAGCCAATGTTTCAGTTTGAAAGCTGTCAGGCAGGAAGAATTCTCTTACTTGCAGAAGGCATAGCTTTTTTGTTCTATTCAGGCCTCATTTTGTTCTATTCAGGCCTCATTTTGTTCTATTCAGGCCTCATTGCACTCATCTACATTAAGGAGTGCAATCTGATTTATTCGGTCTACTTATTTAAATGTTAATTTCACCAAAAATATTCTTATAGAAACACCCATGACAGTGTTTGAGCAAACATCTGGGCACTCTGTGGCCCAGTCAAGTTGACACATAAAATTAACCATCACAGGCTACCTTAACAAAATAGCACTGACTAAGTGGCTTAAGCAACAGAAATTTATTTTCTCATAGTTCTGGAGGCCAACTCTACTATCAAAGTACCGGCGGAGTTGGTTTCTTCTGAGGCCTCTCTCTTTAGCTTGCACACAGCCACCTTTTTGTGCATCCTCATATGGCCTTTCCTCTCTGGCTTTTCGTCTTGTTATAAGAACACTAATATTGGATTGCCCCACTCTTATGATCTAATTTAATCTCACTACCTCCTCAAAAGCCCTATCTCCACATGCAGTGACATTGGGGTTAGGGGTTAGAATTTATTCCAACATATGAACTCTGTGGGAAACACAGTTCAGTCCACAGTAGGGCATAAGGGTGGGAGGGAGACTGTCATTGTTCAGCTTTTTGTACCTTCTTGGTTTTAAGCTTCCTAAATGTATTACATATTTTAAAAGATCTTAAAGATGAACTCTAACTTTCTGCTTTCAGCAGCTTGGAGAATGATGCCATTCACTGGGATGGAGAAGACTGAGGGAAAAAAAGTTTGATACGGTGGAAATAGGGTGGAGATATTGGAGAGACACTGCAGTGGAATGTCAGTCAGGCAGTTGGTGTCCAGGAGAGGAGTCTAGATTGGAGGTGAGAAAAAAGGACTTTTCTGCATAGTTACTAAGTCAGGGGAATGAATCAGATCACCCTAGGCAGTGGTTCTCAAACTTTATTTGGCATGCATCAGAATTATCTGAAGGGCTTGTTATAACATAAGTTATACAGCCCCATCCTCCAGAATTTTTCATTCAGGAGGTCTGGGGCAGGGCCCAAGAGTCTGTACTTCTAACAAGTCCCAGGAGATATGAATACTGCTGGTTGGGGAGCTCTACTAGGAGAACCACCAGCTAAGTCAATGATTCTCTGTTCTAGCCTCACATTAATGTGACACAGAGTCTTGAGAAAAAAAATATGATTATGTGGAACCCACTCCACTGCAGACCAGCTAAGCTAGAACCTCTGAAGAGTGGGTCTGGGCACTAGTTATATTCAAAAGCTCTCCCATTAATTCTGATATGAAGTTTGGGCTGAGAGCTTCAGATCAAGGGAAAGATGCCAGAGAAATGAGAGAAGGCCATGAACAACGGCTTTAGGATGGCTGCCTTCTAAATCACTAGTAGGCAGAAAGGAACCAACCAAGAGATTGAGAAGTGGAGAGAGATTGGGAAACCCAGGACCTATACAATAGTGTCATGGAAGGCAGTCATTAATTCCCACCCATCTATGCTGGATTCTGGTGACACAGATACAAATGAGATCTACACAGCCTTCAAGAGCTTCCTTAGCGTTAAGGGCCAAGATGCTCTTTTAAAGAAGTGATGGCATAATCAATTCACTTCTTGATGTATGCCCTAGAGGGATACTTTCTTAGGTGCTTAAGGACTCATGTCAAGGATGTTCATAGCAGCATTGCTTATAAGAGTGA
Source organism: Callithrix jacchus (assembly GCF_049354715.1). Lineage (NCBI taxonomy): Eukaryota > Metazoa > Chordata > Mammalia > Primates > Cebidae > Callithrix > Callithrix jacchus. The sequence goes on from NC_133516.1 coordinate 46,491,625, forward strand.
AAATCTGGAGACTACCTGTTCTCATTCAAAGAATGACTACATTATACAAAATGGCACATTCATATACTGAAACACTATACAGCAGTTCAAAAGAGTGAACCACGTAGACATCAACTTTGAAGATCTCAAAAAGTATTGTTGATGGTAAAAAAGAAAGTTGCATTTTGATATGTATATCGTTTATAGGAAAAACAACTTATACATACACATGTTTGTGTATAAAGATATAAAAAAGGTCTAGAAGGAAGTACTCTAAATTCTTAGCTGGTGAACAGAAGAGAGGACACATTTGCGAATGATAGGTAAAAGGCACTTTAGATTTATTTGTAATCCTTTAGGATTATTGTACATATTTAATCAACTCAATGTTGTACTAATTTAAATTTTTTAAACATTGCTTACAAATGTGAATAATACCTATCAACTCTAAAGTTAATGTATATATACATTAGAATTTTTGACTTTGTGTGGGTTTCTGAAATAATGCCATCTATATCCTCTTCTGATTTCTGGGTTATTTCAAAATCTTCACTGACCTGATGGAATGTATCTCCCAATCCCTTTCCTAAACTGAAAAAAGGGGCAAAAACTATAATTTAAAGAAAGAAGAAGAAAATGAAAACATTGTTTAGCCATTACTCTTCTGTGAATTTGTCTGCAAAAAAGTGTGTTTAAAATAGCATTTCAAAGATACAGACATCATCCTTTCCCCAGAGTCTTGACTGGCAGACATATTATAGTAATTTAGTCCAGGGGCTGCACTGAATTCAGCTCTGAAAATGTAACCAAGATTTATATGTTGAAGGCCTCTGCCTTTATACAGCAGGTAAATGATTCTGTATTAAAAATAAAGATATTCACTGAAGCTCACTTTATTCTGACCATACCTTTGCCTTTCTTGAAAGATAAATACCTTGGAATTACCTGTATTGACAAACCTCAGTTGTCTCCCTGGAAAGCAATGACTTTTTAATTCTAATATTCATTTTCAGCATGGAAAGACAATCTCCCCAAGTGCAAGTTCTAGACGAGCAAGGACCTTATCTGTATCATTGGCATTGTGTCTCCAGTGGCTAACATAGCACCCAGCATGCTCAGTAAATATTTGTGGAATGAATGCAGCCACACAAAAGAAAGAAAAAAAATCATGAATGAATTCTGTATAATGTTGAATAAAAGAAATCTGACAGAAAAATACATCCTACATTTTCCCTTCATGTGGTGTTATAAAACAGATAGAATTAATTGATAGTGATAGAAAGTGGTTACTTTTGGGGGGTAGTGTTTGGGTGGGAATAATGGAGGCTAATGGGATGCCTCCATTATAACAGAACATAATGGGTCATGTTCTGTTATTTGATTGGAGTGGTGGTTGCATGTATGTGTTCACTTTGTGAAAAGTCATTAAGCTATACAATTTTGATTTGTGTACTTTGCATGTTATTTTTAAGGCTTATGTAACATAAATCAACTTTTTCTAGAAAAAATAATCACTGTCAAATAAAGGCAAGTAACTGAGGTTTTGAAATTTTGATCCTTTATGTTGCGGATGATCATATCTCTGGAAAATTATTTTTCATCTCTAAACATATTTTCATTTCATATTTCTGAAGATGTAAAGCGTGTAACCTCACCTCCAGGGCTTAAAGGCTTAGCTCTCTCTGTTCAGAGGCCTTTGCTCTTTTTTATCAGAATTCAGCTGATGGTAAAACAGCTCGTATAGGATTGGAGGCAGGTCTGCTATTTGGTTTTTAGCACCCATCCCTTTTCATGCCCCTAATCTTTTGAAATTTCCAAACACTTAAACAGATAAGAGAGAATAGTGAAAGAAAACCAGAAACTTCAGAGCTGTGCAGTTTAGGAAAAATATGTGACATCTCCCACCATTTACAAACCACCAGACTCACTAAATTTTCTAATTTTTTCTCTTTTGTCTCCTTTCTTTCTCACCCTCATTCCCTTTTTGATAAAATGAACAAAAACATTTTAAAAAGTCTTGAACCTAGTAACTCAGAAATTCAACACAGACACATATGCATGTATGCAGGTGTGCACACACACACACACACATACACACTTGTCTGTGGATGAAGTGATATATTTAGAAGGTAATTCACAGCTACAGTATATGAACAGCAAAAGGTTAAAGGCAATCTAAATGCCTTAACCAGTCAAAAGGGGACGGGTTAAGTACATAACATTTAACAACAGAACAGTGTACATATATAAAAAAGAATGAAGAAGCTGTCTGTGTTTAAGATGTATAGATAAGTGGAATATATCTTAGATAAATGGAAAATACAAGGTTCAGAACACTGTGTTTAGACTACTGTACATATGAATGCATAAATTATTCTAGGAGGATATATAAGAAACTGAATATTTCTTTGTCTTCAGAGGGGGATTGTATATGTGGGCATATACAATACAATACAGACTTTCTCCTGTATACCCAGTGGTTCCTTTGATATTTGAACCATATTATGTATTGTCACGCCAAAAGTAAAATTTTAAATATATATGAAATAATATTTTGGGCAAGAAACCCCAATTCTGCCAAGGATGTGGAATAATGCTGGCATAAACTCACAAAGTGCTATTGGAAGGGTAAATTCAGACAACATAACAAGAAGGTAGTTTGTCAAAACATGTCAAAAGCTTCCAAATTTTCCTTTTGAATACATATTTCCAGTTCTAAGAATTTATTTTTAATAATATAACCTTGCAGTGAAGCTATGGCTATAATGGAGCACACTGAAGGCCTGGATTTCAGAAATATTGGGAAAAAACTAGACATATAAAATAGAGGTTCTACAACGAGAACACCTGGACACAGGGAGGGGAACAACACACACTGGGGCCTGCTGAGGGCACCGCGGTGGGAGGGAGAACATCAGGAAAAATAGCTAATGCATGTGGGGCTTAATACCTAGGTGATGGGTTAATAGGTGTAGCAAACCACCATGGTATAGGTTTACCTATGTAATAAACCTGCACATCCTGCACATGTATTCTGGAACTTAAAATGAAAATAAAATTAACTTTAAAAATTAAAAAAAGTAAAATAGAGGTTCTGCATCAATTATGGTACAGCTATATATTAAAAATGCAATTTTGAATATTTATTGACAGAAAATTGTTTATAATTAAGTGAAAAGGATACAGCATTTACATCATAATACTATTTGTTGCCAAAAATGCATCTATATAACTGTTTGTGTAGGTATGCTCACATTTATAAAACCAAAATTTAACATTTTTATTCTAAGTAATAGAATAATGGATTTTGTTTTTAAGTTTTCACTCTTAAATGGATTTCCAAAAGGAATTATACTAGGCTTATGTTTTATGCTAGAAAATTTATAATAAAAGAATTAGGCCAGGTGCGGTGGCTCACACTTGTAATCCCAGCACTTTGGGAGGCCAAGGCAGGCAGATCACCTGAGGTCAGGAGTTCAAGACCAGTCTGGTCAACATGGTGAAACTGTCTCTACTAAAAATACAAAAATTAGTTGAGCATGGTGGTGTGTGCCTGTAGTCCCAGCCACTCCAGAGGCTAAGGCAGGAGAATCATGTGAACCCAGCTGGTGGAGGCTGCAATGAGCTGAGATCATGCCATTGCACTCCAGCCTGGGCAACAGAGACTGTCTCAAAAAAAAAAAAAGAATTAATGAGGATATTTTCTAAAGATACTACAAGTAAATCCTGTCAAACTGTCCTAAGTGTGGTCCAGAAAATTCAGCTGCATAAAGAGCAGTGCTGCATTAAATTGAGGTTGATAAAACGACAGAATTGAGACTTCTGAGATGAACAAGAGCCAGTTGCCAGTCACTTTATATCCAAAGTGGTATTGTCAAGGGATGCGTTATCACGGGCACTGTCTCCATATGGAATGTGTTAACACTTATTTTCTGAGAATTGTTACTTTCAGACGGAATTATTTTCATTCTTTTTAGGAAACACGTAAATATTTACCACAAATCAGAAAAAATACACATAATACATATATAACGCACACACATACTGTAATCCCAGCACTTTGGGAGGCCGAGGTGGATGGATCACAAGGTCAAGAGATCGAGACCATCCTGGCCAACATGGTGAAACCCCGTCTCTACTAAATACAAAAAAAAAATTAGCCAGGCATGGTGGCACATGCCTGTAATCCCAGCTACTTGGGAGGCTGAGACAGGAGAATCATTTGAACCCAGGAGGCAGAGGTTGCGGTGAGCCGAGAATGCACCATTGCACTCCAGCCAGGGTAACAAGAGCGAAACTCTGTCTCAAAACACACACACACACACACACACACACACACACACACACACACACATATATATTAATGATGATATAATGCTTGTAGAAATTGCTTCTAATCAAATTACCCCCACAATATTATCTTTTCTTTTTTATTACTTTTTTATGAAGATGAGATTCCCATAGTGTAACAATCATCATTTTCAAGTGAACTATTTTTTAAGTGAATCATTAGCATTTAGCATATTCACAATGTTGTATAACCACCATCTCTACCTAGTTCCAAAACATCTTAATTATTCCAAAAGGACACCCTTCACACATTAAGCAGTGGCTTACCATTTCTGTCTTTCCTAAGCCCCCAGCAAACACCAATCTGCATTCTGCCTCTAGGGACTTACCTATTCTGGACATGCCATAGAAATGGAATCATAGAATTTGTGGCCTTCTGTGTCTAGCTTCTTTAACATAGCATGTTTTCAAGGTTGATCTATATTGTAGCATGTACCAGAACTTCACTCCTTTTGATGGCTGAATAATATTCCATTATATGAATATACCACAATTTGTGTCTCCATTCATCCAAGATGGACAGTTGGGCTATTATTTTGGCTACTGTGAATAGTGCTGCAATGAACATTTGTGAATATATATCTGTTTAACTCCCTGATTTCAATTCTTTTGTGTGTGTGTTGAGGAGTGGAATTACTGGGTGATGCGGTAATTCTAAGTTTAACTGTGTAAGGAACCACCAAACTGTTTTCCATATGGCTGATCTATTTTAAATTCCCACCATGAATGTTCAAGTGTACCAATATCTCTACATTCTCTCCAAAGCTTATTTTCAATTTTCAAAACATAGCAATCCTAGTAGGTGTGAAATGGTATCTCACTTTGGTTTTGATATACATTTTTCTAAATGACAAATGATGTTAACCATAATGGCATATTGGCCATTTGCATACCTTTAGAGAAAAAGTTATTCAAGTTTTTTCCTAATGTTTTAGATGAGTTGTCTTTTTGTTGTTGAGTTGTAGGAATTCTTTATATATTCTGGATATTAGACCCTTATCAGATATATGATTTGCAAATACTTTCTCTCATCTCCAGGGTGAAAAACGTTCTATGGATTATCTTTTCAGTTTCTTGGGAATGTCCTTTGATGTATTTTTTACTCATATTTATATAGAGAAATATTCTTATTTTCTGTTCTAATTTCAGCTAAAAGAGTATCTTGGACACATTTTTGTGTTTCTACACATTATTATTATTTTAATGGCATTAGGAAGAATAGGAACCAGGTGGCTTTCAGAATTGCCTGAGTTTGTAGACTGCCTCAAACACTTCAGTAAACTTGCCTCCTCACTTCTGGTTTCTTCATTTCTCATTTCAAGCTCTCATACAACAGTATCTTACTGGCCCAGCATGGTGTGTACCCCTGGAGGGCCACAGTACTGCACAGCCCAGATCCTCACTTCAGGACTGAGGTGCTCATTCTCCCATGGTCCAGCAAGCTGTTCTTAGAAATGGAAGGGATGGCTCATGGTCTACTGTAAAATATCAAGACTTTACAATTGTACTCCCCCAGGTAACACTGCAATGAACAGCTTCTCCTTTTGTGTTATTTCATTTGGATAAATCCTTAAGAGTCAGATTATAATAACTCCTTATTTGTATGCTGCTTTCTGGAGGATTTTGCCAATTAACAAAGTTACCAGCAATGAGCAAATGCCACTCAGAATTTTCAATATACCTGTAACTAAAAAGGAGACAGAAAGAGGTAATGTCACTGTGCTGGGAAATCTGTCAAGTAATTTAAATAAATCCTATATTGTCCACTAATATCTACGTTCTTCTTCATCTCTAGTAATAATGATACTTAAAAAACCCATAATATTATTTGAGTCATTGCTGCTGAGAAAGAAGACTATATTTCTTAACTTCTCCCATAGCTAGATATAGTCATATATTAGACACATGATTATGTTCTGCCAATAAAATGGGAACAATCAATATGAAAAACACTTCATGCCTTTAAAAGAAAGGAGCATGCTTTTCACTTTGCCTTTCCTCTTTCTATTGGTTGGAATAAGAGCATGGTGGGAAGACATCTTGGACAATTAAAGATGAGAATAATCAAGGGCAGATGGCAGAACCAGAAGATAGAAGAAGACTGGGCCCATGACACTGTGGAACCACCACACCAGCTCCAGACCACCATGCCTTTATTTGTTACATGGAAGATAAAGAAAAATCTTTTTTATTTAAACCATCAGTATTATGGTCTCTGTGACAGCAGCTGGACCTGTATCCTAACTCATACACAGTATTTGTCTTCTCACTCCATCCTTTAGTGCTAGTTATTTTTGCTATTTTAGAAATTAAGAAATTGGAGGGTTGCATGTATTAAGGAATTCACCCCAGGGCTTCACATAACAGGGAAGTTCAGATCAAATCCAGGTGCCTGATTGCAAAGTCCATGTTTTCTCAGTGTTCTTTTTCTGAAGCATTTATAGTTCTTTTCTGGAATATTTTCTAATACCTATAAGCAATTCTCTGATTCTATGGTCACCAACTGGGTGTGCTACAATTCAGTTTAATTCTGACACTGTACTTGGAGTTAGTGATAGATCCTGTAAGTTAAAGGGACAGTCCTGTAAGACCATCCCCACTTCAGATGACAATTCCAAGTGCCAAACCTCCCTTACTAAGGACAGACTAGCTATGCATTGAGAGTTCCTTCAACCTGTGACTTGAGTTTGACAATTTGCTAGAATGGCTCACAAAACTCAAGAAAGAAACTTACCATCACAGGTTTATTATAACAGCCAAATGGAAGAGATGCATAGTGCAAGGTACTGGGGAAGGGGCATAGACTTTCTCTACCCACTTTAGATGCACCACCCTCCTAGTACCTGGTTGATGTCATCGCCAACCTGGAAGCTCATCAGATTTTCTTGCTCAAGTATCTTTTTTTTTTAGCTATTTATCCTTGTCTGATGGTTCAAGAGTTTTTGTAAAGCTTTATCTCAACTCTCCCTCCTTTTCCCAGAGGTCTGAGGGTGGAGGTGAAAAGTCTAATCCTCTAATCGCTTGGTCTTTGTGGTGATCAGTCCCATCCTAGAAAGCACCCTAAATCACCTCATTAGCATAAATTCAGGTGTGATTACCTGGGACTCCTTAGGAATAAGAAAAGACACTCCTGTTGCTCAGGAAAGGATTTTAGCAGCTGTGTACCAGGAATCACAGACCAAGACCAAATATATTTTTTCTTATACTTCCCCTTTGTAGGAACCTAATTTTCAAATCTCTACCTTGCTGACTATATAATAAGAGTTTTATACACAACATAAATCATTAGATTTACATTGTTGAAGATATACAAATAAATGTCTAAAGTGACATCTTTTCTACCTTTCCTGACTTGATTTTTTCTGACTTCTAAATGATATTGATATGAAAGCTATTCTTGGGTGATCAAAGTTACCCTTCTTTTGAGGCCAGAAAAACTTTAGAAATTTGGTGACCTTTAAGATGAATCCATATTTATGGGTAGAGTTTTACATAATCAAGATTTTTACTTTCTAGTTTTTAGTGACAGAATCCTAACTCAAACTAGTTTAAGCAAAAATAGAAAAATGTGTTGGCTTAGCTAATCGAAAAAGGGGTATCTGGTTTCAGGCACAGTTGGATCCAGGATACTAATGACACCATTAAAGACTGGTCTCTCTCCATCTCTCGACTTTTTTACCTTGAGTTGGTTTTGTTTTTAGATAGGCTTGTACCTGGTGGAAGAAAGAATGGATACTAATTCTACCAGGCTCACTTTGTTAGCAGATTTATTACTCCAGCAAACAAACAAACAAACAAACAAACAACCAGTGTCTTTCTCCTGATAAATCCAGCAAAATACACAAACAGTGCTCCCGTTTGGCCAAGTCTGGGTCTCATGCCCACCTTGTCAAAGATAGGCCCAGCTACATCAAACCCATAGATTTAGCTTGGGCAGGAGTGGTTTTCCAAAAGAACAAAAGGGTGCTATAAGACAGAAAAAGGGGAGAAATGGAAAAACAGATGTCCCTTACAGGTTTTACAGGTGGTGCTGAAGAGTGGAGAAGTTCCAAGTGAAAGCAACAGCCTGATTGAAGACCTGGAGAAACGCTAGTACAGAAAGTCCAGATGGGCAGAAAGACTAGAGAAAAGAGAAAAATCAAGCTGGAAATGTGCTGTAGAAAGTCTTGAGAGTTATGGTGTCTGTGGCCAATTTCAAAAACAATAGGGAGTTAAAGATGTATCTAAAAATATCACATATTAAAAGTATAAAATATCATCAAGTATAATTTAAAATCAATTCATTTTCTTTATTTTATTCAGGGTCTAGTATGTAGTTATGTGCTTCATTTAGAAGGCATTTATTTTCAATTAAAGTATATAATCTTGTATAAGCTACTATTGGGAAAAGTTTTATTACATTTGTTGAATGCATCTATCTCCACCAGTTTATTAAATTTCCTCTTGCATGTAAACTTCAGGGTTTGGCTAAACTGAAAAATACGTATTAGTATGGGCAATCCCAGGTGGCATACCAGGGGGCTCTCAGAGATAAATAAAAAGAATGCAGCCAACCATGAATCCTTAGACCTGATGAGCAATTTACAACCTCACCACTTCAAGGCACTCATTTATTCTTCAGTTAAAGTTGCTCTCTGAACCTTAGCACAGACTTTGGAAAAAGAAATGTGTTTCGCTATAATAATGATTAAGAAGTCCCTTTGGAGGAAATAACTTGCTGATGAAGATTGATTTCCCCCTCTTTTCCTCTCCTATTTTATGTGTGTCTTCTCTAAAAACAAAAGCAAGAAAATGGTTGACCAGAGTCCAGAGTAATGGGCCATGAAATTCCCAATGGCGGTCAACTGAGGTTGACTATAACTTGGCTCTAGTGTCCTCTCTTCACTGTTGGCTTGAATGAGGAAAGGTTTTGCAGATTGTAAAATGCCTCCTATGAGTTTACTATTATCTCAATAGCCAGGTGAGATCCATGAACTGCATTGCCATGGTTCCCATTTTTACTGATAAAAGGCCATGATGACTGGCCCTTGAGTTCTCCAACAGGACAGTCCTGGGTTTTTGTTATTTAACATGACTGAATGTCCATAGCCTGATCTGTAAAATGGGATAATAAAAGTATCTACTACCTAATAGGGCTCTGGTGAGGATTAGATGAAATAAAAAGGATGAAAAAGCATTTAGTACAGTGTTGCAGCATGACCAGCTCATCCTAGTTTTCTTGGAGCTTTCCCAGTTTTAGTACCCCAAATCCCACATTTTAGGAACCTTCAATCCCAGGCAAACTAGGATGGTTGGTCGGCCAAGAATCAGAAACTCAGACAACTATCTCAGAAAGTATTAGCTATTTTTATTTCAGAGGAGAAAAATGAAGATTAAAATACCTAGCATGATGTGAGGAATGCATTTTAAAAACCACTTTCTATGATGAAATAATTATACCTTTTTTTTTTGAGAAGAGGTCTTGCTATATTGCCCAGCCTGGTCTCAAACTCCAGGGCTCAAGCCATCTTCCTGCTTTAGCCTCCCAAGTAGCTGGGATTAACAGAATTAACAGGCACACATCACTGTGCTGGCTGCAGAATTAAACCTTTAAGATTCACACATAAGCCTTCAATATCGAAATCCTGTCATGTGTTCTTATTTGTTCTTTCATCCAGTTCTTTGTTCATTCACTCATTTCTTCTGTCATAGAACTTACAGTTTAGAAAAGAACACATTTAATAAATAGTTATCTTACAAACAATTCAGTTTGCCATTATACTAAATGGATTTGATGGTAGTGGCAGGCAATTACTCATGACTCAATTGATTTAGGGATTTCCCTAAATCTGTTCACTGTCAAATGTTTCCACTTGTGATCTTGTTTTCTTGCAAAGTGGACACCTTGGGCTATATAGTACAGTTGTTGGGCAAGGGAGAGGAGAAAGCTAATTGGCCTGAAATGACCACATTTGGTCTGGTGATTGGTGCTTCTCATTTTGTATTTTAACACGATGAGCAGAATAGATGGCTCCTGACAGAAGGGGAGGCCATTCATGATCCATGCAGGTGAACCAGGTCTGCCTTTGCCTGCCCAGGCTAACAAAATGTGGAAAGACCCAACAGTCTTACATTCCAACCCTCTCTATTACCAACTGCAAGAAAGGGAAAATGTGCTTTCCAAATGTGTTTCCATTCCAGGATTGAGTAGTCTTTTATTTTCATTTCAGTAATGCCAGGAAATTCAGAATCAGTCACCTTGTCCAAAATATAATAATCTTTTGGTATTATATTTATGATAACATATCATAGGGAAAGTGGATCTTTCACCTGGGAACTAAGGCAGTCCCAGGGAAACTGATTTTCTTCAGCAGCACCATGTTATTATAATAAGTTTGAGAGAGCTCTATGCTGGGTTATATGCAACTTTTCACCCCCACTGGCATCACAAACTAAACTGAACAGAGAAGCCAACCTCTAGCAAAACAGGATTAGATTTCACAAAAAGATATGGAAAGGGATACAAAATCTCTCACCACGTCTCCTGCAAAAATAGAAGAACCTTCATTGCACTGTTTCTACTTAAAAGTGACTGATTTCTTACACTGAAGTTTAGGTGGCTTCTTGTTTAAGAAAATCTTAAGGAAGTTAGGTGTTTTATTTTCTGTTTTCTATTTAGGATGCATTTCAGAAAGGATTTTTGGTTGTTTAGATTTGGTAGGAAATGCTATGGTTAGATCACAGGAAGAAAATAGTGGTTAATTTTGGTCTGGGGCCCCACTGGGTCAGGCAGGCAATTAGGAGATTGTCCAGGTGGCAGCAAGTACTAGGGGGCTTGTTTAAAAGAATGGCCTTGAGTATGTCAGCAGCAGCATTTTCATTAGAATTTTATATTTCTTCACTTTTCTTTCTTTTTTCTGAGATTGCAACAAGTCTGTGGCTATTTCTTAAAATAATTTAGTGCAAAAGTTGTGCCCCTTGCTACTCTGAGATCTTGCCCAAGATTTGAAAACATGCCCAATGCAGATGTGATCTGATACTTCAAATGAAGAAAATAACTTCAAAAAAATATTTTTCTTGGTGGTGTAGGCTGGGGGAGTGTTAGAGAGAAGCCACATCTGTTTTTCTCCACTCTTTTATTTATTTCTTTTTTTTTTTAAAGGAAGATTCCTTGTTAAACATCCTAGCAGGAAAGAAAAAAGAAGAGAGCTTGTCATTGTAATCTTGCAGAAGTAGTATAGGCTGAATTGTGTTCCTTTAAAATTTGTCCTAACCCCTAGAACCTCGGAATATAATTGCATTTGAACACAGGGGCTTTAAAGGAAGTATCAAGGTAAAATGAGGTCAAATGGGTAGGCCTACATCCAATATGACTGGTGTCCTTATAAGAAGAGGAAATTGAGATACAGACATGTGCACGCACAGAGGAAACACCATATGAGGACACAGCAAGAAGGCACCTATCTGTAAACCAGAGAGAGGACACAGAAGAAACTAAACCTGCCGACACCTTCATCTTGGACTTCTAGCCTCCAGCTCTGTGAGAAAATACATTCCTGTTGTTTAAGCCACCCAGTCTGTAATACTCTATTATGGCAGCTCTTGCAATCTAATATTCTAGGTCAGATTACTATTTTCACCAAAGGATGTTGCCAATGGGCCATGGTCACTCTGAAGAGAGAACAGCAGCTTGCTTTCTGTAGCTCTTTGCTGCACTTTCTTAGCTGTCATCTAAAGGGGCACAGGGAAGGGAGCTCAGGGAATTCAGGTTTCAGTAGAGTTATTTTTTGGTGGGAAGGGAAGCAAGAATGTTTGTCAGTCATATTTACTAATTTGAATGCATTTTAATAAGCTTAATAAAATTCTGAATCATGCATAGACTATAGGATAATTTAAAAATGAATATTAATGTATTTTTAAAAAGTTTTGACTTCTTTGCATGTCGTTTTTTTAACATAAAAAGACAAGGTTTTGTTTGCTTGTTTTTTGTTTGTTTAATGTTTCCCTCAACTGTGTAAGTTGCTTGAAATTTCCAGGCTCAACCCCAGAGTGATTAAGACTAATACAGCCATAGATGGAATAAAATTCAATTTTTTTAAGTAACAATGTCATATCAAAAAGCATTTTTATGCCTTCTAATCAATGGTGAATTTTTTAAAAGCATTTCTAGTGTTTAGTGAAAAAATAATTTAAAATTATTGTATGTATATTATTGCAATTATGCATAACTATGTAGTATCTATTATAATTGTACAGCTAGGTTTTAAAAAAGCCTAATTCACAGAAAAATTAATGTAAGAAAATATACTGAGCAGTGACTACTTTGGGGGAATTGGATTATAACTGTCCTCTTCCCACTAGCTCATTTTCATCTTTGCTTTCATTTGTTTAATAAGCATGAATTACTTTTATAATTAAAGAAAATTATCCACCACCAGTGTGAAAATATCTATGATTGTTTATACATTACTAAATAAATGAGCTAACCACCAGGTATAAACACCTGGCCTAAAGCTGTGTCCAGAGTATGAACTCAGTCAAGGCAAATTATTTCTGTATGCATAGGTCAGACTGGTTTCCAACCGTACAGCAGGAGACAGGTGTCCCAGGGTTAGCTCATGATGGTACTACCAGACACAAAACTGGGAGTCAACACAATTTTAAAATTTGGGTTAGGAGGTAGAAGAAGAGGGAATGTAGGTTTTAAAATTAGTGGAATTCAATCATTGTCATGAATTTATATTTTGTATTCCTCAATGGTAGACTGGCATTTTTATTAAGAATTTATCAATTACATATTTTTGTGGAATTGCAAATGCCATGAATGCACCCCTTCCCCGCAAAAGTTACTCTCCTCTGGAAAGATGGGTGGAAACGTAAATAATATGTTGCAAGTCAGAATACTATACAATCTTAAAGTTTCGATCAAAAAATTTTCTAGGCAGGGTACAGTGGGGCACACCTGTAATCCCAGCACTTTGGGACTGAGGCGAGTGGATCACTTAAGGTCAGGAGTTTCTACTCTACTAAAAATACAAAAATTAGCCAGATGTGGTGATGGGCACCTGTAAGCCCAGCTACTCTGGAGGCTGAGGCAGGAGAATTGCTTGAACCCAGGAGGTGGAGATTGCAGTGAGCCAAGATCACACCACTGCACTCCAGCCTGGTGACAGAGCCAGACCATCTTAAAAAAAAAATTATAAAGGCATTGTAGAGTCTTAGTGTAAAATACATTTGGAACCACAGAGATAAGTAAGAGAATTGTTTCTTGGACCAAGCGGCCCTTCTAAGTTGACACAAGCACTGGAAGAATAGCTAGGTGCTATGAAATTGTTCAGCACATGTGGCTAATTTTGGTAGTGAGATTGAAACTAGGGCCAGTTTCAGTGCTTTTTTTTTTTTTTTTATCTTGCAACCCTGTTTCCTGATCCTCTTCCTTCCCTAGTGGGGAAAAATCCTTAAGCCACTTTTAGAACAGCTAAGGAAGTTGTGTAATGATGGGCAGGAAAGGCTGTTAACTCTAAGGAAGGAGTTTTCAATATGAGCTAACCAACTGTAGAATTCAGAAATTCTAGATTTTGTTTTTCTCAAATACTGGCAGGCCTAGAACCCTAGCAAAACATAAAATATATGGCAGTATGCAATTGGAAGTCTTATTTGTCTTCCCTGCAGATAGATGAGTAGCTTCGGTGATGATGAGGAAGGTCTCACGCTTGACAGGGCTGTTTCTCTTCTTCTTTCTGTTTTTTTCTAGACAGGGTCTCCCTCTATCACCCAGGCTGCAGTGCAAAGGTGTGATCATAGCTCACTGTAGCCTCAACTTTCTAAGCTCAAGCCATCCTCCCACTTCAGTCCCCCAGTAGCTGGAGCAATATGCACACACCACCACACCCAGCTAATGTTCAAATTTTATAGAGACAGGATCTCCCTATGTTGGCTATGCTAGTCTCGAACTCCTGGCCTCAAGCGATCATCCATTCTCGACTTCCCAAGGTTCTGGGATTACAGGCATAAGCCACCACACTGAGCCTGTCAGCATTGTTTCTTATGTGACATAATTCTATCAGGTTCTCCGTGGAGTGGAGAAATGAGTAACGAGAAAAATCTTCAATAGTCTTGCCCTGAGACATGGGAGGATCGCAAATCTTTGTATTCCTAAATTCTGAACTATATTCTTTACTGAACAAAGTATTTTATTTTCTACTTTAATGTGAGTTGACCTGAAACTTTTGGCCAGGGCCAAGTTACAAATATACCCTACTAGGACTTGGCCTTGTTCACAAATTCCTAACTGGAATCCCATTTGACTAAGGTCTAGCTGAACCTTACAACCGCAGGAGGACTTGCTATAACAATATAAGCTTTCATAGCCCTGCTATTTAAGATTCCTTCTCTCAGACTAAATAAGCAAAACTGCTCCCAGACATCCATCGTGAGTATCACAGACCGACCTGCATATCATGTAACTTCGAACTGGGTCGTTCGATTCCTTCAGGCTTCCTGAGTTTAGTTAGCGGCATCTGCTAATGCTAGAAATGTGTTTTGAAGATACTGTATCATTTGGCCAAGAAAATGGAGGGCCAGATGGCTTTGAAAGAATATTAAATGGCAGAAGGCTTTTTTTTTTGGAATGGTTCATTGTTTCTGGAGTTCGAGCTTATATTTCTTAGTATCCTCTTTGGGGTAAAATTTTGCTATTTTTATCCAACAATAAAGAACATGCATAATTTCAGTATAGTTTCTAAGATAAAAACAATGAAAGCCATTTGCACAATTGTAAATTTGATTTTTAATATTTTGATGGCATGGTGGTTACCATTTTTTTTCTTACTGACATATTCTGTTTTATTAGGGATAGCATGTTTACTATTAGCTTTCAATAATGTATTCCTATGTGGAAGGAAAATTTTTGAAAACTGGAATGATAGCCTTTGCTCTGTAACTTGGAAACTTAAATGTGTCATGAGAGGATTCAAAGAATGAATGCTGATATTTAATGTCTGTAAAATTAATGTTATGATGTACAAAAAATTCTTAGAATGATGCCTGGCTCATTATAACTGTTCAATAAGTTTAATTGCTCTTATAAGTGAGCTCTAGATTCAGAAAGTGTTTCTTGTTAGATGTCTCAACTTGGCCCTCTCACAGGTATTTCAAACTTTATACATTCAAAGTTGAGTTATTTAATTATTCTCTCTTCCAAATCTGGCTCCACCCAAAGCCCTCTTCATCTTAGTAAATGATATCCCACGTTATTCAAGCCAGAAACCTGGAGCATCATACCTAATACCTTTCTCTCACTCAAGACTATATTCATCTATCACTAAGTCCTTTTCATTTCTCATTAAAAAAAAATATAATAGAGATGAGATTTTGCTATGTTGCCTAGGCTGGTCTTGAACTTCTGGCCTAAAGTGATCATCCCACCTCGGCCTCCCAAAGTGCTGGGATTATAGACTTGAAGCACTACGTCCAGCCCTCTTCATTTCATAGTTCAAAAAATATTGAAATTATCTACTGATCTCTATCCCTATTGACAAACCTCTAGACCAGAGCCACTAACCTCTGTACTATTGGCATTGTGAAGCCAGACAGTTCTTTGTTGTGAGAGGCTGACCCGAACATTGTAGGATTGTTAGCAGAATTCTGTTCTCTCCCCACTGTATGCCAATAGGATTCCTCCCAGCCAAAAATATCTTCAGTAATTGCCAAGTGTTCCATGGGGGCAAAATCTCTTCCAGTTGGGAATCCTTTGTTCCAGTACAAATTACTATCATTTTCCCCCCACAACTCCTACAAAGCTTTCTTACTGGTCTCTTCCCCCGTAAGAATAAGACCCTTCCTTTTACTTATTAAAGCCTTTCTCCACAGAGTAAGAGTACCAGTGAGGTCTTCGTAACATGTGAATCGGATCAATTCATCTCTTAGGCTAAACACTTTACCTGCCTCCCTTCATACTTAGGAAAAATACTTTCCACTGTTTTCATCTTCATGGAGTCCTGGTCCTTTCTTGTGTACCTCCCTCACTGTGCACCAGCCATGGTGGAATTCTTCCCACCTATACCAAGCATCTGTGCACTTCAGCACCTTCCTACGTGCTGTCGGCTGCCCAAAGTGCTCTGCAGTCTGACTCAGAACTCATCCATGTAGGAGCCTTCTATCACTTTTTATCAAAAGACTGGTTGTTTCCAACAATGCCTTAATCACAATTTTCAGTTACACACTTTGAACCTTAGTTTTGTTGTTTGTCTCACATGAGACTTTAAGTTCCCTAAAAGCAAAAGCAAATCTCTTTTATCCCTTGTTCATTATCAGCACCCATCAAGTGTCTTGCATGTAAGGGAAAATCAATGCATATTTGTAGAACGAATGAGTGATGAATGAATGAAACATATAAGGACTTTGGGTTGGTAACTGCTTTCCCTATTTCTTGCACTAGGGGGTGCCAAATGAAATAAGTAATATATATATTTAAAAATTTTTAAACAGTATTTGGGAGATTTGGATGTTCCTTTCCCATGACACCATTTAAACTCGGTAGCTCAGAGAATTGTTCTTCTCATTCCACAGTAGTTACCAAGCTCAAAGAGTTGTGATAATTAAATGAAAAATGCCTGCCAAGTGCTTAGTACAACAGTGCCAGGCAGTTAGAAATACTAAATGCTAATTCTTATTTTAATCTATTAAATTATGATAGAAAAACTCAGTTTATATCAGCCTTCTCGCCCAAATGGTTAGAGGAAGTAGTTCAAAGCTGAGAAGCGCTACTAACTTACATTTCCCTTGAGTGACTCCATTTGCATTGCCCAGGTTTTCGTTATTTGCATAGAAACATATAACTTCTGACCCTTATCAAGATGTAATCACATGCAAAATAAAATAAGATTTGAAGAATAAAGTGTTTAATGAAAATATTAGATTGACTTTAAGTTAACCCTTGATATTCTAATTCCTAAATAAAAAATGTCATATAATGAGATACTTATCTGAAAATTGTCCAGACTCCATTTAAATTTATTAGGGTTTCTCAAAAGCCCCATTACTGTGAAGATATTATGACACATTTCACTAAGTTGGAATGGCTACAGGTTCAGTGTATCCTTTTGCCAATATAGAAGCCGAATCTTGAGTAGTGGTGTCAAAAGCGAAGATGTTGCTTTGATTTTTTTCAGCGTATTTCAAGCCGCAAGCTATTTACAGCCTTCACTTCATCCAGTATGCTGAAATTCTACCATCTAAGGGCATTAAAACCTCTTAGATGGGCCGGGCGCGGTGGGTCACGCCTGCAATCCCAGCACTTTGGGAGGCCGAGGCAGGTGGATCACGAGGTCAAGAGATCGAGACCATCCTGGTCAACATAGTGAAACCCCGTCTCTACTGAAAATACAAAAAATTAGCTGGGCATGGTGGAGCGTGCCTGTAATCCCAGCTACTCAGGAGGCTGAGGCAGGAGAATTGCCTGAACCCAGGAGGCGGAGGTTGCGGTGAGCCGAGATCGCGCCATTGCACTCCAGCCTGGGTAACAAGAGCGAAACTCCATCTCAAAATAAATAAATAAATAAATAAATAATAAATAAATAAACAAAACCTCTTAGATGAAGTATATGAACAATGATGGGTGTCTTGAAGATATCCATTTCTTATGTACAGAGCAAGAGATTATTTTTCATACTGCAAAGAAGTTGTAGTTACAAAGTGGAGTAGTTGTTTACCATTTGCTGCTCTCCCTTTAGATATTCAAATTGCCCCGACTTCTTTATTTTTCTGTGACATTTATATCTTTGTGCCCATTAGATCATCACAATGAAATGCAGTGTTTATTCTTAAGTTCCAAGAAGGTATGTTACCACCTTCCCAAGCCTTTGCCCAAGGAGCCATTATAATTGGAAGAAAAATATTCCAAAGGAAAGTTTACTGAGGACAAAAAAAAAGGACCCAAATAATAAAAATATTTTTGGCAGTCACTTCTATGATGGAACCAAATAAAATAACCCAGAGACTAGTTTGGGATTTCATTCATCCCTCATGTCAGACTAGTTAGCTCAGTTGGGTATGAGATGATATCAGGAAGACACCATATTATCCAAATTGTAGCACTCTTTGGGCCTGTTAGCTTTGTGGAAGCAAATAACCATCTTGCAAGCAAAAGCTTTTGTTCAAAGGGCAGCCTGGCCTAGGGACTCTAGAGAAATAATTTCAAGTTGTCTGTAGCAGTCAAAACACACTATTCAAGAGTTTTGCCCTGTAATGATAGGGTTCTATTATTTTTCAAGGAGATATATTTCCGTATACCTTTGTCTCTCTATGCATATATTACACTAAACTTCAGGATAGCATCATATATGAGGTTGGTGCAAAAGTAACTGCAGTTCTTGCCATTAAGTGTAAAACTGTAATTACTTTTGCACCAACCTAATAGTTTGAAGTAGGGATTGGGTGGGGAGGAGAATCAGGAGCTTATCAATATGCTCATCAACATGTCATCTTGGTTGTCCTCCCCATCATTATTATCATCACCATCATCATTAATATCATCATCAACATCATCACTGCTCGCATGTTCTTATTATAAGGCAGGCACTAGATGATATTATTTGATGTAATCTTCCCAGTCATTTATTCAGGTAGGCTTAATTATCCCCATCTTATAGTTAACAAAACCATGGATCTGAGAGACTATCCAAACTCATGCAAGAACACCCAGTTAGTAAATTTCAGAGCAAGGATTCAAAGCCAGGTCTCTCTGATGCTCAAGTTCATGATCTGAATGGACACCTACATGTGTATGCTAACCTCAGAGTGACGGGCCTTCCAGCTTCTGCTCTATGCTATCTGTGTGTCCAAAGATTGAGTTATTTTTTTCTAACAAACACTTTATTGTGGAAAAGTTTAAAACTCTTTTGAGGGGAAACTTACAGTGACCCAATTTCTCATGACCTAGATTCTCCCAGTTAGCTTATAACTAATACCCTAAAAAAATACATTATGAAACACATTTCTCAATTCCCCTAAAGAGTACACAGTGCTCTATGTCCAGGTACAAATGAAATGAAAGCTACTTCTTAGACATCTGACACTCAGCAATGCAGTAAAGATAAATTCTGCCTTTCTACAAGAAAAACCAAAAAACATATCTTTAGGAATTTTCTCCTTCCTTCCTTCCTTCCTTCCTTCCTTCCTTCCTTCCTTCCTTCCTTCCTTCCTTCCTTCCTTCCTTCCTTCCTTCTCTCTCTCTCTCTTTAAATTTATTAGGGTTTCTCAAAAGCCAGCCAGCCAGCCTGCCTGCCTGCCTGCCTTCTTTCCTTCCTTCCTTCCTTTTCCTCTTTCTTTTTCCTGAGCTGGAACACAGCGGCATGATCTCCACTCACTACGATCTCTGCCTCCCACATTCAGGCAATCCTCCTACCTCAGCTTCCCAAGTAGCTGGGACTATAGACACGCACCATCATGCCTGGCTACTTTTTGTATTTTTAGTAGAGACGAGGTTTCCCCATGTTGCCCAGACTGGTCTTGAACTTCTGAGCTCAAGTAATCTATCTGCCTTGGCCTCCCAAAGTGCTGGGATTATAGGTGTTAGCTACTGCACCCAGCCAGATTATTTTTCTAAGAGTATGTCCCTTATTTTTGCATGTAAGGAGGGGAGGTGAAGATTCAGTGGCTCTATTTCAGGGATACTGTGAAGGTGTACTTAATAATAACAGTAGCTAACATTATTGAGAATTTACTATGCACTTAGGAGAATATCAGTCAATGATTTAATTTTTTTTCTGTACAGCTAAATATTTAACAAGTCAGTACTCAGGGCATCAGGAGACACCAAGATGGTCAAGAGACAGCACAGCAATGATTGGGATGCAAATCATCTACATACAGGCTCATCATCGTTTGTCTTTCCTGGTAAAGAGTGGACAAGAGCTGTACTTACTGCTTTTGAGCAAATAGTAAGTAGGAAGGCAGATAATTTCTCTTGTATATGACTCTTTTCAGTTGCCTTCAAATCAGAGTAATACTTATTTTGAGGTGGCATATTCTAGTGTCTTACATTGTACTCAAACAGGCTGTGGCTACTTCTCTATCGTCATTAATCTTTTCATCATCTTCTTATTCCTCTTAGCACAGTTGGGCCATAACATGTTATCTTCTATGCCTGTGAATAGGAAAATGCAGGCAGCTAACAAGAAGAGAGACATCATCCTCCTGTGAGTGGTAGGCATCCGGGCCTGGCCTGCATGAAACTGGAGGCATAACCAACCCTTTGTGTCTGCCGAAAGAAGTCTGCCATGGACCAGAGGCCTGCATCAGAAAGGCTTCAAAAGGAATAGAACATGAATTCACAGCCTGAGGCTGAACAGCTCTTGCAGCAATTCTTCCCCATGATGCCGACATGACTTTCTGTGCTGAAGTTGTCACTTCAACTGTATTAGTCTCTTCTGCCCTCTCATTCATCTCATAACTCTTCTGAAGCCTTGCCCTCCATCACTGTCTTGCCTTTCCAATATTGCTGTAATCTGGCCTCTTGTGACATTTCAGGCATATCTTGCTGATGTTCAGGGTAAGCATGCCAATGGAGCCTCAGATAAACTTCTATTTTCTTGCCATTAGTACTCAAACTGAGTTGTTGACACCAGTCCCGCAAAGTGTCCTGAGACACCTTATTAATGGAAGGCAAAATGGTCAGCAAGGGAAGGGCTGGTATTTTGCATGTAGCTTTTTGTGGAGCTGTAAATTGTTCATTTGTTTGAAGTAGATGACCTTGATTGTGTTTCGTAGGCTTCTCCAGTTTGACATCAGAAGTTGAAGAAACACTTGGTTCCATTGTTTCCATATTTGGGTCATCATTAACTGGCACCAATGTCAAAATCACACTTTCCCCCTCAAACAGATTCTTGCTGCTATCCAAATTTGAGTCTGACATTTTCGGTAACACCTCTGTCTCATCCATTTGGTGGTAAATTTTTAAAAAATTAGGCCGCTGCAGTGGCTCATGCGTGTAATCCCAGCACTTTGGGAAACCCAGGCATGCAGATTGCTTGAGTCCAGGAGTTTGAGATCAGCCTGGGAAACATGGTGAGACCCCCATCTCTACCAAAAAATACAAAAATTTGGTGGGCGTTCTGATGTGCTCCTATAGTCCCAGCTACTTGGGAGGGAGTGGTGGGAGGATTGATTTAAATGTTTTATGAACACATGTATATGATATAATTTCTGAGTTTACCTGCTTTTTATTTTATATGTGAGGATTCTAAGGGCAGCAATGATATTTGATCCCCACAGCTCCTGTAGTTCTTTGTACATAACTACCTATCAAATGATATTGACTTATTACTATCGCAGCAGACTTACTATAGTTTCTAGTTTATGCTCTTCACAGGTAATGTCTTCTTTGATTCTTGTTATATGCATAGAACCCAGCACAGTGCTAAGAATATAGTAGGGACACATTATTAATAGTTGATTAACATTGTGTTAGGACTAAAACTTACTTTGTACTATTTACTGTGTTCTGCACTGTATTAGATGTGTAGCATGTACTCAAACATATTTCATACATTCCAATGGAAATAAAATAAATGTCCGCTGGAAATTTCTAGACTGTCCTTTAGCTAAAAGAGTAAAGATTTGATCTTATTTGACTACTTGCTGTTTTGCTCCCTGGTAATGGATTTGCACTGATCCATCCACCCAGTTCCACTCTGTTACTTGAAATGGGGCTGCCCATAGAGTGGGGCTAATCATAGCAATAACATCTTAGACCTTGAGTAAAGGGAACTTCCCCCTACACAGATCAAAACTATCACCTTCACTTCTTTAGTTATTGCTATAGTAATATCAAAAAACAGTCTTGCAATAATAGAAGGATAAGTTCAGGGGCAAGTGAATACCATCTTGTCAGAAACTTTATATGAAAATGCTGGATGTGTCCAGAACCTGCCTCTTGGCACCCCATCAAATTAAGCTGTATTTCCTAAAATGAAGTCTGAGTTGCCAGGTGATACATAGGGCCACTTTGTAGGCAAAGGCATTTTTTTAATTCTCAGAAGCCAGTCTCAAAATATTCATGACATGGGCTAAAACAAAAACAAAAAAATCACCCTTTTGAGTGAGGCTTATAAAAGAAATTTCAGTATAGAATGACTTTGAATAGCAAAGCAGCCAGTAAAAGGAAGCGGAAAAATGAGCCTGTTATATTCAGGAATGTTGTTTTGCAGCCTTGTATAGTAGACAGACTAACAACTTGCTATTGGAAGACCTAAATGTAAGTAGCAGTTTGGATCCTCCATGTTGACCTTTAACAAGTGATAACCTTCCTGAGTCTCAGTTTCCCCATCTGTAAATCAGGGATAAATCTCTTGACCCAGTACAATGGTGTCAGAAGGGTCATTGAACAAGTCTCATGTTTGTAAAGCGTCTCAAATGTAGACGTTTCACACATTCAGCGAATGAGGTTTTGTTTAATGTTCCTTAGAACAACTAACGAGACAGAAAGAAGTTAATTACATTGCTTTAGATTTTTGTTCCATTGCTAGACCACACTTTTAATGCATGCTATACTAAAAATTAATATATATATTTTTATAAATTCTATAATGATCTTGCTTTAGCACAAGTATGGTGCATGGCACTTTCCTTCTGTTAAAAGCATTAATCTGCTTAATGTAAATATTTAAGTATGTAGCTTAATTTTTTGGTCTGGGGCAGCTCTAGAATGTCTTTAACTGATTTAGAAGCAGTGCAATGGGAAGCCTGGGCTGGGGGACCCCCTTCAGGTAGCATTTATGTAGAAGCTTGCTGTTTTTACTTGCATTATAATTTACTTGGAGGGGCTTTGGGCACACTGGGAGAGGTCATAAGAGTTAGAGCTATTGACTTCCACCCTGGCTGCAAGGTGTGTGCCTCATCCATAGTTGGCATTTCTTCATTTAAAAAATACTAGAGACCTCAAAAAAGGAAAATGGCCTGGGCCCTTTTTGACTTCTGAGATGCTCTGTGGAATTCCTGTGGTGACTGAATATGACCAGAATGAGGATCATTAAAAAATCTGGAGACAACAGATGCTGGAGAGGATGTGGAGAAAAAGGAACACTTTTACACTGTTGGTGGGAGTGTAAATTAGTTCAACCATTGTGGAAGACAGTGTGGCGATTCCTCAAGGCCTTTGAAATAGAAATTCCATTTGACCCAGCAATCCCATTACTGGTTATATATCCAAAAGACTATAAATTGTTCTACTATAAGGACACATGTACACGAATGTTTATTGCAGCACTGTTTACAATAGCAAAGACCTGGAATCAACCCAAATGCCCACTGATAATAGACTGGATTGGAAAAATGTGGCACATATACACCATGGAATATTATGCAGCAATCAGAAATGATGAATTTGTGTTGTTTGTAGGGACATGGATGAATCTGGAGAACATCATCCTCAGCAAACTGACACAAGAACAGAAATTGAAACACCGCATATTCTCACTCATAGGCGGGTGATGAAAAATGAGAACACATGGACACAGAAAGGGGAGTACTAAACACTGGGGTCTATTGGGGGGAAAAAGGGAGGGTCAGTGGGAGGGGGAGGTGGGGAGGGATAGCCTGGGGAGAAATGCCAAACGTGGGTGAAGGGGAAAAGGAAAGCAAAGCACACTGCCATGTGTGTACCTACGCAACTGTCTTGCATGCTCTGCTCATGTACCCCAAAACCTAAAATCCAATAAAAAATTTTAAAAAAAGAAATGTAAGAGATGGTAATTAGCAATTCAAGTGTCCATCGACAGATGAATATATAAACAATGTGTGGAAGATACATAAAATGACATATTATTTGGCCTTGAAAAAAAGAAAATTCTGACATGTACTACAACATGGGTGAGCCTGGAGGACATTACACTAAGTGAAATAAGCCAGTCACAAACAGACAAAAACTGTATGATACCACTTACATGAGTTATCTAGAGTAGTCAAATTTATTGAGTCAGAAAGTAGTATGGTGATTGCCAGGGGCTGAGAAGCAAGGAACGGTGAGTTATCCTGCAATGGAGTTTAAAGTTTCAGTTTTTTTACAAGATGGAAAAGTTCTGGAGAAGGATGATGCCGATGGTTGCACACCAATGTGAACATACTTAATGCTACTGAACTGTACTCTTGAAAACTGTTAAGATGGTAAATTCTGTGTTATGTATATTTTACCATAAACAAAAATTTAAAAAATTTTAAAAGGAAGTAATTGTTATTACTTATTTTAATCGATTAATTACCCAAAATAGACCAGTCAATGGAAATAATGTAGAACTATGACTCCAGTTTGGAAATTTAGAAAAAAAGAATGGAGCATCTAGATTTCCTTCCCTCCCTCCCTCCCTCCCTCCCTCCCTCCCTCCTGCCTTTCTTCCCTTCTACAATTATTTATTGAGCTTCCACTTGTTTACTGGTACTCTTTGAAGATCTGGGGAACTGGGACAAGAACAAAGTTCTGGCACTCACAGATTTTACATCCTAGTGGGAGTGTACAATAAACAGGAAAATAAATCAGGTCAGGTAGAGATAAATGCTGTGAAGAAAAACAGGCAGGGAAGGTCAGATAGACAGTCAAGGGGTAGCAGATGCTTCTTAGGGACCAAGGGAAGGCTTCTTTCAGAAAGGCCATTTGAACAGAAACTTGAAAGAAATGAGGGAGTAAGCTTGCACACACTTGAGAGAACAGCTGTTTCGAGACAGCAAGTGCAAAGGCCCTGAGTTTGGAGTGTGCTTGGTATGTCCAGGAGACATTCAGGTCTCCCTAGTGGTAGAGAATGATTGAGCAAGAGGAAGGATGGTAAGAGCAAAGGTTGGAGATACAGCTAAGGGCCAAATTAGTTAGGGCCTTGTGGGTCATGTTATAATGTAGGATCTCAGGCCTAGAAAAAATAAGTGACCAATTCTAATCACCAAACACACTGCTCTTCCACTCTGGAAGCTCCACCTGGAATTTCTCTTGACTATATAGAGTCATGCTATAAACCTGGCCCAATTCTTCTCTGGTTCATCTTGCCAAAACCCACAGTTCAACATGTTAATTACACTGTATTAAAGATGTTTCATTCTCTCTTTCTTTAAGTCTGTGACTATATAGATAGGTATGCTTTGAAGGAAGTGCAGAAAGAGGCAGTGAGCTGAAGCTGAAGGACATTCTTCTGTTGTGATGGTTAATTTTAATGTGTCAACTTGACTGGGCTAAGGGAGGCCCAGAGTGCTGATAAAATATTATTTCGGATTGTATCTGTGAGAGTGTTTCTGGTAAGAGGTTAGCATTTGAATCAGTAGACTGAATACAGCATTTGAATCAGTAGAAAGTACAGAAGAACACTCTCACCAATACAGGTGGGCATCATCCAATCCACTTGAGGGCCCAAATAGAACAAGAAGGTGCAGATAGGGCAAATTTGATCTTTGTTTGAGCTGGAACATGCATCTTTTCCTGTCTTGGTGTGTACTCAACTTATACCATCAGCTCCCCTGGGGCTCAGATCTTCAAACAAACTGAATGACACCACTTCACTTGTAATTCATTTTGGAATGGTTTTTAAGTGACATCTAAGAAGAATTTGATAAGAGTTGTAATGTGTACAATAAGGCAAGCTTAAGTTCTATATTTGAACATATTTTAAAAAGCTATGCATATTAGATTCACAGAATTATACTTTCCATCAAATGTTTTTACATTTGCAAAACAGATCCCCAGCTAGCAGACTTTTGGTTTTCAGGTATGCTGTGTGTGTCTTTGTGCTAGTTACTTTGTTTTTTGAAACCAATGCTTTTTAGGTTATTATTTAGTATTGGTTTCTACTTATGGACACTGAGGGCTTTTTTTCCCTCAGAGTTTTAAACATGCTTTATTTTCTAGCCACACAAATCAAATTCAAATCTTCAATGGGGCAGAGCTAGCAGGCAATTGCTCTAACTAGAAATTGCTCCATGGTTCTGTAGCTACTTACAGATGCTTCCCCATCTGTGAATAGCAGACAATTCACTTGGCCCACCTCCCCAAATTGTTGTTTGGTGAACTGAGAGTTTTAGAAGTAAAAGGGCCTATGCAAATGCCAGGCATAGTTATTTCTGATCTGCATTCAATGGAAGAAGTCCTCAGCTCTAAAATGCTCTTTGTGGCTGCGAAAGTGCTGGGATCATGGTCTTCAAACACAGTAGTATGACAGCCTTGTCTCTGACTTCTACACCATTGCCAGAGCAATCCTGTCACTTCTGTTTTGAAATCTCTTCATTGACTCTTAAGCACTTACAGGACAAAACCTAAGCTCTCCTTAGCATGGCTGAAAGGGCTCTTTGCTGTCTCTTACCTCCCCTCCACGCACACCAGCCCTGGCTAGTGACTAAATGTAGCAGACCTTACGCAGCTCAGTTCTTTGCTGTATAGCTTTTGACCCCTTGGTCAGTATCTTGAAAAGGACTGGCCAAACACACAAGATCTCCTTCTTGGCTCCCTGTTTCTGCCTCCACTTTTTACATCCTAAATTCCAAAACCCTCAGTACTAGTAGGGAGAGTAACTGGTATGGAACAAATGTCTGCTTGGGTAGCAATGTTATTTTTTAAAGTGGGTATTGAAAAAACATTGCTGCTAGATGACTTTGGAATGTATTATACATCATAATTCCTTAGGCCCAGCCGTGTTCTCAACTTGAGTTTACTTAGGTTATTAGTGATGCTGTTTTGGGTGTCCTTGGTACACACCAAGAGAGTGGCAGGAAGAGCTGCTCAGCAGTGTGCAAGAAACCCAGTGACTTCTTTGAAATGAAGTGTTTCTTCTCACTAACTTTCAACATTGTGTTACAGGTATATAATTAATGGGCAATCAAGATCCTTTAATATCATTTCTTCTTAAAAATAGAATACAGTCAGTGTAACTGTGCTATTTGGTGAATCAACATGCATTTATCACATTTGCAAAGCCCTTGGTTAGATAATCATTCATATATAACCTCTGCATATTAGAGTTTCTAAGCTGTTTTCTTCCTTGCCATTTCTGTTTGTGTCTCCAGTAGCTTTATGTTCATTTTTGAAGGTATCAATGGGAGGACGTAGATAAAACCCTTTGCAAAGTGCAAATCCCTGTGCAAATGTGAGGGTTTACAATTGCGATTTAACCACTGGTTGTACAGTATCCTTCTGCCCGTTAAACTGCTTCTTGGTTGATATGGATCAAGAAAACGGCTAACTAATCTACTGACTTCTCAGTATCTTCCAGCTTCTTTAGAAGTTTTCTGGGAAAGGAAGGAAACCACAAATGAGGTTCACTCTTTACAAATCTGTCTCCTCACTCCATGCCCTGCCAGTCGGGGAATACTCAAAACATGGGCTTTAGCAGAGATAAAACTTGAGACTCCTATTTCTTGCAGGGTGGAGTTCGGATCCCCATATGTCACATATCAGTGTGTGAACATGAGCATGTTACTTCACCTCAGTGAGCTTTAGTCATCTTACCTGTAAAATAAGAACAATAAGAATACCTTCCCTGCTTGTATCAAGTGAGATGGACTTGGTGCTTCATTTGTGTGATTTTCCATAGCAATCTTATAATCTATAAGTTGAGTCCTTGTACTGCCTCATAGTTGAAGAAACTGAGGTAGGAAAAGATGAAATGACGTGTTCATGTTAATATAAATAGGATGTAGAA
This sequence comes from Callithrix jacchus, assembly GCF_049354715.1. Lineage (NCBI taxonomy): Eukaryota > Metazoa > Chordata > Mammalia > Primates > Cebidae > Callithrix > Callithrix jacchus. The sequence goes on from NC_133516.1 coordinate 46,519,602, forward strand.
AACCTAGTATTTGAACCCAGGTAGTCTAACTCCAGAGTCTGTGCTCAGCCAGTAGTCTATGTTTGATTTGCCATTTCCCCCACCCCACTCCATATTCTTTTTCCTACAAGTTGAAGAACCACCAGGGATGCTCTAATGATAGGAACTCACATTCCTGGGGCACATATCATGTGCTGGGATTTTTTTTTTTTTTTTTGCTTTCTTTCACCTTTTACACTTCCTTTTTTATGTTCCCATAAAACTTTATTTATGGATACATATATTTCTCTTTTACATTTCTAAAAGTCCTAGGAGGGGAGGAAAGGCATTGACAGTGTTAACAGTTAAGGGAACGGAGGCTCTGAGAGGCTCTGAGAGGCTGGATTACCTAAAGTTTTCAAGGAGTTCTCTAGCTGCATAACCCAGACACATTCTATTTTCCACCACAGAAATTCTCCAAGCATGTAACAGTTATAAGGGCTTGAAATAGATGTGGCCTTGCCAAGATACATGGCAAAGACTTTCTGTTCTGTGATTGGAGAGCCCATGGCCACAAACCATCCTAATTGCATTGACTCAATGAAAACTACAATGAATGAAAATACTTTCTTCTTAAAAGAATCAATAACCACTTTTGTAGCCAGAGTCAAGGCTTATACACCATGGCACCCTCCTAAGCTTCTCCAAGTGCCGTAAGAGCCCTTGATGGTTTTCTGGTAGGAAATGTCCCCGACACTGACATCCTATTGCATGATAACAAGACAACAGTGGTAAGAAGGGGCTTTACTCCAAGATGTCATTGAGACATTGTCAGGTTCTAAAATAGTCACTTCCATCCAAAGTCTTCCAGGATAATTATAGCTTTGCTATTATTCCTGGCCTGGCTGTGATCCACGACTCTGCTCTCATTACCTCCTGCTGCTTCATCTTGGGTCTGATAGAGCCCTCTCACGTGGATATGGGGATCAGCTGAACATTTGAGCAGGTTCTGCCGACCAGCTCTCTTCTAGACACCTCTGAATATCTTGGGGCAAGTCAAGAGCAAAGAGAGTTAAGGAGCCAACCTTTAAACAAGAACAAAGGAACCAGAGCAAATGGAACATAATCTATGGGGCAGAAATGTGCTGTTATTTTTTCCCCAGGTTTGAGTATGTATTTATCGGCTGTTAGAAGGACCACCAGGTTTTAGGTAGATAAAATTCTCTACTGAAAGAGAAAGGAAAACACCCTCCCTGCCTTCCCCACATTTCTTTTTAAGGCCACAGTTGAATTTATGCTCACCTTCCACAGTGAGGCACAGTGATGTTTTTCTAATTGTCTGGAGTCAGGTCTACCACACTTCCTTGACTGTATTCCTTCTTCCTGTCAGAGACAGGATCCTGTGGTCAGGCACGCAGCAGGCTCCAGACCAGCGTGCCAACTCAGAAGTCAGGAGCCACAGTGTCCCCCAGACATTGATCTGTGGCGCGGGGCTCAGGCTTCTGAACTGGGACGTGACTGGGGAGACGGAAAAAGCCCACACACCATGGCTGAATTCACGGAGTCCTCTGCCTCTCTGCTGCCCTACAATGGTACAGTCACATGGCTCTAATGACAGGGACACGTTCTGAGAAATGTGTCATTAGGCGATTTTGAGGTTGTGCCAACATCAAAGAGTGTACTTAACAAACCTAGATGGGATAGCCTACCATCCTAATGGTGTAGCCTAATGTTCCTAGGCTACAAACCTATACAACATGTTACTCTCCCAGATACTGTAGGCAGTTGTAACACAGTGGTAATTACCTGTGTATCTAAATGTATCTAATCATAGAAAAGGCACAGTAAAAATGTGGTATTATAATTTCATGAGACTACCATCATATATACAGTCCATCGTGAATTGAACATCGTTATATGGTGCATGACTGCATTTGATTGCCCTTAAACAGTATTCTGGATCTTTAAAGGGGGCTTGGCCATCAGTCCACACAGAGAGAGGAGGCTGAACTTTATCACCCAGAATCTTAGTTTCCTTATCTGTAAAATGGGAATAATTATATCATGGGAAATGGTTGTCAGGAATTATTTGAGATAATGCTAGTAAAGCAGCCAGCACTGCTCATGGTAGTGATGTATACAGGTTAAGTATTACTTATTCAAAATACTTCAGACCAGAACTGTTGCAAATTCCAGATGTTTTCAGATTTTGGAATATTTGTATATACATAATGATATATTTTGGGGATGGTAGTCAAGTCTAAACATGATTTTTAAAAATGTTTGATATGCATCTTATACTTATTGCCCAAAGGTAATTTTATATAATATTTTTTATTGTTCTGTGCATAAAATAAAGTTTGGACTATATGTTAACTGAGGTCAGGTGTGGAATTTTCCACTTGTGGCATGATATTGGTGCTCAAAACTGTTCAGGTTTTAGAGTATTTTGGATCTTAAATTTTAGATTAGAGATGTTGAATCTGTACAACATCACTAGCATAGGCAGTGCTGGCTGCTTTACTGGCAGTATCTCAAATAAATCCTCACTACTACTTCCTATAATAGAATTGTTCTCATTATTCCCATTTTACAGATAAGGAAGCTAATGTTTGTGGAGATAAAGAAACTTGTCTCAGGTTACCCTATATCTTGGTTTATATACTGCCTTTAAGCAGATCTCATGACAAGGATTCAAGGGAAAAGAGTTTATTTGAGATGTTCAGGAAGTACCAGTAGGCCCATGGGAAAGTTAGGCATGGAAGAGAAGTTTGCTAATACAGGACATAATATACCAGTGAGTTTCCAGAGTGTCACCCCTCAGGGAAACTCTGGAAAACAGTGTAAGAACAGATACCCCAGAGATACGCCTTAAAAAGGAAGAGGAATCTGGAATATATTTTTACACCAGCTTCTGCCAGTCATTGGTTAAGGGTAGGTGGTGTGGAAATGGTGTGTTCATTCTTCAGTTTGGACAAAGCTCCTACCAGGGCTTCCTAGAAAGCCCCCAGGCTGAGAGATCCAGATACTTGTAGTTGGAAGCCAGCTAGCCTGCACCAAAGTAGTGAGCCTCAAAGAATTTGTTAAGAACCAGCACTTCCTGCTACATACACTTAATGGAAAAGCCAAGGACACAGCACTCCTGGTGACCTCTTGTCACAGAATAACCCAACCCAAAACTCAGGGGCATAAAACAACCATTACATTTATTCATGAGTCTATGGGTATGCAAGTTGCGCTGAGTTCAGCTGGACCATTCTTCTGCTGGTCTCACTTGGGGTCACTCATGGGACTGTACTCATCTTGTAGCCTAACTGGAGTCACTTATTCTAAGGAGACCTCAGCTAGTATAGCTCTTCTGTTCATGTGGTCTCATCCTCCAGCAGCTAGACCACGGGTTAGCAAACTTTTCTGGTAAAGTGCCAGATAGTATTTTCAGCCTTGCAGGGCAGTCAATCGCTGATGGAACTACTAAACCCTGTTGTAGCATACAATAAAACATAGAAAATGCATAAACAAATGGGCATGGCTGGGCTCCAATAAAACTATATTTACAGACTATATTTACAGGAGGTATGCCAGATTGTGCTCATGGGCCATATCATGCTGATCCCTAAGCTAGGCCAAACTTTATCACACAAGGCTGCACACTCAGAGAGAGTCAAAGCAGAGGCTACAAGACCTCTTAAAGCCTAAGCTCAGAAGTCAGACAGCATTCTGTTGGTCAAAGCAAATCACCACACCAGCCCAGACCCAAGGGTGGGGCAGTAGACTTTGCCTCCTGATGGAAAACTCTGCAACATCATTGCAAAGGGATGCACATTCAAGGATGCAAGGAATATTTGTGTCCAACTTTACCAATAATCTACCCTCTACTCCAGGTCTGTTTTGGATTCCAGAGTCCTCTATACTTAACTACCACATTCTCCTCCCTCTTTATTTTGCCTCATGTATCTCATTGAGGGATGAGTTCAGGAAGCCCAGTAGATCCTGACAGCTTTAGATCATATTCAGTCCAAAATTCAAACAAGGTTCTTGCTGCTCCAGATAATGAACCTTGCATCTTTGATGTGTTAAATCTCAACCTTAGAAATGTAGCTTCAAGGACCATGAGACTTTTCTAATCTAGTCAGTTGCCTCTTACAGGAAGGAGTCCGCTCTGCCAGTTGCCCAGCAAAAGATCATTGATAGTCTGCTTGATGACTGCATTGGACAGAATCTCACTACTCCAGTCTTTTTTCCTTCAGTTACCCATATGTTTCAGCCATCCCTCCATTAATTGAGTCATTCAGCAAGTATTTATTGAGCACCACCTGTGTACTAGGCCCTGCTTTAAGAGAGGTACAAGTAAACCTAGTAGCTTCCCTCCCGGAGATTATAGTCAGTTCATTTCCAGTGCGGCATCTGTTCTCAAGTTTCTTCCTTAATTATATGATTCGTACTTTGTCCTTTATGGTCTTTGTTCTATTAGGTCTAGAAGAGTTGTTCTTAACTCACTGAAAATATTTAGAAACACTCTCCCCACCCCACCTTTACTGTCCTGAGATGAATTTCACATATACATAGAAATCTACACAATTGCAAGGAAAAAAACTCATAATGTACTAGCTATAACAAAAGGAGAACTTAAAGGAGAAGTAACTGATATTAATATGATGCATATTTAATAGGTAAATTTTCTAAGATTAAATTAGATAAGGAACAGGAATAATTGGATGTTAGTACTATATGTAGAATCACTGTTTATACAAGAGGTAGGCAGATATTTCTCCAAAGGATCAGATAGTAAATATTTTAGGCTTTGTCGCCATACTCAATTCTGCTGTTATAGTGTGAAATCAGCCATAGGTAATGTGTAAATGAGTGGTCATAGGGTGTTTCAATAAAACTTTATTTACAAAAAAGATGATAGGCTGCATTTGGCCAGCTCACCATAGTTTGACTCCTACTGTATACAATAGCTACAGATGAAGACTGATAAGGATAGGTTATGTTATGTGGACATTCAAATATCATTGGGGCATTACAGTCAGTCATATGGTTTTTCAAAATGGAACTTTTTGGCAGAGTTCTGAAGAACATAAAGCAAAATACTCTCAATCTACAGAGTAGTTTCTTTTCTGGAAAATTTAATGTATATCACCTAGCCCCTTTTTAGGTAGCTTTAGATAATTATAAACAGGTTTTCCACCTATATGAGGTCCTATAGTGAGGACTAAACTGGGCACTGAGCGAGGTTTTGCCTCCTTGATTCCTGCTCACTAAATGCCTCTTCTGCTCCCAGTCTTTGTGCCACTAAAAAATACCTCCATCCCCAATTTCCTAATGCTTTCCTCATTGCAAGTAACATCTCCTATTGAGAAGCAGAGTCCTAGGCACGCCCCCCGATTAGACTGCTAGGGCTGCCATACTGATTACCACAGGGTAATCAGTATGGGTAGCTTAAACAACAGAAATGTATATTATCACAGCTCTGGAGGCTGGAAGACTAGGATCAAGGTATTGGAGGTTTGGTTTCTTTTGTGACCTCCCTGCTTGGCTTGCAGATGGCCACCTTCTTGCTGCATCCCCACATGGTCTTTTCTCTGTGTGCACATGCTCCTGGTATCTTTTTCTCTTCTTATAAGGATACCAGATCTGTTGGATGAAGATCCCATTTTTAGGACTTCATTTAATCTTAATTACTTCCTTAAAGGTTCTATCTCCAAACACCATAACACTGAGGGTTAGGAATTCCACATAGGCATTTTGAGAAGCCACAATTTAGTTCCTAACATGCCCCAACATCATTGCCTAGCCATCTTCTCATTCTCCCTTTTCTCCATGGTCCAAGGGAATTTCAGGTTTCAATGCAACTTTCTTGGTCAATGGTAACAATAATAATAAAATATACTACTTTATAGGTTACCTTACATTTGGCAAAGTACATTTTCCTAAATAGCCAATGGCTTTTGAAATAGTCTGTTTCTTTTCTCATTTAATTTTTTAAAATTGTAAAGCATTTTAAATAGATAGAAAAATGCAGAGAATCATTGAGCAAATACTCATGTAGCCACCACCCAAATTGAACAAATAATAAGATTTTTGGCATATTTGATTCAGATTACGCTTATGAAATAAAATACTTCAGGTTCAGCTGAAGTGACTTCTATACCACTTCCCAATTTCATCCCCTTCCTCATTCCCTGAAGTGGATGTGTTTCCTCCATATCATTGTTTTTATATTTTCAGTCTATGTGCACATATCCATAAAATACATAAAGTCCAAGTCTATGTGTCTTAAAAATATTTTAGGTGGTATTGTACTAAACACATGTCATTCCACAATTTCCCTTTTCCACTTTATGTTTTCAAGAATTATCTATGTAGAGCTAATTCATTCTTTTTATTTTTATTTTTAATTTTTTTGGAGACAGGGTCTGGCTCTGTCACCTAGGCTGCAGTGCAGTGGTGCAATTTTGGCTCACTGCAACCTCCGCCTCCCAGGTTCAAGTGATTCTCCTGCCTCAGCCACTGGAACAGCTGGGATTCCAGGGATGCATCACCACACCCAGCTAATTTTTGTACTTTTAGTGGAGATGGGGTTTTACCACATTGCCCATGCTAATCTCAAACTCCTGACTTCAGGTGATCCACCTGCCCTCGCCTCCCACAGTGTTGTGATTATAGGTGTGAGCTACCGTGCCCGCCTGGCCAAGTCAACTTCTTATGAGTTGTTACCTGATATTTCATTGCATGAATATGCCACAGTTTATGTTTCCACTTCCCTATTAATGGGCATTAAGCTTAAGCTTATTTGCAAGTTTTCATATCATAAGTATTTGTGTATGTCACCTTGTGACCATGCAAGAAAAGAACTCTGACTATGAGTGGATTAATGGCACATATTCTCCCTGATATAGCAATGGGTATCTGAGGATTGTCACAGCACTTGAGTGATACCAGAGGGATCCAGGTTTATCCCCTCTCTCTTCTCTGCCTTCTGTAACAGGTGCACTTTTATCATCAGGTTTGTTTTATTCATGGTCACAAAATAGTTCCAGCACCTCCAGGCATCATGTCCGTGTTCTCGTCAGGAATAAGGGAAAGGAGCAAAAGGCCAATGGAACAGCCAGTCATATGGTCCTCGCAAACAAGTTTTCTTAGATACCCCACTCAGTGAGGCAGAGTGCTATTCACTTACACACCATTGGCCAGCACAGTGTCACGTGGTTCACCCCTCAGCCAATTACAGGAAACTTTCTAGAAGGCAGAATGGTGTACAAGAAAGCTGAGTCAGTTGACCAGTTGTATCTGCCATACTACCCAAGGAAGATTGGCTGGACGGCAGGATATTCACATCCCCAGGACTGCTAGATATTGGCAACATGATAGCCAATGTGGCTGACCCATATTATACCGCTACTAATGAAGTATAAAAGTTCCAGCTGGGCATGGTGGCTCACACTTGTAATTCTAGCACTTCGGGAGACCAAGTTGGGAAAATCACTTAAGGTCGTGAGTTTGAGACCAGCCTGGGCAACAAGGTGAGACCTTCCTGCTACTAAAGAAAGAGAGAAAGTTCTGCTTCCTCAAGTCAGAATCAAATAATTATGATTAATTTATCATTTGCATGATGCCAGATGAGATCACTTGCAAAAAAGAACAGATAAAGAAAACCCTGAAATGAATGCTTCCAGGCCCTTAAGCAGAGTGCCTAGAGCTTAGAGCCCACTCTAAGCCAGGCTTGTTGGATCCCTGTCCTGCCATTTACTGATAGACGATTCTGTTCAGGTTTTTCTGAGCCTTGATTTTCTCATCTGCAAATGGGGATACAAGTAGCATCTATCTCTATCTCCTAAAAATGTTAATGATTCAAAGGGATAATGCCTATAAAATGGATAACTTAGCACCAGCCATAGATGGAGGCTGCAGTCACTGTTTCATATTGAGATTAATGTTGGTACCTAGAGATTGCATGCCATATGTAGGCCCACAGTATTTTTTTTTTGAGTCTCAAATTAGGAAATAAATATGATACTTTTGAGTCTACTCATGGAAAAATAGAACATTTGAAATATGACCATTCTGAAGAATATAGAATGATTTCTAATATCTTAATATCTAATATTAAGATTTCTAATATCACAACAGAATGTTGTCTCTGCCTTCTATAACTTTGTTGAAAGTAGAGCTTGTTTCAAAATATGAGCCTCAAATAGGAAAAAAGAAATTGGGTAGACTAACTGAGACAAATGACCATTAACTGAATCCTTATCTGACTCCTCACTTTGTAGACAAACAGATGAGGACTTTTGTTGTTTTAATTTTTGCCTTTAAGCCCTCAGAAAACAAATTTTAGAATATGAACTTCAAACTTTTTAAATACCATTCAACAGTAAGAGTTAAGAGATGAATAATATGGAGAAGTGGGGAAGCAATGGAAATTATCAATAGATTTTTATAAGGAAAAGAGTAAGAAGCTGGCGTTATTAAATCCAGAAGAGCGAAAGTTAGTGAGAAGTATCACAGTTAAGCCCTGAACATTATCTTCACAGGGAACCAAATGAAGGGGAATAATTTTAACTAATGGAAGAGAGAATTTTGGGGGTCTTTTTGGAGAAAATTTTTCTAGAAACAAATACTGTTAAACTTCCATTATGGTAGTTGGAGACCTAAAAAACAGACTGCTGGTACTTTTCTGCAATTGTTTATATCTCTTTCAGATCATGAAAAAACTGATCTTTAAGAATTTTATTACACAGTTCTGAATCTTAAAAGTAGTGGCATGCTTTGTAGTTGGCAAAGGTACCATTCAATGTATATTACCTGAAGTGTCTAATTACCTGTCAGGCACAAAGGTAGACTCTGGGACGTAGAAGAAAGCCTGCTGGATGTAGAACCTGCTGTCATGAAGCTTATAGACCATTAAAAGACTCAGAAAAGGCAATAGGAACTGATAAAACTATGATGGATGCTATAGGAGCACAGGAGAAGCCACTAAATCTTGACAGAGTGGTGTGTGCATGAGAGGGGGTCCAGGAAGGCTTCCTGGAAGAAGTGGTGTCTAAGTTGAAATCTGGTGAGTAGGAATCAGCTGTGTAAAACTGGAGGCCTGGGAAAGTTGGTGATTGGAGGTGAGGAGCGGGTGGAGGCAAAGGTATAGCAGGTCTCTCATGGGGAGAGTGAGCCAGGGAGATGGGTTAAACTGGAGAAATGCAGGGCCCATGCCACTGTTACTTGTGCTTAACACTTTTAATCATGCTTCTCTATGGTTTTTCATTGTTATCTTGGCAACTGTGATATCATCACACTACCCTAAAAACTGTTGAGGAGGCTCCACTTTTGAGAATAAGCTCTGGTGGGACAAACATCCCCTCCATTTTCTCTTTACCTACATGTTGTCTAAAAAATCATTTAGTGGGGTGGGGGAGGGAAGGAAAAGCAGGAATGGAGACATACGGGCCTATCTTAAGGCATCTTGCCCCTTCTATTTAGTAGTTTATCCATTGGATTTATGACTGTGTCTCTACTTCCTATGTAGCATTGTGGTTAAGAGAGGGCATCCTGCATAGGAATACTATGCAGCCACAAAAAACGATGAGTTCTTTGTAGGGACATAAATGTTCTTTGTAGGGACATAAATGAATCTGGAAACCATCATTCTTGGCAAACTGACCCAAGAACAGAAAATCAAACACTGCATGTTCTCACTCACAGGCAGGTGTTGAACAATGAGAACACACGGACACAGGGAGGGGAGCATCACACACTGGAGTCTGTTGCGGGGGACTAAGGGAGGGACAGCAGAGGGTAGGGAGGTTGGGGAGGGATAACATGGGGAGAAATGCCACATATAGGTGACGGTGGGATGGAGGCAGCAAACCACATTACCGTGTATATACCTATGCAACAATCCTGCATGTTCCGCACATGTACCCCAGAACCTAAATGGTAAATATATATGTGGATGTGGATAAAGAGAGGGTGTCCTGGAGCTAAAGTGCCTGTTCCCAAAGGAGGCACTGAGAAAGACTGGAAGATTGGCAATGTGGCCTTGGGAAAGTAAATTAACTTCTCTGAACCTTAGTATACCTATCTGTAAAATGGGAATAATAGCACTTCCTCAAAGAGCTGTCATGAGGATTACATGAATTAAGGTAGTAAAGGTGCTTAGAACAGCACTTGGCACATAGTTAACCTTCAATAGGTGGCTAGCCATGATCACCATTTATTATTTATGTTGCATGGAAATAATAATCATTCTCACTGATGGAGCATGTACTGTGAGATAGTCATTGTACTTCTTGTGTTGGCTTCATTATCTCATTTAATATTCTAAACTACCTAATAAGTTAGCCCCTCTTTTTACAGATAAAGGAACTGGGACTCAAAGAAGGTAACTAGCCCACCCCTAGGACAGTGTTGGATTGGGGACCTGAACCCAAGTCTTTCCCTCAAACCCAGCCTTGCATTACCCTCATGAGGGAGATTAGATCCTGGTTCTTTTTACTTCTACTCAGTGTCTTGCTTTCTTTGGAGCTGTGTTGGTAGACCTGTTTTAGAACTGTGTGGTCAGTCTGAAAGTATGATCGGCTCTTTAGAAAAACCTCCTAAAAGTTACGTTAATAAACATGGCTTAGATAAAGCCTGAGAGTTGGCTACCATAGCCAAAGACCAGCCAAAGGAAAATTACCAATGTAACGTGTGTTCTAACAATCGACAAATGTGTCTGGATACATCATGAGTGTACACATGCCCCTACAAGGGGCACAGATGGGAAGAAAGTATTTCCAGTCCTCCACTGTTCACACTGGAGCCCCAGAGGCCTACCCCAGAGAAGCAGAACTGACTCAGACTCAACATGACATTTGTGAGACAATACAACTCAGCAACCAAGAGCACTCCAACTCAGTCAGGTGTGAGACCTGCTTCCCGCCCTCCGAGCTAGGTGAAAAAAGCCAATATTTTCCATTTCTATAAACCCCCGTTTACCTTACCCGTGAGATGGGGCTACAAACACTTACATTCCAGACTAACTGCAGGCATATTGTGAGTATTAACTGAGATAAAGGGCACAAGGGATATAGCATGCTATGCTGCTCATGGTTAGCCATTATTCTTTAGGTCTATGACATCAGCATTTAACCAATGCTTTGTTTTTGAAAGGGTACATTACTTCCCAAATGGGTTTTGGAAAATGTGCCTTGATGCAAAGAGACAGTGTAAAAAGGGAGAAATAAATTCAGAGAGGGCAGAGACCTTGTGCAGAGTACTAATGGGATAGGCAGTGGGCTAAGAGTGGAATGCAGCACATTCTCCATGCACTGTGATATCTCGATTCCTTCCCAAGCTTAAGGGAGCCTGAAAATTTGGGGAAAGAATGCTAGTATTGGAAAGTGTGAGAAGATGGTTTCTTGGATGGGGAGTTGGGTGGTCTTGTCTCTCCTTCCAGACATAGATTAACAATGACTTAATTCCAGAAATACTGTCAGCAAGTAAAATAAATAGACTAAAGACTTTGGGCAAATTGTGTGTTAATGTATCTAGGCATTGTTTCCAGTCTGACCCTTAAATATATGTTTAATCAATCTAGATGGATGAGCCATGCTGCTCTTAATTAATCTTTCTGGACATTTATAGAGAAAGGCAAAGTCTTTACAAAGACCTTATAAATGTGTTTAAGCTTAGTATGGATTTTTATTTATGTGCATAGCACGAGCAGTCGTTACTTCTAAATGATGGCTTGTTTTGAATGTTCTCAGACCGTCAAAATGTTTTATTTTCACCCTTGGGGAGGGAATGGGGGTGAGTTGAAAGAAAACACGTGATAGCCATTTTCCACAGCACAAGCTGGTTAACCTTTCTGGATTGTGCATGTTTGTTTGGATTTTAGAGCATTACAAGTAAGGAGGCAGGAAGAAAGTGTCGGGTGCACTGTCTTCAGGAGGGCTTTGTTGGGAAATGGTGTCACATTCCAAGATTCATCTCAGCTGGGGTAACCATGTGCTCAATCTCCTCTGCCACAGAAATTGTATTTCCCTGGGGCTCGAATGCCAGCACTTACAACAAACACCATGGCAGTATTCAACTGCATTTGTTGTCATGGACTTTTGTTGTGTCAGACATTGTTGGGGATGAATCATCTACTGTGAGTTTGGGAGTTTGGTTCTGGTGCTGTTTGCTGTAGGGATTGACTTAAATTGTAGTCAGTCTTCTAGGATACGATGCTGTGTGTGTATTGCAGATAATGGCATTATCATTCAGTCTTCAAACTCCTTTTGTCTATTACATTTTTGTGCCCTAGGATCAATTATTTTCACTATTTTTGTGATCCAGCCTTTAGCTTCTGACATTCATTTCTATTGAATGGCCACTCTGTAGCTGGCACTGTGCTAGGTATTGAGAATGCAATGGTACATGCTATAGACTAAATTCTAGGAGTTTATATTCTACAGGTTTAGAGTAAGCTGGAATTCCAGAAATTGATAAGTAAAACAAGGTGCTGAGATAAGGATGGCATGTTTAGAGCAAGAAGTAAATCCAGTGTGGCTGAAGGAGTGTGGTCAAGGCAGGGAGTGGACAGAAATGCGGTCAGTGATTTGAGCTAGGACCAGGGCCAACTGAACTACTGATTTTTCTTTTGGTGTTCTATTTATTTATCTTGCTATTGATTCTGTAACTCCCTAGACCCCAAGAAATGACCACTATTTCCATCATAATTCCAAGTAGCAGTTATGGGTCTCCTGGGGCACAGAAAAGGGCTTGGGTTTACTCTAATTGCAGTGGAAACCAATGGAGGCTTTTAGGCGGGACATGACATGGTCCAGTTTAGTTTTCAAAGAAATCTCGTTGGCAGTTGTGTAGCCTTTCTACTCAAAGCCTGGTCTGAGATGGATTGGCAGCCTGAGCATCATCTCTGAGCTCTTTAGAAAGGTGGACTTTCGGGACCCCCCCTCAGGTTGCCTGAAGCAGCATCTGCATTTTAAATAAAATCCCCAGTTTAAGAATTGCCCTTGTAGAGAACAGATGAGTTCAGGTGAGGAAAAATAGCTTTACAAGCCCCCACTTTTACTCTTTTCTCAGGTGTAGGAAGTGGATTGTTCTAGACAGATTTTCAGACAGATCTCAAAGGGCTGGCCCAAGCTTGCTTCCAAATTCCACTTTTTTTTTTTTTTTTTTTTTTTTTTTTAGAGAGGTTCTCACTGTGTTGCCCAGGCTGGGGTACAGTGGTGCAATCTTGGCTTGCTATACCCTCGAACTCCTGGGCTCAATTGATTGACTCATCTCACTCTCCTGAGTAGCTCAGACCATAGGTGTGCACCACAATGCCCAGCTAAGTTTTAAATTTCTTTGTAGAGACAGGGTCCTGCTATGTTGTCCAAGCTGGTCTCCAACTCCTGGGCTGAAGCAGTTCTCCCACCTTGACCTTTCAAAGAAAGTGCTGGGGTTACAGGTGTTAGCCACTGCACCCAGCACCAAATTCCACTTCCAATTGGACTAACATAGTTTTTTATTTGTTTGTGTATTTCCCCAATTCCTTGTTGACTCTCCTTCTTGCTTTTTATTCAGCAGCGAAGCTACTGATTTTTCATTTGGTATTCCATTTATGTACCTTTCTATTGATTCTGTAACTCCCCAGCCCAAGAAATGACCACTATGTTCATCATAATTCCAAGTAGCAATTGCATAAAATATCCATATCTTAAAAGAAAGGTAACAGGTTCCCATTATAAGGGTGGTATAAGTTTGACACTCATATTTGTAGGCAGGCTGTTATTACTTACTTGGTATTACTACCACGTTGCCATGAAGGGCTTTCTGAATGCTGTTGGCATGTGTGTCAGTTAGGATTAGGTTTGCCTTAAATTTTTAAACTGTTAATAATAGTTTACGCAAAATAGAATTTTATTTCTCTCTCATGTCAAAATCTGGAGGTATATTGGAATTGTTATAAAAGTTCTGTTTCATAAAGACCTCAGGTACCCAGACTTTTTCTATTTGTTTTCACTGTGTATAGCCTCCCTTCTCAAGGTGACCTCATGATCCAGAATGGCTGCTTTACTTCCTGCCATCTCATTAATATTCCAGCCATCAGAAGAGATAAAGAGATGGTGCAAAACAAGCACTGTCACACACCTTTCGGAAAGGCTCTTAGAGCTGGCACATGACACTTTCACTTATAGATTGTTGGCCAGAATTCAGATGCCTGGCCCCAACCCTGTGGTCCCCAGCTCTGAGAAGTCTAGATTTTGTTTTGGGTGGTCAGGAATCCAGCTAAAAATCAGATGGCTCTGACCACAGAGGAAGTACTAGGGAACAACCAGCAGTTCCTAGCAGCATATTTCAGGAAATGTGATTTGGCATATAATCTAAATACATATTGGTATCTCCCCATTAAATTCAATCTAGGCTGCGTATTTTGTACCATCATCTCATTACGGTGTCTTGTAATTCTTTCCACTTCTCTTTCCAAAGGAAAAGGGGTGTCTGATTTGGCAGGAATGCATTTCTGCATTCAAAGTTGAAATGTGGAGATAAACCTCACCCACTTGGAATAGGATAAAAGAAAATCCCCTGGATAGAGGGAAATATGCAAACAGTTCTATGACCATATGTATCTTTTTCTGAGCTGGGTCTTTATGCAACAAAGGAATTGGAAGTAATCCATGCCTCACCGTGGAGTGTTCCTGAATCAGCAACCAGATCCCATCATCACTGTACTATCAGAAGAATGGAAAAAGATGCAAAGACTGGACTTTCAGCGGAATCTGTTTTTTTTTTTTTCTTTCAAAGCTTGTGTCTTAAATGGGTGTATTTTAAATATTTCAGCACTGACTAAGAGGAGAGGCTGTGGAGTCAGCTAGGCTCAAGTTGAGAAATGGCATTTCCACTTAAAGCTGGCTATTTTTTGGGCAAATAATCACTGATCTCAGTTTATATGCTAGTGAGTGAAAAAAAATGATACTATTGGTTGAGAATTCAAAAAAAATGATACTATTGGTTGAGACATTGCATACACAGCACATAGCACATTGCTTGTTTTATTGTAACTACTAACAAATTTGAGTATTACAGATTCAACCCATATTTCAGAGAAAAAGAAATCTATATTTTTTCAAGAGACTTTTAAAGGATATTCTTGAATCGTATTTATGATATTATTTATCACTTATCAGTTCACCCATTTACTCAGAAAATATTTGACACCTACTATGTGCCAGGAAGTAGTCAGTACTACTCGTTGGAGGGGACAGGAAATATACCAAAATGACAGTTTCTGCCCTTAAAGGAGCTCATTGCTTAGTGGAAGATAAAAGAACTAAAGAGGCAGATTAGTCGGAAAAATGTGCAGTATAACATGTTATTAAAATGAGAAGAGAGAGTTAAACAATCAACATCATTAACTCTGTGGCACTTCCTTAAGATATCATGAATTATGAGACATATTTTTACTTAACATAAGGTAAAGGAAAAGCTTTCATTAAATGTATATAATGATTCTAAGTCCCATGTTAGTTTTAGAAACATGAATATGTAAAGAAAAACAAAAATGGAGGAAATAGTTATTGGAAGTAGTAAATTACTGGTACTGTCAGATGAAACAACATTGGTTTGCTGAGCTAGCTACAGGCGTGGACTAGAGCCCCAGCAGGAAAATTTCAGCTGGGAATGTCTTTTTCATCATATGGGGAGCAACTCATTGCTATGGCAGGGTCTGGTGCCAAGGAGGATTAGTCTCAAATTTTAAGGTGGTTTGTCTGTTTGGGGCTTCCTGTACCTGAAAGCTAACTTGTCTCTATTTTCCTCAAATCTGTAGTCAGCCTGAAGGATCATTGCAGCCATTGACTTTGGACTCGTGCTAAGAGTGTGAGATGATGTAAAGTCTTCATACCTTTTCCAATAGTCTGTGACTGAGTGACGAGAACTAGGCATTTGACTTGCATCCCTCCAAAACTGATCATAATACTACACCTACCCTTCAATTTGTAGCTTCTTGTTGCTCTTAACCAAAACATGGCCTAGCCTGTGTGATCTAGCCCTTGACCATCTCTTAAGCAATTATCACTTCAACAGGGGAGATCAGTTCCATAATCATTTTTCATGTCTATGTGCCATGTGTCCTATACCGTGCTTCTCACTCTTTCCAGTTTCTCTGGCTTTTGTGTAATGTTCCAGTAATTACCTTAGCATCTTTTTATTTGCTTCAGGATTTCTGCCTGCTAGAAGGGTCTTTCCTTCCATTCTGCCTTATTATTCAGATTTCACCTCAAGAGCTTCACCATTTCCTGAGAGCTTGCCTAACCACTCCCATCCTCCCATGGGTAATTAATATCTCATCGTTTTTTATTGTTAAATGTTATACTACCAACCAGGTCAACAGACATTTTCCAATAATCTTTCTTCTTGATTCTTTTTCTTGGAAATTCCTGAGTATTTATTTCTCTCTATTCTGTGGCAGGTTATTTTTCTTCCTAGATTGCCCTGCTCATAAGCTCTCTTTTTTTTTGAGACAAAGTTTCGCTCTTGTTACCCAGACTGGAGTGCAATGGCAAGATCTCGGCTCACCGCAACCTCCACCTCCTGGGTTCAGGCAATTCTCCTGCCTCAGCCTCCTGAGTAGCTGGGATTACAGGCATGTGCCACCATGCCCAGCTAATTTTTTGTATTTTTAGTAGAGACAGGGTATCACCATGTTGACCAGGATGGTCTCGATCTCTTGACCTCGTGATCCACCTGCCTCGGCCTCCCAAAGTGCTGGGATTACAGGCATGAGCCACCGCGCCCGGCCCTCATAAGGTCTTATAGACATCTTATTCTCTACAAGAATCGGGTAGGTGAGGAGAAGAAAGATATTGATAATAGTTAGCAACTGACTTAGGGTCCTATGTCAACTTTGTCAGCAGGTAGCCATTCTGCCTGGGGGCTGGACAGCTCCCCACTTCCATACACTGTTAACATGGAGGTTCTGTGTCCTAATTCTGGCAATATCTCCTACCTTCACCCCCACCTTGGACTACTCTGATCTGATCTGCTCTACAGGAATACCTATTTTAATTGGCCAGCCTGAGTTTCCTCTCCAGTCACTATGGTAAGGGAGAGAGGATTACTGTACATTTAGTTCAGTTGGGGGCCCAACCTGGGAGCTAGGCATGGATCAAATCTGATTCTATGGCTGGTACCCATTAACACTTTGCATTTCTGCATCTTTTCTTCTTGGTGACAGTGTTGCAGGGATTCAAAGCCTACTCTCTACTAATTCCTAGTGCTAATCTCTAGTAAACAAAGCATATCATAGAGTGAATAAACATACTATTAAGTTGGTTAAACTTAAACTGCATTTAGCACCCATATGTAGAAAGCCTTTTACAAGAGGTCTGATTATTTCGATTTAATTCCTCCTCAGAAAAACCCATCACTTCTGGCACACAGACATGTAAAACTCTGCTGGCTTATACCTATTCTAAAAACTTTCTTTCAAGGATGGCTCAATCTCATCCTACCAGCTATCAGATTAGGAAAGTGAGGATTTTTTCTTAGGTTAGGAATTTAGTGAAAGAGGAAAAGAAAGGTAGATGTTTCTCTAAGGTTTATTGCATTTACCTAGAGTGTTTGTTGACACAGATTTGGGGGTTCCCCGTGCATAACTTCTGATTTATTGGATCAGGGGTCATGCTTAGGAACTGATATTTCCGACACGCCCCTCAGTGCTGCTGCTGCAAGGGCTTAGCTTTGAGAACTACTGAGCTATAATGATCCTGTCTGATAATCTGGGGATGAGAATAGAATTTGTCCATAGTTTATCATGCTTGCTTTTGAAAAATCTGACCCCAAATTTGTAAACATTGAGAAAAGAAAAATAGCTCAGAGGAGTCTAAGTTATGTGAGCTATGCAAAATGTATCAGGTTCAGAGAGACATCAGTATGGAACTTCATTCATGACCCCCCCACACACACATGCCTGGGAGCAATTGTTTATAGGCATTTTGTTCCTTACTATTTAATAGCTGCCTCACCCATTATCTTCTTGTTTTTGTAATTTGCAATGCAAAGAACAATGTCTCAAAAAAAAAAAAAAAAAAAAAAAAGAACAATGTACATAGCCAATCAATAGCTTATGTTATTTTAATGTAAATTCTTGGTAAACTTAGGAACTGCCTCTTCATTTTTTTCTTAAAAACCCACTTATACCTGTTGCTAATGAGAGTGTATTTTTAAGGCAACTTGAGTCTATGCTCTGGGATGATTGTTCTCCATTAGGGGCTGAAGTAAACTCTATACTAATTACATTTACTGAATCTCATTATTTAAGGATGACAACACTATTATCAATTCAATCCAGGAAACTAATTCCATTATCACTTTTAGTGCCTATGCGCCTGTATTAGTCTGTTCTCATTCTGGTAATAAAGACATACCTGAAACTGGGTAATCTGAAAGAGGTTTAATTGACTCACACAGTTCCAAATGTCTGGGGAGGCCTCACAATCATGGTGGAAGGTGAATGAGGAGCAAAGCAGCAATTTGCTGGTAGCAAGCAGCAAGCAGGAGAGCTTGTACAGGGGAACTCCCATTTATAAAACCATCAGCTCTCATGAGACTTATTCTCTACCATGGGAACAGTATGGGGAAAATCACCCCCATGATTCAATTATCTCCCCCTGGTTCTGCCCTTGATAAGTGGGGATTATTACAATTCAAGGTGAGATTTGGGAGGGAACACAGCTAAACCATATCAGCACCCAAGTTTTCTCTGAATTGTTCTCTGTATTAAAACCTAGAAATGCCCTCTCCTTCCTTCAGCAATTGGCAGCTCTTCTTTGCTCTCCTTTCAGCATCCAGTTAACCACAGCTGGACTGAAGGGCTAACTTTATGAACTGACCTGGCTCCCAGGGATTCTGAAGGGCACAGAGGTGTATAGGCAGCAGGCACTTGGCTAACGGTTTTCTGGCATTAAGGCATTTAGACCTTTCTGGCATTATGGCATTTAGACATTCCTGTGAGGGAAGGACTAATTTCCTACCTCCCAGAGAGGAAACTGAGGCTGAGAAGAGGTTATGTGGCTCTTTGTGAAGCAAGAACTCAACACAGGTCAGTCTGATTTCAAGTCCATGATCTTCATAGCCCAGCTGTACTATTAGGTGAAATTGTAAGAGGAAAGTAAACTACAGCAACTCCTTCCATCATGATCCAAAAGGCTCCCCTTTGCCCCTCAGACTCCAACCCTATGTACCCAGCTTTCCTCCTAATCTAAAGAAAACAGTGAAAGGGCTGTGATTCTTGAATACCTATTAATCAGAGAAAAGCAAAAAAATCCCAGCCACAGCATGTTACTATTCATACCAGCATTGCTAGTAAGAAGTTATGCCATCCATTATTTTGATGGGTGCTAGAGGGAGTATAAGGATGAGATCAGCTCCAAACAGATCCAGAAATTATTGGCAAGTACGGTTGTTGTGGGGTGTGTTTTGTACCGTTTTCAACTTTTCACTAAGGATAAATAGCATATGACAGTAAGTAGTTTTCTGTTTGAAAATGCAACCAAAAGTAAAAAGTCTTACAGGGGGAAAAATGAAGAAGATCAGGAATGAAGAAAGAAGATGATGAGTGTTGTATTTTTCTCCTTATCACAAAAATCCAATATTGCGCCATATTTCCAGTCCACGAAATGACTGCTCCTCAACTTATTTCCAAACTTTTGACCCCAGGTTTTTTACTGAGTGAAAAAAAATAGTGAAAAAACCTAGGTTTGTCTGAATGCATTGCTAAAGGTAATCTTTTGTTTTTAATTCCAGATAACTATAGAAATCCTGCACCAAAGTTAGCTAAAACTGAAGCCTGGCTAAAAGAGTGTTTATAAACAGTTGGGATGGAAAGACAAGAGCATGGTGGTTTTTCTTTACATTTGCTCCTGGAGAAGGTTGTGTGTTTAGATTTGCTCTGCAACCTGCCAGGTGGTTTGGTGTGGTTTTGGACTTGACTCCGTGTCTTTTGTATTTATTGTTTTAGAATCACTGGCTCCAATAAATCCTCCTGTTCAACAAGGGTTTTCAGTAAATGGGAAAGGCCCCTTAAATCTGTCCCAAACAGACTAGCCCAAAACCTTCACAATAACCATGGGTGGGCATTCATTGAAGGTCTCACTGTCATGTTTATTTACTCATTTCAGAGGTAGAAGGTTGCCCCTTACCTCCTCTGGGAATGAATGTAAATGCTATGAGGATCACCAGTTGAAAGCTAGTGCAAGCTAACTGGTTGGGCTTACAGGAGGCTGGCTGGAAACATAACCCAGCCAAGGTCAGAGTGGAATGCTATTATTGCTGCATTAGCATTATCATCATCACCGTTGCTTCCCAAATTATCCTTTAATGGGTCCAATTTACTTCAAGTCTGTAACTAAGACACAGATCACTTATCTTCTTTGCAGCAGTCATTAGAAATGTCTAGGGCAGATTCCAGCCCTTCCAGCTCTAAATCCAATTTTGATCTTTTCCAGCGGTTACTCTGTTCCTATTTGTCTGCTTAAGGTTGGCCATTAAACTTTGACTCATAGACTGTAAAGCTGCAATTGGTGTTTATACGCATTCAGGTGGCACACAGCTTTTATGCTAATGAATGGTGCCTTTAAAAATACATTTTTTTTCAGTGACTTTATGCTTAGATATAAGGTAGAAATGAAATCAACAGAAATTTCCAAAATATCACTGCTGCGGGAATTGATTTTTCTCCCTTGACTTTAGCTCTTGGACTTGGCTTTTCTTAGACAAATTCTGCCTGGAATAATTATGAGTAGTAAAGAAGGATGGAAGTAAACTATCTGAGATATAATCAGTCATCAATACGTTTTAGTTTCCTTCCTCCTATGCCCCGTAACTGCAGGACCAGCCCAAACTGGCCTTACTCTGTTGATAACAGAATGTTAAGTTACCTTGCAGGTATAAGAGCCAAGCCTGTAAGTCATGTAGCCAGGGCATATGCAGTAGAAGAAGCTTTAACCTCTAACAGTACCCAGAACTGAGGAATCTCTTCTTGGAACCAAGAAGACCTTCTCCAGTTCTCCTCATGGAACCAAGAAGACCTCATGGAATCAACATAACTGGTACTTGAATTCTGGAGCTCTCAAAAGTGAGGGTTCCATTGGCCTAGAAGACCCAGGGCTAAAATCTGCCTCAACAAACCTTACTGCAGATGATCAAATTTGAAGCCCTCCAATCAGACCCTGCCAAGCCAACATTTCTAAGTCCTTTCTCTTGTCCTCCAACTCCTTACAACATTGTGAGGGATAGATTTGAGCTGCGCTTCCTGTCTCCTTGGCAACTGGCTTTGCAATACACCCTTTCTTTTCTCAAAAGCTGGTGCCATAGTATTGGCTTCTGTGCGCATTGCGCAATGAACACGATTTGCTCAGTAATACCACTTTCACAGCTTTCATTCTTCTGATCTTAGAAGGTTTAGAATCCTTCCGAATTTGTGCTCTGACCTTAGAGTAAAAAGGAGAGTTAATATTTACCCAGTTCTCACAATTAATGTGTTTACTTTCTTTCATTTGCCAATTTAAAAATCTGACACACAGAGTCCACCTCCTTTTGCTGTTGTTGTTTTGAGACAAGGTCTCTCTCTCTCCAGGGTAATTTTTAAATTTTTTGTAGAGACAGGTTCTCATGATATCACCCAGGCTGGTCTTAAACTCCTGAACTCCAGTGTGATCCTCCTGCCCTGGCCTCCCAAAGTGCTGAGATCTCAAAGCCGGCAATAGGATATCTCTCTTGCATTAAATTCTTCTTACACCATGAATCTCTCTAGCTTCTGCCACCAGCTTGGAAAGAATTTATATGATTGAATTAGGCCTATTTCAGACAATCTCCCTATTTCAAGGTCAACTGATTAGGAAACTCAATGACATCTGCAAAATCCCTTTTACCATGTAACCACAGGAGTAACACCAATGGGTGAGCATCACGGGTTTATCTTATAATTTTGCCCATCACACCCCGTTATGCAACTTAAGGCAAAACAGGAAGAAAGAGATAAGCTGAAGTTGGTAGGTCATTCATTTATAGGCGATGGAAGAATTCATTGGAATTTTAAATCCAGTGACAAGGTCCAAAAAAAAGATGTTAATGTAAGGAAAGACCGTGCTCTCTGATCCAAGTTATTTACCAGTTATAATTGTAAGAGCAGCCATCATTTATTAAGGGCTTATTATGAGTCAGTCACTTTTGAAGGTGGCAGTGCACTGCTGGCATTATTCTGAGTTTTAACAAAAGTATCCCAAAGTAAGTTGCACAAAACAAGAAACCGAGACATGTAGAAGTTAAATCACTTGCACAAGAGTAGTGATAGCCAAAATTCAAACCCATGTCTGGAGAGTGCAAGGCCTGTTCTTTCCAGAGCCACAAGCTTCTTCCCTGGCCAGAGACCCCACAGATGATGCATGAGGTTATCTGCTGAAAGAACACCATTGTAAACGCAACCTGTTCAATGAGATGATTCAGACAGCATTTTCTGATACAATTCAGTGGTTCCATAGATGCTACTAAGAAGTAGGCCCTCTAGGTTCTGGGATTAGAGAAATTATATAATCTTCTGAAAGTGGCACTGAAATGAGGAAGGCTGGTGATAAACACAAAATCAAATAGGAGAATGATTTTTTTTTAAGGAGGCTCAGAGTGGCATTCTGTGTTTAGATAGAAAATATTTTGGACTACCCTAGAAGTATAATGAAAAAATGTGTACTAGGTTCTGAGAGCAACACTGTCTCTAATGTCCATTACCATTGCTTAAACTCTGACTTATCATTTGATGTCTATCCTTTAATAAGATGATATTTTGTCTAGAATAGTAAATTTAATTCTGACATGAGATACTTTCTTTTTTATTCCTTTCTTTTTAAATCAGTAAATCAGTCAATAAACATTCAGTGAAAGCTGATTATGTTCTATGCATTGTGTTAGGTGTGGTAGATGGGACATCATCTCTGCCCCCCAAGAGCTTCCAGTTAGTCAAGTGATTGCTGTTCATATTCTTTCACCAGGAGATGTGCAAGGCACGAAAATAAGATGGGGGTAACTAGTGGTGGTATTCAGAAAATATGGATGAAACTTGTGGAAATTGAGCAGGCCAAACAAGAGATTTTGGGAATTAGTTTCAAAGTCTGATCCAATGCTGTCCAATAGAACCTGCTATGAAAAGAATGTTCTAGATCTGCACTGTTCAATAGTCAGTAGCCACATGTAGCTGTTGAGCCCTTGTCATATGAGTCATGTGACTGAGGAACTGAATTTTTAATTGAATTTTAATTACTTGATAAACAGCCACACCTAACTAGTGGCTCCACTAGTTATTGGGCAACACAGAAAATGTACACACACATCCGAAGCTTTTCATTCTATCAGTTATTTTGAAAACCCTCTACTGCTCCCTGACTCTGACTTCTCAGTGTATTTAATCTAATATCTGAGTTATTTCCTCATGTAACTTAATCTTCTCAGATTAGTTTCTGGTATCAGGGTAAACATTCTGCAAACCAAACAATTTTTAGAGGTGGAATCACTAAGCAAACAATATATTTTTAAACGGGCTGAAAAAGATTATCAGCCTAAGAGGCATACCAAGGAGTGGAAAATAATTAGTTGGATCACGTTATTTTAATCCCACGTCTGGGTGTTCTGAGCAAACTCCTCTTGCCATTTGAAGAAAGTTGCCAACATTTGCCCTCCTGTCTTTTGAGGGAACATGCCAAATACGCTTTCATTTCATCCTGTTTAGACAGTTGTTTTAACGCCCTTTTCTGATGTTATCCCTGAACACACAATTAACAGATTTCTGCTAAGATCCCAGCTGCAATTAGAATTGTCTGTCTGTCACTTGTGTGTTACTTCAACCCTCGCTCATTTACATTGCTTGGCAATCAGATTTGATAACTTTAAGCTGTTCTGTCTGAACAAATGAAGGTCTATGGCATTTCAGTCTGGTTTTTTTTTTTTTTTTTTTTCATTTTCAGGCAACTTTACCTCTTCTGTTCTTAGCCTCCACCAAGGCTGCCATGCCACTCTTAATAGGCTGTGAAATTTTTATGGGTTTTTCATCAGTCTGCCTCTCTTAGGGCAATTTGATGCCAAAGACATAAGCAGTGCCTTCCCACTTCCTCCAGCCAACAGCTTGTCTTTCCTGGCTGCTTTATTAAATGGGTGTACAGCCTTGGTAAGGAGCCCTGAGATTTTTTGGCATGGTAAGATGGACTATATATTGAAGCTGTTGTTTCAGATTCCAGCCGTCATCCTCTCATGTCTGGCAACCCAATAAGAATGTGTCTTTTAGGCGTGGATCTACAAGTCCAGCATATGGGCTCTTCTCTCCCAGTGTCAAAGGAACAATCATTTAGCAAAGCGAGGATTTTTGAAAGAACTGTTATTTTCTTCAATATCATTTTAAAGTAACTTTTTTTTTGAAATATGTGTCATGTATCATGTAACTGTGCACATATGAAATATAGGAATGTGAAACAAAGTTAATAATGCATATATCCTGTGACCTCGCAATTTCATATTTGGGTATCCATCATTGAGAAATATTTAGACATGTGCCGAAAGAGGCATATTAAAAAAAGACAATGACAACATTTGAGATTTGCAAAAGAGTTAAAACTGTCTTAAGTGCTCGTTCATAGAAAGATTGGTTAAATGAATTATAGGACATCCCTACAATGAAATAATTTGCAATCATTTGAAGATGACACATTTATTTGTAAGTGCTGATATTAAATGATAGTTAAGATGAATTAAGAAACAATCAAGTTACAGAATATTTAATTTGCTTCTGTTTGTGTACACAAGAGGCTTATTTATATCAAGAAAGCCCCAGACGCTCACATACGCATTTGTATGTGCATAGAAAATACCTGAGGAGGTGTAAAAAAGGAAAATGGTTATTTGAAAGAGCTAGAGTTGTTTTACTTTGTATTTATTTGTACTATGATTTGTTTTTGAAACCAGGAGCATGATTAAATTTTTCCAGTAAAAAATTACTTAATGAAAAAGACAATCAAAATCATCTGTAAGCCCACTAGTCAGAAGATTTTTTAATATTTTGGAGTATATCCTTCTAGACTTTGCTTTAACCTATATGTGACATATATTAGATAACATAGTGCATCCATTTTGTGATTTTTTTTTCCAAATAAAAATCTCTCATGTAAGTAAGTACTTCTATCGTTATACTTTTTTTTTTTGTTTTGGATAAACTTTATAGACCAAATGGTCACTTTTTGAGAAATGTGTCATACAGCATGTAACTGTAGCACATATGAAATATAAGAATGTGAAATGAAGCTAGTAATGCATATATCCTATGACCTGGCAGTTTCATTTCTGGGCATCCTATCATTGAGAAATACTTACCTATGTGTCAAAACAGTCTTATTAGCAAACGATAATGATAACATTTGAGATTTGCAAAAGAGTATAAACTAAGTGTTCATTCATAGGAAGTTGGTTAAATGAATTAGTAAATGCTTACTAATTTATTAATTAAAATAAATGAACATATAATAAAATAAATAACTACTTCTATAGTTTTACCTTGTTTTGACAAATCTTTGAGCATAAAATGCACAGACAGCAAAATCACCCATTTTTAAGTGCATAATGTGAAGACAAATACAGAAAAATGTCTACGATATCATTTTTAGTGGCTGCATAGAACCGCTTCTCACCAAGCAGTAATTTCTGTTTTCCTGGACATAAAGACTAGTTTAGGGATGGGTCCGTAAGCCACGTCAGCCCAAACTGAGCCATTCCTGGAATTTCTGGTGAAAATAACATATTTGATTGCCAATTCCACAAAGATGGATGTTTAAGATGTTTCAAATGTTGAATTGTTATAAATAATGCTGAGATAATGAGCACTTTTGTAGCCAAGTCATTGTACACAGTTCTGAAAGAACTGTGGACTCTCTGGGGCCATTTTAAAGTAACTACTTTAAACAAAAAAAATCATGTAACACGTAATTATGTTATTTTCTTAGTCCAAGTGCCTAGAAGTAGAAATTCTGGGTGGATGAATAGAAATAATCTATTGCTAAATTTCCTCTCAATAAAGAATATGCCAATATATACTCTCCCATGCTCCAAACTCTATTATTTTATTCACCTCTACTTTTATTATTACTATTATTATTATTATTGCCACTCAGTAAGTACAACCAGACATATATCTGGGCAAAGCTTACTACTATTTGACTAACTAGTTATAAGAGTTTAGAATTCATTAAGAAACTATGACTTCACAGAAGGAAGGCACGTTTTACAAACAGCTTCTTCCATTTGCAGGACTGGTTCTCTCTCCTTCCTTAAGTAGGAGATGCTCCACTATCATCTTCTCAGTGAGGCTTCCCTGCCCAGCCTAGTTACATCTCTATCCCTTGTACCTCCTTCTTTGCTTTATTTTTCTTCATAACACAGCCTATCTGACTTAACATTTTTCTGCTTTGTCTATTCTGTCTCCTGTGCTAAAATTTAAGCTTCATATGAGCATACTTCATTCATTGTTGTCTCTTATATGTATACCAAGCGCAGAGCAGAACTCCAATCATTTGTTGGCTGAATGCAAAAATCCTACTTTTGAGATTATAAAGCACTGTTATCTATAACTTATCACTTGTTCATCACAACATCCCTGTGAGATGCAAAGAGCTAATTTCATTCCTTATCTTCCCAATAAGGAACTGGGTCTTCAAAGGATCAAGAGACTTGTCCAAGGTCATGCACACCTTTTCTGACTCCAAATGCATCTTCCTTTTCACCTCCCATGGCACCTTTCTAAGCCTGTACACAGTTGCAGGATTCTTATCAAGGGATGAGTCTGGATACTAAATTCTAATGCTGGGTTGGCCACTTAAGTATATACCCAGCTTTAGTAAACATTCTCTCCAGGGGTGTAAGTTTCTTCCTCTGTCAAATGAGGGGACCAGACCAGATAGTCTGAGGTCTCTTCCAGTTTTACTATCCAATGACTTTAAAGGGAAATGTCCATGATAGATCAGTGGAGGCCATTTCTGTCACATTCATTTTATTTTGAAACCTGGTCTTACTATGTGGCCCAGGCTGGTCTCAAACTCCTGATCTCAAGTGATCCTTCCACCTCATCCTTCTAAGTAGCTGGGATCACAAATTATACCACTGTACCTGGCTTTTAATGCATTTAATTTCATGGACCCAAATTATCTTTGGCATGCAAGAAAATGCATCATTACTTATATGTTTGCTTATCACAGGAGGAGGTGTCAAAATGAAGTACTAGCCAAGCTGATGGCAGAAAATTCTATTCTTAGAATGGGGAATCCCAAGCTTTTATAAGTTAGAACATTCTGTCTTAAGTGCTTTGAGTATATAAACCCTCCTTCTAGTAGTAATGATTCTTTTAGTCACAAGTGCTGGAAGCCTGACTCTAACTAACTGAAGCAAACACGGTAGTTTATTGGCTCACAATCTTGAAAAGTTCAGGGGGGATGTCAAGCTTCAGGTGAACCTGGGTCAGGGGCTCAGATGCCATTAGAACTGACTCTCTTTGTCTCTTAACCCTGCATTCACCTATTTTGACTAAGTGGCTGCTGGTTACTCCCAACTTATATTGTATCCCCTTAATTCACCTAAGTTTTCCCAGTATTCCCACCAAAAGTACCAAAAATGGTTCAATGAGCCTGATGTGGGCCACAGGCCCATCCCTTTGAAATAGCTTCTCTGGTCAGGGAGATGGAACACACACCGATGAGGCCTGAATCAGGCACCAACCCCTGGAGCATAGTGTTAGTCTATCTTCTACAGACCTCATGAACTGAGAGAGAGAAGTAAAGCAGTGATTTCCTACATGGAAACAAAGGTACTTAGAGCAGAAAAAAAGGGGATGTGAACTGGACAGGGAAAAAGAGCAAAAATTCACCATCCTTTTGCCATTCTTTCTTCTCTTTCCCTCTACCTCTCCAAAGAGCTTTGGGAGGTGGTTTCTGTTATGGTGGCGGTAGTGTTGGTTGCTGTAGAATGAGGGCATTTTAAAATTCATTTGGTTGTGAGCTATTGAGGGACAGACAGGAATCCTTTATTCCGTTTAAGGTCCCTGGAGATACCTAGGCATGTCCAAATGCCAAAGCTAGTTGTCACTGCTATAGAGAAACAGCCAGAAATGCCTGCCCAGAAGCTACCTGGGTTTGCTGGAAATTCAACAGGATGCAATGGACAAAAATGTGTCTCAGCAAGATATTGGAGGGGTCAGACCATTGACAGCCCTGATGTGTAGGCCCAAAGAATGATGCTTACCAGATCCTGCCAGCAATCTGGGAGCTGGAAGGCCTACCAAGTATAATCTGGAATCTTTTGAAGAGCCAGTTATTCAGGGCCTGGAAATTTGAAAGGAAGAAATTTCCTGTGTCCTTGTTTCCCCTTCAGAGACCACAAAACAAGCAGCTTCTTGCTAATTAATCTATTTCCCTTGTCTCTTCCCCAAATTCAAAGACAATTTTAGTATTTTAGAAAATACTAAGAGAAAGGACTGATTGTGGAAGAGGTAAGTAGTTATAGAAGATCAATTGACTGTAACTTCCCATTTCTTCATCCACATGTGTGTGCACTCAACTGCCATTGGACATCATGCATGTCTTGGGTCATCTGGGGGTGCAGACATGACTTACTTAGTCCTTGTCCCCAAGATGACCCTGGTCTCTGATTAAGGTCATAATAGATTAAATCTTAAGAAACTATGAAAACATAAAGTAGGGATTGACAAACTACAGCCCATGGACCCAATTCAGCCTACCATCTGTTTTTGTCGATAAAGTTCTAATAAAACAAGGATATACTCATTTGCATAGGCTCTTGTACTTTAATGGCAGAACTGAGTAGTTGCATGCAAAGCCTAACATATTTACTGTCTGGATCTCTAGAGAAAGTTTTCCTATTCCTGATACAGACCACAGTGCCTATCCCAAAATAGGAATATGGTGGTGGGATCTGAGGAGGTACCCCAGAGGAGGCAATACTAAAGCTGAGACACGAGGGATGCATGAGAATTAACCAAACAAGGCTGAGAAGTCAGGGGAGGCCTAGGCAGAGGGGACTGCCTGTACCAAAACAGGGAGATAAAAGAGAGCGCAGTGAGTCCTCGGAACTGCAGGAATGGCCAGACTGGAGATGTGGGCTGTGGCCATATTATGATTCTTCAGAAGTCAAGAGGATCCTTGAAAGTTTTAAGCAGAGGCAGGTCTGATTGAGTTTGCTTTCTTGAAAGTTCACTCTGCAGTGGAGTACAGTGGAGGATGGGTTGAAAGTGGACTGCTTCCTTTCCCTTCCATTTCCCCCTCCTCCACCTCTCAAAATATTTGGCTTCTTGGAAGCAGGCCAGTATAAGTGTCCAAAACCGCCTGACCTTGCCCTGGTGGCCTGGGGATACCCACATGACCTTGTAGTCCTTCACTCTGCCACTGTATGGTCCTTCCCCACGTGGGGCCGCCTGGTCCTATGCATAATGTAGGAGCAGGGGGAGTGGGGGCTTAGGATCCAATTTCTCCACTTGACACTTTCAGCCCCTTCAGCCTCCAGACAGAAATTTGAGTGGCAGTAATGAGATAAACAGTTTAATTTAATAGTAACAGAAGAACTGGGCCCAGTGCAAGGAATCTCATTGCTCTTTTCTCAAAGTGACTTTCCTTTCAGTGCATGATATAGCAGGGCCATTGGGGATGCAGAGAAATATAAGGGATTGATTTTGCCTGGCAAGGGGTCAGGTTGTAAGAAGCGAGTTTAATAGTCACGCAATGAAAGGGACATGGAAAAGGATAGAGACAGATCACACCTGGGGTAAGGGGAGTTAAGGAAGAGGCAAAAGGGAAAAAATATATTTCATATTTCTGAATGTGACCTACAATATACCTTTACAAAATAATTAATAGCTATCCCCTATGTTCAATGTATTTGGGGCATTTTTGTTTCTTTATTTAAAGGAACAAAACTTTCTTGTTAGAGGCACATTTTTGGTTCCTTCACTTACAAAGTTACAAAATATAAGACTTGCTAAAATGTTTCCAACTTAAATTCATAAAAGTTACTTCTTTGAGATTTTTAACATTCTCATCTCCCCAGACAGAGACCTCAAAAGTTGGAGATTTTAATAACAGGCAGGCCACTGCAGCAAAACCTGGTGCAGGCAGGTATGTAGTATTTTCCCATGCCTCCTTTGCTCCCGCTTGGTCATAAGCCAGGCCTCTATTCGGCTGAATAATAGACAGGGTTCTGGCAATCGCTGTCAAGTGTTCAATGATAACTAAGATATTAGCTGATTGGATTTGAACCTTGTCTGGAAGATAGAAGATGGTCCAAGTTGCAAGAAATAGGCATTCAGAGTGGATGGAGAAGGCAAAGATTTCTCTATGGTAAAGTTTCATAGACAGCTGTACACCTGGCTGACACTTGAGGCCAAATCCTCTTTTTTACAGTGCTGTTGGGAATACCACTGCCTGTCAGAAGCTGAGAGAAGGTATATTAGGCCATTATTGCTATAAAGAAAAACCTGAGGCTGGACAGTTTATACAGAAAAGAGATTTAATTGGCTCATGTTTCTAGAGGTTGTACAGGAAGCTTGGCACCAGCATCTGCTCTGCTTCTGGGGAAGCCTCAGGGAAATTTTACTCATGGTGCAAAGCAAAGCAGGAGTTTCTACACATGGCAAAAGCAGAAGCAAGAGGGAGAAAGAGAAAGTGTAGGGGTAAGTGGGAGGGAGCGACTTTATAACCAAATCTCATGAGAACTCACTGTCTCTAGGACAACACCAAGCCTGAGGGATCCACCCCCAAGGCCCAAACCCTTCCCACAAGGCCCTACCTTCAACAACAGAAATTCAACATGAGATTTGGGCAGGGACAAATATTCAAACTATATCAGAAGGGATTTACAGATAGCTCTCAATTATGCACTCAGAAATCACAGCAGTGGCAGGAAAAACCGTACTTAACACATCTGTAAATGGGGATGTGTTGCACGTGGTTGTTGCGTGGAGATTACTCTGTAAAACATTCTCCAGCACCTTTTGCCTTCCCACTTAGATTTCACGTGATAAACTTCAATATTCTGCACTATTTTATTCACTAAGCAGCTGGAAGTGTATGGCAGCAACGCACATAGGAAAAAAACTGTCTGGAGAAAATGTATGCATATGTGAGCCAGCTCTGGCACTTGACTGAGGCTGATACTCCAACCCCCTCTTTCCTTCTACCTTTGCTATTATCTGAATGTCTGTGTCTCCCTAAAATTCATATGTTGACATATAACTCCCAAAGTGATGATACTAAAAGTTGGGGCCTTTTGGAACTCTTTAGGTCATGAGGGCTGCTCCCTCATAAAAGGGATTAGTGCTCTTATAAAGATACTAGAGGTAGCCCCTTACCCTTCAACCATGTGAAGATATACATAGAAGGTGACACTTATGAGGAACAGGTCCTCCCTGACACCAAATCTGTTGGCACTCTGATCTTGGACTTTGCATAGACTTCAGAACTGTGAGCAATAAATTTCTATTGCTTGTAAATTACCAAGTTTATGGCATTTTTGTTATAGCAGCCCAAATGGTCTGAGACCATCTTCCTCCTTCTGCTTCTGTCTTTTTTTTTTTTTTTTTTTTGAGATGGAGTCTTGTTCTGTCCCCCAGGCTGGAGTTCAATGGCACAATCTCGGCTCACTGCAACCTCTACCTCCTGGGTTCAAGCGATTCTCCTGCCTCAGCCTCCTGAGTAGGTAAGACTACAGGAGTGCCACCACGCCAAGCTAATTTTTATATTTTTAGTAGAGATAGGGTTTCATCATGTTGGTCAGGCTGGTCTCAAACTCCTGACCTAGTAATGCACCCACTTTGGCCTCCCAAAGTGCTTGGACTACAGGCATGAGCCACCATACCCGGCCTGCTCTTCTTCTTATGTACCACATAGGCATCGGGGGTTCTTTAAGGACAGATCTAGTTAGTACTTTGTTTGCTATGGAATAAAATACAATCTTGAAATAACGAAGCCATTATTTCAAGATTACAAGAACTCTGGACCAGAAGTGAGATGTGCATGAGTACAGCTCCTGGCTCCCTTGTGTATGATCTTAGAGAACTTGAGAAAACGATTTCCCCTCTTATAGCCTTATTTTCTTTTCACCTGCAACACCAAGAGGATTGTTCTTATTTCATAATGTTGTTGAGATTACTCAATCAAATTACAAACAGCAAAGGTTCAGCCTGTGTCTGGGTATTAGAATTCTGTTCCAAGAACCAAACATCTTACCTACCACTTAACAAGGTGATCATGTTTACAGATCTGTGGGCACTGTTTCCTAATATCAGTGTCACCAAGTTGCTCCATCCATGTTTTCATCAAATGTTTGTGGATCACTTCTTATGTCCAAACCATGGTAAGTGACAGCAGTTAGGAAGCAACCACGAATAGTTCATAATGTGGGAATGGAAAGGAAGGGAAGAGAAGTAGACTGTAGACAATTTTAATTCAATAAATGTTTACTAAACTCCTATTATACTTCAGGGCATAATGATCTTGTATACAGGGTTATAGAGGACACAAATATGATCCTTGTCCACAAGGACAGAACTCCTATAATTAGAGTTTGGGGAAAATATGAAAGTTTAGAAAGGATATTAGGGTATCAAAAGAAAAGCCAGATCAAAACTAAGAAATGCGCAGATAGAGAAGCAGGTGTATAAATTACACACAGACATCCAAACCTTTTCTTTAAAAATCATGCTGCAGGTGCATGTATGTCCTCTCTCTCATCTATGCCTGGTGAAATACCACACAATACCTACCTCCAATGCTGCATCCACCGAGGAGTCTTTCCACATTATCAAAGGGTCACAGGAGGAATCTCAGTCTCTCTCTTTTTCCTTCTCTTTCTCTTCCCTAAATGTTAATATGTTATCTGTATATACGTATTTCTGTTCAATTAGATTGGCTGACTATATCGATTAGATTTTTGCTTGAAGTTTGTCTGTCTGGACTCAGTGCTTCCTGAGTGATGGCAGCCATATAATTGAACCAAAGCATCTCAAATGGCATTCACTTACCAAACCAAACAAACACATGTTTACAAACACAGCTGTAAAAAAAATTAGGAAGTCCAGAACTGTTTACCTTTTCTTCCCAGCACATTACTGCTACATGGTTTTGATAGAGACCAAACAAGGGAACTTCAACAAGACACCGGGAGGTGCAGCTGTGTTTCTAAAAGCCACAAGGGGTTTGAATAATTCGGAGTTTACATTTGATACCTCTTAGTATTAACAAGGTGCAGAATAAACTATTTGCTGAGGACGCCTGAGCCTTCAGATAGGATGAGGGCTTATGTTTTACACTGGCAAAGCAGGCAGTTATAGTCAACACGCTTGGGGGCCTGGAGTCAGTTTATCTTTCTAAGAGACCAGGTAAAACCAGGCATCTGAAGCTATTTAAATACAGTCTAGAAACAGGCCAAGTGCTTGACTTCCACCAGAGAAACTAGAATCTCGGCTCTGAATATGCAAACACTAAGGATGTTTGTTTTCACCTCTTTGCTGGGAAGATAAATGTAGTTTACTCTTAGAAAAGGATCATCTGGGGCCATTTATTCCCTTTCACTTCAAATAGAAGCTACAGAGAGGGATCCACAGTGTTTAAAAGCTGGGTCCTTTTGTTAGTAAGTAGGCCTAATGCCATGTGCTAAAGTTGTAAGGCCTTAATGAGAATTCCCAAGCTCTAGACTAGGAGCCAAGCTGGGTCGCCAGAGGCTGGCCACATTTACTGAAGAAAGATCATCACTGTGGATTTATTTCTGGGTCCAGAAAATGGCGTTTTGTTGCGATCCTCCTTGAAATTTTCCCTCTAGACTTGGATGGATTAGTAACTAATTTAGAGACAGCTAAAAATCCTCTTAGGTTGTGCAACTTTCACTTCTCCTAGGTCTTTGTTTTTATTTTTCCCTTTTAATATAGTAAGATAAAGACAACAGGTTCTAGAATTCATGCCTCATCTCTTAAGCTACGCTGGCGATATTTACATATAACTGAAATGCTATAAATCCTTCTTATTCTTTTTGTTGGTGAATTGTTAGAAAATGCAGGAATACTTTGTTTTGGCCTGGCCCCAGCTCCATTTAAAATGCCAGACACAGCAGGGCTGAATTTGTTCATGTTCCCTTGAGGATAGGGAAGCAGAGGAAGTTGTGTAAGGGGTTTGGAAATGGATGGAGTGAGGGAGTAGGGTATACAGAAGGCCACACCACAAATCTCCAACAAAAGAGTTAATCTGTGCTACCAAATTTGCCTTTCAGGAAAAGGCCATTTCTAACCTGCAGCAAATCACAACTGAGGGGAGACTGCAAAATAGAGAATTGCTTTGAATTTCAAATTCAATGAACTTGGAGCATCTCATCTCATTGTTAAATTCAGCAAGGAGAAAGTCACTTATCCAAAGTTAGGATAAGTGAAGAGGAAATAATAGGATGACCTAAAAATTGTATTCAAAAGGGAGTGTTCAAAATAAAAAGCGAACATTTAAGTGAAATTCATGTGTGTGTGTGTGTGTGCGCGCATGCATGTGTGTGTATATATGTGAATTTTTAAGACTTAGATTCAGTTCTTCAATCTACTACCTACTAGCTGTGTGATTTGAGTAAGGTATAGCATATCTCTTAACTTTACTTTCCAAATCTGTAATAGTGCCAACCTCACTGAGATGTTGTGAGAATGCAGTTAAATACTACATGTTCTGTGCCTGGCATATATATGTGCCGTCAAAGGTCAACAGCTTTAAAAATTGCATTTAGCATTTTAATATCATGAATGACAAATAGCTTTATTTCTAGTGTTAATTTTGAGTAATTCATTATGGCTGCCTGATCGATTACTGATGTCTGCTAAGGCACAGATGGGAAAGTGTTTTTGCCATCCTGAATCTAGTATAAAGGTCACAAAATGTCAGGAGGACTGGTCTCTTTGCCTCTAATTAGCTGGACAACATAAGCATATTTTTTATTCCCTCTGGGTCTCATTCTCCCCAATATAAAGTAAATGAGCAAAAAGACCTTGATCTCTAAGGTCTCTTTGAACCTGAAAATTCTGATTCTAATCTCAAAAACAGCACCCGTGTTTTATAGGTTTGGAATCTTGATACATTTTTTTTTTAAAAAATGTTTTTCGTTGAGTTAATTTGTTTATGTGAAGTTGTTCTATGGTTGTCTTTTGAGTAGCATCCATCATAACATAAACGGAAGAGTGGACAGACCGATAAATAAAGTTATATTGGAAGCTTCCTGCTCACTGGCTGTGTGTTCCTATTTCAGTCAAAAGCTCCCTGGGCCTCGGCTTCATCACCTGCAAAATGGAAGAAAAATGATTTCTGTCCCCTCCTAACTCTCTGAGATGTGGAGTAAATTAATGAAGTCAAGTTTCTACAGTGCTTTGAACTTGTCAGAGACAGCTCTTACATGATGCTAAAGTATGAGTATTCGGATTAAAATGTGGCCCGGAAATTGCTCCCTGGATATGAAGCATATTAATATCCATTTGATGTACTACAGCTTTATTACAACACAGTAATACTTACTGAAGGAAAAAGAGATGGGTAAAAGAAAATCCAGACTCCATCATTTTCCTTTTAAGTTGAGCCTTGTCTTTCCTTAGAGTAAATCACATGGTCTCCACTAAGCTTAAAAACATAGAGCCGAAAGACGCTTGGTGTTGAAGCAGTCTACTTGGCAAAAATGGCCTCCACAGGGGTAGATACACGTTTGCTACTTAAATATGCTTAAAACCAACCTGCTGTTGAAAATACACAAAAACAAGTCCACATAGAACAGAAATATCTTGGTCCCGTAAAGAGTGATGACAATTGATTGTAGTGCCAGTGTCTGTTCTGGGGGATGATATCAAAACTTGAAAGATGTCACATTATTTTCCAAAGCCAGCATTCCAAGGGTGACTGTATCAACAATGGGTGGACAAAGTACCCTCAAATTTCACCCTGGACAGACTTCCAGGATAGAAGAAAAGATACACCGAGATAGGTAAATAGAATAATTTTGCTTCTTCCTGGTCACTGTGAATCAACAACTTCAGCTACATCTACCTAAAGCAAGGAAATGGAAGAAAATGGAAAGTGCCGTCACTGGCCCCATTTGATCTTTCTTTACTGCGTACCCATAGATTCTAAACAGCAGTGACGAGAGTGGCAGCCATGGCTACTGCTACATGATTTTGGAATAGAACACTGTCTGAGTTTCAACTGAGATGTGTCAGGAAGACAGATTCAAAATAACAAGGTGAGTAATATAAATCCAGATAGATTTTTAAAAAGAATGTACAATAAACTGATCCAGTACTCTTGACAGAACACCCTTCACCCCCACTCCCTACCCTCCTAAGGTCTCTGAATCTAAAAATACTGATTCTAATCTGAAAAGTAGTGCCACCTTTGTAAAACAGCACTCAAGCTCCACCTTTGAGGATTTCAAAAGAAGCCAAATTATGGAGAGTTGGATTCTGTAAACAGATTGGCAAAGCGATTTTGTATGCAAGCAGGTATGTGCTGTGTGGTCCTTCATTTTGCTTTCTGGGAGAGGGGTGCAAATACCATCATTCCTAGGGCTGGATGCTTAAAACCATCCTGCTGTTGGGCAGGTCAACTCCAGCCCTCGGCCTGTTTTCGTATTGTAGACTCAGAATGACTTTTACACTTTTAAATGGTTGGAGTGGGGTGAGAGGAATCAAAAAATATTTTATGATGTGAAAATTAACTTTAATTCAAATTTCAGCATCCAAGAATACAGTATTATTCGATATAGCCACACTTATTTATGAAATGTCATTTATGCCCACTTTGGTGCTACAGAGGCAGAGTTGAGTGATAGCGAGGGTAGCAGTCTGGCCTGAGATATTGATCATCTTGATGTTTATAGAGGAAGTTTGCCAACCCCTGTTCTTATCACTAGCCTAGTGAAGAGGGGCTTTAAGGGGCCCCTGGAGAGCTTGGAATTGCACCCTCTGTGCTTGGAAGACTTACATGACTGGTGTCCAACTCAGGCCTGAAAAATCTGTGACTAAAAGAACTGTAGCCCAGGGACCTCCTCCTTCCAGGGAATTAAAGGATAAAGAAGGGTTGACCAGTTCCTCCCTCATGGGGAGAATGTTGGCACAGCCTGCATTTCCAGAATATGCTGGAGAAGGGATACATGAGCGTTTCCCAAGGATCAGATATAAGACAGGTGAGAGAAAGTTGGTGTGGGCTCCTCTTGGGCCTGGAGAGGTCCTCAGCAGGAAGAGGCTCCCACTAAAGACCTGGAAGTTGAGAAAGGGGTCACAGGGATCACCTGGAATAGCTGATGCTTTGCTTTCCTGCTAGCCCAGAATTTTCCCAGCCATGGACAAACCTTTCTATCCAGATAGCAGTTAACACAGAGAAGGTAATAGGGAAGGTAAGAGCTATTGAGAGCCAACCATGCTCTATCTATTCTTTCCATCTTTTCCAAGACTACTTTCACTGACTCAAGTTGAAAGAGATGGTGAAACCAGAAATAGATCGTATTTATTAATGTTGGGAGCCATGTTCATCTAACATAAAGCTTACACCATTCATCCAGCAGTTCAATTACACCAGAGCTCTATATCCATATTCTCATGTAAGTGTTCTGAAAACTTTATGAGATTGATATTAATTCACCCATTTTATAGGTGAAGAAATGAAGGTTTAGTTTAAATGACATGTCCAAGATCTCACACCAGTGAGTGGCAGCGCCAAGATTCGGCCTTTGTGATTCACAAATGCCCTTTTCCTGATATATTGGGCAGCTCTCATCTTTGGAGTCATACTTTGGTGCCATATTTGTATCCAGATCCCGTCCACCTCATAATGGTAGTGTTTATCAGGTGCTTTTGTTAAGGAACAAACATTTCACAGATTACCTCATGACATGGGGGTTTAGAGCAAGGACATGCATTTCCCTAAGTCTCCCAGCAGTGGAATTCACACCCTAGTGTGGTTGTTCCAAAATTCCAAGTTCTTAACCTGTCTAGATTGCCTCACAGTAATACTAAGTGTGTGGCAGTGGAGCAGTTCAGAGTCATCCAAATAATTTTGCACACGTTACTTCATTAGATCCTTACAGCAGCCTGAAAATGCAGGCAAGGAAACTATTATCCTTATTTTTCAGATGAATAAACACAGGCTTAAATGATCAAAAAGGAGCACTCAAGGAATATTTGTTGAATAAATGAAAGAATGACTATACCCCACCCCTGGTGTGTATATATGTAGATATCTAGTCAACGGTCTATGATAATTTACTCTTTAATTAGGTGGTAACCCATGGAGCTCCCATCTCCGTATCCTATATTTCCCAGCATAGTTTCCCATCCATTACCTTGTGTATAATGGATACACTGTGGATGTTAGTATAGAGTCTTGGTACTCTATAACAGAAGAGTCTTGTTCTGGGCACATGTTTTATACTAAGCAGCATCTCAGTGGAGGTCAGTATAGCTGAGATGTTTATTTACTTCAGGGCCAAACTTTGGGGTAAAAATACCTGGATATATCTCCTGTTGCTTTTACCTACGCTTGCTTTATTTTATTTACTTTAGAGACAGGGTAAGGGTCACACTCTGTCACCTAAGCTTGAGTGCAGTGGCATGATCATAACTCATTGCACCCTCAAATTCCTGGGCTTGCAGTGATCTTCCTGCCTCAGTCCCTCAACTAGCTGAGAATACAGGCATGAGCCAGGCAATTTTACCTCACTAATGTTTAAATTTTTTGTAAAAATGGGGTCTCACTATGTTGCCCAGGCTGGTCTCAAACTCCAGGCTCAAGTGATTTTCTTTCCTTGGACTCCTAAAGTGCTGAGATTATAGATGTGAGCCACTGTACCTTCCCTGCTTTCATCTAGTTGACTATATTTCCATGAAGTTAGCAGACATGGTTTTTAATTCCATTCTACTATTTATTAGCCATCTGACTTTGCATAAGGCATGACATAAAAACTGTAAAATGGACCTAATGATACTACCATATAGCTTTACACTGAGCAGTAAATTATGTTTATTTATTTTTATTTTTGAAACAGTCTCACTCTGTCACCCAGGCTACAGTGCAGTGACATGATCTCAGCTGACTGCTACCTCTGCTCCCCAGGTTCAAACAATTCTCATACCTCAGCCTCTCGAGTAGCTGGGATTATAGGCATGCACCACCAGGCCTGGATAATTTTTGTATATTTAGTGAAGACAAAGTTTCACCATGTTGGCCAGGCTGGTCTCAAACTCTTTAACTCGAGTGATCTGCCTGCCTTGGCCTCCCAAAGTGTGGGATTACAGGTGTGAGCCACGGCACCTGGCCTATATTATTTAAATGGAGTAGCTAAACACCACATCTGGTTTACTGTAGGTACTAAATAAATGGTAATCATTTTTATTGAAAGTTCCCAGCTGATGGTTTGATTTCCTGGGGGTTGCTATGATCTTGTCAGATCACAAAGTATAACATTTTGTTCATAGGGAAGGAACTGGGTTCTACTATTACGTCCAGACAGCAGGAGACAATATCTGAGAATGTGCAGATAAACTAATTTGAGGGCCTTAATTCAGGGCAACAGTTTGTCCACAAAACAGGCCAAATCAGTGAAAGTCCTGGGACAGACACGACAGAACAATGTTTTGAGTTCCTGTTCTAACCTTGGAATTGGTAGATTTATTTTGAAATGTCCAATCCTGCCTTTTCCGCTGGATTAGTCTTTAAAATATCAGGCATATTAAACTGAAAGGATTCCTTTACCCAGGTCTGAACTCAGCCATTTTTGCCATTCTTATTTGAAAGCAGTGATTACTTTTGAAGGATGAAAGGACTGGATGATTGGAAAATAAGATTGCGGAAAAAGATTTTTTAGAACGCTCTATCTGGACACATTTCCTCCGAGATAAATTGAGTTCACTAAAGAAATTAGATCCCACTAAAGCATGATTTTCTTATTCATCAACTAATCAATCATGGATGCAATGGCTAAGGCAAAGTGATTTTACCACGTAGATATAAAGTGCTGTTTTGCAAGCAAAAAGCACAACTTCTTTCAAAACAATTGATGAACATCTTTCATGGAAATGCCTCAAATATCTTTTCCCTGAACAAACAGGGTTCTGCTTTGGTCCACAGTTTCCTTGTGCATCAGTTTCTTTCTAACTTTAATATAACAATAAATTGGGAATCCATATTTTATTTTCGTTTTTGCTGCC
The DNA here is from genome assembly GCF_049354715.1 of Callithrix jacchus. Taxonomy (NCBI): domain Eukaryota; kingdom Metazoa; phylum Chordata; class Mammalia; order Primates; family Cebidae; genus Callithrix; species Callithrix jacchus. Next base: position 46,559,833 of record NC_133516.1, read on the forward strand.
CTTCACTCTGGAAGAACCATGTTGGCATCACTATTAAAGTCCACACTTACCATTTTGCAAGCATTTCCTTCCCTGTTGATTGTCTGAATGGGCAGAGTGCTCCTTGAAGGAGAATCTGCTTCTTTATATTTTTGTCCTATTTCCACCCGTTTACCTAGCACACAATAGGTAAGTGATAAACATTCTTTGAAATGGAATTGAATGGCTTAGGTATTTCCTGCTGAGAAAGGCCAACCTTGCCAGTATTTGAGTAACAGCAAATTAGGTGACAGGAAGGAGAAGTGAGCAGCAGTATCATTTCATGTGTGGTTAATCTGGGAAATTCACTTTCCACTAGTTGGAAGGATTTGATCTTCTCTAAGTAGGAAGCCCAATTACAATCTTCCACACTAATATAATTTTTTAGAAACTCCCTTTACTTCCTTAAATGTCACATTCTGCTTGGAGTGTCTCATGCCATAAAACACATGGCTAGGAAGCCTGTGGCAAATTCAACATTCTCCAGACTCTCCTTCCTCGACTTGTCCCATCTTTTCAAATTGTTTTCGTGTCACACGTCTTCAGCATGAATGAAAGCATCCCCCAGTTACGAAACACTCACAGCCTACAGGCTGAAGGGCAGGCACTTGCTTCTAGCCCAGGCAGACGGAGCTGCTCTCCTCTGGGCAGCAGTCTTTGCAATAACAGCAGCACGTTACCCTTAGTATCATCCCAATCTGAACAACCAATATTTAAAATGACTTCAACTTTTTCTTTGGGAGCCTGAAAGTTTGCAGAAGACTTTACATGGCCCCTTTTGAATGCTTCAGTTCTATACCCCCTTTTGTTTTGGTCACCATTGCTGTTCCTTTTCAAGCACTGGCTTGGGAGATCATTTGGATTTGATCCTGCTGGCCTGATGCTGCATGTTTGGCTGGCTTGGACTTCCTGGCTCTGATGATGATAGTATACAGCAGGAACAGAGAATGAGTCTTGGTAAATCAGTCACCATGTTCTTTGGCAATTTATAAAGTTCACTGTATAAAATATATATGTTAATTATATATAATTAATTATTAATATAATTAATTATAATATATTTATATTATAATATATAATTATATGTAATATAATTATTGTGAGTATATATTGTATCTAATTATATATTAACATAATTATATATAATATTGCATAATTAATTATATATAATATATTTTTAATATGTAGTGATTCCCCATTATTCAGTGAACATGTTCCCAGACCACTAGCGGACACCTGAAACCACAGATAGTTCAAAAGTCTATATATACTATGATCTTCTGATACATACAATATCTATGACAAAGTCTAATTTATAAATTAGTTACAGTAGTGATTAACAATAATAGAATATTAACAGAACAATTATAACAAGATATGTCAATGTGCCTTTTCTCTCTCAGAATATCTTACTGTATTGTATTCTCCTATTTTTAGACTGTAGTCGATAGCAGGTAACTGAAACTACACTGCAGTCCTTACAGACAAGCAGGCACTGTAGTATTGAGTAATCCATATACAATTGACTTTTGAACAACACAGGTTTGTACTGCTCTGGTTCAATTATACATGGATGTTTTTTCCAATAAATACAGTCAGCTCTCTGTATCCTTGGGTTTCATATCCACAATCAAATGCAGCTCAAAAATACAGTAATTGTGGAATGTGAAACCTGTGGATACAGAGGGCTGACTTCATACATGTGGGTTCTGCAGGGCTGACTTCAGGACTGGAGCATGTGAAGATTTGGTGTATCTGCAAGGATCCCTGCCAACACCGAGGGGTGACTGCACATAGATCCTTCTAACTATCATTTCCTACCTATCCCAATTCCAGGGGCCATCCTTCACATCATAGTTAGATTTGCCACCCCTGGAGCTATGTGGTACAGCTCATACAACTGTACACAGCATCCCTGATCACTATTATCTGATGTTCATTGAACACATACTATATTGCAGACATTGTGCCAAGCACTTTCCACAGTGATTCCAGGAATTTTCCTAACAACCTTTTCAAGTTTTGCTCTGTGTCTTTTACATGGAAGGAACTGAGGTTCAGAAACTGTCTTGAGGAAGTTTACATAAAAGGTAATATATCAGGGGAAAGTAGAGTCTATAATCAGCAAGTATTATTAACAAGCATGCTTTACCTGTGCTCCTCAGTGAAGGGATATTTCTTTTTAGGGGGGCATACCAGGCCCTCCTCTCCATGGGTGGGACAATGGAGTGAACAGAGAGGTTATACGAGCATCAATATTGTAGTTTAATAGTTGGAAACTTAAAAACAACTTATACTTTTTATAATATAATTGAGGGAAAGTAAAGGTGGTCAAATCTTGCAGTGTAGTGACAACATTTACTTTGTTGTCATGGACTCTGACTCTATATTCAGAGTTACAGTGACTTAATGGAGGAAGGGAGAAGAGGTGAGCTGCTCCCCGCAAGAAGTATATTTCAGAAAAGCTGAAGGTTGGTATGGCATATTTAGGCTTATCTCAAAAAGGGCATGGGATGCAAAAGGCTAAGAATGGTCCATCTACACTGATCAGATGGACTCAATTATAACCCAGTTTCTATTACTTTAAAGTGATGTTGACCCAGCAAAAGCTAAAAGTTGTATGTTCACTCCAGTTTCCATTATACAGGTTCAATTCACTCAGCAATGACTGAGTTTTTCATTTCCCTCTTGAAGTTCTGGCTGAGATAAGCTGGGCACTGCAATGGAATATATACATTCCCTGCTATGGCTGTGAAAATCAGGCCTTAAAACTAGAAGATTTATGGTCCCACCAGCACAACCAGTACTGCAAGTCCAAAGAAATATTAGAAAAGAAGAATTTGGGCTGAAAAGAGCAGTAAAATGTGCTCTTTTCCTACGCATGGCTATATAGAATTTTTCTCCAAAATTTAAGATTAGATCTAGAAAGCCTTTAGGAACTATCTATGACAATTGCTGCATTTATAGGTAGAAAACCAAGCCTTAGACTGGGCTTACCTGAGGATGGAGAGAGAGAGACAGAGAGAGAGAGAGAGAGAGAGAGAGAGAGAGAGAGAGAGAGAGAGAGAGAGAGAGAGAGAGACTGAACAAGTGCAGTCTGACCTCCAGTCTATTCTATCGTGTTGTCTGCCATGTTGACTGGAGCCCTCTCATCACACTGGCATTGACCAACAAACTGAATGCTTATTTTACTGTGTTTTAAATGAATGGTGTCATTTGGCAAATGTCTTTTAAACTATGGCCTGACTCAAATATGGGATGGGGGAATGTTTTTCTTTGTTTTAGATGCCTCAAACAGTCTTTACTTTCTTTTAAGAGAGTATAAAATTATAGTGCTCTAACCTTGGGCTTGGAGGTTGGTGTGTAACCCACACAAGTCCAGTCAGAGACCTCTCCTAACATTTGTTGGAACCTGAATTCTTTTTTATTCTGATCAGGGGACCCTGATGTAAGAAGTGGGGCTGCTGATTACAATGAACTACACTTTGTGAAGAAGCACCATGGCAAAAAATAGAATAAAGCCAGCATTCAGGGTTTAAGTGCTTAAGTTCAAATGTTTGCACTGCCTCTTCCTGTGTGACCCTAGGGTACTTACGTAACTTCTATGAATTGTAGTTTCTTCATCTAAAAATAGGAATACCAAGATGAAAGTTAAGTTGTGTTATGTATTAAAAGCACCACTTAAAGATTCCTAGGCAAGATGGCCAAATAGGAATGGCTTTCGTCTGCAGCTTCCTGCGAGATCAACACAGAAGGTAGGTCATTTCTGCATTTCCAACTAAGGTACCCAGTTCATCTCACTGGGACTGGTTAGACAGTGGGTGCAGCCCACAGAGAGTGAGCAGAAGCAGGGTGGGGTGCTGCCTTACCCAGGAAGTGCAAGGGGTCAGGGAATCCCTCCCCTAGCCGAGGGAAGCTATGAGAGACTGTGCCATGAAGGATGGTGCTGTCCAGCCGGATACTATGCTTTTCCTCTGGTCTTCACAACCTGCAGACCAGGAGATTCCCTCAGATGCCTATACCACCAGGGCCCTGGGTTTCAAGCACAAAACTGGGCAGCTGTTTGGGCAGACATTGAGCTAGCTGCAGGAGGGTTTTTTTTTCATACCCCAGTGGTGCCAGGAATGCCAGCAAGACAGAACTGTTCAATCCCCTGGAACGGGCACTGAATCCAGGGAACCAAGTGGTCTTTCTCAGTAGAACCTACCACACAGAGCCCAGCAAGCTAAGATCCACTGGCTTGAAATTCTTGCTGCCAGTACAGCAGTCTGAAGTTGACCTGTGATGCTCAAGCTTGGTGTGGGGAGAAGCACCCACCATTACTGAGGCTTGAGTAGGTGGTTTTCATCTCACAAGGTAAACAAAGCTACCAGGAAGTTTGGACTGGGCAGAGCCCACTGCAGCACCTCAAAGTCTCTATAGTCAGACTGCCTCTCTAATTCCTTCTCTCTGAGCAGGGCATCTCTGAAAGAAAGGCAGCAGCCCTAGTCATAGGCTTATAGATAAAACTCCTATCTTCCTATGACAGAGCACCCCAGAATGGGGCAGCTCTGGGTGCAGCTTCAGCAGATTTAAACATTCCTGTCTGCCAGCTATCAAGAGAGCAGTGGATCTCCCGGCATAGCACTCAAGCTCTGCTAATGGATAGACTGCCTCCTCAAGTGGGTCCCTGACCCCTGTGCCTCCTAACAGGAGACACCTACCAGCAAGGGTTGACAGACACCTCATAGAGGAGAGTTCTGGCTGGCATTCAGTGGGTGCCCCTCTGAGACAAAGCTCCCAGAGGAACAGGCAGCAATCTTTGCTGTTCTGCAGCCTCTTCTGCTAATACCCAGGAAAACAGGGTCTGGAGTGGACCCTCAGCAAACTCCAGCAGACCTGCAGAAGAGGGGTCTGACTGTTAGAAGAAAATGAACGAACAGAAAGCAATAGCATCAACATCAACGAAAAGTATGAACATGCAAAAACTCCATCCAAAGGTCACCAACGGGAAAAACCAAAGGTAGATAAATCCATGACGATGAGGAAAAACCAGTGCAAAAGGCTGAAATTCCAAAAACCAGAACATCTATTCTCCTCCAAAGGACCAAAACTCCTCGCCAGGAAGGAAACAAAACTGGATGGAGAATGTGTATGATGAATTGACAGAAGTAAGCTTTGGTAGGTGGGTAATAACAAACTACTCCTAGCTAAAGGAATGTGTTCTAACTCAATGCAAGGAAACTAAGAACCTTGATAAAACGTTAGATGAATTGCTAACTAGAATAACCAGTTTAGGGAAGAATATAAATGACCTGATGGAGCTAAAAATACAGCACAAGAACTTCATGAAGCCTACACAAGTATCAATAGCCAAATCGATCAAGCAGAAGAAAGCATATCGGAGATTGAAGATCAACTTTATGAAATAAAGTATGAAGACCAGATCATAGAAAAAGGAATGAATGAAGCCTTCAAGAAATATGGGACTTTGTGAAAAGACCAAATCTACATTTGATTGGTGCACCTGAAAATGAGGGGGAGAGTGGAACCAAGTTGAAAAACACAGTTCAGGATATTTCCCAGGAGAACCTCCCCAACCTAGCAATACAGGCCAACATTCAAATTCAGGAAATATAGAGAGCACCACAAAGATAATCCTTGAAAATGGCAACCCAAGATACATAATCAGATTCACCAAGGTTGAAGTAAAGAAAAAAATGCTAAGGCCTGCCAGAGAGAAAGGTTGGGTTACCCACAAAGCAAAGCCCATTAGACTAACATCAGATATCTCTACAGAAACTCTGCAAGTTAGAAGAGAGTGGAGGCCAATATTCAACATTCTTAAAGTAAAGAATTTTCAAACCAGAATTTTATATCCAGCTTCATAAGTGAAGGAGAAATAAAACCCTTTACAGACAAGCAAATGCTGAGCGGTTTTGTCACCACTAGGCCTGCCTTACAACAGCTCCTGAAAGAAGCACTGGATTAGGAAAGGAAAAACTGGTACCAGCCACTGCAAAAGCAAGCAAAATGTAAAGACCATTGACACTATGAAGAAACTGCATTAACTAATGGGCGAAATAACCAGCTAGCATAATAATAATAGGATTAAATTCACACATACCAATATTATCCTTAAATGTAAATGGGCTAAAGGCCTCAATTAAAAGGCACAACTGGCAAATTGGATAAAGAGTCAAGAGCCATTGGTGTGCTATATTCAGGAGATCCATCTCACATGCAAAGACACACATAGGCTCAAAATAAAGGGATGGAGGAAGATTTACCAAGCAAATGGAAAACAAAAAAATAAACAAAAAGCAGGGGTTGCAATTCTAGTCTCTGATAAAACAGATTTTAAACTAAGAAACGTCAAAGAAGACAAAGAAGGACATTACATAATGGTAAAGGGATCAATGCAGCAAGAAGAGCTAACTATCCCAAATATATATGCACCCAATACAGGAGCACCTAGATTCATAAAGCAAGTTCTTAGAGACCTACAAAGAGACTTAGACTCCCACACAATAATAGTGGGAGATTTTAAAACCCCACTGTCAATATTAGACAGATCAATAAGACAGAAAATTAACAAGGATATTCAGGACTTGAACTCTGTTCTGGACCAAGTAGACCTAATACACATCTACACAACTCTCCACCCAAATTAAATACAATATACATTCTTCTCAGGACCATGAAGCACTTATTCTAAAATTGACTACATCATTGGAAGTAAAACACTCCTCAGCAAATGTAAAAGGACAGAAATCCTAACAGTCTCTCACACTACAGTGCAATCAAATTAGAACTCAGGATTAAGAAACTCCCTCAAAACTGCACAGCTACATGGAAACTGAACAACCTGCTCCCAAATGACTACTGGGTAAATAACAAAATTAAGACATTAATAAATAAGTTCTTTGAAACCAGTGAGGACAGACACAATGTACCAGAATCCCTGAGACACAGAGAAAGTAGTGTTTAGAGAGAAATTTATGCCCACAGTAGAAAGAGGGAAAGATCTACAATTGATACCCTAACATCACAATTAAAAGAACTAGAGAAACAATAGCAAACAAATTCAAAAGCTAGCAGAAGACAAGAAATAATTAAGATCAGAGCAGAACTGAAGGAGACAGAGACATGAAAAACCCTTCAAAAAAATCAATGAACCCAAAAGCTGGTTTTTTGAAAAGATTAACAAAATAGATAGACTGCTAGCCAGACTAACAAGGAAGAAAATAGAGAAGAATCAAATAGAAATGATAAATAATGATAAAGGGGATATCACCACTGATCCTACGGAAATACAAACTACCATCACAGAATACTACTATAAACCACTCTACCCAAATAAACTAGAAAACCTAGAAGAAATGGATAAATTCCTGGACACATACTCCATCCCAAGCCTAAAGCAGGAAGAAGTCAAATCCCTGAATAGACAACTAACAAATTCTGAATTTGAGGCAGTAATTAATAGCCTACCAACAGAAAAATGCCCAGGGCTAGAGGGATTCACAGCTGAATTCTACCAGAGATACAAAACGTTGCTGGTACCATTCCTTCTGAAACTATTCCTAACTGTAGAAAAACAAGGCTTCCTCCCTAACTCATTTTATGAGGCCAGCATCATCCTGATACCAAAACCTGGCAGAGATACTGCAAAAAAAGAAAATTTCAGACCAATATTCCTAATGGACATCACTGGGAAAATCCTTGATAAAATACTGGCAAATTGAATCCAGCAGCACATCAAAAAGCTTATCCACCATGATCGAGTCGGCTTCATCATGGGATGCAAGGCTGTTTCAGCATATGCAAATCAATGAACCTAATCCATCACATAAACAGAATCAATGACAAAAACCACATGATTATCTCAATAGATGCAGCAAAGGTCTTCGATAAAATCCAACACCCATTCACGTGAAAAGCACTCAGGAAACTAGGTATTTATGGAATGTGTCTCAAAAATAACAAGCCCTATTTATGACAAACCTAGAGCCAATATCATATTGAATGGACAGAAGCTGGAGGCAGTCACTTTGAAAACTGGCACAAGACAAAGATGCCCTTTCTCAGCACTCCTAGTCAACATAGTATTGGAAGTTCTGGCCAGGGCAATCAGGCAAGAGAAAGAAATAAAAGGTATTTAGAGAAATAAATAAAAGGTATTCAAATCATAAAAGAAGAAGTGAAATTATCTGTGTTAGCCAATGACATGATTGTATATTTAGAAAACCCTGTTGACTCAGGCCAAAAACTCCTTAAGCTCATAAGCAATTTCAGTAAAATCTCAGGATACAAAATCAATGTGCAAAATTCACAAGCATTTCTATATATCAATAACAGAGAGCCAAATCATGAGTGAACTCCTATTCATAATTGCTACAAAGAGAATAAAATACCTAGGAATACAACTTACAAGAGATGTGAAGGACTTCTTCAAGCAGAACTATGAACCACTGCTCAAGGAAATAAAAGAGGACACAAACAAATGGAAAAACATTCCATACTCATGGATAGGAAGAATCAATATTTTGATTTGATAACTATCACTATCAAGCTACCATTGATCTTCTTTACAGAACTGGAAAAAACCACCTTAAACTTAGTATGGAATCAAAAACGAGTCCATATAGCCAAGAAAATACTAAGGAAAAAGAACATATCTAGAGGCATCATGCTACCTGACTTCAAACTATACTACAAGGATACAGTAACCAAAACAGCATGGTACCGATACCAAAACAGATATATAGACCAGTGGAACAGAACAGAGGCCTCAAAAATTTACAACAATCAAATCTTTGACAAACCTGACAAAAACAAGAAATGGGGAAAGATGGTGTTTTAATAGATGGTGTTGGGAAAACTGGCTAGCCATATGCAGAAAACAGAAACTGGACCCCTTCCTCATGCCTTATACAAAAATCAATTCAAGATGGATTTAAGATTTAAATGTAATACCTAAAACCATAAAAGCCCTAGAAGAAAACCTAGGCAATACGATTCAGTACAGAGGCATAGACAAAGGCTTCATGACTAAAACATCAAAAGTAATGGCAACAAAAGCCAAAACTGACCAACAAGATCTAATTAAACTAAAGAGCTTCTACACAGCAAAAGAATCTATCATTAGAGTGAACAGGCAGCCTGCAGAATTGGAGAAAATTTTTGCAGTCTCTCTATATGACAAAGGGCTAATATCCAGAATCTGCAAGGAACTTAAACAAATTTACAAGTAAAAAACAACCCCATCAAAAAGTGGGCAAAGGATATGAACAGACACTTATCAAAACAAGAAATTTATGTAGCCAACAACCATGAAAAAATGCTCATGATCACTTGTCATTAGAGAAATACAAATAAAAAACCCAAGAGATACAATCTCATGGGAGTTAGAATGGCGAACATTTAAAAGTCAGGAAACAACAGATGCTGGAGTGGCTGTGGAGAAACAGGAACACTTTTACACTGTTGGTGGAAGTGAAAATTAGTTCAACCATTGTGGAAGACAGTGTAATGATTCCTCAATGATCTAGAACTAGAAATACCATTTGACCCTGCAATCCCATTATGGGTATATACTCAAAGGATTAGAAATCATTTCGCTATAAAGACACGTCATGTATGTTTATTGAACTACTATTCACAATAGCAAAGACTTGGAACTAACTTAAATGTCCCTCAATGTTAGACTGGATAAAGAAAATGTGGCACACATATACCATGGAATATTTTGCAGTGATAACAAAGGATGAGTTCATGTCCTTTGCTGGGACATGGATGAAGCTGGAAACCATCATTCTCAGCAAACTAACACAGGAACAGTAAACCATGTTCTCATGCAGCACAGGGAGAGGAACATCACACACCTGGGCCTGTCCAGGGTTGGGGGGCAAGGGGAAGGATAGCATTAAGAGAAATACCTAACATAGATGAAAGCTTGATGGTGCAGCAAACCCACCATGGCACATGTATACCTATGTAACAAACCAGCACATTCTGCATATGTATTCCAGAACTTAAAGTATAATAAAAAATAAAATAATAAAATAAAAGTATCAGGCATGTTTTGAGTGCCTGATACATCATAAGTGCTAAAAATAAAATGGAGGCTAAATAAGACTTCTGCTGTATTTATCTCTACATATTTTGAATAACTACCTTGCTCTGTGTTCTGCCTTATTTTATTTATGTAGTTCTTGGCAAAACTAATCCACAGTACTCATAATAGCTTATATAACAGCTCAGCTTTGATACTCCACAATGGAATGAAACTTGTTTCCCCCAGATTCATATGTTGAAGCCCTAACGCCAGTGTGATGGTATTTGGAGATAGTGCCTTTTGGAGATAATTAGATTTAGATGACATCATAAAGATGAGAATTTTATGATGAGATTAATACCCTTATAAAATGATACCCTAAAAAGGCCCCCACAGCTCATCCCTTCCCATTATATGAGGATACAATGGAAGGGGTGAGGAGTGAGGACCTCTTTGAGTATCTTTCTATAAGGGCACTAATCTGCATGTTAGGAAGAGTGTCTCCCCTGGGAAACCAAGTCAGCCAACACCTTGATCTTGAACTTCCTAGCTTCCAGAACTGTAAGGAATAAATTCCTGTTGTTTAACCTACTCAGTCTATGGTATTTTGTTATGACAGCCTGAGCTAACACAAGCACATAGAGTTTCATTTGTAGTAAATATAGCAAATAAAGTTTATACTTGTTGGGGTGTACTGGGTAGGAAGACAATGGAATATCAGTAGTTTTAGTTAGCCATGGTCTGCAATTTGAGCTCTCCAGAAAAAGTAAGCAGGGGAAATAAAATAAAAAATTTTAAAAAAAAAGGAAAAGCAAAAGAAAGCAGGAATGGCAGGCGATGGAGAATGTTGTTTTCCAAAATCTGGGCCTGTCTTCTGTCTTTCTGGGAAATTGCAGCTGCTGAGTTTTCACTACAACCCATGTCTGGGTCTAGAAATTTTTTATAGAGGTAAATTTAGACTTTTTTTTTTTTTAGCTACAGCTGTGCAATATAATTCCTAAGCTTAAAAAACATGTGCTGTATTGCATTCATTCAGTGATATTTATCGAGAGCCGACTGCATGCCAGGTACTCTTAAAGTAGCTAGAGACACAGCAGTGACCAAATAGACAAACATCACTACCGTTATTTGTCTCCCTTTTTTTCATTGAGGTGAAATTTATATAACATAAAATTAGTCATTTAAAATTGAATATAAGTCAATGGCATTTAGTACATTAACAATGGTATACAACCACCACCGCTATCTAGTTCCAAAACATTTTCATAGTCCAAAATGAAAACTTGTGCCTGGGAAGCAGTCACTGTCTACACCCAAAATCTGATCTCTGGTAACCACAATTTATGTTCTTCTTCTATAGGTTTTTCCTATAAATGGAATCATGTAGTAGGTGACTTTTCATGTCTGGCTTTTTTCATGTGGCAGAATATTTTCACAGTTCATCTACGTTGTAGCATGTATCAATACTTTATCCTTTTTTTAAGACTGAATAATGTTCCATTGTATGTATCTATCACAGTTGGCTTATTCATTCATCTGTCAATGGACATGTGAGTTGTTTCCATCTTTTGGCTATTGTGATTAGTGCTGCTATGAACATGTGTGTATGTGTACTTATCTTTTTCAATTCTTGTAGGCATATACCTAGCAAAAGAACTGCTGGATCACGTGGTAATTCTATGTTTAACATTTTGAAGAACTGCCAAATTGTTTTCCATGGTGTCTGCACCACTTTAAATTCATATCAAAAATATATGTGGGTTTCAATTTTTCCACATCCTCACCAGTACTTCATTTTCCATTTTTTTATTGTAGCCATTATAGTAGGTGTGAAATAGCTCTCACTGTGTATTTGGTTTACATTTTCCTTAGGCTTATTGATGTCAAACGTCTTTTCATGTGCTTGTTTGCCATTTCTTGGTTGATATATCTTCTTTGGAAAAGTGTCTATTCAAGGCATTTGTGCACTTTTAAATTGGTTTGTTTTTATTGTTGGGTTGTAAGAGCTCTTTATTTACTCTCAATGCTAGATCCTTATCAATATATGATTTACAAATATCCTATCATATTTTATAGGCCACCTTTTAATTTTCTTGGTAATGGCCTTTGAAATTACAAAAACGTTTTTATTTTGGTGAAGTGTAGTTTATCTACTTTTAATTTTGTTGTTGTATCATGTCTAAGAACCTATGGCCAAATCCAAGATCATACAGATTTAGTCCTATGGTTTTTTCCTTAGAGTTTTATGGTTTAGCTTTTATATTTAGGTCACTGCACATTTAATGTTAATTTTTGTATATTGTATGAGGTTAGGGTCCAGTTTGACTCTTTTACATATGGATATTCAGTCCCTACCATTTTGGAGAAAAATTATAATATCATGAAGATAATAAAAAGTAAACTGACATTGTCACAGCCAAGAGGAGCCTAAGAATACATAAGAACTAAATGTAATATGGTACTTTGGATGAGATCCTGGAACAGGAAAAGGATGCTAGATAAAAACTAAGGAAGTCTGAATAAAGTATAGACTTCACTTTATAATAGTTTATCAATCTTGGTTAATAAGTTGTGACAAATGTACCGCATAAAAGTAAGATACTAATGATGGGGGAAACTGGTTGTATATTGGTTCCCATTTAGTATATGGGAACTCTCTATGCCAGCCTCACAATTTTTTTGTAAATCTAAAACTATTCCAAAATAAAAAGGTTATCTTAAAGGTAAACCAAAAATTCAAGAATCTAGGAAGAAACCAAATGAAACAAATTCAAGATGTCCACACTGAAAACCATTGAGCATTGCTGAGTGAAATTTAAAAAGACTTAGATAAGTAATGAGATATACTGTGTTCATGGATTGGTAGACTAAGTATTGTTTAGATGTCAGTTGTATTAAATTTGTTTACAGATTTAGTGCTATCCTAGTGAAAAATACCAGGAAACTTTTTGAAGAAACTGACAAGTTGATTTTATAATTTATATAGAAATATAAGTGACCCAAGAATACCCAAAACAATTTTCAAAAACAACAAAGTTGGGAGATTTACATTACCTAATTTTTAGGCTTATTAAAAAGCTCTGCTCATAAAGACAGTGTGGTCTTGAAATAGAAATGACATATAGAGCAATGAAACAGAAGAAAATTCAGAAATTGACCTGCATACCCACAACTGATTTTTTTGAAAGATTTTAAAGTAATTAAATTGAGAAAGTAAAGTGGTTTTTTCTATATAAATGATGTGGAAACAACTGAACATTTGTATTAAAAAGTTAATTTTGATGTTTTCCTCATGCCATAAACCAAAATTAATTCAAAATGAATTTTAGATCTAAATATAAAAGCCAAAACTATAATATTTGTAGAATACAAGATTCTTTTTTAACTTTAGAGTAGGCAAAGATTTCTTAAATATAAAAGATAAAAATAAATTAGACTTTATCAAAATAAAAGCTTTCTACTCTTCAAAGGATATTATTAGGAAAATCAAAAGACAAGCCACAAACTGGAGGAAAATATTCTGAATACAGAACTATGACAGGGGACTTGTATCTGGAATATATAATTCAGAATATATAAAGAACTCCCAAACTCAATAATAAATGACTAATAATTCAATTTAAAAAAACAGGCAAAAGTATTGAAAAGGCACTTTATGAAAGAAGATATAAAGTTAATAAACACATGGAAAGATACCCAGTGTTACTAATCTTCTGGAAAATGCACATTGAACCACAACGAGATGCCATTTCACAGTACTAGAATGTCTAGAACTAAAATGGCTAATAATAACCAGTACTGATAAGGATGTGGAACAACAGGGACCCCCATACATTGCAACTAGGTGTGTAAAATGATACAGCTTTTTTTTTGGAAAATATTTTGGCAGTTTTTTATAAAGTTAAACATGCATTTACCTATGACACTTCAATTTCACTCCTAGGTATTTAACAAAGAGATATGAAAATGTATATCCACTAAAAGACTAATGTTCACAACAGCTTTATTCATAATATGTAACAACTGAGAACAACCCACATGTCTATCAATAGCACAATGGAGAAACACATGGTATACAGTTGACCCTTGAGCAACACGGGCTTAAACTGCATGGGTCCACTTACATGCACATTTCTTCAATACATATACTGGACATTTTTTTGGAGATTTGCAACTATTTGAAAAAACTCATGGACAAACCATGTAGCCTAGAAATGTTGCAAAAATTAAGACAAATGTATGTCCTGAATGTGTAAAATATATGTAGATACTAGTGTATTTATATGTTAATTGACTGTTTATGATACTAGTAAGACTCCTCTGGCCAACTGTAGGCTTTTAGGAATGAAGTTTTAGGGAAATCAAAAGTTATGCCTGGATTTTTTACTGCAATGGGGGTGGCCCCTGACTCCTGTGTTGGTCAAGGGTTACCTGTATTCAAATGGTTGATACCATTTCCTAGGAGTATTGTTTGCAATAGTGAAACTAAAGATAATCCAAATATCCATAAACAGGAAAATGAATCAACTGTGAAATATTTACATAATGGAATACCATGAAAACTGAACATAAATGAACTCGAACTTCATGCACAAAAATATAAGTGAAAGAAACAAAATTTAGAAGAACACAGTGTAATATTAAATGTACATAAATTTTTTAGAAATTCTCATAGTTTTCTATAAAAACTATGAGAAAGAAAAAGAGAATGAGGAACCCAAAATTCAGAATAATAGATTTTTTTCATAAAACCTTCCTGTCTGATTTATTTTTAATTTTACTATTTTCTAGTGTCCAACACATTACTTGACACATAATAACATAATAATCACTCAAATAAATATTTTTTAAGAAATAAATAAGAGGAGAGGAAGACTAATATGGGCAGTTGCAGTAGGACTGGAAAGGTTTTATTACTTGAGCTGGATGATGGGTAACAGTAGTCTGTATACTACATGGATGTGAGTATATAGACTTTTATATTATAAAATGCCTTCTTTTTTTTTTTTTTGAGACAGGGTCTCACTCTGCCACCCAGGCTGGAGTGCAGTGGTACAGTCATGGCTCACTGCAGCCTTGACCTCTCTGAGCTCAGGTGATCCTCCCAGCTCAGCCTCCTGAGTAGCTGGGCTTACAGGTGTGAACCACCACACCTGGCTAAATTTTGTATTTTTTTTTTTTTTTTTTTTGTAGAGACAGGGTTTCACCATGTTGCCCAGGTTGATCTCAAACTCCTGGGCTCAAGTGATCCTCCAATCTTGGCCTCCCAAAGTGCTAGGATTACAGGCATGAGCCACTGCATCCAGTCATAAAATGTGATAAATTTTAAAATTAAAAAATATATTGTTGAACTTTCCTATTGAACATATTATCAAAGTGAGGGGGGAAAAAAACAGATCTCCTTACTCCATTCCTCAGATCCAACTTCCTGTTGCCTCTGCCTTAGGTCTTACATTTGCCCTCATAGGAAGAGGGTAGGAGCCATGGGTATATGGTGGGTGAGTCACAAGGTGAGCCTCAGAGAGGTTTGTTATTCCCATATTTTAGGAAAAAGTAGATCAAAAAGAGCATTTTATATTACAATTTTACATCAAAATGACCATGTTTCTGTGTCCCGCCTTGCACCTGCATAAGAGCTAAAGAGAGAAAAAGAAACAGAGATGGGTAGATCCATTTGGGGTGGACTTGAGGACTTAAGATAGAGAAGCATTTAATTCTATTTCCTTTCTTTAGCTCCATACATGTTTACAATATATGTATAAGTCTTTTTCAAATGAGTCAGTAAAGAAACACCAGTACCAAGATGTTCTCGAAATATAATCTTAGGGAAAGGTGAAAAAATGGCTCAATCTAATCACCTGACAGCCTGCCAAAAACATCATTTTCCTAGCACCATGAGGATCAACTGAGATCAATCCTATTTTTTAGTTTCTTTTACACATTTTTTTTGTCTTTCAAAAACAAGCCATCTGTTTAAACAACTTGGAGGGTGAATGTTCTTATTAGTTTGCCTGTTTCCACAGAGTATTTTAGTTCATTCCAGCAAGTTCTGGCTGAATGCCTATGATGTGCCTAGCACCTTAAGAAAGTGTGGACAGCAGTAGGTTCTAATTCAAAAGCAGCTCAAATACAGAAACCTCCACCACAACCTACTTCATGAGTTAAGGAGCTGGATAATTTCACTCACTGCCATATTAATCAAAAGTCTACTTAGGTATTGATGAATGTCATATGTGAGGTATGGAGTTTAATGCAAAGGATTAGGAATTGCATGTTTTTTGATTTGGAAAGAGAAAAAACATGTAAACTAAGCCTTCTGTGCTGATAAATGCAAAGACTTACTGCTTACTCTGAGATGCATATCCTTATGATTGAAGTTCACCAAGGGAGGAGCTGGGAGCCAATGACTAAGCAATACTCTAATCTCACTCTGGTGAAACCTGTTCCTGAACTTGGACAAGTCTAGGTTTGGTTTTAGCATATGTACCATAAAATGAGCATCCTTAAGCTTTTACCTAGATCTCATATACTCTTTGCTTCTCTATTATTTTGTATATTCTATACATACGCACAGTTCACACACACACACCACCCCGCTTAGATGAGTGTCTACACATAGGGTTAGCAAACATTTCTAGGGGATCCAGCTGAGGTCACAAACATAGAAACTCTGAATCATCTAAAATATAGGTTAATTGAATTATTGCATCAATAACTGAACTCATTCATTCAATATAAATTTATACTGTATATGAAGACATGATTAGTATCTCCCAAACTACATTTACATACCACTATTATGAATTGTGCTATATACTGTGTATAATTTGTAGCAATTTCGCTTTTCTTTAAAATGTCTCATTTTTACTCAAATGTAGTTTTAAAGCAAATGTTATAGTACTCTTTTTTTTTTTTTTTTTTTTTTTGAGACGGAGTTTCGCTCTTGTTACCCAGGCTGGGATGCAATGGCGCGATCTTGGCTCGCCGCAACCTCCGCCTCCCCAGTTCAGGAAATTCTCCTGCCTCAGCCTCCCGAGTAGCTGGGATTACAGGCATGTGCCACCATGCCCAGCTAATTTTTTGTATTTTTAGTAGAGACAGGGTTTCACCTTGTTGACCAGGATTGGTCTCGACCTCTTGACCTCGTGATCCACCCGCCTCGGCCTCCCAAAGTGCTGGGATTACAGGTGTGAGCCACTGCGCCCGGCCTATATTACTTTTATAAAAAGAAAATCAATACTAGTTGGGAAATATTTCTTTAGGGAGATACAACGAACAGTTAACTATAGAAGAAAACATTGATAAATGTTTATAGTAAGAACTTTTATTCATTAGGACAACTTAAAGACACTGAAAGGTAAATTACAGACTACAATAAGGTAATCTCCAATAGGTACACACAATCTACAAATAATTAGCATCAAAATATGTCAAAGTTACTAAAAATAAGTAAGAGTAGCACGAACAAGCCAAAAGAAAAATGGGCACAAAACAGAAATAGGCATTTCACAGAAGAGATAAACACGTGTATGCAATAGACGCATGAAGAAATTTTCGGTATTATTAGTGATCAGGAAAATAAAATCAAGATCAGATGAGATACCATTTTATAGATACTTGAGGGGCCCAAATGTAAAAGGCTGACAATGCCGTGTATTGGAAAGGATGTAGAACCACAGGATTTCATGTTCGTTATTCATAGGAGTATGAATTGGTGCCATCCCACTGGATTCAAGTTTGGCAGTATCGATGCCCATTATCCCCTCTCCATATCCATTATCCGTTACTCCCATACTCTCTGACCCAGGAGTTCTACCCCAATGAAAAGCCTGCACATACTCAGGAGACATGCACACAAGTATTCAGAGCACTGCTGCTCACAATGACAAAAGTCTGGCAACAACCCAGGTGCCCATCAATGGGTGAGTGGATGCATAAATTGTGGTATATTCATAAATGGAATGAAATATGGCAGTTAAACCAAATGACCTTCAGCAACATCATCAATACGGATATTATCAGCAATATATTAAGTGAAAAAAGTTCCTAAGTAATGTGTAAGCATGATACCCTTTTTACAAAGCGTAAAACAAAAATAAGGAAAAAAAAGCTTAGAGATAAATATAGAGGCAATTAACAATTTAAAAAGAAGGCAAGATAATGGTGAGCATGGCACACAGGGTCAGATAGACGGATACAAAAGAATAGAACAGTTGTGGTATCGAAAGATGAATAGATGTTCGCTACTGTGATGATCTTAGTTTTTGTTTTGCATGGTGACTTTAGGGGTGCTGATTATGGTATAAAATAACTAGCAAAATAAATACAAGTGAGTCATGCAAAGACCAATAATGGCTGTGTCATGGAACAAGTACTGTACTTAATCCAATTCTGTGCATCTGAGGTTCTTGAAGAAAACAAACACCACTTGTTATAAAGAAAGTATGTATTTTTAAAAGTAGAACAATTTTTAAAAGCTTTAAAGAGAGCATCTGTGAAATCATTCTCTGTAACATTAGTGCTGTACATTGCCTGGAAATCACTGCCCTGTCATATGACAGTGAGTAAGAGACTGCTTCTTCTCTTAAGAAATTTATGGCTAGTAGGAGAGGCACAAAAGTGGGTAATTATAATAGAATCCATGAAATGATAGGATACTCATAAAGAAGTAAGAGCACAGGGCACGGGGGCATGAAACCAGCCTGGGCATGGCAGAAGTCATCCTAAGGGGATGTAAAATCTAACCTTTCACTTCAAATAGACATATATTTTAGGCAGGGAAACCCCATGTGTAAGAACCTGAAGGTAGAATATTTGAGTTGCTAAAAGTTGCTCCATTTGACTGAAGCATGGGAAATAGGGGATTGAGAAGGGAGAGAAATGGGGCTCGGGAATTTGAAAGAGGCCTCATCGTTAGGAGCCTTGAATGATGTATGATAGTCTCTTGGGGTGTTATTTTGAGAACTGCAGGAAGTCACTGAAAAATTTAAGCCAGAGAGTGATACAATTAGAGGTAATCAGATATTTTACTTCACAAAAAGCAGGACCAGAGGTAGAAGCATCAGTTAGATGAGGTAGAAGCTGCGTCAGTTGTTCAGGTGAGCCGTGGTGGTGACTCCTAGTATTGACAGTCAGGATGGAGTTATTGAGGAGGTAGAAATAGTAACTCAAAGACTGATTGGATATAGGAATCAAATAAGAGGGGAATTTCAAGAATAATTTTCTTTGTGGGCAGCTAAGGAGATAGTAGTGACAGATGCTGAGACTTGGGCACACGGGAGAAAGATGCAAATGTTCTTAGGTGACGCATCCCATTTGGCTAGACATTGGTTCACAGTATCTCAAAGCCTTCACAGATGAAGCTGACATCTCTCCAGTCAAGTCTGGTTTATAAGCTCTAGAAATGACAGATATCCTATTCTTGTTTCTAAATGCCTGGACTGAATTGTTAAAAGACGTTCCTCACAGCTACCATGTGAGGAGCCTTTAAATAAAGGATCCCCAGATCCATGAGCTCACATTATAAAAGCTGTTTCACTTGATTTTCAAAGTAGTTCCTAGAGAATTATTACTTCCATGGCAAAAAGTTTAGGAGCATTGCTAATATTTCTGCTATTGACTTTCAGATTATAAAATATGAATGTAAAAGGTCAGAGTTCCTCTGAAATTATTTTTCTTCTATTTAAAAGCAAAATAATGACCCAAGTATGGCTATGTTGCACAGCAGCTATGTAATGAAATCTTTTGCTTTGGGTGCAATATAAAACAACTGCACACTTTCCTTTCATATTATAGGCCATAAACATGTAAAGAAACCAACATGAATTTCCTGTAAAATGATTGCCAAAATGAAATTTTCTGATCATTTGTTTAAAAAAAGGGAGTGCAAAGACCTATCTCTCCTGTAAGAGTACTATAAAACAGCCAGGAATAGGGTCATTTTTACAGATAATTCCAAGAAACCTTTAAAGCAAGATGGCCATGGAAGTGATACATTGCCAGGATGCAGGAAATACTGACCCATTACCTCCAGATCAGTCCCTGAGGGTTACTGTTCATATTTGGCCTTGGGGACAGGAATCAATAAAAATTCATGTTCAGAATACTTTATATACTTACATGCAGGCAGAAGGAAGGCTAAGGAAAGTAGAAATAGCTTATTACATGGCACATAGTAAAGACCATTAATACCAGCTGCCAATTCTGCCACTATCAATGTGTGTGTTTATGTGGATTGTAGTGTCATGTAGTTAGTGGAATGGAGTTTGGTGTTAGAGAGATTGAAGTCAAATTGTGGCTTTGCTACTTAAGAAGCAATGCAACTTTGAACATGTTATCTAAACTCTCTGACCTTATTTTTTCGTCAATGGGACAATGGACCTCTTCCTTGAGTTTAAATGAGTTAATACATGCAAAGACTCTAGACCAATATATCCTAAGCATTCAATAAATGGAGATAATGTAAGTAAAGGAACATAAATGCATTCTAATGTTTCCTAGCAGGCTAAAATCTGGTATTAGATCTAGGCACCTAGTGTAACTAAAACATTGTAAAAACACTCCTTACATTTGTGAATGGATGATTTTTTTTTAACATCATCTGCAGTAAGCATAATAATATCATTGTTCATTGACTCCAAGATGTGTGTTTTGTATATTTAAATGAGAAGTGTTGATTTTGCCTGCACATACGTATCAAAACCTGTGGAAAGAATGACAGCAGGTTGGAAGAAAACTTTAGATCCAATAATAGAACACTCTTTTAAGAAATGCTACATCATCAATGCTCTTGTTAACATGAAGAATGATGCTGTGAAGAGACAGACACTTGATTTAAAAAATGATTCAGAAAGTCAGACCCCTTTTCTTGTGCATAGCAGTAATGTTATATATATCATATATATATAAAACATATCTACATCATATATATATCACTGGAATGGTTTATTAAATAGAGTACTTTTGATCAATATGAAATAAAACTTCTAGTGATAAAGCTCAGTGTTGTACTTTGTCAGCCTGTACTTGTTGTACCAGCACATACACAATGGGCTGTCTTAAAACTGATGACAACTTAGCTTTATGGAAATACGGTAAACCAAGAGAGTAAGGACACAGAGAGAGTTTAAAGAAGTTAGAAAACTGAGCTGATAAAGGAAGACATACCTGGGTTCCATCTCAGCTCCTTCATTTCCAGTTATGTTAACTTTGGACAAATGACCATCCTTCCAAGTCTCTGTAAAATGACGATTTTACTTAAGTCACTGGGTAAATTGTGTGGATTAAATGAAATAATATAGATAAAATGTTTAACATCATATTTGTGCAAGTATTTCAAGACTGCAATAAATGATTGTATTACAGGCTGAGTATCCCTTATCCAAAATTCTTGGGAAGAAAAGTGTTATGGCTTTTGATTTTGGAATATAGGTATGTATATATATATATAATATATATATATTCATATATGTATGAATTTGTATTTCATGCATGCTTTATACATACAGCAGGTAATTTTATATAATACTTTAAATAATTTTGTGCATGAAACAAAGACTTCGTTTTGACTGGGACCCATCACATGAGGTCAGGTGGGGAATTTTCCATTTGTGGTATCATGGTGGTGCTCAAAATGCTTCGGATTTTGGAGCATTTCAAATTTTAGATTTGTAGATTAGGGATGCATAATAGATGATTATCTATGATGGTAATAGATAATCAACTGTCTTATTTTTTAAAATCAAACCACTTTTAGATATTTTTCACAGCATCTGATGTTAGGAAAACTGTTACATCTATCAACCATCCACATAAAGCAAAATGATACATTTAAATATATTAACATAAGGCATTAATCAATGTTTATGTTTTTGTTTAATCATAATATAAAATGAAAGAATGAACATTCACCAGATTTGAAAGGTACATTTATAATGGACTGATTTAAAATATAATTTAAGTGCCAGGTTCAAAAATTTAAGGAGGGAGGCTAGGGGCACTGCAATGACAGGTGGGTATCTTCTTGTTCATACTGGTAAACAAGAGGAATAAATGACTGTCAATCAAAAAAGTAGGGCTCTCTGTACTAGCATTTTTAGGAAACCATTGCCATTAACAAGGATTTTAAACAAGCCTTAAACTGGGAGACTTAAATGCACATACACTAAGCCCAAAATGTACAATTGAACTGCTTCATATGTGGGCACTTAACGAAGAATGCTCTAGAGTGAATAGTGCTTAATTTAACAGTGGTTAATGAGACGCCAGTGTGTGACAGATACCTGTGCCTTTCTTAAGAGCCCCCCGCTTACTGATTCTCAAATCAGTAAGGCCTCCCAAAGTTCTGGGATTACAGGTGTGAGCCACTGCACCCAGCCATGAGCATGGTTTTGACTGAGCAAAAATTCCTTTGAAGGTAGAGAGTAGCATGACAGATACCAGAGGCTGGAAATGGTGTGGTTGAGGGAGGGATGAAGAGAGACTGGTTAATGGATACAAACATACAGTTAGATAGAAGGAATATGACCTAATGTTCAAAGCAGAGTAGGGTGACTATAGTTAATAACAATCTATTGTATATTTCAAAATATCTAGAAGAGAGGACTTGAAATATTCCCAATGCAAAGAAGTGGCAACTACTTGAGTTGATGGATACTGCTAAATATCCTGATTTGATCATTACACACTATATGCCTATAACAAAATATCACTTGTAGCTCATAAACATGTACAAATATCATGTATCAGTTTTAAAAATAAAGATGTTCAATTACAGAAAAAGAAAAATTCACTTGAGTTCAGCCCATCTGAAACATTAAGTTGGGTGTGATGAACCATTTTCCTATCACGTTTTTCTGTTTAAACTACTGGAAAAGATTTTCCCTCGCTTGACATACTTATATTAAGTCTGCCTTGATTCTATTTCTCATTATCCTGTAATAAATACAATGTAGTTCCAATGCAATCATAAACCTAAGTGCAAATAAAGACATCACCTTATCCATTGCTGTGTAACATTATCCATTGCTTTGTAACACCACAATACTCAGGGGCTTAAGACAGCAATAATCATTTGTTCCCTCTCATGGTTTCATTGGGTCAGGAATTCAGGAGTGACTTAGCTGGGTGGTTCTGGCTTGGGGTCTTTTATTAGGCAAGGGTCAGATGGCAGGTGATGCAGAAGTCACCTCAAAGTCGTTATCACTCACATGCCTGGAAGCTGGGGTGGGAAGATTTGGACTGGAGCTCCTCTGGCTGTCTCTATGCAGTCTGTCCTGGTGGTCTGTGCAGCACAGCTGCTTCAGGAAATATAGATTTCATATAGTGGCTTGGGGCTCCCCAGGTGCATACCCCCTGGGAAAACCAGGTAGAAACCCTGTCACTATTTCTAATCTGGTCTTGGAAGTTACACAACACCATGTCTGCCTCATTCTATTCATTAGAAGCAAATCAGGAAGTCCTGCCTGCATTCAAGGGATGGGAAATTAGACCCCACCTTTGGAGCGGACAGGTAGGAGAGAATTTGCAATATGTTTGAAAACTGTCATGCATTTTGAAATCGGGTGGCTATGTTCAATTTTAGGATGTCCTTCTGCATGATTCAGTATATGCTTATATCTCTTTCCAAAGTCATAGGGAACTCACAGAACCCTAAGGAAAGGTAAGCCAGACTTCAATGGTGTGAGGACTCCAGTCTGAGAAAAAAATCAGTTACATACCTATTACAATAACTAATTTTTCTATAACATAGAATAGAGGTTTTAAATCATGGTGTAGGAGAGAATGCACTTAAGAAATAGGAAGAGAAGACAAAACAAACTGGAAAAGAGTATTCTGTGAATTGGTAAAGCAGAAGAACTTGATGTGTATGTATAGTTGACTTTATGCTTTTTCAAGTGCCTTTTCCATATATTCTAATGATAGTGAAGAAGTCTACTCCATAAATAGCCAGGGCTTGATGCTAAAATCTTGCAGAGTTCACTGATTACTCAGGAAATAATCACTCTGAAACAAAACACTCTGCTAGGCACAGAGGCTATAAGTAAGAGTGATGGAGTCTCAGCCCTCATGGGTATTATGGGACTAGATGGAGAACCAGGCATTAACCAAATAATCACAAATGTAATAAAACCTATAGAAGAGAAGCCACAATGTGCTGAGGGAATGCTCACTTAGTCTGGAAGGAGGGGCTGGAACAGGGAATGGAATGTAAGCTAACATCCAGAGAATGAGAAGGAGATCAACAGATATAGATGATGTAGGTGAGTTTTCTCGCTTTTCCTGCATTTGCATTTGACCATTGCACATTAAATATCTCTTGCTTTAAACATTGTACAAGAAAGTGTGGCTACCATGGAAATAGATTTATGGTTCATTAAAGAATGTTGTTGATGGTTGGTATACAAATATTGGTTCATATTTGAGGATTAGTTGGTGATCTATAAAACCTGGTAAATTCATCTCCCCTGGTGAGACGTGGTTTAATGGGAACACATACTGAAGTGGCCTGAGTCAGGCCTCTGCAAACTCTCTGATATGTTTTGCTCTGTGTCTCCACCCCAATCTCATGTTGAATTGTAATTTTCAGTGTTTGGGGAGGGACCTGGTGGGAGGTGACTGGATCATGGGGGTGGATTTCCCCTTCACTGTTCTCATGATAGTGAGTTCCCACAAGATCTGATAGTTTAAAAGTATGTGATACTTCCCTCTTCACTCTCTCTCCTGCCACTATGGTAAGATGGTAAGATGCATTTCCTTCCCCTTTGCCCTCAGCCATGATTGTAAGTTTCCTAAGACCTCCAAGTTATGCTTCCTGTTCAGTCTGCAGTACTGTGAGTCAATTAAACCTCTTTCTTCACACACTGGGAGCAGTGGGGGGTGGGCTAGGGGAGGGACAGCAGGGGGTGGGGAGGGTGGGGAAGGATAAATGAGGAGAAATGCCAGCTATAGATGAAGGGGGAATAGAGGCAGCAAACCCAGCCGGTTATGCATGCACCTATGCAACAACCCTGCATGACCTGCACGTGTACCCCAGAACCTAACATAAAATAAATTTAAAAAATAAAACCTCTTTCTTCGTAAATTACCCAGTCTCAGATAGTTCTTCATAGCAGTGTGAAAACTGACCAATATAAATCATCTTATGAAGGCAAACCATTAGGCTCTAGTTGGTTTCAGATGGGCTGTCAGAACACACTTGACTCACAGTGGGCAGTTTATGCATTAGGGCCCCTCTCTTCCACAAGCAATTCATTTCTCCATCTCTGCAGCTGGTCCATTTTGATCTCTAGTCACTGGCAGAGCTGATATGTGTTTCTACTTCCCACTGACTTTGAAAGAAACCTTGCGCTGCATGTCCCTGTGGCTTGCAAGCTTTCCTGTCCTTGTATTTCCCACTTGTCAGTTTAGCTCCCGTGACTTGAGGGATGGTTCTGCCATCCAGAAAGAAATAAGGAAGGTGAGAAAGACAAGACCTATCTTGCCTTCCATAGACAAATCAGACACCCTGAACTTTTCCTCTCTGCAGGGAGGGCATCTTTTAACCTAACACCTTTGAACGCTGCCTGGAAAAGGGTGGAAAGGCCTCCAGAGTCCCTGAATGTCAGAGATGAACTTTCCCCACTCTGGCCTTTCCCTGTTGTCTTGGGCACAGTTAGCATGATCAGCCTTTGTCTACCTCTCATATTTGAGATAACAATGTTAATGACTGAGATGTGGCCTGCAATTCACCCATGACATTCCCATAATCTGTGCTGGCTTTTGAACTAATGAAGGACTCATATTAAAAATACTTAACTGAAACAGCAGAAGTGTTGACTACTCAGAGTTGATGCTGGCCATCAGGAAGGAGCAGGGTCCTGGGGGCCCCTGGCAATGCTAAACATTACCCTTTAATTGATAAATTGTGGAGATGTCAGGAATCCTGAGGGGAGAGGGAGATAGTCTCAGGACAGTGCAGTTTGCTAACTGGTCTGGAAATATTTTAGAACTTTAATACCTGTGCATCTTTACTGGGGATGCCTGTTGAATAACTGAATATGTGGTGTGGTGCACATATATCCTAACACAATAGGGTGTGTGCAGAGAAAGAATTGGAGGACCAGGACCAGATTTCATCACCCAGTACTTTAACTTGCTGTGTGACTTTGGGGAAGTCATATCATTCCCTGTCCCTCAGCTTTCCCATCATGCAAAGTGAGGTTGAGGCTTCTTCCCAGCTGTAACATTAATTTTCACGATTCTAAAGCCATGATCCAGGCACTGTTTTTATTCGATACAAAGAACAGTAAATATTGTGATTGAGCACCTGGGTCCTGCTACTTGGTCTGAGCCCTGCTGAGTGATCCAGGGCAATCTCTGTAAGTTTTCTAGGCCTCATTTGACCTACCACACAGGGTTGTGATGGGGGTTAGAGGGGCTGAGGCCAGAAAAGTACGCAGTACCTTGCTTGGTCCATTGACACATAATAGGTGTTAGTTCTTACTAGATTTAATGGCTAGAGTGGGATCAAGAGATGCAGAACATTGTTCTTCATCTTTCAAACCCATCCATGAATGCTGAGGTTATTTTTCCAGGGCAAGCTGCCCTAGCTCCTGAGTTTCAGTCCAGGTGTTAATGGAACATTGAGACTGAGGAGGAGCCATGGCATCGGGCCATGTCCTTGGAGCATGTGCCAGGCATGGCCCAAGGACCTATTCTCTGATGTCTCAATCTGTTCAGCAGGACTCTACCCCCTGCAAACTCTGTCTAAGCCACAAAATGCTTTTGAATTCATGGTGTAGTGAGGTGTTTAGCAAAGAATTCTGCCTTTTTTTGGAATTTGGAAGTGGTATTTCTAGGGCTCTCCATGTCAGATGTTCTCTTTGTCCATTCAGAGGTGTGATTAGACCAAGAAGTGGTTGAGGCTCTTGACAGACCATCTCCCAGTTAGAATTTTCCTACTAAATTCTAATCTGAAGGGCATCAGCATGTAAAAGAACAGTAGAAACTCAGAATTTCAATATAAGGGAGAATAAATGGACACATTGGTAAATTATAATTTGTTGTAAGGTAATTGAAGTCCTAGGAATTTAGTGGCTCATGTTGTTCAAGGGCCCAAGAAATGTGTTGACTTTAGACTTCGCCAGTTTCAGAACTCTAGGCTCGTATTTTACTAATTTATTAATCCCAGCCAAAAAAGAACACTTCACATCATTCCAGCAAAATCTCAGGGGGAATTCTCGTGGGTCCAACTTGAGTTATGTATCCTTCTCTGATCCTACTGAGAGCAAAGGGAAACAGTGCTCTGAGTAGCTGAGCTGAGGCCACAGACCATCTCCTTGGGATAATATGGCTGAATAGATGCAAATCCAGCAGCTCTCCAGGGAAAAAAGGAAGTTTTAAAATGAATTATTAAGTTCTGACTTCTCATACTAAGAATAGGGGAAAGGCTGGTAGCCCCAAAGAAAATTGGAGGGTTTGTTCCTAAAGAAGTCAGTCAAAACCAACAGATCCCATTACAAGCAAGGGTTGAGAATGAAGGAAGCCATCAACACATACAGTCCCACCGAAAAAATGGGTATCTGGGAACTAGCAAAACAGTTGGATAAATCTGGTGTTGATTTTAACATATAACCTTTCTGTGTTCTTTTTCTTACAGCAAAGTCTTCAAGGTTCATTCATTCAGCAAGCCCCTGTCCAGCCTTTACTGTGTGCTGAGTGAGAAGCTGGGGATAAGGAAAGAGCAAGACTCCCAAGAAACTCATGTCTGGCTGAAAGCCAAAACATGTCACAACTTTGCTATATTTCTCTCCAACAAGGATTTGTATATGTTTGCCTTCTCCTCAAGTAGCACCTGGACCTGCTCCTTTCACTTCGAACGCTAAGGGCTCACTCTTCAAGTTTCGTTATGAAACAGGGTGTACCATCAGAGACGCAGGTAAGAAACCTGAACTGCATGGCCTCACATAAACCCCACCACACCTCTGTCCTGGGCTCCTTCCCTGCAACAGGTGTAGAGACAAAAGGCTCATTGTCCTTTGGAGCCTATAGGATAAACAGAAAGAACATGTCCTTGCCGGTTAATCTGCCGGTGATAAAGAGTATTGTTTTAACTCTTGCCATCTTCACGTTCCAAGGGATGAATTCTATTGTGACACAAAGTCTACTTTGTCTTTGCAGCCCACTGAGATGTTTAAGTTGGCCTTTCGTGTATTCCTTGGTTGTCACAGTCGGAGCAATGAGTTGTTATAATGTGTTGAGAGAATCTTTCCCCCTCAACAAGGAAACCATCATCTACAGAGAGGCTATGATACTGAGAAATAATGTGCTTCTCTTCTGCTTTAATTTTTTTAATTAAGAATTTTATTATTTGAGCAGTTATAGGTTTAGAGAAAAATTGAGGGAAAAGTACAGAGGGTTCTCATCTACTCTTTCACTCCTTCCATCTCTGTTTCCATACATTTGTTTCAATTGATGAGCCAACAGTCACACATAGGTTATTAACTAAAGTTCACAGTTGATATTAGGCTTTATTCTTTGCTTCTACATTCTATCAGTTTTGTCAAATATATAATTACCTGTATTCTCCATTATACTACGATCACTGCCTTAAAAATCTCCTGTGCTCCTCTTATTCATCCCTCTCTCCTACCCTGCAGGGAACCACTGATTTTTTTTTACTGTCTCCAGTTTTGCCTTTTTCAGAATGTGACATAGTTGGGGGTCATATAGTATGTAGCCTTTTCAGATGGATGTCTTTCACATAGCAATATGCATTGAACTTTCTTCCATGTCTTTGTGCGGCTCAATAGCTCATTTCTTTTTGTTGCTTAAGAGCGTCTGCTTAATTTTTAAAATGTTTAATCTAAGAAAGCAGTACAGTCCAGGTGCAGTGGCTCAAAGCCTATAGTCTCAGCACTCTGGGAAGCTGAGGTGGGTGGATAACTTGAGCTCAGGAGTTTGAGAACAGCCTGGGTGACATGGCAAAAACCTGTCTCTATAAAAAATACAAAAGTTAGCTGGAAATGCTAGTGCATGCCTGTTGTCCCAGTTACTCAGGAGACTGCTGTGGGAGGACTGCTTGAGCCCAGGAGCTAGAGGCTGTAGTGAGCCATGATTGTGCCACTGCACTCCAGCCTGGGTGACAGAGTAAGATCCTGTCTCAGAAAAAAAAGGCGGTATAGTTGTCCCCACCCCTCATCTCCTCCTTTATGGGTATTTTCCTAATTATGAGATTACCTATGTTTTAAAAGGTGGCTTACTGTATGCATTGAGAGAATTAAGTAACATTTCAGACCAGTTCCAAGTACCTTTTGCAAAGCTAGAGAAAAAAAAAGTGAATTCTAATATCTCAATCACAGCCTAAACGAGAAGGTCTGTTTGGGCTGCAGGCAACACTGGTGTTCTTGCCAATTTTACCCAGAAGAATTTATATTCCTATAATTAGTGTTTCCTCCAAAATTAATGATCTTCTGATTGATTCGTTTTTTTCCTAGCAGCACTGGAGGTCCCACTTACCCAGACAGCAAGAACATTTGCTCCTAATACATGAGTCAAATGTTTTTCTTTCTTTTTTACATTTCCAAAACAGAATGCCCTGCAGGAAGAATGGGATGGCAGTGGAGGAGTTCCCACCTCATGTATGGTGTAATGTAGGAGGCAGGGATATGTGATAGTCATGAAAGATGCAGGCTTCAGAATTAAAGGAGTGAAGTCATTGTCCCTGCATATGCTCTACTAGCTGAGTGTCCTTCAGGTTATTTCTCCTCTCTCAGACTCAGTGGACTGTTTCCTAAAGTACAACTCATAACAGGCTCCACCTGGTAAGACCATCAGGAAGTTGGAAGATCAGTCACCTAGAGAGCAATAATCACAGTCTCAACTACAAAACACCTCCTCCAACATGATGCAAGCCACACAGGGCATTTGGCCTGCATATAAAGGAGATGCTGAGGACAGTGTAGATGCTCATTAAATTAGTCCTGACTGATCAAGGTGTGAAAGAGCAGGTCAGTCTTATCATATGTGGGCTCTTAGAGAACACAGAGCTGTAGAAGGAAGCTGACTTAATTAGGGTCAAGCATGGCAGAGGAGATTAGGAACCATGTGCAATCTAATGGAACCACAGGTAGCACCTCCAGTACCTTTCCCTTTTGGCTCTGCCTCTGCTGAGACAGGGCCATGGCTAGTAAATCACATTCTTCTCTTTGCCACTCTCAAAAAGTCCATTTCCTGAGCAAGGATATGCTTTGATAAGGTCATTAGTGGTCAACACAGTTCCCAAGTTTAGTGAGCAATTACTTTTGGATAAAACTGAAGGGTACAAAATCACTCTCTCTTGCCCTCTCCTTATCCTACTTCTCACTTCCAATAAGATGACTTATCTAATAATTACAAAGACCTCAATTGTGGATGAAATCCATAACCTACATAACATGAGAGCTAGCTGTACACCCTTGGCATCACTTTTTATCCTACTTTTACTTTTTACTGACTTTCATTTACTGAACAAAGCCTCCTTTGCCAAAGGCAGGGTAAATAAACTCAGTCACATCCTGTCTTCCTTACATCTTTGTTTATCCATAAACTGTCGAAGATAGAGATGAAAATCCACTAAAGCATGTTTGAAGCGATTACAGGAAGGCCAAATAAAATGGGAATGGAAAAGCTTGATGTTAAGGGAAGATACCACCTAAAATGATACTGAGCTGACTCATGTAATGACATGAAAAAAATTAAAAGATAAACAAAAGATGACTGACTGCTGCAAATAGGAATGTGTGTAAAGAAGCAGTAATGAAAAAGGCATTAACAGCAGTATAAGAATGTGCCTGTATAGTTAATGGGAAGAAGATAAAACTTAGCGATTAAGAGCACAGATTAGGAATGAGAATAAATTTCCAATCTGGCTCCACCTTTTGCCTTTTTACATTTAACTGGACAACTCAATTAACCATGCCAAACCTCAATTTCCACATGTGTAAAATGGGATAAATTTTACTTTATCTTTCTCAGAGTATTCTTTTTTGAAGATTTCATGACATGAAACATCTAAAAAGTACTTAGTATTTGGCTCAGGTAGATTTTCATTGAGAGTTAGCTCTTATCTTTAATATGTTGGTAAGGATCTTGAGCCAAGAGGTATAGAGCATAGAGCACTATGCAAAATTAACCTCTATTAAATTTTTTTTTTCCTCCAGAGCACCCTGGGTGGTTAAGGTTCTGCTGAAAACAGTTTGGGAAATGCTGCTTTAAAGAAACAGAACTTAAATCTTTGGGGGAAAGGGGCTGTCTTGAATAGAAAATTAGGAGTTTGAAAGTGGTGGCTATTCCTGTAACTTTGGGGCATGACATGTGGGGACAAGACTGATTGCAGCATCAGTACAGTCCTCATTTCTATGGAGAATCAGATTACATTTATATCATTGCTACTTAACAGTAGCTTTTCTGGGACCTGACTAAAACAAAGACTCCCTGCCCAAGTCGGTTGCAAACTCTGCAAAGGAAACGTCTTCTTTTTTGACGTGTATCCAGGTGTGAGTCAAAATAGCCAGTGTAAGAATGCATGTTCGCTCATTCTGCTTTCTAGCGTAATTTCACAAAGTCCTTGACTCTGACAACATGCAGCTCTCTGGAGGGATGCTCTGAAGACAAAGCAGGATAGCACACACACCTGCAACGTCTTTTGCCTAAGTCACTATAGTCTTTAAGAAGTAAAGGGCCCTAGTCTTTGCTTTTTTAACACCCAAGATAATGTCCAGCCGAGTTAGTAATTATACTTCTGTAACCTATACCCAGATGTCCTCTCACACCCAAACCTTGCCATAATTTCACACGTACTGAATATTTACCACCCATATGTAAACTAAATTGAAATACTGTCCTATTATGAACTGAATTAATACCCAGGCTCAGTCTATAGCCCTTGTAAGACTTCTGAATAAAACTCTAATTCTTTTTTTTTTTTTTTTTGAGACGGAGTTTCGCTCTTGTTACCCAGGCTGGAGTGCAATGGCACGATCTCGGCTCACCGCAACCTCCACCTCCTGGGTTCAGGCAATTCTCCTGCCTCAGCCTCCTGAGTAGCTGGGATTACAGGCACGCGCCACCATGCCCAGCTAATTTTTTGTATTTTTAGTAGAAATGGGGTTTCACCAAGTTGACCAGGATGGTCTCGATCTCTTGACCTCGTGATCCACCAGCCTCGGCATCCCAAAGCGCTGGGATTACAGGCCTGAGCCACCACGCTCGGCCTAAAACTCTAATTCTTTAAAAGCTCGACTTTCTCCTTTCGGCAATAGGCAGCAGACCTCTGTCTTCTCTACTCTACTGCTGGGTCAGACTTTCCCCTTGTGTCCCATGAGCATAGAATCCATCGCCTTCCCCCTAGGGAGGTACTATGAGCCTGGAAGAAGCATTTTGAGCTTCTCTGGGGAAGAGTAAGCTGAATGCAAGGTTATGGGTATTTTATGATCTGTTACAGATGGATAATTCAAGGTGCAGGCTCACAGCTTGATTTTTATTTTTTTTAAATGAAGGTAGCTTAGCAGTGAAACTCATTTTCCACAGCTCCCAAAGTGGTATTGCAATAAATCTGTGAATTTAATCAGCCTCCTCTGTTGAGACAATCTCTGCTAATTGGGTTCTTGTGAGGGATAATGGACATGATGACAAAAATACTTCATCTATGGAAAGGAAGCCAGAATTTCATCAATAATACTGATAATAAAGATTTCATCCTCCAAAGAAATGGAGCACAGGCCTCCAGTGCAACCCCCAGCACCGGCTCACCCTGTGTTAGGAAATATTTGCCTCTCAGGTGATGATTCTGTCTCTGTGCTTTCTGCTGAACGGCAGGAAAATTAAAACCATGAAATGCAACTGTCTCCAGGTCCATATTGGCCAAACAACTCCGCGAACTACTAAGTGGGTTTCTAGAAGTATTCCAGAGGATTGCGATGGAGTCATGGGGAACTGCATTATGAAGATAACAAAGCTAGAACACTCAATTCAAACTCTATGATTTTGTTTCATTTCCCTGTCTCTGGTAGGAAATTCCCACTCTCCTCTGTCATTCCTGGCGGTTACAGTGGGGCTTAGAGGGGCCCCCTGTCAGGAATGTAACACACACAGCTGACGGCTGTCAGCTGACAACACAACCTGGTGAGGACAGGGGGTATTGGAACTAGATGCCACCTGCTCCTCAACTGTTGGACAAATAAGACCTCCAGATCTGGCTTTGTCTGTCCTAGGTAGGTGAGGTGGAGAGAGAGAAACAGACAGCATCCTTGGAGGCTGACCTTTTCAAGCTGCTTATTCTATTTAAAGGATTTGGAGAGCAATGGCAGATGCATCCTAGGTTTTTCTATCCTGGAAAATGAGAGAAGCAAAGCATGGTAATTGAATTAGAAGAAGGGAAAAAAAGAATTTTAGAAGGCTGTCATCTGTCCCAGCCCCACCCAACTTAGCCTGACATTTTTTCTACCCTCTTTATTCTTTGTACAAAAACATCCTTGACACATTCTCTCATGCCTCATGGTTGGGCACTGACGGTCAACAGATCACTTTGGTGATTAACACAGAAACTCACCTGTGGTCAGCAGCCACCAGACCAAAAATGGAGGAAGAACTGTGAAAAATATCGTCTTCCCTGCAAAAAGTGCCACAAACACTCACTGGTACAACAAAGAGCTAGTGTGTTTCAGCTCCTTAGCCTCAGGCCTGCACCAGCCTGTGAATAGGGACACTGATGGGGCAGAAATGTGCTACAATCCCAGCTTCCCTTATTTCAGTCCCAAGTTGTGGTTTTTCCATTTCCTTCCACTGGACAGCTTTGGTATGAATTGCTCCCAAAACCAACAGTAAAATTTAACCTCCATACCTTGCAGGAAAAGAAGATCCTCATCTTTTCGGGGAATTTGCTTTTGGTGCAAGTCTTACTGACCTTCTTGGCACGCCTCTCCTGTACACAGAAGCTGTGGGCCTTTCCAGATGATGCTCTCACATACACCAGAGGCTCCCAACAAAGTGGGTCACTGGACAAGAAGCATCAGCCACACCTGAGAATTCACTAGAAATGCAAACTCCCAGTCTCACACAGCCCTACTAAATCTGAAGCCTCAGGGATTTGGCCCAGCAACCTGTGTTTATAACAAGCCTCCAGGCAATTCCAATGCACACTTAGTTTTGGGAACCACTGATACAGGCTGATCACTTCTCCATTGGGCCTCACTCTTTCTTGTGTATTTGGTCTTTCTGTTCTTTCCATTCAGCATGCTTCCTCCTTCTGTATCTGGCAGACTCCTATTCAGTCTTTAAAGCCTTCCAAAAATACCCTCCTATTTGTAAGCATCCTCTGACACCATCCTCTCCACTTAAGCAGAATGAACTGCCACTTTATTTCAATCTGTTTTTCATACTAGGCTGAGAGAGTGAGAAAATATCTAATTCAGCAAATATTTTATACAAATTATCACAGGAAACCATCATTCTCAGCAAACTGACACAAGAACAGAAAATCAAACACCACATGTTCTCACTCATAGGCGGGTGTTGAACAATGAGAACACATGGACACAGGGAGGGGAGCTTCTCTGATAAAGCAGTCCGAATATGATGGCAAGGAGGTGGTTTATTGGGATGGGCATCACACACTGGGGTCTGTTGGGGAGAAATAGGGGAGGGACAGTGGGGGGGGAGTTGGGGAGAGATAGCATGGGAAGAGATGCCAGATATAGGTGATGGGGAGGAAGGCAGCAAATCACACTGCCATGTGTGTACCTATGCAACAATCTTGCATGCTCTTCACATGTACCTCAAAACCTAAAATGCAATAAAAAAATAACATTAAAAAAAATTATCACAGGTCTACCATTGGGTTAGTTTCAGTGATGCCAAAATAGAATAACAAACTTTTATTAAAAGGCGGGACAGTCCCATATTTGCCTAATTCATCATTACGTGTCAAGTGAGATTTCAAATCCCTGACTTAAAGCCTCCCTCCTGACGTATACTAGCTGTGTAACCTTGGGCAATTGAACCTCTTTAAATCTCATGCATAGCAAAGAAATGCTGATAATATTTCCATGTTCCATCATCATCATCGTCATCATCATCATCACGTCCTTAGCAACTTGCACTGTGCCTGATACAGAGAACATGGACATAAGTGTAAACATTTTTTAAAAGATTGGAGTTCTGGACTGATCTCCTATACTTGTAGAACTTCACACTTACCTTAAGCAAATCTGACTTTACAGGAAATGTTTCATAAAACATGCAAAAAGGTGCAGAGAACTTTTGTATTGCCTCCCTAATTTGCCCAGTGCAAGGGTGATTGATGTTGAGAATGCTGCCTGAGTTATTTCTGGTTGTGAGGTCTGTTCACTCCCCCATCCACTCTCACCACTTTTAAATTATGACTCTGGTTTGTAAACTTAGTTTCACATGAGATTTACCTGGGAAGCTTGAAAAGCAAATCCTGATGCCTGTGTCTTGCCCCGAGTTAGATGTATTAATAATTAACAAGGGGAATGGCTTGCGGGGGTGGGATCCCCAGGTGATTCCAATGTCCAGCCACAGATTTTAACCATTGGGTTAGAAAACCTACAGGGAGACTCAACTGTGGCTCAGGATGAAAAGTTACATAAATCAACAGGTCTTGCTATTTTTGATAAAATTAAAGTATGATGAGCCTGCTGGTGGTGGTGTGATCATACTGAAACAACTGAAGTGTTCACAGAAATGTTTTAACTAGTGTAACATTCCAGATGGTTAGGACTTCTGGAATCACCTAGGCATAGAATGATGCCTAAGTCAGCGAGCACCTACATTAGCATGTGGCTGATTTTTGTAGCTGCTAAACTATACTTAACTTTCCGTTTTGTTTTTCAGTCTACATAGCTCACCCCTCTTGCCCTCGCCAAGCAAACTAACTTCATTCATCAACAATGAACCAAAGGACTGTAGGATTCCCTTCCTGTCAGCTTAGACTTTTAGTTTCTGAAACACCACTGTCTGTAGAAGCAAGGCCAACAGACATCTTGAGACTGGTATTCTCTCTTGGCTGCAATTTAGAGATTGTCTGTGAAGACTGGCGCCAAGAACTCCATGGATTAAGCCTCCTTTTCTGGCTCCCCATCAATCTCTCCAAGTGTTTCCCCCTTTTTGACCTTGCTTCTCTGATAAAGCAGTCTGAATATGATGGCAAGGAGGTGGCTTATTGGGATGGGGCTCCAGTGCCACCAGAGCAAGGCTCAAACCTTTGACTATGAGCTACAGTCATTCTTTTCCTGAACTCTGGTTAGGACCATTAATGACATGTCTGGCTAGCAGAAAAGAGAGTTTATTTCAATCATAATTATATAGGAGAGACCATCCTGGCTTTTAAAATGTGAATAATGCTCAAATTATTGGGGAGCTAATAAATAAACAATAAACAAGTCTATGGTAGACTTTATGTTGAAAAGAAAATTCCCTTAAACACTGCTTCAAGGACAGCAGCTGCTTTGATAGTCAAACTTTTTGAAGTCATGTTTTCAGATAAGTACTAGCTCAGTCTCTTTTTTTCCTTTTCTGCTTTTCCTGTGCTCTTTCCCCATTTCTTCTTTTCTTTTCCAATCAGCATTTTCAGGGGCAAGGAAAATATATCATGGCACCCTCAGCAGAGAAGTGAAAAGGGGACAGGAAGGACAATCAACCCTCCTTGGCAGTTGCCTGCATGCCAGGTGCATTGTGTCACAGATTCTTCTTTAATCCACACAAAACCCCATGAAGGGATATTATATGCCTACTTTTTTTTTTTTTTTTTTTTTTTTGAGGAAAACCCGGCTCAGATTATAAAATGCAATTTTGCTAAGGAAGCATAGCTAGCCAACATGAGAGCCAGGATTCAAATTCTGAGGTATATAATTCCAAAGTCCAATTTCTTTACATGACACTAAGATGGCTGGTAACTGCCCTCTTCCAACCAATCAGTGATACTCTGATGTATCTACAGATGGGTCAAAGGTCACTTGGGCCCCTTGGGTCACTAGCTTAGACTAGACCATCAGGACAGCTCTAATTTCAGTTTTGATCTCTATCTTGTACCCTAACTCCCATCATCATCTTCTTAACAAGTGTCCATGCCTGTAATCCTGGGAGAACGAGAATGCATATGAAAGGTTATGGGTGGGATCTCCACGACCACATGGGAAGACCCACATAGGGGTTGAGGCTAATTCTATAGATTTAGCAGCTCCTTTATTTCTCAGAGCAGGCATTTCCCACATCTGTAGGAGATGGAAGGGAGAGATTCAGAGAAAGAGGAGTCCCAGGCAAGCAAGAAGCTGTGGGAGAATGTGCAGCAATCAATTCAAATGCCATTTGCTCATCATCGACTCTCCAACTCAGGTCTTACCAGGCCAATGCAGGGATGGGAGGAAACACCCAATTTAGTGAAGTGTTTTGCTTCTGACCAGGCACATTTCTACCCCTGGGAGGTGAGGACATTGCAGCAAATGGAATTTTGAAGTCAGGCCCCACAGATATGTCTAAGATAGAACACAGGAAAATGAACAATTCTTCAGAACCCTTGAAGTTCTTGTGTATCATTACACAATGATAGATGTGCTCTACCATTCACGCATGGGAATAAATCCTAAAAATAATAACCTTTTCATTAGAAAGCTAGACTATAATTTTACCAAGGGTCAAATGGATACCATGCATATTTTTATAAATCTCTGTGGGCTGTTGGACCACTGGTTTGGTGTTATAATAGGGGAAGGGTTTTTGCTTTATTTTTCTCTCTTCTTTCTGAGGTTGTGGTGGACAAACAGGAATTCAATTTTTGCAACTCTAAAATGACACCCCTACTTCATGGTTTGGGGCTGTATTTCTGGGATCGGGCACAGATGGTGTTTCTGTCTCCTCCAGAGAATATTTTTGGATGTAAAGTTTCTGAAATAAATTATTCAACTGAGGCCAAAATAGTCTCTGGAAAATAATCATATGTGAATACAAAATAAGAGCAGTCTGGCGGGGGCTGAGAAAAAAATGCAGCTGGTTTTTTGAAATGGTAATATTTGTATTAGGAATAGAATGAGACCTGAAATTGTGGAAGTAAGTGCTGTTTTACTCAGAAAATTTTATTCAGAAAAATCTTTTCTTTTTTTCCTTTCTTTCCTCTCTCTCTCCCTTTCTCTCTCTCTCATTAAGATAGTGAAGAGTAGTTAGTACTTCTGAAACTCTAATGAGCATATGAATTACCTGTGGATTTTGTTAAAAGGAGCTTTGACTTCAGAGGTCTATAGATTCTTCATTTCCAACAAGCTTCTGGGTTTGGCTACTGTTACTGGTCTGCAGATCACACTTTGAGTGACAAGTGCTGGAGGAATTTCAGATAAATTATCTAATGGAGTAAAGCTATGCTTTGCCAATCTAGTAAATTAATTATTTCATTTTTCTTTTAATAGGTATTTACTGAAATCTGCTTTGTGCTGGACAACGTGCCAGGTGTTGGGGATTAAATGATGAGCAGACAGACCCTGTGCTTGTCTTTATTGAGCTTAGAGCCTAGTACATATGACAAACTTTAATCAAATCATCATATATTTAAATATTAAAGCTGTAGGAAATCCAATAAAGAAGGAGTACAGATGCTATGAGATCTTAAAATAGGTGTCTTCATCAGAGGGCTGGAAAAGTTTCCCTGAGGAAGGGGTATTAAGCTATGAAGAAAATAACAGGAATCATGATTATTGTCATAATGAGCAGCTAGTCGTGATTTGAACATTTCTTTTAGGCCAGTACTAGGTATATATCTGTCTATTAGCTCATTGAATTCTCACAGCAACCTCGTAAGGTAGGCGCTGTTGTTATCCAATGTTATAGTAGACGGACCTGAGACTCAGAGAGCTTGCATGAGGTCACACAGCCAGCACACAGCAAATTCATGACCCAAACACAGATCCACTTAGCTGCTTCCAGTTATCATTCAGGACTTTAACCAGAAAGACTGCTGAATCAACTGTATCGGCTACTTCGTTTCCTGTTTAAACAGCAGCCATATTGGGGTGTGTTCCACTCCTGCTGCTGTGATGTAGCAGTGAAGGCTCTGGGCAGGAATCAGGAACCAGGACTTTGGACCCTAGCTTTGCCGGTAACTTGCTGGGGGGTCGGACAGTGGTCACAATTGTGACTACTTTTCAAGTACTTTCTGTCTGCCGGATACTTTGCTAAGGCTTAACAAATGATTATCTCAAATTTTTAAGATAATTTTGCAAGATCAGAGTTATATATTAATATCTGCATTTTACTGGTGGGGCAACGAAACTTGGAGAAGGAAAAGTGACAAAATTCATAAAAGGTAGGGCATGGGTTTGAGAGGCTGTTTAGCGTAGTGCACCAGTTCTCAAAGTGTGGTTTGCAGGCCTTTTCAAGGGGCAGGTCATCAAAACTATTCTCATACTAACACTAAGATATTATTTACCTTTTTCTATTGTATTGACATTTGTAGTGATGACTCAAAAGCAATGGTGAGTAAAGCGGTCAATGTCTTAGCAAAATAATTTTTTGTTAGCGATGTTAATTGTACATGTTGAACTCGCTTTTTCCCTAGGTTTTTTTGTTTAGTTTGTTTTTTGAGACAGGGTCTCAGTCTGTTATCCAGGCTAGAGTGCAGTGCTGCATTCTCGGCTCACTGCAACCTCTGCCTCCCAAGCCCAGGTGATCCTCCCACCTCTCAGACTATTGAGTAGCTGGGACTACAGGAGTGCACCAGCACACCTGGCTAACTTGCTTATGCATTTTTTTTTTTTTTTTTGTAGAGGCAGGGTTTCTCCATGTTGCCTAGGTTGGTCTCTAACTCCTGGACTCCAGTGATCCTCTAACCTTGACCTCCCAAAGTGCTGAGATTACAGGTATGAGCCGCCAGGCCTGGCCAAGGATTTCTTATAAATACACTCACACAGATAAAGTTTCAGAAGATAAAAACACAACTGCAATTGGAAACTATTGCCTGGAAATGTATGATAGATCAATTATTATAAAGGCCTCTGGGACTGGGATCACACCCCAGAAGTAATTGTTGCCAATAAAATCATGAGAGCTTTCAAGCAGAAATTGGAATTTTGGAAAACTTGAATCTGATACCATGAGCTTGTCAACTTCCTAGTTCTTGATGCCCCTTTAAAATTAGGGTAGTGGTGACATTAACAGACTAGTTTTAAAAAAAATTGGGGGAGGTGAGAACTATAAATCTCAGTGAACCAGGCTCTTCCAAATATCCATTGTATAATGTTTAAAAATCATGCATGGGTAAATGAACTGCTGAAAATAAAAAATGGGCCCATGGATTTTGGGTTTGGAAAATTCATTGGTATGGTTTTTAAATTCCACATTACATCTAACCATTATGAAATATCACTTTTCAAGTTTTGTGTACAATTAAAGAAGAAATGCTACAATGATCTAAAAAAAAAAGCTATTAAACAGTTTCTCTCTTTTCCAATTATGTCTCTATGTGAAGTTGGATATTCTTCATCTACTTCAATCAAAACCATGTATCACAACAGAATGAAGACAGTACAGATATGATAATCAAGCTGTCTTCTGTTAATACAGACATTAAACATAAAACAGTGCTGCTTTTTGTACCAAATGTTTTTTTACTTTGGAAAATATAATTATTTCTGTTAAAAATGTGCTATTTATGTTAATATAGCTTACTGTTATTTTTAAATAAGTGAATGAAGAAATATTTTTAAACTTCTTAGTTTTAAGTTTGAATACAGTAAAATTAATAGGTATAAAACATATAAATAAAGCTCTTTGGGGTCCTCAATATTTCTTAAGGGTGTAAGGGGTTCCTCAAACCAAACACCCATCAATGACAGACTGGATAAAGAAAATGTAGCACATATACATCATGGAATACTATACAGCCATAAAAAGGATGAGTTCATGTCCTTTGCAGGGATATGGATGAGGCTAAAAACCATCATTCTCAGCAAACTTAACCCAGGAACAGAAAGCAAAACACTGCATGTTCTCACTCATAAGTGGGAGTTGAACAATGAGAACACATGGACACAGGGAGGGGAACATCACACATGGGGGACTGTCAGGGAGGGGAGGACTAGGGGAGGGATAGCATTAGGAAAAATACCTAATATAGATGATGGGGTGATGGATGCAGCCAACCACCATGGCACGTGTATACCTATGTAACAAAACTGCATGTTCTGCACTTGTATTCCGAACTTAAAGTACAATGGAAAAAAAATAGTGTAAGGGTTTCCTGAGACCAAAAAGTTTGAGGATCCTACCTAGTGCATGAGAACATGGGCTCTGGAGCCAGGCCTGCCTGGGTATATCCTATTATCTGTGGGTTTTTTTTTTTAACTTTTATTTTACATTTGGGGGTACATGTGCAGGTTTGTTATGTAGATAATAAAGTCATGTCATGCTGTACAGATTATTTTGTCACACAGGTACTAAGTCTATTAACCAATAGTTATTTTTTCTGTTCCTCTCCCTTCTCCCACCCTCCACCCTCAAGTAGGCTCCAGTGTCTGTTGTTTCCTTCTTTCGATTCATGAGTATTTGGTTTTCTGTTCCTGGATTAGGTTGCTAAGGATAATAACATCCAGCTCCATCCATGTTCCTGCAAAAGACATGATCTCATTCTTCTTTATGGCTGCATAGTGTTCCACGGTGTATGTGTACCATATTTTCTTTATCTAATCTGTTGTTGATGGGCATTTAGGAAGAGATGTTGGACCTTGAGCAAATTATCCCCACTTTATCTGCGTTAGTTTTAGGAGGAAAATAAAAACAGTAGTTCCTATATCCTAGGGGTGTTATGAATGATAAACAAGTGGTCACAGATCAGTTAGCTCTTGTCTAATTTGTGACTCAGTGTTCTTTCCACTAGATTCACTTTTCCAAGCTTTGCTTTCCATATTTCTGAGATTTTTGTTTTTTGAGACTAAGTCTCTATTGCCCAGGCTGGAGTGCAGTGGCACAGTCTTCGCTCTGCCTCCTCTACAACCTCTGCCTCCTGGGTTCAAGCAATTCTACCTCAGTGTCCTGAGTAGCTGGGATTACATGTGTGCACCATCACATGCAGGTAATTTTTGTATTTTAGTAGAGACGGGGTTTTGCCATGTTGATCAGGCTGGTCTCAAACTCATGACCTCAGGTGATCCACGTGCCTTAGCCTCCCAAAGTGTTGGTATTACAGGATTGAGTCATCATACCTAGTCATTTCTGAGACTTTTAAAAGCCTATTTACCTTAGCTATTACATGCTTCTGTAAATATATTCCCTCTGATTAAACAAATTTCAGATCAATATTCTGGCTAGAGATGGTGCCAGTATAGAAAACTCTATTTAGCCTCTGAAAGGAGTTTACTTGATTGTATGGACAAAGGAAGTCACTTTGAAATTATTCTTAGTCTGCCATAGATTTGCTCTTTTGATTTGAACTTAGGTATTTTTTAGAATTTTCTCTGATCGAGTATTTTGATTATGAAAGTTAGCAACAAGCATCCAGTTGCATTCAGCTTTCCAAGCAAATATTTACGGAGCCCCTTTTGTGCAATTGGCACAGTTCTAGGTGTGAGAATGAAACAGACAAAAGCAAACCACAGGAATGTATATTCTGGTGTGTGTATCATGAGAGAGACAAACAATGAACAAATAAGCAAAATATATAGTATTGGCTGAGAAGAAGGACAATGAAGAAAGATAAAGCAGGGAGAGGGGAGAGGCCTGGGCATGAATGAGGGCTGCAATTTCCCTTAGGACAGTCAGGAAACGCCTCACTACAGAGGTAATTTTGGAGTAAAGACCTGGAGAGAGTGAACCACGTGGATATCTGGGTAAGATAATTCCAAGAACAGGAAATCGCATCTATAAAGACATAACCAGTTCTGCCTGGCATGTCAGAGGAACAGCAAGGAGGCCAGTGTATGGCTGAATTGAGTGGGCAGGTGCAGAAGATGCGATCTAAGAGGTATGAAGTGCCACACCGCATCATATTGGCCTGGACACCCTGATTTGAAAGCCACTGGAGACTTCTGAGAAGTGATATTATCAGAGGGATCCTGGTGGTCAGTGTGGTGGCAGTGGAGATTGTGAGACATAGTCAGATTCTGGATCTATTTTGAAACTAGAGCCACCAATATTTGCTAACATATGGGATTTGGGGTTTGAAAAAACAGTGAAGTCTAGGATCATTCAAAAGCCTGGGTAACTGGAGGGATGAAATTCTAAGAACTGAGACCAGGAAGACTGAGGAAGGGGCAGGTTTCAGTGGAGGTATTAGAGAGAGGACCAGAGTTTAGATTTAAATATGTTCATTTTGGGGTGTTTACTAAGCATCTTCTCATATTCTCAAGGATGAACAAAATTAATAAAAATGGCCAGAATACTGCTAAAATTACTAAAAAAAAAAAAAAAAAAAGTGGCTACATTACTTTCTAGAAAAAGAAAGCCTGAAATCTTACATAAAAGAATTCTTTTTTTTTTTTTTTTTTGTACATCACTGCGGTGCTGTTCCAGAACTGAGCACCCTATGCCAGGTGCGGTCTTATTAAAGTTTTGGAAGAAAAGACTATCTGTTCTGAAACACAATGCCTCTGCTTGTGGAACTAAAAATAGCTCAGCTCTCAGCCCCCAGGGCACGCAGCTCTCTTAAGTGTCTGTCCACTGCATGTTCACATTGGTTTGACAAGCTTCCAAGGCTCACCTGTCCACTACTCATACCACATCTGGGTTTTTAGATCCATTTTAATTTTGCATAGCTCCTTTTGCCTTTTTCACAAATGTGACTTTCTCTACTTCATCCTTCCCTCTCACAGATGCTATTGTTGGGTATGTCTGCCTGATATATTATTGTCCTTAATAATAAAAACAGCATTTCCCAATTTAAGATCATCTGTAGAATTCATTAACGTGTTGTTTGCACTTTTATCTAGATATTTCAAAAGGATGTCAAATAATACGGATAATCATCTTACAATTCAAGTAAGGGAAAGGTCATCTTTATTTGGAGGAGAAAAAGGGGCCATGTGTTCTGTTATTTTCAATAGCTTATTTGCTCAGCAAACAGACAAGAAAAGGGGAGCAGGGATAGATTTTTTGATAAGAACGTTAATTCATTCGTGGGTTGGGAAGAATTGTTCAGAAGCTTAACTGTTCCCCTTCCACATTGTCCCACATATAATTTCAAAACAAAGACAAGCAGGAAATACAGATTTCATAACCTAAAATCTCTTTAGCTTCGTCAAATGCCAATAAGCAACTGCAATGGCAGAATAAAATACACTAATGTGTTTTGACACAATCGTTGTGCCCATTTCTCCTCAATGAGCCAGGCTGGGGATTTCCAACTTATAGAGGCAGAGAAAGGCTTTCAAGCCACCAGATGTGCCCCATGTGGATATCTGGGTATTTACTTAATGGGCCATCTGAATACTTGTCTACACGTCAGTGATGATGCAAACATGACATCTCTCAGCTTGAGAGTTGCTTTTGTATGCAGACAACTTTGTGAAGTCATGGGATAGCATTTGGAAAGGAATTTTAAACTGGGAATATTTTTCATGGCTCAGCTGCAAGGCTGAAGACTGCAGAAGGAATTCACTTTCAGCAACTATGTGAATTCATGGAGTAGGTCCATGCTATTTCAGTTCTGCGCAACTGGCTGACTGTGAAGCTTTATTTTTCTCTTCTTAGAGTGACATCTCTTTAATGGTTTTGAAATGACTG
Source organism: Callithrix jacchus (assembly GCF_049354715.1). Classification (NCBI taxonomy): domain Eukaryota; kingdom Metazoa; phylum Chordata; class Mammalia; order Primates; family Cebidae; genus Callithrix; species Callithrix jacchus. The sequence goes on from NC_133516.1 coordinate 46,604,627, forward strand.
TTGCCAACTCTTCTTGATAGTATTTGTTTTATTTCTCGCAACTGGGATATTTCTTCTCACCTGGGTGATTTCCCATCTGAAGAATTTTTTTGACTAATGTATGAGGGTTTATTGTTTGTTTGTTTTTGTTGTTGTTGTTTTTGATTCCTGGAACAGACATCAACTTGTGTGAGCTTACTCACAAAAAATGAGGATCTAGTGTAAAGATGCAAAGGTATTGCAAGGAAAATGTATGCAGAAATACAGTGAGGGCTCAGGAAATACTAGAATAGGCAACTCGAGGGATACAGAAACAAGGAGTATACGGTCTTCATCTCTGCTTCTATCTGCACATCTGCTTTATTTCTTTGTCTCAGCAGACTCACAATCTCTGCTCCTCATTCCGCATGGTGGGGAAAGATGCCCACCCACAGCTCCCCAGGCCATCTGTTAGAGCGGAATGGAATGACGGAATCCATTCTGTTCTCTATCTCTGCTCTAATTTCAAATTCCAGGGGAAAAATGACCCAACTCACTTCAGGCTCCCACCCTTGGTCCAGTGGACTGGGAAATTTCCAAGCGTAGCTTCTGTTAGTTCATTGCTTTAGGTTAGGTGAAAACAAAGAGAATAATTGTGAGCTGTTCAGATTCATCAAAAAGTATCTACTATTGTTGGGGGAGAATGCCCAGGGACAGATGAATTTGGGTAAGGGACAATAACAGGACATTAGAAAGGGAAATCCTAACTTTATTTTTCCTACAGAGTCAGTCTCCCAAACATTTTCTTCCACAGAAACTGACAAATAATCCATGGAGCAGCTTAGCAGATGGGTTGAAAAAAGCAGCAGGTTCATCAACAGTTTTCAGCATCTTGAAACATCAGACTTGACCCTTGCTATCTCATGCATTATTTAAGCACAACACATCTCTCTCTCTGTGTCATGTGCGGGAAAAGAATGTGAAGTTCTGCCTGTCTTTAGCAAATATGTTTCAAGTACTGTCTGAAAAACAAATGGAAAATGGTAAACCTGATCATCTACTTAATTTCAGTTTTAGGACCTTGATGTGTGGGCAGATAGATGTCAGTTTGCAAGAATTCTGTGTAATTAAGGAACATTTTTTGAGCATGTCCAGTATAACAGATGCTCTGTTAGGGAATTGTAGTTAGGATTTTTCGGTTGTAAGTATCTGAAGATGGAAATGTATCAGCTTATGTACTCAGAAAATCTGGGATAGTGCTGGCCAAACCAAATGGTTCAAGCAAATGTCGTCAGCATTTGGCCTCTTCTCTGTCTGCTTCACTTCTACATAGCCTTTCTCTATGTGGTGGCTCCAGATTTTATATCATCTAGTTGACATTAAAAAAGAAAAGGAACTGGTCTTTGACAAACCTGATGAAAACAAGCAATGGGAAAAGGACTCCATGTTTAATAAATGGTGTTGGGAAAACTGGCTAGCAATGTGTAGAAAGCAGAAACTGGACCCCTACCTGTTACCTTACACTAAAATTAACTCCAGATAGATTAAAGATTTAGACATAAAACCTAACACAATAAAAACACTAGAAGAAAACACAGGCAAAACCATCCAGGACATAGGCATAGGCAAGGACTTCATGACTAAAACACCAAAAGCAATGGCAATAAAAGCCAATATAGACAAATGGGATCAAATTAAAATTCAGAGTTTCTGTGCAGCAAAAGAAACCATAATTAGAGCGAATCAGCAACCAACAGAACAGGAAAAAATTTTTGCAATATACCCATCTGACAAAGGGCTAATAACCAGAATCTACAAAGAACTAAAACAGATATACAAGAAAAAACAAACAACCCCATTCAAAAGTGGGTGGAAGATATGAACAGACACTTTTCAAAAGAAGACATATATGAGACCAACAAACATATGAAAAAAATGCTCATTGTCACTGGTCATTAGAGAAATGCAAATCAAAACCACATTAAGATACCATCTCATGCCAGTTAGAATGGCAATCATTAAAAATCTGGAGACAACAGATGCTGGAGAGGATGCAGAGAAATAGGAACAGTCTTACACAGTTGGTGGGAGTGTAAATTAGTTCAACCACTGTGGAAGACAGTATTGCAATTTCTAAAGGAACTAGAAATAGAAATTCCATTTGACCCAGCAATCCCATTACTGGGCGTATACCCAAAGAACTATATATTGTTCTACTATAAAGACACATGCACACGTATAAAGACCTGGAACCAACCCAAATGCCCATCAATGATAGACTGGACAAAGAAATTGTGGTACATATACACCATGGAATACCATGTAGCCATAAAAAAAGGAGTTCATGTCCTTTGTAGGGACTTGGATAAATCTGGAAACCATCATTCTCAGCAAACTGACAGAAGAACAGAAAATCTAACACCGAATCTTCTCACTCATAGGTGGGTGTTGAACAATGAGAACACACGGACACAGGGAGAGGGGCATCATACACTGGGGGCAGTTGGTGGGGGTAGGGGAGAGACAGTGGGGGGTGGGGAGGGAGGGGAGGGATAACATGGGGAGTAATGCCAGATATGGTATGCACCTAAAGTTAAGTAAATACATTTTTTAAAATAAAAATTTAAAATAATCAAAGGAAAAGACAGCCCCTGCCCCCCTCCCCAAGTTCCTTTCTCTTGTTCATTCTAGTAGAAGTCCAGGGTTCTCCTTGATTGGCTGTCATTGGGTCATGGACCCAGTCCTGAGCTGATCACTGAGTCCAGCATGAGGTGGTGCTCTGATTGGCTAAGCTTGGATCTCATGCCCAGTCCTGGAGTTGGAGTAGAGACAGCCCCAATCTAACTACAGGGATGGAGCATGGTGGTGAGGGGTGGTTCCCCAAAGGAAACCCAGAATACTGACACTCAAAGAAGGGGGAATAGAGGCTGTGAAGGCAGAACTCATAAATATCCACTACCTAGGCTAAGGAAAGAGAAACATACACAATTCACTCTCATAAAAACCTAATGGCACTAGGTGTTCTAAGTGAGATATTTGGAAAGTACAGATGAAAAGTCATCAATTCTGAGAAACCTAGGCATCCATGAGCATTTTTAGAAAAGATAACATCTGTGTTGGGCCTTGAAGGATAAGTGGGGAGGCTGGGACACGGCATTCTAGGCAGAGGGAGGAATGTGCAAATATACTCAGAGATTTCTAAGGGGGTGGTACATTCCACAGAACATTAGACCAGCATGTATTGAGGACTTGTAGGTTGATATAAATACGATATTTCTGACCTTTGAGGCCCGAAATGTTTCCCTGTCACTGATGTATATATGCATTTACTGAACATTCACAGATATAAGCCTTTAGCTCTCAAATCATATACAAGCATGGACACATTACATTCAATAGTGAAATCAGCAGGGATTTTCAATTCAGCCAGACCTGGTGTGAATCCCAGCTCAGCCACCTACTGGCTGTATGACCATAGATAAGTAATTTAAGTATTTTAGCCTTCATGTTTTTATCTGTAGGAGGGTGACCTATCCACTGCATGTTTTTGTGAGAATTAATGGAGTTCACACATGGAAATTACCCAAAAATGGTGTCTGGGATACAATAGACATTCACTAAGTATTACTTTCTCTCTCTCCCCTCCTCCTTTGTATATACCCATAGTGTTTCTAATAAGAGCATGAAATTGATTTGTTTTATTACACACATACTGACCATTTGTTGACCACAGCATTAGAAGCTCTGATTGGGCTGTATGTAACTATTCTCTCCTGTGGCCAGTACCTTAGGAGGCTGGCCTTTTAGGATTTCAGTAACTGATTCCCATGTCCTCTACCTAACAGTAGGTTCAAAGAAATAGGTAGCCAGCAAGATATGCCGGGAAGAAAGAGTCAATTTGGAGTTCATATGCCAAAAAATCCCTTCCTATAAAGTTATCAGAGTTCTTGTCAGACAGCTTTCTCCATTCACCTCCCATTCTTTTCTTCTCTCCCCTTCTCTCTCCTGATAATCTTCCTTCCATTGTTCCTTCAGGCTTGGTACACAGCACCCTGACCATTATTAGCCCCATGTCATGGCTCTATCCCTTGTGCCATCTGTATCCCTGCCTTCACCGTTGCTAGTTACTCCTTTATTAATTTCTCCTTAAATTACCCAATTTGACTTTATCATTGTTTTCCTATTGGGTCCCCAACTAGCCCTAACATCAAGGATAACTTGATACCATTATTAATTCGATGAGGGCCCCTCAAAAAATCAACTGAGATAAATAAACCCTTAGGTCTATAGATAACGGGGGGAAATCCCAGAATGCATGGAGACGCTCTGTTTAAATATAGCTAATGTTTAAGGTACTTATCTTCTTAAGAAGACCTGTACTTTCTTCTGGAGTAAGGTGGTATGTCCTTCATTTGGGTTTCATGGATTATAAATGACCTGATAATGAGCCCAGTACTAGAAACAGGTGAAGATTTTTCTCCCACTGGGTTAAGTTGGAGGCAGGGGAAATGGGCTTTTAATCATTTTTGAGTCTCAAAATTGTTCCATATAGGTCAGCCATTTCAAAAGCAAAAAATAGACAAACAAACAAAACATCTTTTTTGATAAATAATATTCAGTAAATAACCCTCCACTCTTCTCTTTAAACACTGATACCAAATCCTATAAGAAAAACTCTGTTACTTGTAAATGAAAGATACATTGGTTCAGTGGATCAAAATAGAGAAACAGAACATAATGAGTCAAGTGTCTGTGGCATAACTTTGAATAAGATCACTTTTATATCATCTAAAGCCACTGGATTTCAAGCAGACTACTAAATTGAACCACAAGGAATTGCTAACGGTCTACCATTTTTTGACCTACAAAATGACAATTTCCAAATAACAGATGATTCTTGCTCTTCTTTAAGAAGAGAGCATGACCTTCATTTCCTCCTCGTTTCCTTGTACATATTTTCTCCTTACTTTAGTGGATGGATGCCAGACTTTTCTCTGATGGTTTCTCTGATGAAATATCTAACAGATGAGTAGACAAACTTTGTCACAATGTTTAGTTTTTTCATTTGTGAGTTAATTGTTTAAGTTGTATTGACTTTGTTCTCTATATTTTCCATATGGGACTTTGGATAAACATACACAAATCAATATAATTCCAGAAGATAAAATCTGATTGCCACTGGAAGCTAATGCCTAGAAGTATGTGAACTACTAATAATCACAAAGCCTTTGCTCCAATACCCTGTTGGCTATCTAAAAACTCTATTCTCAGTTTATAGTTTTTTGAAAAAACACATCTAGTCTTAGCGGTAAATACCCTTTTATTCTGACATTTACTTTAAATGACTGTGCTTTCTTTTTTGAGACAGAGCTTCACTCTTTTTACCCAGGCTGGAGTGCAATGGCGTGATCTCGGCTCATTGCAACCTCCGCCTCCTGGGTTCAGGCAATTCTCCTGCCTCAGCCTCCTGAGTAGCTGGGATTACAGGCACGCGCCACCGTGTCCAGCTAAATTTTTTTGTATTTTTAGTAGAGACGGGGTTTCACCATGTTGACCAGAATGGTCTCGATCTCTTGAACTCGTGATCCACCCACCTCGGCCTTCCAAAGTGCTGGGATTACAGGCTTGAGCCACCGCGCCCGGCCCATGACTGTGCTTTCTTATAAAACTAAGAGGTAGCCTACAAATCTTCAACCAATACTACCACATTCTTCGCAATGCTGGGTTGCATATGTTTAAGATTTAAGCTTAAAGAGCTTTTTTTCCTTAAGGTAAAAAAAAAATTATCCAATTACATTATATATACAAGCCAAAATCATGCAATGCATTTGAATCTGTGCAGTACTAAATAATAATCTATGTATGTACTGCTTGTAAGACAAGTATGTCCCCTAAAGGCATCTGAAAAAAACTTATCAGCAAAAATCCCCTCTAAATATTTATACAATACAAAATAAACTATAGGCCACTTAACTGAAACATTACGCTACAAAAGGTGATTTTTAGACAGAGAATTGTGTGAACTCTCCAGGACTGTCTAATGAAATCTTTTGTCCTGTAGTTATATCATGTGCTTAGGATTTTTCATTTTTATTTTATTTTTATCAATTTCTATTTGTTTATTTAGAGACAGAGTCTCATTCCATCACCCAGGTCGGAGTGCAGTTGCCTAGGCTTGTCTTGAACCCTTGACCTCAAGTGATACTCCCACCTCAGCCTCCTAAAGTACTGGGGTTACAGGTGTGAGCCATTATGCCTGGTCTCTATAATTTTTTAAGTAGGAAAATATAACTTCGGTTTTTATAGGTATAATAGTTTCCTGTGGCTGATGTAACAGATTGCCACAAACTTGGGGGCTTAAAACAGCAAGAAATGTACCCTTTCATAGTTCTTGAGGCCAAAAGTCTGAAATCACTGTGTTGTTAGGGCCTTGCTCCCCTAGACACCCTAGGGAAGAATCTGTTCCTTGCCTCTTTTAGCTTCTGGTGGCTCCTGCATTGCATTCTTTGATGGTGGCCATGTCACGTCAATCTTCAACACCAGCATCATCGAATCTCTCTCTACTTCATCTTCATGTCACCCTTTCTTTGATGTGCTTCTGATCTCCCTTTGCTAACCTTTTATAAAGATACATGTGACTGCCTTTAAAGTCCACTTTGATAATACAGGATAATCTCCCCATCTCAGGATACATATTTTAATCATGTCTGAACATACTTTTTCCCATATAGGGCACCATTTACAAATTCCAGGGATTAGTACATTAATAATGTTGGGGGGGGTGCATTTTTAATACTGCTACCATAGGGAATGTTAGATAAATCAGAATAGTGAACTGGAAGGACTAGAAGTTACGAAACCAAGCTCAAGTCCTTGAATTTGTCAAGTTTTCCTTGAGAAAGTCAATTATTTGAGACTCACTTTCATTATCTATAAAATGGGTATTGGGTATAAGGAAACATGATATCTCTAAGTTTTTGTTTCAAAATTATATTAGCCATAAATAAGACAGATCTGCCAGTATGTATCTTTCATTCTTTAAGTAAAAAGAGAGAGTTCTGGTATTTGGTGGCTACAAACTTTTCAACCACCAGAAAAGTACAAATGATAGAGGAATCAGATTAAGTCTCCAACCTGTATCATACATCCTGCAAGAACATTCAGAGATCACAAGCAACCTTCTGACTGTTAATTCTGGGCATCAAGTGCCTTGATTTCAGGAAGTCCTGATACCTAGAAAAAATATGTATCTTTTATTATAAATTGACAAATTGCCTGTTGGCTCAGAAACCAGACTTTAGTCATTTCATTAGACCTGACCACTGCAAATGGAATCAACAAAGTGTAGTTCCTTAGTCCTCCAAATTTGAGTTGCATGATGAGCCTTATTCTGAAAGGGCCCGACATTTATTAATTTATTTAACAGACACTTATATAATGCCAATAATAATAATAATCCTGATATCTCACATGCATTGAAGACTTACTCTGTGCAGCCATAGAGATAAACACTCTACATTAATTGTTTCCTTTGCTGTCCACAATTTTCCAAAGAGGCCAAGTGTTATTCAACAAATCACTGAATACCTACTAAGTGCCAGGTATGTAATGGTGCTGTGGAATATGAAGATGAACAGGGACCTTCACTCAAAGGAACATAGTGTCTAAAAGAGGAGACAAATATTAAGCAAAGAGCCAACAGAAGCAAATGTAACATTTACAACTGCATTAAATGCTGCCTACCAACAGGAGGTACATGATGCTCTTAAACTTGCTGCAGAGGAAAGGTAAATCATTTTGAGAGAAATTTTGTTATTTGTTTCAGTCACAACCTAAATAAGAAGAGTCTGACTTTTGATCCAGAACTGCTGACTTGGAAGCCCCATTGGTAACTACTATGCCATACTCCATGTCTGTTTTCTCCATCACTGTTTGAAGTTTAACATGCCTGTCTTTTCTGCTGGCAATCTTTAAGTGGTCATTTTCCCATCATGACTGCTTGGCTCCACAGTTTAGTTTTATTGACTCTTTTGAACATTCCCAGTGTGTGGAAATTTTTAAAAGAGCCCTCAAGCCATTACTGGAGTCTACGACACAGAGTTTAGATCTCATTCTATTAAGAGTTTGATACGAAGCCCACTTCTGAAAAGTGAAAGTATGTACTCAGTAAATTCCTGAAACTGACAAGAACTCTTTGGCTATTATTCAAAAATGTCTAATACCATGAACTAAAGTGGTGAGTTATTTCCGCACTTCACACACAACCCCTCCAACACTTGAAAGTAGAGTGCTAAACTATGTTTATCACTGGATGCAAAACCATTTCCCCTTGAAGATAATCTGAAATAATTTGATAATGATGGTGGATTAGAAGGCAGTGTTGATTTAACATATTTAAATCTGCTATGCTCACATTTTTTAAAAGTGAAAACATTTTGTATACAATAAACTATTCATATAAGATTTTTCAATTAAACTTCACATGCTGCTAACTAGATATGACATTAGTAAACACAGCTATTTCCTCTTATATTAACATAGCTACATTGAGTGTGAATTCACTTTTAGTTCTTTTTCCCCGAACTATAGTCAGGTTTTCATATGTGAACAATACATTTTGATGTGGGCAGGCCCAGAAAAAGCCAATATTCACCATGTATTTTACAGTTTCTGTAGATAAATACTAGCAGAAGTGTTGGCTTTCTATCCAGTTTAATTAAAAAAATAAATGCAGTTTAAAGTATTTTCCCCACTTATATACAATATTATCACATAATAGAAATTAGTCATTTAAAAAACTTTAGACATTTTATTTTTTTATGGTTTTATAATTTGAATTAATGGCAAAAAAAAAAAAAAACTTAAAAGAGTTTCCTCCCCCTGCTTTGAAATACACAATCAATTCTGAAGACCGTTCCCTTGAGCTGCTAAGAGGCAAACTTGTTAGCAAATCAAAAAATGACCCCATGGACGTGCATAAACACCATTACACACCCAACAGGAAGGTTGTGACCAAGTAAACAGCACAATTCAAACTTAAACACCAGCTATACAATTGTTCAGTCCCATTTAAGTTGGTGACAAATACTACTTAATCCCAAGTAACCGCTCTTTTATTCATCACGGTTCCCATATATCTCTATAATCTATTGTAGCAGAAGATTCCTAAGAAATCATTTTCATTCTCCCTAGAACTGGTCAGCCCTATTTCAGAAATCCTAAAGTAAATACTTATAATCCCCGTACTCTTTAAGTGATCACTCAAAGAGGACATGACATGTTCTTTTAAGAACCAAACAGCTGGTTCATTTCCCAATTAGGGGAGAACACTGTAAATGATAGTTCTAAATAAATATATAATATAATCTACTGATAAGGACAATGTAAATATTTATGACAATTAGGGAAATGAATGTACATGTATTTGAATATTCTCCAGAAGATGAAATCTATTCATTGTAACATTTGTCAGAAAGAGTTACTTTGGGGGATTCTTCTCAGGAAGTTGTGTCACTTGGCAGTTTTGCTGTTAAGCTGCCTCAGGCTCTAGAAGGCTTGTACAGGAGGGAGTTAAGAACCCTCTCAGGGATTATAAGAATGATTTTATGAAACTTACTGGTGTTTGTAAAATAATCTCAAGATGTGGATAAAAAAAAAAAGGAGCCATTTTCAGCAAATTGCCTTCCGAAATGGAAGCTGGATTCCTTGCTCTCATTATTTCAAGTATTGGATGGGGTGAAACTGGATGTCCCTTGCCCTCAACCCTTTGGTGAAATGCACTGAAGGACTATAGAGGGAAAGACAAAAGACAGAGCTTGCAGGGGCCTGGGCAATCTGTCTTTCTAATTACATCCCTGTATTAGTTTTCACATACACATGGTAACCACAAAGACTCAGAACAATGCTTCAGTTCAAGAATATTATTTTTTCCAGATAAGGTTGTATTCCTCCATAAGACCCATAAAATGGAAAAATAGAATGCTATGCTACATATTACAACATTGCAACCAATTTTATGCAAGCCCTTGTTGAAATTTAGGTGACTTGCTTGGGCCTTAGTTTTCCCATCATTGAAAAGGAATAGCACTATAGACCTTTTCAGCTGCCTTAAGAAAATACTTTGAACCATTGCGTGTCCTCTCATAAGTAGGTATTGAACAATAAGAGCACATGGACACAGGGAGGGGAACATCACACATCAGGGCCTGTCGAGGGGTGAGGGGACAGAGGAGGGATACATTAGGAGAAATATCTAATGTAGCTGACGGAGTGATGGATGCAGCAAACCACTATGGCACATGTATACCTATGTAAACCTGCATGTTCTATACATGTACCCCAGAGCTTAAAGTATAATTTAAAAAAATAGTTTGAGCATCCAAGCATATTTCAACTTAATAAAATGATGGACTATTCTCTAATTATAAAAAGAAAAAGTGGTTATTATAATACAAGGATGAATAAGAAAACAAAAATAACTACTTTTCCATTGTCAAAGTTTTCCTCATGGGTGGGTGGGTGGGAATGCATGTGTGTGTGTGAGCACGTGTGTATAGACACACATTACATCTATAGTTATGTACCACATAATGGCATTTTGGTCAAAGAGAGACTGAATATATGATGATGATTCCATAAGATTATAATGGAGCTGAAAAATTCCTATTGCCTAGTGACACAGTAACCATCATAACATTGTAGCACAGCACATTACCTTCTCTATATTTACATATGTTTAGACACACAGATACTTAGGACTGTGTTACAGTTGCCTACAGTATTCCCTACAGTACAAACATGCTGTACAAGTTTGTAGCCTGGGAACAATAGGCTATTCCATATAGACTCGCTGTGTGGTAGGCTATCCCATCTGGGTTTGTGGAAGGACATTCTATGATGTTCACACAATGGTACATATCTCACATTTCTCAGAATGTGCCCCTGTTAAGTGATGCATGACTGCATAGACTATGCTGAATATTCATATGTAAATATTACTCTGTGATCTAGCTATTATGAACATTTCTCCATGTCATTAAATGCTTTGCAAACACATGACTTTTAGGGCTGCACAATACTCCATTAAATAGATGAGTCATGATATATGTTATGGTAACTCTTGTTGGATAATTAGATAGTTTCTAATATAAATTGTCTCTTGTAAAAAAGCCTGTCCCTGTTGTGTTTCAGTCTTTCAATCTCTCTTTTGTCTTTCATGGTAGATTTAAAGGCTAAGACTGTGAAGACAGGAAGACGCAGTTATGAATCACTGCCTACTATCTGTTGGCTGCGTGATCTCTGTAGATATTTAACTTCTTGGGGAAATTCAGTTTCGTTATCTGCCAAATGGGGACCACAGCTCTGTCTTTCAAAGCCACTGTGAAGATGTGTTGATATGTATGTCATGTGCCTGCCACACAGAAGGCTCCTTGTAAGAATCAGGCTCCCTCTTTTTCTTTTTCTCTTTTTCTTAATCCAGGATTCCAAGGTGCCCATAATTAGGTTTCCTTCTCTGTGAGAACCCTGGAAATTGTGTGCAAATTTTTGCATGTTCAGCTATTTTTGGGAAAAAAACTTTCACAATATAAGAGTCACTACAAATCTCCTTCCTGCCTCTTGGCTTTCCGTTTTGCTATAAAATGATGAAACTGATATTTGGTCCAGTCCCTAATGGCTGCTTTATTGGCTTGTATTTCTCTGTTAATATCTCCCTTATCCGTTGGTGAGTTTACTGTTCAATATGAACCGAGCCTGCATTATTCTCCTTTGTATTTTCAGAAGCCAAAACCAGAAGCAGTATCCCAAGTCTTGGAGTCTGTTTCCTCTGTTCCACTACCCATGCTACATAGGTCAATTATAGAAAGTTTGTTTCAGGCCAAGCACGGTGGCTCACATCTGTAATCCCAGCACTTCGGGAGGCCGAGGCAGGTGGATCACAAGGTCAAGAGATTGAGACCATCCTGGTCAACATGGTGAAACTCCGTCTCTATTAAAAATACAAAAATTAGCTGGGCATGGTGGTGCACGCCTGTAGTCCCAGCTATTTGGGAAGCTGAGGCAGGGGAATTGCTTGAACCCAGGAGGCAAAGGTTGCGGTGAGCCGAGATTGTGCCACTGCACTCCAGCCTAGGTAACAAGAGTGAAACTCTGTCTCGAAAAAAAACAAAAAACAAAGAACTTTTGTTTCTGCCATCTACTCTTGCCTACTATGGCAGGTTATTCGTTACAGCCCCAAAAGAAACATGCCTTTTTGCTTCCACGAAGTCATCTCTCACACTGAGCTTTGGCCACTGGGCGATCAGAACATGTAATGCAAGCAGAGGCTTATGCATTGGAGCTTGTGTCTCAAAATGCTGTTACCATATGAAGAAACCAGGGTATCTTTCTGGAGATATGTAGGCCAAGCTACAGCCTGCATCAAATGCCATACACATGAGTGGGGTCACCATGGATATTCAAGCCTAAGCTAGATAACTGCAGTTTTGTGTGTGATGCCAGAAGAATCACCCAGCTAACCCCAGCCCAAAGTACTGACTCAAAATCAAGAGCAATTAAAATGGTTGCTTTAAGCTCTGAAGTTTTGGATGCAGCAATAGATAACTGAGACACCTATGTTGACTTGGTAAAGACTGACAAATCCCATGACTACTGACTGTTCGCCTAATATATTCATGCAGCTGACTTCTCCCTCTATATCATGAGGGGCTAAGAGATGAAGACAGGACACATGGATAAAGGAAGAAAAAGATAATGTAGCATGAAAGAAAGAGATGGCTTTCCCTTTCTCAAATCTTTCTGTTCTCTGTTCAGCTCATTTTTGGATGGCTATGCTGGGTTCTCCTTGACTGAGTAGCAGAGCAGAATGTTAAGATTAAGGAAATAAAACTTGCCTCTCAGCTACTCAAAAATAATATTTTTTTGAAAAACTATTTTTCAAGTTTTCTTTTCTCCTTCCCTCCCTCCCTCCCTCCCTCCCTCCCTCCCTCCCTTCCTTCCTTCCTTCCTTCCTTTCCTTCCTTTCCTTCCTTTCCTTCTTTCCCTGTCTTTCTGTCTTTTTGTTTTTAGAGACAGGGTCTTGCTTTGTTGCCCAGGCTGGAGTGCAGTGGCACAATTATAGCTCACTGCAGCCTCAAAATCATGGGCTCCAGGGATCCTCCCACCTCAGCCTTCTAAGTAACAAGTAACTGGGACTATAAGCATGCACCACCATGCCTTGATAATTATTATTTTTTTTTTGTAGTGACAGAGTCTTGCTGTGTTGACCAGGCTGGTCTTGAACTCCTGGCCTTAAGTTATCCTTCCACCTCAGTCTCTCATTGCAGATATGAGTCACTGCATCTAGCTCAAAAGGTTTCTTGAGGGAGCCAAACTTACATCTAATTGAGGGACTATCTTTTAATGGAATGCCACTGTGTTCTGAGGCATGACATTAATATCATTGTAAGACAGCCTGTTTCTTACACTTGACATTCTGAAACGTGAACTGCTGTCCTTGGCACAAATATCAATGCCTGGCTTTACCAAAGCACGTTTTGGGGTTTTTCTTTCTCACTTCAACGAGGATGTAAATAGTTACCCACTAAGTATTGCAAATTCCTTCCTTCTAACCTACAAAATTTAATATTAAGCTTAGAAAGTAAAACTTTGAAGACCTTTTTTCTTTAACCCAAGGAACTGCTGTTTCAGCTCAAATGTAAATATGCATCGAAATTATGCCAAATCAATAAAATAAAATGATATCCTCTAGATCTTTAGGTTTTACTGTGTTTTCCAACACAGTTTAACTAAAGAATAATATCTAGGATATTTATCTATATTCATCTAAAAAAATAAAGGTACCTCCTGCTTCCACATATCAAATGCCCTTGTATTTGTTTAAATGCTATTCTGGAAAGAACAGGAAAACGGAACCAGAAGAGTCGCCCACTGTCTTCTAGCCTAACTTTTATGTGACGAAGGAAAATCTGGAATTAAAAAGCTATTGTTTGCTAGGATTAGTGGCTGTTGGATTGCTCGAAAGAATACTCCTAAAATTACATGGATGGACAAACAGCCTGAATAAAGAAATGAGTAAACTTTCCCAAGAGTTTTCTTGGCTGGCTGGGTCACTGACTGGCAGCTGACAAGGTTTTCAATAATGCCGACTCAGTGGGTTCTATAATGCTGTGTGCTTCAAACATAATTAAAAGTGTTAAGAATTTTGTAGCTTTTATCAGAACATGTTCTACCCACATGCCTTCAGTGACCTGGTCACAACTACTAGAGACAAATAACTCTCTCATTTTACTCTGTGTACTAAGGTCATTGTACCCTAGGCAACTTTCCTGACTGCATCTTCTCCAGACCTAGGAAACTCCAAAACCTACCCAGATGAATTGTGTAGGGTCACTTCAGCAGCATCCCTTTTCTTTCTCAAGATGACAGCAAAATATTAGGCCTCTTGGATATTTATGGAGAGGAGAAATGCATATGGTTTTGGTCATTTTATGTCAGTGACTTTTGTTAAGTCCATCCATACATTAAGGAAATGAGATAGGACTTGCAGAGTTGGAAAGGACTTCAGAAATCATCACATTGCCCCTAACATTTTACATTTTGAAAGCCTGGGGCTGTAAATGTCAAATGGTTTATGAGCATCTGAGTCTTCTAATTGCTAGTGCACTTTTCCTGTGCCACACTATAAAAATGTAAGAGTCTGTATGTTTGCATCCAGAGCTGGAATAACCATGAAGACCACGCATGTCAAATTCAGAGTATAAAAATAGTTATTAGTGACCAAGATGAGGCAATGCCAAGTATTCTTGAGATAAGAGTAAATGCTTATTAAGCACCAACCTAACATCTTGCATGTATTTGGTTCAAAGTAAATTGTAGTGATTATTTTCTCTGCCTTGCATGTGATTATAGATGAGTGGGTGATTTTAAGAGTACTATCTCTATTATTAGGCTGTTGGTCAGGGAGGATACTCTGCCACCCACCCTTACTGTGCCAGAGTAGATGTCATGACATGATCTCAGCATTCTCTCCCACTGATTCTCATTGGTGCCTTAGAACTCTTGTGATTTCCTTCCATCCTCCACTATCAGGTCAGCTCCAAATGAAACTTACCATGCTCAAAGATCAGGATCTGTGTCTCATTCACCTTTATATCCCCCACCAGGACTTTCATAGCGCTTTGTGCATAATAGGTACTCAGTAAGTATACCAAAAACATACAATCAGCTCAACACCAATAGGATAATTACAAGAGTGCAGCAAGGGGAAAATTAGAGGTTGAGGATTGCGGTTTATTCTGAAAATCCCAATGCTTTCTAAAACCTCTTGCAGGATGGCTGAGAGGAGTGATTCCAAGGACCAGTTTTACACAAGGTCTTCACTCCTCAGAGCTCCTTTCATAGCTAACACAAGAGTGCTGTCTAGTGGGTCAAGGGGCACCTGGGCCTGAACTGAAGTCATGTGGTTCCACTTGGGGCTTCCAAGTCAGTGGCGCCAGTGGTGGTTTCTGCAATTATTTCAGACCAGCGTCTCCCTCTTGGCCTTGGTTCTGGATGTCTGTGGCTGGGCATTCACCAACTCTGGCTCCACTTGAACAATCCAGGGAGGTGGTCTGAAGCTATACACTACCCCAGTGCCCCAGATCCCATCCCCTGCTCTCAAATGGACTTCATTTAAGGGCATGAAGACTTAGGGGGAACACAGTCTCTTTGAGATGAGTCACCATCCCATCCCTGAAATGAGGGAAGGAAAAGCAGTCCAAGGGAAGGGATGAGAACTTGTCTGCCCTGAAGTTAAGAAGACTTACAGTAATCATCAAAATATGCTCACTGGTAATAAATTAGAGATGAATCAAACCTAATTAGACCTATGTAAGTCTGGTGAAATAGTTAATTAATCTTAATTGGCTACCTCTGCATGTAGCCTTGCACATCCATTTCTTAACACCAAATAGAAGCACCATAGTGCAAGTCACAGACTATCTGCTGAGTGTCAGCCTGCATGGAAGAGTAAACACTACCAGAACCGATATAGCATTATATGTATTTAGAACAGGCATTTCAAACAAGGAACAAGCTGGAATTCCACGTGTCCAGGTGAGGAGTAGGACAATATAAAAGCGTAGACAGAAGTAGTGATAAACTCATTTCTTTTGGCTTAATCAGAGAATTCAATATTTGTACACTCTCCTGGCCACTCAAAAAACTCATCTGCAGGCTAAATTTGGCTAATGCATGTGACTTTTTAACACTGGATTAAGAGACTTCATATAAATGAATTTAAACTATTTTAAACATATATCCCTATACTCCAATAATAGATGAACTGTTGGGCAGAGTGAGGTTATTTTCTAATTCTTCACTTTCTTCTATAATCCCTAATCTGTCCACATAAAAATGGGCCAGTGAAATCTCAGGCAAATTCTATAGCTATAGAACAAGAATCAGGAAGGGGAAATACTAAAAATATTTAATAGGCAGTATGGTAGAGGAATTGGTCACTGAGAATAGATGCCAGCTGAAGAACTAGGCCCTCCTTAGGAAGTGAGACACTTCGTTCCTGAAATATGTGAAGGCTTTGGGGACACAGAGAAGGGGCCAGGAAAGCTAAGATGGTAGAGGGGGCAGTTTGGAGAGTTTGGGCAGTGGCTGTTTACCTTCCGCTAAAGAAATATTTAATAGTTAAATTTAAGAATACACCCATACTAATAACTGATATGGCTGTATTCACCATACTTGCATATTATGAATAATAATAGTAACTGATTGGGTAGTTGGGGCATACACCCAGTTCTACTTGGATACATTTCTATTATCATTCCATTTGAAACCTTAGTAGCACACAGAAAACTTGTAAACTAGTGATTTTCATGTTCATACATGACAAGAGATAAACTCAATCATAGCCTCAGAGTTAGAGGTCTTAGATTATGATACACAGCTTCCACTTCTGCTAAGTAATTTAGAGAAAAAAAATAGGCTTGGATCATTTCATCTACCTTCACTAATACTATACGATTAACAGTAAATTCAGAAAGAAGGGAAGTCTGTTGAGGGGTGACTTAGGCAAAGTTGACTCTAAAATCTGCTAAGGAATCTGGTCACATTTGTCATAACCCAAATGACTAAAATGACAGAAAATACAGCTCAGTAGTTAAGACGATGGTTTTTAAGATAAGTTGAATGAATGTGAATTCCAAAGCTACTGTGGGATCCTTGAGCATAGTAATCAACTTAAAAATGGGCATATAGTAACACAAGTTATCAGAGATATTGTGAATATTCAGTAGGATAATATATGTAGTGCTGCCATTGGCATGAAGAAAATGCAGACATGTGTAGTTCTGTAATATGAATGAAGCTATCTGTTACTATAATAGGGGAATGACCTTCATGTAATGCAGAAGACATTGGTTCACATGTGGTGTTTTTCTCCTAGCAAGGGGAATTGGCCTAGTAGGAGTCCAGTTGAAAGCTTTAGCAAAAAAAGAAAATGTCCTCAGCTTGGCCTGCTGTATTGACAGCAGGACACAATTCAGTTGTTTTTGAAGAATATTTTAACACACGTCCCCACACCTGGAACTCATTCTCCAGAGATGGGCTCCTATAGCCTTGCTCAGCTCTCAGCTCATGGCAGGTTGTACTTCCTCCCATGCGCACCTCAGTGGCACTACTCAGAGCTCCACCTCCATTTGCAATGGCTAGCCCTGCTGTAGCGACAGCACTACCAGAATTCCCGCTTTATTTGAGTGTGTGTGCATGTATGTGAGTGTGTTTTTAGGATCTGTTGCAGCAGCCTGCAGCCATGCAAAGTTGCCTGCCTGGGTTGGTCCCCAAAGACTGTCTTTTTAGTGGTCTGCTTACAAAGGTGGGTAAGTTTTAGTGGTCTGTCCCTAACCTTATAAAACATGATCTTGGTTATTGTTAGGGCTTTTGTCCAACAGAGGATTTTTAGGAAAGGATATGCCACATTACGTGGTGATGTACCTGTGGACAATAGGAAAGGGAGGTTCTGACATGACTGCCATTGATATGGGGTAGACCTGAGCTCATTCTCCAAAGTCCCCAGAAAGGGGAACACATTTACTGGTGAAGCTTTCAGGTAAGTGGAATGCTATTGACCTTTTGGGTTGTTTCCCAGGCATTTGCAAAATAGCTAGGTCTCAATAAAAATAGAAGGCCCAGCTTTCATCTACAGTGGCAATGAGGGCATCTACTCAGTAGCACCTCCTGTGTTTCTACTACTCACTCTGTATACATTCTCTTATCACAACCCTGAACTTAAACTGAAAACAACAACCCTTAAAATAACTCTAAACTTAAAATGATGAGGAACGTTTTTATAATCCCCATTTTGCAGATGAGGAAACTGAGGTTGTCAGAGACTCTGGGATTGACTAAGGTATTTAAACCATCAGAACTCAAACCCTATGGCCTTCTGACCCCAGAAGCTGAGATCCTAACCACCACCAGTATCTCGGATGGAAGGGCATGTTTGCCTGGCTCTTTGTTAACAACTGGAGCAGCTTTATCCAATAGAAATATAATGTGAGCCACATATGAATTTTTAAAAATTGTGATAAAATATGCATGACATGAATTTTACCATTTTAACTATCTCTAAGCGTATAATTCAGTGGCATTAAGTACACTTTACAATGTACTACTACCATCTCCACTATTCATTTCCATAACTTTTTCATTACCCCAAACAGAAACTATGTACCCATTAAACAAGAATTCTCCATTCCCTTCTCCCCCAGCATACTGGGCACATCTGTTCTTTCTCTTTCTATGGATTTTGCCTATTCTAGGCACCTCACATAATAGAATCATATAATATTTGTGCTTTTGCATCTGACTTATTTTACTTAGCTTAAGCTTTTTGAGAGATGATCCATATTGTAAAGTATATCAGAATTTTATTCCTTTTTAGGCTAACATTCCCTTGCATGTATATTCTACATTGTTTATTCATTCATCTGTTGATGGACATTTGGATTGTCTCACAAACGAATTTTTAAATGCTCTAATAGCCACAATTAACAAAACCAAGAAAGTTTAATCAATATGTTTTTCTATATTTTTAGATATATTCTAGATTTATAATGAAGGTAGACATATTTAATGCAGTATGTCAAAATTATTTCAACACGTTATCTCTATAAAAATATTAATGACATTTTACATCCTTTATTTACTACTAAGTGTGTATTTTACACTTACAGCACGTCTTCATTCAGCCTAACTGCTTTTCAGGTGCTCAATAACCACCTGAAGCTAGGACAACCATGCTGGGCAGTGCCACTCCAGAG
Organism: Callithrix jacchus; assembly: GCF_049354715.1. Classification (NCBI taxonomy): domain Eukaryota; kingdom Metazoa; phylum Chordata; class Mammalia; order Primates; family Cebidae; genus Callithrix; species Callithrix jacchus. The sequence continues at coordinate 46,623,895 of NC_133516.1, forward strand.
ATTTAGTTGGGGGCCTTCTTATTTGTTTCAGACAGGGTCTTGCTTTGTTGCATAGGCTGGAGTGCAGTGGCATGATCATGGCTGATGGCTCACTGCAGCCTCGACCTCCTGAGCTCAAGCAATCCTCCCAGCTCATCTTCCTGAGTAGCTGAGACCACAGGCATGCCTTCACCATGCCCAGCTAGTTTTCTGATTTTCTGTAGAGACAAAGGTTTACTATGTTGCCCAGGCTTGTCTCTAACTCCTGGTCTCAGGCAACCCTGTTCACTTCCAGACCAATACTCAGACTAACCAATACTCAGTCTCCCAAGTGCTAGGATTATAGGTGTGAGCAACCATACCTATCCAGGAGGGGTGGGGTGAGTGGGGCTTCGTCTTAATAATCTTCCTTTGAACCCCAAACATCAGCTATATACATTTTCCATGTAGTCTCTGTGACATTTAAAGTCCCACTTTCAATAAGCCACAATTAATGTTTCTTTGTAACACTGGATATTGTTAAAGATATAGGAGAATATTATATGGCCAAGGTGATGCCCAAGATATATGCACATAAGATAATTATAGGATAATACAAAGTGGTATAGTATTCATTGCCAAAAAGCAAGGGATACACAAGGGCTACTGTCTCTTGAGCAAATACAGTTGCAAAATTAAAGAATTCTTTCCTGATTTGTGAATTTTTAAATGCAGTTTATGACACATTAAAAATTTTACTTAAAGATTTAACACATTATCTTAATTGGAAAGAACTGGTTAAACTGTGTGATGTTATCAGTATTTGACTGCGTTTGTCCTACAAAACTGTCGGTTTCTTATGATTCAACCTAAAACATTGTTTCATCAATGCATGATGTTAGCAAGTTCTTATGAAAAAGCGGACTTTTAGAGGGATCTTCAAGACTGCATACAATTTACATGGGCATAAAGGAAGGTGAGGTTGTTCCTAGGAGATGGACTCCAGCTCAGAGAAGGAAGTTGATAGAGTAACAGCAGCAGCAATGATACTAAGAATAGTCACTGTTTCTTGAATGCTTATAATGTGACAAACTCTGTGCTGAGGATTTTGTAAATTTAACCTCATTTAACCCTTATTAGAAACCTGTGGGAAAGGTCTTCTTGTTTCCATTTCGAGATTAAGATGCTGAGGTTCAGACAGATAAGTAAGTTGATCAAGATGGCATGTTATATCTGACTCCAAAGCACCCACCTGTCATCCAGATTTACTGGCAACTGAGGGGTTCCTGAGGCATGTGGCTTCCTGTTTTAAACAGAGGACAGTCCTGGGCAAATCAGGACAAGTTGGTCGCTCCAGTGCCAGAACTCTTTCTATTCTTTTACGGCAACTTGGGGCCCTCTGCCTGCCAGTCTAAAGAGGCCTTTTCATTAAGCATAAAGCAGACATGGCAGGTACTGATATTTTTCTAACTTTTCAAGCTTTCTCATTGTTGACCTAAGCCAGCAAGAACATTTTCTTACTGGACTAGGAATAGTTAGAACAAATGTTGGCAAGCACAGGCATCTCACAATGAAGCTGGGTATGCTTCTTAGAGCAGCGGCTTCATGGACTCTGTCACTCCAACCTCTATGTCAGGAATTCTCAACCTGGGGAAGAAGTTGGAGGATGTCCATGAATTTTAATGAGAAAAAAACTATATCACTATTTGTATTCATGTCTAACTGAGATTTAGCATTTCTTTCAATAATGAATGCAGGCAACAAACCACAGTAGTATTAGCTGTACCTGTGACTTTAGCACTTCTGTAATTTGTAGATATTTTCATATCACATTCTAACTGTTGCAGTTCTTCAAACTATCATTTAAACTCATCAACACTTCAAAACTACAGTGTTTATCAGTCCTGCTACTAGCCCTTGATATTTAATATGTTAATAAATACGTGCATATTGACCTTTTCTTAAAATATATTTTTACAAATGTATTTCAGTCTAATTAGTTTCTTGGCAATATTATGCTCCTATTTTATGCAATTTAAAGCATTATTCTGAGGAATCCATGGCCCATAAGAGATTAAGAAATCTTGCTCCAGACAAAGGTATGACAGACTAACTTCTTTAGATACACATTAACACTGTTCCTCCACCTAATGCCACTTTGCCAATCTAATGCTTCTATAGAGGAACTAACCACGCTGCCTGGCTTGCAAAATCTTATCTAAGGCTTGCACTGAGTTCAGTGAAAAGGTATTGCGCCCAACCAACTCCATTTAGAAACTAAACACATCCACCATCTAGAAGTAAGAGACAAGGCCTTACTTTCAACCCTAGAAAGCAGCAGCCTCCCCTAACTCAATCCAGCCTGCCCATCCCTCCACAGCCATTTTAATTCCCTGACCAATTCTGAGTCCCTTTTGTGAACAACATGTCTAGATTAGTTTGCTGAACAATTCTCAGCCTCTGTCCTTGCTTTTGTGAGTCAAAAATCCTTAATCTTATTTGAATGCAATTTAATTCCCTAGAAAGCTGAGTCTTTAGTCTCTTCATTTTATAAAGTGAGTGCTTAGAGAAAATGCATGAGAGCCGACACAGTGCTCCTTAAAAGCTAGGTCAATCTACCAAAGAAATAATTAGATAAATGTACCCTCCAATCAGGGAGAGGAAGAAGAAAACAATTTCTCCACAAATTACTTTTAGGACACTGGAGTGGAATTGAATTAGAATGTCAAGGGCCAGACAGCTCTCAGGAGGTCATTTGATCTAGTCCCCTGTTGCTGGGCAAGAGCTCAGATGTGAAAATCTAGCCCATACTTCAAAAGCTTTAGAGAGGGGAACATTTTATTTAAGCAGGTCCTGCAAGGTGAGTCAGAGAACTTTGTGGATTTATAGAAATATTGTAAAAAATTAAATAATAGCATGTAGCTCATTAATTAATTAGTCAATTAATTAGACATTTTTATTGAGCCCCTGCTATGTATCAAAGACTGTCCTAGGTCTTTAAGATATATCAATGAGCTTCCATTCCAGTGGAGGGAAATATACAAGTAATAAACCTAGTAAGAAAATTATATAGTATGTTGGAAAGAGATCAATGCATTTAAAATCAGGAAATCAAAATGAAAGTGCTGACGTGTGTGTAGAGAGGGATATCACCATAAACTTGCAAGCATAAAAGAATAACTACATGCTAAGAGCTTAGAATGGTGCCTAGCATGATATATTCTCAATAAAAAATATAGGTACACATAATATGTAGTTGCATGTTATATATGCAATGTATATATGACATTTTGCTTAGTTGTTTATATGACATGGGGTTGTTTGAGTACAAGAGACAGACATCAATTTTGAGTAATTTAAGCAAAATGTGATTTCACTATAAGCGTGGGTAGGCAGCTCTGAAGGTCTAGAACAATAGAACTAAGATCTCTGAAGAACATTCAAGAACCTTATGCCTGCCAAGAATACCTCATGGTCTCACTTGCCCAGTCCAAGACAGGTGCAAAGAGCAAAGAAGACTGAATTAGAAAGAAAAATGCTGAAAAGATACTGCAGTGGAACTGAGAGATGAACTCCTTCTAATTAGTTATTATCTTCAGGTTAATAATGAATATTTTCACTAGTTATGGAATAAGGTCAGTAAGGTGGATTTGGTTTCAAAATGTAGATCTAGAAAGAGAGTGTTATACACTCTAAATTCCACCAGCCATGATCCCAGATAATGCCAAATTTAATTGGATGGGCTTTCATTTAGTAGCATATAATATATACTATAATTTCCCTATCTAAAAAATTACCATGTTGTTAGAAACAAACAGTCTACAACTTCAACAGTGGTTGTGGAAAGCACATAAGTGGATTCTGGAGAATAAGGTAATCTCTGATGAGGTAATCATTGTCCCAAAGGTAGTCAGCTGGGTAACAGATGAAGTGAAACCCAATGACACACATTCTCTCAACTTTGGAGTATCTCTTCAAGCTGAACAAAACCAACATTGGATAAGACACTGTGCCTAGCACTTGGCTCCATTCTGCATCATCCCTTTTTGCTGCCTTAGAATGAATTTGTCCACCCACTTACACTTCTGACACAGGAACTCATGTGTTCCCCCAGAGCAAAACCTGACCACATTCAGGCTGAGAGGTATAGGGGTTCAGTGGTCTATTAAAACTTGCTGCAGTGTGTCTGAGAGTGTAATTACCAGTTCACTGTGATTTGCAAAAACTTTCTCATGTGAGACATAATAATTATGTCTCATAAGAACATAGTAATTGTCCTTGAATAATTTAAACACTTGATTTGTCATATCTCTCAATACAAACTAAGCTGGGACCTATTTGCCACATCTCTTGTCTGCATGTTTTACTTCCAATCTCCAGGCACATCGGTTCTCTTATCCCGTGGAGCTTACTTTGTCAGAAATCTCCCGTTTCAATGAATCATGCTTATTTTAGATGTCAACATGATGCAGGTGTGTGAAGATTTAGAGAAAGGATTTGAGTCTCAGATATATGTGATTTGGTTTCAAATATGATAGGTCAGAGATACTTGTTTTTTTTTTTTATGACCGAATGGGATAGTAATATATTTTGACATGTGGAATTCACATTATGTCTAATTTCCTTCAGTGTTCTTGGCAGGAAAGCCATAGCGAGAGAAATGGCTTTCTTTTCCCTTGTGATTTTGCCTGAGCAGTGGAGAATCACCAACCAACATTTGGCCTCACGTTGATCCTCTGCTCAGGACAAAGAGTCATGAGGCCATAACAATAAGATCATCTACTGTCAGGTGTTGGGGGCGTGAAAGGTGTGAAAGCTGTTCAAATATGGACCCATAAGGGACCTTACCACACTTAGGAAGTACCTAAAGGGAGACTGTATTATAGTAATTTTATAGGAGGAAAAATCAAAGCCAGACACATCAAGTATCTACTCCATGTATACAGAATTAGGACCTACATCTCTGTCTCAACTCCTAAAAGACTTCAGATTCAAAATGGAATATGGATATGATTCAAGATGATGTGAAAGTGTGATATATTCACCCATGTGGGTTGGCATGGCTTGCTTACTAGGTGCTGGGACTAAGCAATTTACATCTACTATCTCATTTAAAATCTCACAATAACACTCTGAGTAGATACTCACATTGTCTGGATGTTGCATGCCATTTAACATCTCCATGCCTCAGTGAGATGGAGATGTTAAATGGCATGTCCATCATCACAAAGCTCTTGAGTAGCAGAACTGGGATTTGGAGGCTGGCTGATTGGCTCCAGGGTCTGTGCTCTTAGCTCCTATGCTTACTCTTGGTTTCACATGTGTTTATGTTGATGTGTATTTGAAGCAAAAAGATAACCAGCTATGACTGCTTCAGATAAGCCTAAGGTATGCAGGATACTGATCTATCTGATACAGACATGGTGCCCAGATGTGCCCATGAATCCGTCAGTCCTTCAGTGACAAGATCTTCAGAATGTGGACTATAATGCTTTATCTGACTAAAGTAAAGCCAATGAACCTATGTTAAATTACAGATTGATTTTAAGTTTACAGATTTACACAGGTATACTGAATATCTCTGTGTATGATTTTATTCTTTTCAAAGCTATATTGAGGGAATGTTTTCCCCCCGAAATGGCAAAAATTTTGAAGGCTGTGTAAGAAAGATTACATTTGGGAAACCAATTCTAGTCCAAATCTTCTGTTTCACAAATGAAGAATTAAAGTCCAGGTAGTAAAGTAAGCTGCTAAAAGCAACACAGTCAATAGATGTGAACAATGGCTAATGCTTTTTTGAACACGTATTATGTACCAGGTTCCATTTTTTTTTCTCATTCTGTCACGTGGCCTGGAGTACAGTGGTGTGATCTCGGCTCACTGTGACCTTCTCCTCCCAGGTTCAAGTGATTCTCCTGCCTCAGCCTCCAGAGCAGCTGGGATTACAGGCATATGCCACCATACCTGGCTAATTTTTTGTATTTTTAGTAGAGATGGGGTTTCACCATGTTGGTCAGACTGGTCTCGAACTTCTGACCTCAAATGATCTGCCTGCTTAGGCCTCCCATAGTACTGGGGTTACAGGCATGAGCCACTGCACCACGGCCTTGGGTTCTATTCTAAGTATTGTTGAGCCTTATAATTTTTAAATTAATTAAATGTAAATGTAAATGTTTAGGTAAATACGATTACCCTATTGTTTTTATACTCGTTGTACAGTTAAGAAAACTGAGGCTTAGCAATAACATGCAATTTGTCCTAAGGTTAAAGAGCTTAGAAGGGGTGAATTTGGGGCTTGGACCACAGTCTTTCTAATTCCAGAGCCCAAGATGTCAAATCTTGTGAAGCATGAGTAGTAATTGCAAAGCAGTTTTCCATCTACATTGCTTCCAATGTCATGCAGCATCCCACTGCCCTGTTTACTGAGATTAGCTACCATGAAAGGCAACTTTTTATTTTATTTATTTATTTATATGAAATGGAGTCTTGCTCTGTCACCCAGGCTAGAGTGCAATGGTGTGAACTCAGCTCACTGCAACCTCTGCCTCCTGGGTTCAAGCAATTCTCCTGCCTCAGCTTCCTGAGTAGCTGGGATTACAGGTGCCTGCCACCATGCCTGCCTAATTTTTGTACTTTTAGTAAAGATGGGGTTCACCATGTTGGCCAGGCTGGTCTCAAACTCCTGACCTCATGATCCACCCACCTTAGCCTCCCAAAGTTCTGGATTACGGGCATAAGCCACTGCATTTGGCCGAAATGCAACTTTAGAAGGAAAAGGTGGAAGGTCTAATAGTGAAGTTCACCCTACCCCTATTTGAAGTTCCAAGCAGAAAGCTATTAATTTATTTGCCACTGTAGTCAATGTTCTTGATTTTCATGTGATGAAATAATGCCATTGGAATACACAAAATATAATTATAATAGTACATTCACAAACATGTTGTAATACCATGATGTTTTCATAACAGTACGATGTAACTTGTTAGAGATGAGCCTAATATAATTGAACGTCTCTAAGAATTCTTCCTCTCCACCTCCTTCTACTCCACCCCTCTCCACCTCCATCTACTCCACCTTGTTTTCTACTTTTAAATTTTACTAGACACTGATAGGACTTTAGCAACAAACAATAGCCTTTAGGTAAGTCTTTCATCAGAAAGAGAATCTCAAGGTTCCTTTTATAAACAGTGCTTTGATGAACCACCACCCTTTGGTGATGATCAAATGAAGCGAAGTTAATAGCATTTCACTCTCATTTCCCCTTGAGGACAGTGGCTGCACAAGTAATATCAGTGTTTTATTTGGAGACTGTCAAGTCCAATATTATGCTGAAAAAGTGGAACCCAGTAGAGCAAAGCTGCTATATAAGTATGAGAAAACATACTCCATGGAGGGCGTGATCATACTTTCCTGGGTTTTCTCTCATTATAGTTGTATTCATGTTATTATCTCCATTTTATAGACTGGGGAAGCTGAGCTGAGAGATGTTAAGCTTTGTTCCTGAGGCCACACAACCAGTGGGGAGTGGAACCTGGATGACACCCACATAGGTCTGCCTGTAAATGCGTGCTCTTGCCATCATTCCACGCTGGGGCAGGAGAGTTGGCAGCACACGAGAAGGTCCTTGGAACATACGCATTCCTGTGGATGATCTCCTCCTCATTACTGCAGTTGCCTAAACATTTTTGGTGTGATTACAGAACTGAATTAATTACTGACAAGGCAGCTGGCCAGCACATAGAAAAGTCCCACTTGGATTGGGTATGTTCCCTCTAAGCAGAGGATTGGGCGGACTGTGGAACCTGGTTTTGCTCTTCCTAGGAGAAATGGCCTGGACAATTGGCCTGTCAGTGCTCAGCAGCCTGGGATTTGGTTACAAACGATCATTGCCCCAATTAAGAGCTGTTAATCAGACCATCTAGCCTTCTCTCCCCATGAAATGCATTGCACCAAGAGGTTTACCATCTGGAGGTAAAAAGTAAAAATTCATAATAAAACATTTTTGTTATTGAATACCAGGATGTGTCACAGCTCAAAGAACTTTATTTTTGCCATCCATTGGAATGGGTTTGATAATTCCTAATCATAAAAAGGTATTGACTCCAAGATTTAAAACTACTCTAAGAATAGTATCTGAATGCCTTACCATGGCCCAGAAGGACTTCCATGGTGTGCCCATCAGTTCTCTCTTCCCACAAAAAGTCATGATCATTCCCATCTCAAAGCATTTGCTGTCCCCTCCACTGGAATATTCTCCCCACCATCTCCTCAGAGTTGGCTCATCTTTGATCCTGTCTCAGCTAAAATGTCACCTTTTTAGAGTCTTTCCTCCATGCTGGGCATGATCTTTTGCATGACCTTATAATTTCTCTTTTTTCTTTTCTTTTCTTTTTTTTGAGACAGTGTCTTGCTTTTATCCAGGCTGGAGTGCAGTGGCATACTCACAGCTCACTGCAGTCTTGACCTCCCAGGCTCAAGTGATCCTCACACCTCAGACCCGCAAGTAGCTGGGACTACAGGCATGTGCTACTATGACGGCTAAATTTTGTTTGTATTTTTTTGTAGAGATGAGGATTCATCATGTTGTCTAGGCTGGTCTTAAGCTCCTAGGCTCAAGTGATCCACCTGCCTCTGCCTCCCAAAGTGGTAGGATTACAGGAGTGAGCCACAGCTCCCTGTTAACCTTATAATTTCTCTTTATACCACGGACTGCTGTCTGGATGCCTGTATTTGTTTCCCTGCAACATAGAGCATTGTCTTCATGATTAAAAGAAAAGCTCAGGGCCAGGTGTGGTGGCTCATGCCTGTAATCCCAGCACTTTGGGAGGCCAAGGCAGGTGGATCCCGAGGTCAAGAGATCGAGACCATCCTGGTCAACATGGTGAAACCCCGTCTCTACTAAAAATACAAAAAATTAGCTGGGCATGGTGGTGCATGCCTGTAATCGCAACTACTCAGGAGGCTGAGGCAGAAGAATTGCCTGAACCCAGGAGGCGGAGGTTGCAGTGAGCCGAGATCGCGCCATTGCACTCCAGCCTGGGTAACAAGAGCGAAACTCCGTCTCAAAAAAAAAAAAAAAAAAAGAAAGAAAGAAAGAAAAGCTCCTGGAAAGCAGGAATGTTCTCTGATCAGCACCTAGAACAGCGCCAGACACGTAGTAGGTGCTCAACAAATACTCGGAAGTTTAAAGCAATGAAACCAAGGATAGAAATGGAAGTTTAAAGCAATGAAACCAAGGACAGAAATACAGATTATGATTACTGTCTTTTGGGGACTTGGGGGCATTTTTTTACAATAGAAGTACCCAAGTTAAAAGGGAAAGGAACACCTATAATGGGAGAGGTTATAAGTGAATTTATTATTAACTCAATCTCTTTTAGTCTCAACTAAATTCTCTTATTTCTGTTACACGTCATTGACAAGCTCCTTCTTTCCAGTTCTTGAACTCACTGATGGAAGCCATGTACCAGCCTCCCTGCGCCAATCCCCTCACCTCTTCTCCCATAGCTGCTTTGCCTTCTTCCTGTTCGTTTTCACCAAACTGACCATGTCATTCCTTAGTTTCATCACATGCCAGTGACTTTAAGAAAATTCAAACTCTTTACTATGACTTGGAGAATCTTTTGCAATCCTGCCTGTGCTCACATCTCTAGCTTCACTGCTTCTCCCATATTCTCTTCCCTCTCCAGACTCCAGCCACTTTTCCTTCCATTTTCTGAAGTCACCATGTTCTCTCTTGCTTCTGGGCCTTTGCGCATGCTCTTTCCTCTGCCTGGAACACCCCCATTCCCACCCACACCCCCAATTCAACACACAGACACCAATTCACGTTTCAGCTTTGAAGCAGAGGTCACTTCCTTCTGGAAACTTTCCAGCCATCACCTGGTCTCCAGTCTGGGCTCCTCCTGCACCTTTACCCACTACAGCACTCAGACTACACAATCGTTTCCAGCTTCCTAGCTTGCCTCTCCCATTAGACTGCATTTGTCTTATATACCACTTGCGTTGAGCATAAATCTTGGCACTTGGTTGTCACTCAGTAATATTTTTTTAAGAGAGAAAGTCTCACTGTGTTGCCCAGGCTGGAGTGCAGTGGCATGATCATGGCTCATTGCAACCTCAAACTCCTGGGCTCAAGCAGTCTATCCTCCTGCTTCAGCCTCCCAAGTAGCTAGAACTACAGTTATGTGCCACCACATCTAGCTAATTTTTTTTATTTTAACTTTTTGATAGAGTCTTGCTATGTTGCCCAGGCTGGTCTCAAACTCCTGGGCTCAAGTGATCCTCCCACCTTGGCCTCCCAAAGTGCTGGAATTACAAGTGTGAGCTACTGTGTCTGACTTCAATAATTTAAAAATAAAATAAAATAAAGGGATGCTTTATTTCAGAAATCTCTAAGTTTCCACTTGGAGACGTTGCACTAGCTGTTGAGTGTCTGCTAGGCTCACCATGCCCAGATGTCACTTTGGCCCCCTTTCCTTGTTGCACGATCACCAGGAGACATTGTAACCTCCTGGGGAGTCTTAGCTCACAGACCCTGCCATTTAGAGTGTAACATAAGAAGGTCAGTTCTGGAAGCAACATTGTGCATGGTGGTACCTTTCAGCCCAGCAAAAACTCAAAAAATAGGGTGGTCTCAGCCAAGGGTCAAATTGCAGATTCGATGCTTTATGTGTCTGGCAGCGCTCTAGAGACAAATACATTAATCATGGAGGTATGCAATCTGGTCGGAGAATTCAGGCCAGATAGAATGACATGGGGTGAAATGCACACACAAACACACATGAGCTCTCTTATTTGTAAAACCATGAGCTCTCTTATTTGTAAAACCACATTAATGGATGGCAGCTCCCTACCTCTGAAGTGATTTATAAATTAAAATAATTGCTGCTTTGAACTGTTCAGATATTAATTGACCTATCACTAATGTACGCACAGTCTCCAAACCATCCAAACATTACCTAAACATTTTTATTCTCTTTATTCTGGAAATCCAAAAAACCACAAAATAGGCTCTTTGTTCTGGTGCCAAGGGTCATAAAGAAAAGCCATCATCTTTGATGACTTTGCAATTCTTATTCTGTTTCTTCATCAGATTAATTCTATGTGAAATAGTGAGTACTCTGAACTCAAATGAGTCTTCCCACTCCCCTCACTTCTTAACAATCTCATCCCCAAGCACATGGATTCAGTTCTAGTTCAGATTTCTGGTAACGAGAGCAAGGCAATTCATTTTTTTAATTAACCCTTGAGTTCATATCCCAAACCACCCCAGACCGTGGGCACCTCTAGGTAAAATGAGGACGAAACTAAATTGGCTAAGGTTCAGATGTGCACAGGCTATGACAAGCTTGCCAGGGGTCCATTCTGCCAGGGTGATCTTGACCTGTATTGAAAGGCAGGCAGAAAAACACAGTGCTTAAGACAGGAGCTCTAAGGCCGGGGCTCTAAACCAGGAGTGATTTTGTCCCATAGGAGAATTTGGTAATGTCTGGAGACATTTTTGGTTGTTACAGCTTGGGGTAAGGGGAGAAGGTATTATTGGCATCAAATGAGTAGGGGCAAGGGATGCTGTGAAACATCTTACAATGAATGCATAGCCCCCTACAAAAGACCACAAGAGATCCAGTCCAAATGTCAGTGGAGTGGAAGTTGAGAAAAACCCTACCCTAGAGTCTGATATTCTTGAATTTACCTCTAGGTTTGCTCCTTAGTGGCTATGTGACCTTGGGCAAGTTTCTTGATTTCTCTGAGCCTTAGGCATCTCTTCTGGAAAAAGAAAATAGTGATAAAACACCCACTTTGTTGGCATTTTGTCAAGCCTAGTAGTTCTGAAGTTTTAAGCATATTTTCTATTTTTATTAATCTATTAATATTAGTGTACTTTAAATGGAAATGCCTATTGCTGTGATTTGAGGGGAAACTCTAATATTTCCATTTCCATTCCAAACCCAAATTTTATTTTCTCTTTAAATTAATGCATAATAGGATATAAAATAAATGATTCTATCTATAATAGAAGGATCTGAAAACTTTTCACTTAGTTATGACTAAGTAATATTAATTTCAAAATGTCAAAAACCCACTCTGTTACTAGGAAAAGATCAATACTTAATAATACATACATTTACTAGCATCTACACAGAATCCTGGTTATTAAACTGGAAAAATGGTGATATTTACTTTAATTCAAATAGTAAAACAAAAACAAAAACCCAGTTCCCAGATTATCAATCTAAAATGCCTACGAGAATGGAAAAAAATGGAAATATAAGTCATATGCTGATATTTTTCTATATGATGTTAATATGTAATGTCAGGTTAAGTGTGGGAATCAGCAAATATGACTTCTATATAAAACTATATAAAATTTAATATTTAATTGAGTAAAGAAATCATGTTTATACCAAGAAGTTTCCTGAAATTGTTATTTAAAATAAGTGTTTTGGCATCATATAGAATGAGTCTGCTAATGTTGTTACATAAACTTAAAAAAATACCGTCCCAAAGTAATCCGATATGTGAAGATCATGATCTCCCAATACTTCTTACTGCCACAGCTCCCAATTTGTTGTGCTAGTCATAATTTAATGGGTTAAAGAGCACAGTCTTTTGGTTATTATGCAAATATTTTTTGAGTGCTGACTATCTCTTTCCACCAAGATGGGTGTTAGGATGAGAACTATGCTGTGGAACATGCAAATGGTCAGGAGGCAGAGCAGCTAGTGAGGACTCGGAGAGAGGTGCCTCGACTTCTGGCTGAGCCACATCTTAGCTGGTGGCCTTTTGACCACCTTCTCAACCTGCCTGAAGCTTGGTATCCTAAGCTGTAAAAAAAATGGGTTGATAGAATCTTTCTCATCATTTTGTTGAGAGGATGCTAGTACAAAGTACCGAGCTTGGACCTTGCTGTTTATTAAGAAAACTGCTCAAGGGTGGGCTCAGTGGCTCATGCTTGTGATCCTAGAACTTGGGGTGACTGAAGTGCGAGGATTGCTTGAGGCCCGGAGTTCAAGATTAGCCTGGGCAATGTGGCAAGACCCTGTCTCTACAAATAATAATAATAATGAAAATAAAATTTTAAAAATAAAAATTTTAAAAAATAAAAAAGAAAATTGCTCAAAAATAGTTAGCTATATTAGTATGACCATTGTGTTATTTTTATAGTACAGAAATGTTCTGGCTTTGGAAAATGGAGGCTGTTTTTCTCTACTGGGAAATTTAAAAAGCATTAGAAACCAGACGCTGAATAACCCATATTTCCTAGCATAGTGTGTATAAGCTTACCAAATGGAGCCAGCTGTCACAAAACAACCCTGGGTTGCTATTGTTTTTTTCCTAAACTTCTGATAACCAACTGGCTGCTTAATCCAGTAGCTGGCTGACTTCTCTACATTGCATTGTTTACATATTTTCCTTAGACACAAGGTAGTGTTGAGAAACAAATCCTTCAGCATTCTCAAATTCAGAGCTGCTATACACACAGCTAGCCAATAGCAAAATCTTAAATGGTGGGAAGAAAAAACACTCAAGCTGGTAAAAATGTCTTTAAAAAAGAGTAATACTTCATTTGAGGGGGGGGACAAGGACCCCCTCTGTTGCCCAAGCTTGAGTGAAATGGTGTGATCTTGGCTCACCACAACCTCCACCTCTGGGGCTCAAGCCATCCTCCCACCTCAGCCTCCTGAGTACCTGGGCCGATAGGTACATGCCATCATGCCCAGATAAATTGTGTGTGTGTGTGTGTGTGTGTGTGTGTGTGAGAGAGAGAGAGAGAGAGAGAGTGTGTGTGTGTGTGTGTGTATTAGAGACAGTGTCTTGCCATGTTTCCTAGGCTGGTCTCGATCTCCTAGGCTCAAGCAATCCTAGGCTCTGGAGATCCTTCTCCCAAAGTGATGAAATTACAGGCACGAGCCACCATGCTCAGCCTCCTCTTTTTTTTTTTTTTTATACAGGTAGTATTTATTGGTTTTCTTATTACAAAAGCAATGTATATTTCTCATTGAAAATACAAAAACACAAAAGAAACACAAAAAGAAAAAAAGACAAAGATTTGCCTCTAATCTCAGTGTCCAGAGATGAGAATTCTTTGGTTTTATTTTTCTGTTTGCATCTATAAGTAAAGGTACTTTCCATTCAACAAAATTTTCTTATTTCGTTCAATACTCTTATCAGGATCACTAAATGTTAACATACTAAAGGACAGCACATTTTTTCTGTGAAAGGTCATAATGTTGTAAGGATTTTAGGCTTTGTGGGACATATAGACTCTGTCACAACTACTGGACTATGCCATGTTAGCATGAAAGCAGCTATCGACAATCTGTAAATGATTGGATGTGGCTGGATTCTGCCCATGGTGGCCTGAATTTCTCCCCTGGCCTGTAGTTTGCTGATTTCTATTCAAGAGCATCATCAGTTGTTATAATATTAATAGTTTATTCAATGTAATTATACTAGTGTTATCAGTAGTTGCATTTCATTATAATAGTTATAATGACTTTTTAATCCTTTGCATCTTGAAGACTTCTAGAAGCATGGTCTTGTTCATGCATATTTTAGGGAATTAGATCTAAAAGGACAACAACCAAGCATTAAAGAAGAGTGGTTTTCTGGAGGTTAATTAAGAAACACAAGAACTCTGATACTGCCCATGATTAAGTGTGTGTTTTCATCCACCACCATAATTTCCTAAATTCCTAATGTGGTCTTGAGAGCAGCATTCTCGTGCATTGTAGGAAAACACTGCCTGGTACCCCTGGCTCTGAAAGAGCCATTCTATTGTGTTACATGAAGAGTGTGACTCCAAACCTCCACTGCAGCTGCTACCAAGATCCCTTGCTTTCTCAAATTATAATGTTGGTTATTACTAGATTGTTCTAATGGGGAAAAGATACTCCTTGAATTTTTTCCTTTTTGTTTAAGTCTTCTGAAACACAGAGGCATGGGTTGTAGGTTATGCTCCTTAGGAAGTGAACTTTAGGACAAATATTAGCATTTAGGAAGCTTATTAGGGAGTGCTCTGGGTCAACACTTGTGGATTGCAGTGGGATGGAGGTAAGATGGGCAGCGGGAGAAAATGGCCTGTGTCGCAGTCTCAACAAAGGCCTCAGCTAATCCTACTGGAAGCTCTAGAGCAGGGTGGCCCTTCAGATCTGTCCAGAGTTGGAGAGAGGAAGCCTGGCCTTTATATACTGGTGTTTACTAGATTTGGCTGAGGCTACCCCAAGAAGGGCAAGTCAACTCTTTTCAGCAGTCGTTTTGCAAAGAGGGTCAACAACCAAGTGTTGGCTTCTGGCTATACTCCCAGTAGCTGGGAGAGTAAGCCCTTCATTCCTGCAGGGGTTTCTGGTTGATATGGCATGTCTACTATCTCATGGGTTAAGACTAGATGAGAAACTTGCTCTAGTCAATGCTCTGTTCTTAGTCTCAAAAAAATCAGTGTAGTGATGTTTTGAAGCAGTGTGGAATTTTAAGTCTGGTTTAATTAAGACATTTGGGTTAATAATTTCATTCAGCCATCTTATGAATATCAAGACCTGCAAACCCTCTATATGTAGGATACTGTTGTATGTGTGAGTTAGATATAAAAACAAATTCAAAGCACAAGTCTTGTCCTCAGAGAGCTTATAGCATTTTGGGGAATTGCAGGAATATGAGTTACAAGGTAAAATGAAAGGTGACAGTGGGATGATACAGTGATGCCTGGTCCTAAGAAACCATGGTTCGGCAAACTCAAATGCATACAGAATTCTCATTCTATTTTTAAGCCATTGCTCTTTGTAAGTTTATTAATAAATGGCATTAGTAATAATCATGGCTCAATTTCTGCTGCGTGGAAGCCTGGAGTCAGAAACAGAATGTAGCTCTGTGGCAAAAGTTGGAGACTGGCACCGTGGCCAAAATTTGTTGTTACCAATAGACACAGAGTCATCTGAAGCCCCTGCCTCAGCGAATCCAGCTCTTGTACCATGATCCAGTACATTCTTCTGGATGTCACTTCACCACCCCCTGCCCTCTGTGACTGTGTATAATTTATCAGCATATTATAAAACATTGCAGATATTACTCATGGGTCCCATGGAATAAAAATAGCATGTTAAAAATGTACTTTGGCTCACAAATGGAATGCAGCTTCAGCTTTTTCACCTACAAGTAAAAAATTAGGTCCTTATACAATTAAAAAGCCAAAGGGACTTTTTACTGGTGTCTGGAGGACTATGAACCAAGTTCTAGTATATGAAAAAGTCTATGTGAAATTGAAATGGGAATAAAAGAGATCTCATTCAGAACACATAAAATACCAAGATAATTGCTTCTGTGAGACATACATGAGAGTGACATACATGACGGCATAGACAACTGCACAGGATTTTGTAGTTTTTAGGAAATACTGGACATCAAGTTTGGTTTTCCCCAGTGAGGCAATTCTGCATCAATGACCAATGGTTTCATTCACTTATCCATTTATTTATTTATTCATTCCTTCACTCAATACGGGGCTGCTGAGTTATGCATCTCCAGGTAGCACAGTTCACATCATTGTCTATGTGGATGATGCCTCTGGAGCTGAGCAGTGCACAGCCTGCACAACCATATTCAATGACCTTGACTAAAAATATTTACTGGATGAATGTGTTCCAGGTGCTGTTCCAAGCTAGCCATTGAGAACAGAGCAGTGAGCAAAACAGACTTGATCTTGCCCTCATGGAGATTTATTTTAGATAAAGGCCTACAAAAAAGTAAGTGCTATGAAGTATAGGGACAGATCGTCTATGAACCTCTGACAGTGAAACCTACTATTCTGGACTAGCAGGAAAGAAATTCTGAGGAAAAAGTATTTAAGTTGAAGCCTGAAGAGTAAGTATTAATTAATTTATTTATAAGACAGAGTCTTACTCTGTTGCCAGGCTGGAGTACAGTGGCACAGTCTCGGCTTACTGCAACCTCCATCTCTCAGGTTCAAGCAATTCTCCTGCCTCAGCCTCCTGAGCAGCTGGGACTACCACACCGAGCTAATTTTTGTATTTTCAGTAGAGATGGGGTTTCATCATGTTGTCCAGGATGGTGTCAATCTCTTGACCGCATGATCCACCCACCTTGGCCTCCCAGAGTGCTAGGATTACAGGTGTGAGCCACTGTACCTGTCCATATTTATATTATGTGAATGCTGGTTTTGGGGAGAATGTTTCATAGAGAGAGAACCATAAGCAGGTCAGGTTGGAGCACAGGATAGCTGAGGAATTCTGCTGGGGTGCAGAAATGAGAGAGGGAAGATATAAGGCTAGAAGGACAGTCAGGCACCAGACATTTCAGGGTTTTAGAGAATGTGTTGACAATTTTGGTCTTCATCCTTAGAAAAATTCCAACACATTGGATGTCCTATGCAAGAGGATGCTGTTTAGCTAGGTTGCCACTATCTGCATTACGGAGAATGCATTTGGCATGGACAAGAACATACATGGTTGATAAGATGGAGGCTGTTAGGCTAACAAGTAAGAGGTAGTAGTGGCTTTCTCTGGGGAAATGCCAAGAAATAAGGTAAGTAGACAGATCAGAGAGATTTTCAAATGGAATGCCATTCCCTAATCTCACTCTGTTATTTATTGTCCAGTACCTCTGAGTTGTTTTGACCTTTGAGTGCTCTGAGGCAATATTAATTATCAACTAGTGTGAGTGACTCTGTGTAAGGCAGAATAATGTCATTAAACATCAAAGACCATTGAAATCAAGTGTTGTATTTGCCTATTTATGTGCTACATAGCCAATAAAACAGTCATTACTCTTCTATGCTATCAAAAACCCATTTGTTAACCTCAAATTTAAGCCCTTTTCCTCTTCCATAACATGTAGTACCTACCTTGATAGGATTGCTATGAAGATTCCAAGAGAGAATACACTTAAAGTATTTTGCACAATGCCTGCAAGATTATACTTATTATTAACTACTTTTTACTACTGCCATTATTACTTATACCTATATTATGTTGGGATTTAGGATGAGCATTAATAACATCCTTTTCCCTCTAAGTTGGGTACCAAAATATGAGACAATGGGTACATGTGTCAAACTAAGAGGATGAAATTATCAAATTATTAGCTTTATTGCTGGTATTGCTAAATTCAAAAACATGGATTGTCTTTTCTGCCAAATCTAGTGATTGGTACAGGTAACAATGATACCTGATATCTGCACATTATAATTTCTCTCTTGCCTCCCTCAGACAAGGTATGAGCATGACATGGACCCTGGTCCTCACCCAGGTATACTTACATCATGGAAAAACTGAGGAGAACACACTCATTCCTCAGGTGAATCACAGAGCAGAGAAGTTGAGAGCCTGAATCCTGGAGCTAGATGTTGTGAGTCATTCTGGCTGTGCCATTCATCAGTCAAGCAGCAATGCAAGTCTCAGTGTTTCTGTGACTCAGTCTCCCCATCTGTCAAATGGGAATGATAGACGTACTACCTGCAAGTACAAGTGTGAGGATTGAATTAGCGTAAATACTAATCTCTGACACATAGGTATATGTTTGTCATTATCAATATTTATGAGAGTAACTCAGAAAGCACTGTACCACACATGCTGCTTCAAACCACCTACCAGAGAGGTTATTCCTCTCTCCAAGGGAAGAGCCAATGAGGCGGCTGGAAGAGAAACATTGCTCCCATGTTTCTCCTTCCTGAGGAGTGAAGTCCTCCCTCTCTGCTGAACATTGAGCAGAGGGAAGGAAAGGTTTACTTTCCCCATATTCTATCACTTGACATTGTCAGTCTCCACTGGTCTGACCTCTGCAGCTCCCTGTCTCTACCTGGAGAGAAGCAGCTTTGTCCTATTAATCAGTATATCCTTCCATTATATAAAGCCACACACTGCACTTTGCATCCAGTTGGCACCCAAGCAGTGCTTGATAGGCTTGAAGATGAACAACTTTCTCTGATAGATTGTGTTCTAATCAGGTTAAATAGCGATGGGCAGCTGCCTGGTAGCAATATACTGGCCCTGAGTGGGAAGTGTGAATGCTGTCCCCTAATCTGTCCTCTTTCTCTGGACCCTCTGGCCATCTACATCCTGATTTACACCCTAAAACTGTAGGAAAATGGAAACTAACTAAAACTTTCTCAGCTCAGGGCAAACACTTCGTACATTGGCTTTCCTCACTTGTGCCTTTTTCTTGATCTAGAATGTTGGGCTTCTCTGGCAGAAGCAGAAACAAATAACTGAGAAAAAGTTCATCATCAGATGAACACGTTACGCATTGATTTATTTGTTCCTGCATGTGTATGCTCATAAGTTAGGTTTAATTAAATGTACAATACAGCAGAAGGATTAAGTGAAATATGGGGTAGTGACTGGCCAGGATATTAGGAGTCCATAGACATTAGTAAATAGGAAGACTGAGTAACTGAACAGAAAGCATTCACAAAATCATATTGAGTAAAGCCTAGCACTGAACTGTAGTAATAGTAATACTACAATCCTAACATGAGTCATACATATTTCCCTCATTGTACTTGTTATTCCCCCAAATTATCGTTATTTGTCTGTTACGTATTATTCACCTCCTCCAATTGCAACATCTGTTCAATGGGGCTTGAGCTATTTCATTGGTCTCTATAGCCTCCTGGCCTTGTGGCAGGGTTTGGCAAACTATGGCCAGCCAGCCAAATTTGACCCATTACCTGTTTTTGTAAATAGAGTTTTATTGGAACACTTCCAAACCCATTGGCTTACAAATTGTCTATGGCTGCTTATGTGACAAAACAGTGAAGGTAGGTAGTTGTGTCAAGGACTGCATGACCCTCAAAGCCTATACCTTTTACTATCTGGCCCATTATGGAAAATATTTGTTCATCACCCCTGGCCTAAACCACTGACTGACAAATATTACATGCTTAATAAACACTTATAGAGTGAATGAGTGGAAGAAGAAATGAATACATGTGGATACAGAGTGTAAGAAAATGTAGATAAATCAAAACTGTGAAAGGGATAAGACTGGGCTTATAAACATTTTTTTCTTTTTAAAGGCTGTTATATTATGTTTAACAATGTAGGGTGAGTATCCCTAATCTGAAAATCCAAAATCTGAAATGCTGCAAAATCTGAAGCTTTATGAGCACCACTCATTGGAGCATTTTGGAATTTGGATTTTCAGATTAGGGATGTTCAACCCATAAGTATAACATAAATATTCCAAAATCCAAAAATATTCAAAATCAAAAACACTTCTGAAACAAGCATTTTGGATAAGGTATACTCAAACTCTGTGTGTGTGTGTGTGTGTGTGTGTGTGTGTGTGTGTGTGTATTTAAAAAGCAGAAACAAAATTTGAAAAGTAATACTACCACCTATGTAGATTATTGAGAATATAATTTGGAGGTCTTGTGGTTTAAGAATTGCTGCAACTCTAGATTACTGAGTGGTTTGCTCATGTTTTTGTTTTTAGTTCAAAAGCAAAGTGCCCTGATCACTAATTACCCTTCTAATTGTGAGTTAACAGTGGGGAAAGCAAGCCTGTGGGGATTACTTGCAAAGCTACTTTACAGCAGACTATATGAGTTGTCCACACATGAATAGAACAGACCCAACTTGCATAGTAATGTAAATAATATTTATGGATCTGGTCATTCATCAAAATTAAATTGATATGGGGCTCCATGAGGCTTGGTTGTCTTAGTCTGTCCTCCAGACATAATATTTATCTGATAACTCACAGAGCTTCCAGACCAGTTCTATCCTCCTTAGCTAAGCTCTTCTTACTTTAGTCTTCAAAATAAGCCTTCTTTATTTAAAACCCCATCTATTAGCCAAGAAAAGAGCAACGAGCCTTTACATTTTTAAAAGATCAAAAAAGAAAATAGAAGAGACATTTTATTTGTTTCACACAAGGACAAAAACTGGCCTCGCTCATTGGCTTCGTCTGTCTTTATGCTACTGTGACTCTGATTGGCTCTTTTGTACCTATTTGTTCATTTGCTTAATGGTCCTTTAGGGGCCTCTCCAACTAGTAGCATAAGCCAGAGAGTAGAAGCAATCTATTCACCAAAAGGGTGCATTTTAAAAAGACATTTTGCATACGCCATTTCACAAAGAAACAATGGTTGTAAGAGTTCTGGGACATTAATTTTTCACAGGCAAAATATTCATCTTAATGCATACGGCCATAGGTTCAAAAAGTAATGTTAAGCTTGTGTATGTTGGCCACAGTAGTGCTATTCAAGACTTCCTCCTAGTTCCCTGTTGCAAAAGACTCTTACCCCACTGTATTTGGTGTTTTTCTTTGCATTTCAAAGCCCTGGAATCAAATGCAATTGAGGTTGCCTGCTGGATTTTGGGGGCATGTGTATGAATTTACATGCATCTATGTCTTCAATAAATATTAAAGTGGTGGTATTTTTCTAAAGCAACTCAAAACAGGGTGGAAAATTTGACTTTTCTTTGTTTTAACCAGAAGTTGGTAAAACAGATAAAACACCCCAGAAAGAGACATGGCCACTTGAGTGATTTTATTAAATATGACTACCCCATCCCTCTCAGAACTCTCACTTTTTGTAGTTAGTCACTGACGTGGCTAGGTTAACTAGCATCTAATTATGGTGAAGGCACAACTTGGTCTTTTATTTGGAAGAGGAAATAAAAATGACTCTGAAGCTCAGGATGATACAGCTCTCTGTAAGGTTCACTTCATATCAGATCTTTCTTGAGTGAGAGGTAAAATGTCTTGGACTGAACAAGATGAGGCAGCAGCCCTGATAAAATGGCACTAATGTATATGAACATATAGAGAACAAAGAGGCCAATTGCAACAAAATGCCAACAGACACAAAAGTCACGCCACCAGGAATGGACCAGAAATGCTGTTTGTTAATCTGCTTCATTAAAGACATATTTTTAAGGCTAATAACATATTTCTATACAATTTCACATGTACAGTATCACTTAAGCCTCTTTTTGCCCCATATCTAAAGCTACAGGAAGTCCAGCAGCCGTGCACTGTGCTTTTATTACGTTGAGTATATCCAGATGATTTTAATAAACTTATAAAAGGACATTAGTTTCCTGCTATTTCAATGAAAACCACTTGCAAGATGAATTTAAAGCAATAGATCTATTTCTTTTCAACACGTGCCCTCTCTTTATGCAAATATGCCACCCTTTCTAATAGCCAACAAAACTACACACAAACACAATTATCAGCTGCATGTGACATGGGAGAAAAATATCATCCTCATAAATGTTTAAGGATGAAGAGATGGTAAAGAGTGACAGATGCCACACTATGCTGCTCAGATTCCTCCTAAAGGACTGGGGTTCCTCTGACCCCCCAACTGCTGGAAGCTCAGAGTCTTGGCTACTGGAGTCTCTCTCTGGGAATTAGCCTCAGCCAAATGGTGGCTTGTCCCAGGCCATGTGCACTCTCTAGAGTTCACAATTCAGTAACTTGCTAAAATGTGTATAGGGGTGGAAGGGCAAGGAGAGGTGTATAAAGACCTGGTCCCCTGATGTTAGATGACCTGAGGGACCATCTTTGTTTCAGAGCTTCCCTTGGGAGCAACTGAAGTCCTTGATGTGACTGCATCATAATTCAGCATCTCCTTTTTGCCCAGTTCTCCTTCCTGCAATCTCCCATTGGGTTGCATCTCAAAAGAAGTCTTCCTCTCACCACCATGCCCTCCCATGCAAATCTCCACCTCAGAGACAGAAATGTTTTGGATTTCAGATATTTTTGGATTTTGGAATATTTGCATTATGCTTATGGGTTGAGCGCCCCTAATCTGAAAATTTGGAATCCCAAATGTTCTGGTGAGCATTGCCTTTGAGCACCATGTTGGTGCTCACAGCATTTCAGATTTGGCGGTATTTCAGATTTTGGATTTTCAGATTAGGGATAGTCAACCTGTATTGTTAAACAAAATATAACAGAATTTTAAAAGAAAAAAAATTCTCAGCACAGCCCTATCCCTTTCACAGTTTTGATTTATCTGCATTTTCTTACACTCTATATCCATGTGTATTCATTTCTTCCACTCATTCATTCTATCAAATATTAAGTGTTTTAAGTACTTAATATTTATCAGTCAGTGGTTTAGGCCAGGGATGGGCAAATGTTATCTATAATGGGCCAGATAGTAAAAGGTGTAGACTTTGAGGCCCACACAGTGTCGGACACAACTACTTAGCTTCACTGTTTTGTCACATAAGCATGTAAATCAATGGGTGTGGAAGTGTTTTAGTAAAACTTTATTTACAAAAATAGGCAATGGGTCCGACATGTCTTCTTAGCCATAGTTTGCCAAACCCTGCCACAAGGCCGGGGGCTATAGAGACCAATGAAATAGCTCAAGTTCCATTGAACAGATGTTGCAATTAGGGGATGTGGATAATTTATAGCAGGCAACAATAATTTTGGGGAATAACAAGTACAATGAGGGAAATGTATATGACTCACGTTAGAATCATTCCTTCATGGGAAGGAATATTCTTTACCATCTTAGGTTGGGTTTCTTGCTCAGACTCATCATGTCTTAGTGGACACTTTTCCCCTGGACTTTCTAAAATATTGAACCACAGTACTCAGACACTCATTGTGGCTATCATTGACCCCTGAAATATAAAAAGCATAAGTTGGAAACCACTTCTCTAAATAATTGTTATGGTCCCTTTTTGCTTAAAAATTCTATGATGTTCTGATATCAATCAAACTGATCAATACTCAGTTCTTGTACAGTTTATTCACCTTTTCTGTATGTGCTTATGCAGCCCATGTTATTGTTATGAAAGGATCGAAGACATGAGACCCAATTTAGAGGAGCACACATTTCAGTCTGAGTGATGAGAAGGCAATAGGAGAGTAGGGTAGGAACAATTATCTTGGCAGAAGGAACTGGCATATGGGACAAATCCAAGAATGATCCAAGAGGGTGTGATACGTTGGGGAACTCTGTATGTGTGTATGTGTTATGGGAAAGGCTTGGGCAGAGATGGAGTAGAAGAGTTAAAGCTGGAAAGGCTGAGCGGTAATTATGTACCAGTGAGCCTTAAGGCATGTATCCTACAGACAAAGAAGAACCAGTGAAGAGTTATAAGTAAAAGAAATACATGATATATTTTACACGTTGAAAACATCACTCTGAAGCTTGGGCAGAGAATGGTTTGGTTTGGCGACAGAGAGGTGAAATACGACCTTAGACCAATCATCATTAGTATTATAAAAATTGTATTAAAAGGTCAGCAGCAATTTTTTTCAAAGGGGGTCATGAAATTAGTGTAATGGGGTATGGCTAGTACTTAAAAAAAGGAAGAAGACAGGCCAGGTGCAGTGGCTAACGCCTGTAATCCCAGCACTTTGGGAGGCCGAGGTAGGCAGATTACCTGAGGTCAGGAGTTTAAGACCAGCCTGACCAACATGGTGAAACTCTGTCTCTACATAAATTGGCTGTGTGTGGTGTGGGCACCTATAATCTCAGCTACTTGGGAGGCTGACACTGGAGAACCACTTGAACCTGGGAGGTAGAGGTTGCAGTGAGCCAAGATCACGCCGTTGCACTCCAGCATGGGCGACAGAGTCAGACTTCGTCTCAAAAAAAAAAAAGGAATAAGAAAAAATTAAAGTGCATAAACATTAGAGCACATGGCACAGGTAAGGGTATCGGTTCATGAAAATCTTGAGTATGTAGATTACTGTGTGAGTTTGTGTGGTTGTGTGTGCATTTTTACTGGGTAATGATTAAAAATGTATTTCTAGATATTGAGGTCAAAGAAGTTTGCCCAGCATGACTCCAGACCTCATGAAGCCTTACAAATGCCTGCTACAAGTAGCCATGGGAACCAGGTGTCAGCCGTCAACAAAGCAGCCCAAAGCCATCTCTCTCACTAGAAAAAATGGGCTCACAAGAGCAGGTTCTAATGCTGATAGCTAAGAACCTATGGACAAGTTCAAATTTAAAAGATTTGCCTCAAATGACCCAGAAAATGGACTTCGATGAAAAGATGCATTGGTTTAATGTATTTCATGTTCGTCAATGGCAGTTCTGGGCCATCTCTGCGGTGTTTGATGTTTGTGGTCTCCTCTACTTCCTGTGGTTCAGTCACTTTTTTGCTTAGTATTTACCATGGGAGAGCAGGGACAAGCCATCTGTGCAAAACTTCAAAGATGTGTTTTGGTTTACATTCTGTTACAATGAAGTCAATGCAAATTGTTTTTATGTTGTTTTTTAAAAATTTGGTATTTTACTTGTTTTTGGCAGGGGGATAATGAGGGGAGTGAACAAGCACGGACCATGGTTGATAATATGATGTGGCCTGACCTTAAAAAAAAACGGTCCAACAGATGTTAGTGTTGATTCATTGTTTTCAGCAGGAACCTACATTTCACTATTTTTCCAATTCTACTTGGATGCAGATTTGTCTTAGCAGAGGAAAATGCTAAATTTCCATTTAGATCTATTTGCCTTACCACTGGCAAGCTGCCACACTCTTCTCCATTTTTTTCCTAATTTTTTCAGAAATAGCATAAACACTTCCTCGAACTTGAGGCTGACCTGAGCTTTATTTGATGCCCTTTCAAAGACCAACTGAGAGGTGGTATTCCTCATGGAGAAGGCACTCAGCTAGAGTTTAGAGTGAACCAGAAGGAACCTTAGGGTGAACATAATCCAAGTCCTATGAATTTTGCAGATGAGGCAGTTGAACTTCAGAGAAGTAATGTGACTTGCCCAAGGACGTGAGCTCGCTGGGGACAGAGCTGGGTCTAGAAACAAGCTCAGGACTAAACAAGGCTCTGTCCCTCTGGCCTCACTACCACTTCAAATGCTTGGCAGCATCTCCTTCAGATGGCAGTTTTGTGGAAAACACCAGCCATGCAAACTAGATGAAGTCCAGCATGAATTTTGTTACTGGCAAGAAAATTTCCAAACTAATTGATATTGTAGAATTAGGTTTTTTAATATTCATTGGTTATTTTATTACCATAGTAGGAGTCTCCAGACAAAATTGGTAGTTTGATCATGGTACTTAAAAGGGAGATAAGGTGGAAGAAAAATTTTCCTAGGAATAGTTAATGTTTCTTATCTGATATATAGAATATTTCCCCTTAGAATTACGATTATTGAAAGTGCATAAATTATATCCAGAGGAATTTTTCAGATCACACACTGGAGTTGGAATCAAGGAGTGAACATTTCTAATAATTGAGAACAGGGTCCTCAAACTCAGCACTACTGACATTTGGGACCAGACAATTCTGTTATGGGGGCTGTCCTTTGATTACAGGATGTTAAACAGCATTCCTAGCCTCTATCTGCCAGAAGCCACTAATGCACCCCTAATGGAGACAACCGAAACTGTCTCTAGTCCTTGCCAAATAAGGTGAAATAGTCCCAGTTGAGATTCACTAATTTAGACAAGTTTCAATGTTTAAAATGTAAGGGATAATTCTTTTTTTTTTTTTATTTTTTATTGGATTTTAGGTTTTGGGGTACATGAGCAGAGCATGCAAGACAGTTGCGTAGGAACACACATGGCAGTGTGCTTTTCTTTCCTTCTCCCCTTCACCCACATTTGGCATTTCTCCCCAGGCTATCCCTTCCCACCTCCCCCTCCCACTGGCCCTCCCCTTTTCCCCCCAATAGACCCCAGTGTTTAGTACTCCCCTTTCTGTGTCCATGTGTTCTCATTTTTCATCACCCGCCTATGAGTGAGAATATGCGGTGTTTCATTTTCTGTTCTTGTGTCAGTTTGCTGAGGATGACGTTCTCCAGATTCATCCATGTCCCTACAAACGACACAAACTCATCATTTCTGATTGCTGCATAATATTCCATGGTGTATATGTGCCACATTTTTCCAATCCAGTCTATTATCAATGGGCATTTGGGTTGATTCCAGGTCTTTGCTATTGTTAACAGTGCTGCAATGAACATTCGTGTACATGTGTCCTTATAGTAGAACGATTTATAGTCTTTTGGATATATACCCAGTAATGGGATTGCTGGGTCAAATGGAATTTCTATTTCTAAGGCCTTGAGGAATCGCCACACTGTCTTCCACAATGGTTGAACTAATTTACACTCCCACCAACAGTGTAAAAGTGTTCCTTTTTCTCCACATCCTCTCCAGCATCTGTTGTCTCCAGATTTTTTAATGATCGCCATTCTAACTGGCATGAGATGGTATCTCAGTGTGGTTTTGATTTGCATCTCTCTGATGACCAGTGACGATGAGCATTTTTTCATATGATTGTTGGCCTCATATATGTCTTCTTTCGTAAAGTATCTGTTCATATCCTTTGCCCACTTTTGAATGGGCTTGTTTTTTTCCTGTAAATCCGTTTGAGTTCTTTGTAAATTCTGGATATCAGCCCTTTGTCAGATGGGTAAACTGCAAAAATTTTTTCCCATTCTGTTGGTTGCCGATCCACTCTAGTGACTGTTTCTTTTGCCGTGCAGAAGCTGTGGAGTTTGATTAGGTCCCATTTGTCTATTTTGGCTTTTGTTGCCAATGCTTTTGGTGTTTTGTTCATGAAGTCCTTGCCTACTCCTATGTCCTGGATAGTTTTGCCTAGATTTCCTTCTAGGGTTTTTATTGTGCCAAGTCTTATGTTTAAGTCGTTAATCCATCTGGAGTTAATTTTAGTGTAAGGTGTCAGGAATGGGTCCAGTTTCTGCTTTCTGCACATGGCTAGCCAGTTTTCCCAACACCATTTGTTAAACAGGGAATCCTTTCCCCCTTGCTTGTTTTTGTCAGGTTTATCAAAGATTGTATAGTTGTAGATATGTTGTGTTGCCTCCGGTGCCTCTGTTTTGTTCCATTGGTCTATATCTCTGTTTTGGTACCAGTACCATGCTGTTTTGATTACTGTAGCCTTGTAATATAGTTTGAAATCCGGTAGTGTGATGCCCCCTGCTGTGTTCTTTTTGCTTAGAATTGACTTGGCTATGCGGGCTCTCTTTTGGTTCCATATGAAGTTCATGGTGGTTTTTTCCAGTTCTGTGAAGAAAGTCAATGGTAGCTTGATGGGGATAGCATTGATTCTGTAAATTACTTTGGGCAGTATAGCCATTTTCACGATGTTAATTCTTCCTAACCATGAACATGGAATGTTTCTCCATCTGTTTGTGTCCTCTCTGATTTCGTTGAGCAGTGGTTTGTAGTTCTCCTTGAAGAGGTCCTTTACGTTCCTTATGAGTTGTATTCCAAGGGATTTTATTCTTTTTGTAGCCATTGTGAATGGCAGTTCGTTCTTGATTTGGCTTTCTTTAAGTCTGTTATTGGTGTAGAGGAACGCTTGTGATTTTTGCACATTGATTTTATATCCTGAGACTTTGCTGAAGTTGCTTATCAGTTTTAGGAGTTTTTGGGCTGAGGTGATGGGGTCTTCTAGGTATACTATCATGTCGTCTGCAAATAGAGACAATTTGGCTTCCTCCTTTCCTATTTGAATACCCTTTATTTCTTTTTCTTGCCTGATTGCTCTGGCTAGAACTTCCAGAACTCTATTGAATAGGAGTGGTGAAAGAGGGCATCCTTGTCTAGTGCCAGATTTCAAAGGGAATGCTTCCAGTTTTTGCCCATTCAGTATGATATTGGCTGTTGGTTTGTCATAAATAGCTTTTATTACTTTGAGATACGTTCCATTGATACCGAGTTTATTGAGGGTTTTTAGCATAAAGGGCTGTTGAATATTGTCAAATGCCTTCTCTGCGTCAATTGAGATAATCATGTGGTTTTTGTTTTTGGTTCTGTTTATGTGGTGAATTACGTTGATAGACTTGCATATGTTGAACCAGCCTTGCATCCCCAGGATGAATCCTACTGAGATAATTCTTTTATTAAAGGTGGAAATATTTTTTCTGATTATAAATATAACAAATACTTGTATTTTTAAAATGTGGAAACATATTACTGAAATAATACCAGAATGCTAAGGTATTAATTTGCAATTCGGTATTTTTGAAAATGACTGAAAGGTCCGTCTTCACATGTTGTCACACTCAACAAAAGCACAAGTCTGACACCCAAAAGTCAATGAAAATAAGTTTAACTTTCCTCTAAAATCTCCCTAAGAGGTATGGAAACAGGAAATGTAGTTCATGACCACCAAAATGCCCTAATTTCCTTCTTTCCCTCTTCACCATCTATTAATTGCTTTCATCACAGCAGACAACAGTTGCTCTTTCACAATCTCTCTTCTCCCTCAAACTTGATCCCACAGTCCTGTCTCCTCTCCCTGCCTATGCTTTAGCACCTGTCAACTTTCTTCTTCACATGGTTCTCTGGCCTTTCCAGCTAGATCCCTGTAAGCTTTTTCTATGTGGCTACCTTACCCATTACCTAGATCCACACAAGAAAAGGCCTGGAATCTCCCTTGGAATGTTCTGAGATGAGGCAAATTGTCAACCTTTATATAAGACTATTTTTATCCCAATCATACTATAAAGAAGGAAATAAGATTCAGCAGCAATTCTACTAACAAACCACACAATTAACAATCTAGTGATACCTGGGTAGGTGGTTTTGACACATGGAGATGTAAGAAAGGAATCAAGGTAAAAGTAGGTAGTTTGCATTCCCCAGAAATGAAGGAAAAATAAGATAATGTGACCTTTTCTTCCAATCCTTTTTTTTTTTGAGACAGGGTCTTGCTGTGTTGCCCAGGCTGGAGTGGCATATGTTACATGGCTCTCTGCAGCCTCAACCTCTTGAGCTCAAGCAATCCTCTCCACTTGACCTCCAGAGTAGCTGGGACTACGGGCACGCACCACCACACCTGGCTAATTTTTTAACTTCTAAAGAGACAATCTCTCACCATGTTGGCCAGGCTGGTCTCAAACTCCTGGGCTCAAGGAATCCCCCTGGTTTGGTCTCACAAAGTGCTGGAATTCTAGGCATAAGCCACTGTGCCTGGCCAACATCCTTTTTTCCATTGAATTATGAGGCTGACTTTAGAATATCTCAGTTTAATGCATTCATCATCATTATCATTTAACTATTTACCATGTACCACATTTATAAGAATGTCATAGGTAACTTTGAATACAACTACCAACACAGGTGCCATTGATAGTTACAATTGATAAATGAGGAGCTTGAGTCTCTCAAGAGTTATGTAAGCTGCCCAAGACCACATAGCTACTAATTTTTACTTGCAAGTGCAAGAAACATTCCCATACTCAAGAATGTCTGGCCTTACTACTTTCTTTCCTGTGTGTTTATCTTTGGTGTGGCCAGGTGAGGAGTATCCAGTTGCCATTTCCACTCATGTTTCATCAAATGTACACAGAGAGGGGAAAACGGGCTGGTCCAATGGGCCATAGGAGACACTTAGCCCATAGTTTCTATGGTAAGAACCTGTCTGAGTATTCTTCCCCATGCATGTCCACCATTCTGGTGCTAGCTTGGCAGTGTCTCCAGGCCATGCCACTCACAGTGTGCTCCACCATCCTAAGCATCAACATCACCTGAGAATTTGTGAGAAGGGCAGAATCTCAGGCCATAACCCAGACCTACTGAAAAGTTCCTGAGATGATTTGAATACAGTGGTTCTGATACCTGAAAAGCTGGTCCCAATGCAAGGATTCCACATTCCAATAATTCTCAAACTTGAGCATATATCAAAATCACTTGGAGGACTTCTGAAAACAGATTGCAGAGTCTATCCTTCCCTGCAGAGTTTTGGATTCTGTAAGTCTGGAGTGGTGCCCAATCATTTGCATTTTTAACAAGTTTCCAGGTGGTAGGGGGACCAAAGTTTGTGAACCATTGTTACAGTCAAATAAATGAAGGAACCCCTAAAAGCTAAACAAAATTAAGCTAGGTGATTTTCTAACAGATCTCTGAGCTTGAATATGCAAATACTCAGTTTCTCAAACTCTTTGGTCCATTGAAATAATTTTTACAAAATATCACTATAGATTAGTCTTCCACAAAATGAACCTTGGAGACCATTGGTCTACAAACAATAGTCTGGCAATTTTGATTTTAAAAAAAGCTGGATGTAATAAAATGACCTCTTTGGTTGGAGGAGAGAGAGTTCTGGTTTTGGTGTCAGGTCAACACAGCTGTTGTGTCTTTTAGCAAATGAATAGCACATTTCTTCAACGGATTTGTACAGATTGAAAATAAATTCTAATTCATTGAGAGTCACATAACATAAACCAGGAATGAAAAAGGGACAAAAAATATATCTACAATGACATTTGAATTGCTGTTTCATCCCCCTCTACTGAAATACAAGCCAAGAATAAAACATTGATTAAATAGAAAGCATTGACATTTTACTCCTGTGGTGCTGGATACCAGCCTAGACAAAGAGCCACTTAAATTCAAAAGACAAAGAGTCCTTTTGTGAGGCAATAAGTTCATCTGGGAGAAATATTAAGTGAAGTCTCTAAGTATAGAGTTCTCTAACGTCTTTACCTACAACACTCATTGAGAGACAGTGGGTAAAATCACACTCAAAATATATAAGGAAGGAGGTTACAGGCATTTATTAAAGGATGGTTAGGATCCACAGAAAACTCAACTTTTGTCTCCAGTGAGGCCAATTTATAATAGTAAATGAGACTCAAAATGGCCAATGAGAGATGAGCAAGAAAACACATTCTTCCAAACAAAGAAAACATCAAGTGTCTCTTTTATCACATTACGGGTAGGAGATACTGTAATGAATAAGATTGATATTTTCTCTACCCTCAAAGATCATACACTGGAATAACGAGTACAGGTCTAAAAATAATAAAAGAATATATCAAGTAAGTGTTACGTTTGAAGATAAACGAGGAGAGGAGATGGAGAACAACAGGTTTGGGTAATTTTTAGAAAGTGTGCTCAGGAAAAGTTGCTCTGATTTATTTGAGATGAAAAATAAAGACAGAGAAAATGTGAGTCATATAATGTTTGAATAAAGAGAGTTCTAGAAATCCAAAATACTGTGTAAAAAGACTACATCCAGAAAGAAATAGAGATATTTACGGAACTGAAATGAGACTACATTTATTGAACATTTGCTTTGTACAAGTGATCATGCTGAGTCATTTGTGAGTGTGAGAGTGTGTAGTTGTGTGTGTGTCAGGATGGAGTGTAGGGGTATGATACTTTTCGAGGACCAGTTAGACTTGGCCTTCTGTTTTGGGCCATTTCATTTCCTGTGATTCATTCAGTCAGCCCCCAGATGGTACACGGTGGTTTCTGCCATGTTAATACAGAACGAATAAGCCATTTGGCTATGTCCAGTTCTACATGTGAAGTCATGTATTGTGTTCTAACCATTGTTCTTGCTAAAGGTTTCTTTTTGATCTCCTGCCTGTGGTTAAGAGCTATTTCTTGACATTCAGTCTAAATTCAGTTTTTCACAAACAACTTTAACAAGTTGAAGGTCCTCAACAACTTTAAACATTTAAGGAGGCGTATCACTCTCTTCATTGTGGTGCTACAATGAGAGATGAAAGAGGCCTTGGAGCAAAATTGGGGCATGATGGTCCAAATTAATTCTCCTTGTATATTAGTGTAAAAGAGTGTCAAATGGATACTTTAGTTAGATTTTAAATATAAAGATATAATTGAAGTCTTTGTTATGGTACAGGTAAAGATTTTTTTATTTTTTAGTTTTTGAGAGAAGGTCTCACACTGTCACTGAGGCTAGAGGACAATCACAGCTCGTTGCAGCTTTGACCTCCCCAGGCTTAGGTGATCCTTTCACTTCAACCTCCCGAGTAGCTGGGACTGTAGGTACACACTCCCATACCCAGATAATTTATTGTATTTTTGATAAAGACAGATTTTTACTATGTTGCCAAGGCTGGTCTCAGACTCCAGGGCTCATGCAATGCTCCCACCTTGGCCTCTCCAAATGCTGGGATTACACCTATAATCCCATATGAGCCATTGTACCCAGCCAGATAAAGACTTCTTAAGCCAGTACTTACAAAATGAGTATGTGGAGGCTACAAATATATGTAGAAATGATTTGGGCAAAGAATATTTTAGAAAGTGAGTATATAGAAGGTTATTTTTACATTATGTATTATTATATTATTATAAGTAAAGTGAAAATAAAACACATGCAGAAAGACCCTAAAAGCTTGGGGTTAAGTATCAAATCCTTTTCCTCAGTCACACAGGGCAGGGCATTTCTTCCTGAAAGACAGAAGGGACTGGCAAATAAATTTAAGAAAAGCAAGATACCTTTCTTTATACAGCTCACACTGGTAGAAAGAACGCATTTATCTTTCCCTTTGTGATTTCTAATATTTTAAATCTGAGTATTTGCCTTCTAAGAAGTTCCAATCCCTGATACAGAAACTTCCCCACTATCACAGCAGAGCAGAGGCCATGTGATTGCTTCATCACTCCAAACTCCCAGGTCCTATATTTGCTTTGCGTTTCTAAGTGTCATCATGTTAATCAAGGCTGCCTGAAATTATTCAAAGACAAGGTTAAAAAATCTGCTTTGCTTTGCTTTTCTGCAATGTGGCCTGATTTTGTAATCATACCCACACAAATCTGGCCTGTGTTGTCAGAAAAATTGTCTCCTCATTAAAAACAAATCTTAACAGGCCTAATTTGGAGCCTGCTTTTGTCTGTAACTTGATCAAGAGAGTAATGACTGAACCATGCTAACCAGAGGGAGAGTAAAAGGAACTCACAAACATTCAACAGTGCAGATTACAGTCACATCAGCATGATTTTGGTATGCAAATAAAGCACACTGGGCAACAAAATAAAATATAAATGGTTTGCTTCCATTTTAGTTCTTATACTCTTAAGGCATGTGGGAAAACCTAAGTCTCAATGAAAGGATTCACTTTGAGAAACAAATAATTGCCCTTTTTGGGGCCTCTCTTTAGTTTCCTTAGTTGTAAAACGGGGATAATAATGTCTGTAATTATTATAATAAGGTGGTTATAAGGATTAAGTTAGTATATGTAAAGCATTTAAAATAGTGTCTGGGTTTCTAGGCCAGCACATGGTTAATGATAGCATGTACCATAAGGTCTAGATGTTATTATTGTTTTTGTTATTATTTTTGGCTCCCCGCTCCACACTGCATTCTATATGAGCAGGAACACCAGGAATAGACTCACAGAATTTCAGAACTTTTGAGAATTGCTTCCAAAAATGTGTTCCATGAACATCCACTGTTACTTAATGTGTCAGTTGTATAAAAAAGGGTTTCTCTGATCAATAACTTTTGGGAAATGCTAGGTTGAATAAAATAAAAACTTTTTTTACCTTAGAGTCTTTTAGAGGACAGGGGTTGAGGAAAAGAATTATTTTTTCCTTGTACATCACTAGGCTCTTGGCCAAGATGCCTATAACAAAAGACAGATTAACAGAAGAAAAGCAAATGTAGCTAATGTCATGTGTTTAACATGAATACATTTATATTAGTATTAATATAAATACAGATTTATTCAATATAACTTTTATGTAACACAGGAGCCTTCAGAAATGAAGATCCAAAGAAACAGGGGAAAACCATGTATGTTTATGAACAGTCATGCCAAAGTATGATTGGAGGACAAAAAGGTATGGTCTAATGGTAATAAATGGGGGAGGGGATCTCAGCAAGGGCCGTGTGTTCAGATTTCTTTTTGGCATCCCTGTGTGACTTCTCTTTCTTCTGGGTATAGGGCAAGACACTCCTGTCACAGGCCCTTTAGAGGAGAAGGGAGGAAGAAGGCCAGAGAGTAACCTCCCTGGGTTTTATGGCCTGCTTTAGGGAATAAGAGCATCAGGAATTCAAGTTTATGGCCTGCTTGGAAGGGAGGGGAGGAACACGGGGAGAAGGTCAGAGAGACCTTCCTGCTTCTGCATTTTTTTCCAGTTTCCTTCAGTTAAACTTCTTATATGCCAAGAGACTGTCTTTTGGGTTACTGTGCTCTGAGACCCGTAAAGATCCTTTAATATGCCATCCATATGAATCTCAAACTCGGTGATATTCTATTCAGTCTTTCCCAAATTTGATCACAGAACGCATTTGTTCTAGAATGTCTTGTAAGCCTTCAAGGAACATTAGTTCATGAAGAAAATTATAGATGAGAATTCAATGATGCCCAAAGAAGAAAATAACTTCTAGGCTTTTAGCTAGCTGTAGGCAGAGTCCTGACTTAAGCTTGGGTATCCTGCTTCCTCGCCAAACTTCTTTGCACAAAGTACACAGCTTGCTCTGCCCTAGATTTCTGTAGGAAAGGATCTTGGGTAAAATGAGAAGTCAACCCTACAGGTGAAAAACATGGTCCCTGAAAACATATGAGACTTGGGCGTAAGTGCCCACTTCCCACTGTATGATCTCATACAAACCGTTTTACTTTCTGGGCTCCTCTTTTCTCCCCTCTGTAAATGAATATGATTATACTTGCCTTGTGACATTGTTGAAAACTAAAAAAAGAAAATGCCTGTAAAGCCCAAACATTAATTATTAGCAATTTATTATTTTTCCTGGCACATAGCAAGTACTCAAAATATGTTGCCAATTATTGGTCAGTAGTGCTTTAAAAATTAAGATCAGGCTGGCAAGATGGCCAAATAGGAACAGCTCCAGTATACAGATCACAGTGACATCAATGCAGAATGTGGGTGATTTCTGCGTTTCCAAGTCAGGTAACTGACGTATTGCATTGGGACTGGTTAGACAGTGGGTGCAGCTCATGGAGGGTGAGCAGAAGCAGGGTGGTGTGTAAACTCACCCAGAAAGCACAAGGTGTTAGGGAACTCCCTCTCCCAGCCAAGGGAAGCCATGATGGACTGCTGTGAGGAACGGTTCATTCCAGCACAGATACTACGCTTTTCCCACAGTCTTTGCAACCTGTAGACCAAGAGATTCCCAGGGTGCCTAAACCACCAGGGCCCTGGTCTCGAAGCACAAAACTGGGCGGCCATTTGGGCAGACACTGAGCTAGTTGCAGGAATTTGTTTTTATACCCCAGTGGTACCTGGAACACCAGCAAGACAGAACTGTTCACGTCCCTGGAAAGTGGACTGAAGCCAGAAAGCCAAATGGTCTAGCTTAGCAGATCCTACTCCCATGGAGCCGAGCAAGCTAAGATCCATTGGTCTGAAATTCTCACTGCTAGCATAGCAATCTGAAGTCGACCTGGGATGCTCAAGCTTGGTGTGGGGATGAGCATCCATCATTACTGAGGCTTGAGTAGACAGTTTTTCCTTCACAGTGTAAACAAAGCTGTGAAGAAGTTTGAACTGGAAGAGTCCCCTGCAGCTCTACAAAGCCACTGTAGCCAGACTGCCTCTCTAGATCCCGCCTCTCTGGGCAGGGGCATCTCTGAAAGAAAGGCAGAAGCCCCAGTCAGGGACTTATAGATAAAACTCCCATCTTCCTAGAACAGAGAACCTGGGGAAAATGGTGGCTGTGGGCACAGCTACAGCAGACTTAAATGTTCCTGCCTGCCAGCTCTGAAGAGAGCAGTGGTTCTCCCAGCAAAGTGCTCAAGCTCTGCTAAGGGACAAACTGCCTCCCCAAGTGGGTCTCTGACCCCCGTGCCTTCTGACTGGGAGACACCTCCCAGCAGGAGTAGACATACACCTCATAGGGTAGAGCTCTGGCTGGCATGTGGCTGGTGCCCCTCTGAGATGAAGCTTCCAGAGGAAAGAACAGGCAGCAATCTTTGCTGTTTTGCAGCTGCCACTGGTGATACCCAGGCAAAGAGTGTCTGGAGTGGACCCTCAGCAAATCCAGCAGAACTGCAGCAGAGGAGCCTGACTGATAGAAGGAAAACTAGCAAACAGAAAAGAATAGCATTACCATCAACAAAAAGGATGCCTGCAAAAAACAAAAACAAAAAAACAAAAAACATCAGAAGGTCAACAACATCAATGATCAAAGGTAGGTAAATCCACAAAGAGGAAAAAAAGCCCAGCACAAAAAGTCTGAAAGTTCCAAAAACCAGAATACTTCTCCTCTAAAGGATCGCAACTGCTCACTGGTAAAGGAACAAAACTGAACAGAGAATGAGTTTGATGAATTGGCAGAAGTAGGCTTCAAAAAGGATGCCCTCTCTCACCACTCCTATTCAATATAGTACTGGAAGTTCTAGCCAGAGCAATCAGGCAAGAAAAAGAAGTAAAGGGTATTCAAATAGGAAGGGAGGAAGCCATATTGTCTCTATTTGCAGAGGACATGATAGTATGTCTAGAAGACCCCGTCATCTCGGACCAAAAACTCCTGAAACTGGTAAGCAACTTCAACAAAGTCTCAGGATACAAAATCAATGTGCAAAAATCACAAGCATTCCTATACACCAATAACAGACTGAAAGAGAGCCAAATCAAGAACGAACTGCCATTCACAATTGCTACAAAGAGAATAAAATACCTAGGAATACAACTAACAAGGAACGTAAGGCACCTCTTCAAGGAAAACTACAAACCACTGCTCAGTGAAATAAGAGAGGACACAAACAGATGGAGAAACATTCCATGTTCATGGTTAGGAAGAATCAATGTAGTGAAAATGGCCATATTGCCCAAAGTAATTTATAGACTCAACACTATCCCCATCAAGCTACCAATGACCTTCTTCACAGAACTGGAAAAAACTACTGTAAACTTCATATGGAACCAAAAGAGAGCCCACATAGCCAAGTAAATTCTAAGCAAAAAGAACACAGCTGGAGGCATCAAACTACCGGACTTCAAACTATACTACAAGGCTACAGTAATCACAACAGCATGGTACTGGTACCAAAACAGAGATATAGACCAATGGAACAGAACAGAGGCATCGGAGGCAACACAACATATCTACTACCATACAATCTTTGATAAACCTGACAAAAACAAGCAATGGGGAAAGGATTCCCTGTTTAATAAATGGTGTTGGGAAAACTGGCTAGCCATGTGCAGAAAGCAGAAACTTGACCCCTTCCTGACACCTTACACTAAAATTAACTCCAGATGGATTAAAGACTTAAACATAAGACCTGGCACCATAAAAACCCTAGAAGAAAATCTAGGCAAAACTATCCAGGACATAGGAGTAGGCAAGGACTTCATGACCAAAACACCAAAAGCATTGGCTACAAAAGCCAAAATAGACAAATGGGACCTAATCAAACTCCACAGCTTCTGCATGGCAAAAGAAACAGTCACTAGAGTGAATCGGCAACCAACAGAATGGGAAAATTTTCTGCAGTTTACCCATCTGACAGAGGGCTGATATCGAGAATTTACAAAGAACTCAAACAGATTTACAGGAAAAAAACAAACAAGCCCATTCAAAAATGGGCAAAGGATATGAACAGACACTTTACAAAAGAAGACATATATGAGCCCAACAAACATATGAAGAAATGCTCATCATCACTGGTCATCAGAGAGATGCAAATCAAAACCACATTGAGATACCATCTCACGCCAGTTAGAATGGCGATCATTAAAAAATCTGGAGACAACAGATGCTGGAGAGGATGTGGAGAAATAGAAACACTTTTACACTGCTGGTGGGAGTGTAAATTAGTTCAACCATTGTGGAAGACTGTGTGGCAATTTCTCAAGGACCTAGAAATAGAAATTCCATTTGACCCAGCAATCCCATTACTGGGTATATATCCAAAGGACTATAAATCATTCTACTATAAGGACACATGCACACGAATGTTCATTGCAGCACTGTTTACAATAGCAAAGACCTGGAACCAACCCAAATGCCCATTGATGATAGACTGGATTGGGAAAATGTGGCACATATACACCATGGAATATTATGCAGAAATAAAAAACGATGAGTTTGTGTCCTTTGTAGGGACATGGATGAATCTGGAGAACATCATTCTCAGCAAACTGACACAAGAACAGAAAATGAAATACTGCATGTTCTCACTCATAGGTGGGTGATGAACAATGAGAACACGTGGACACAGGGAGGGGAGCACTACACACTAGGGTCTATTGGGGGGAATAGGGGAGGGACAGTGGTGGGGGGAGCTGGGGAGGGATAGCATGGGGAGAAATGCCAGATGTGGGTGAATGGGAGGAAGGCAGCAAATCACACTGCCACATGTGTACCTATGCAACTATCTTGCATGTTCTGCACATGTACCCCCAAACCTAAAATGCATTTTAAAAAGTGGGTAATAACAAACTCCTTACAGCTAAAGGAGCATGTTCTGATTGAATGCAAGGAAGCTAAGAACCTTGATAAGAGGTTAGAGGAATTGCTAACCAGAATGAATAACCAGTTTAGAGAATAACATAAATGACCTGATGGAGCTGAAAAATACAGTACAAATACAGCACAAGATAGGTGTGAAGCATACTTGTGAAGGATAAATAGCTGAATCAATCAAGCAGAAGAAAGGATATCTGAGAGGGAAGATCAACTTAATCAAATCAAGTGCAAAGATTAGAGAAAAAAAGAATGAAAACGAATGAACAAAACCTCCAAGAAATATGGGACTAATGAAAAGACCAAATCTACATTTGATTGGTGTGCCTGGAAGTGATGGGGAGAATGGAACCAAGTTGGAAACACTCTTCAGGATATTATCCAAGAGAACGTCCCCATCCTAGCAAGACAGGCCAACATTCAAATTCAGGAAAAACAGAGAACACCACAAAGATTCTCCTTGAGAAGAGCAATCCCAAGACACATAATTATCAGAATCAAAAATATTGAAATGATAGAAAAAATGTTAAGGGCAGCCAGAGAGAAAGGTTGGGTTACTCACAAAGTTAAGACCATCGGAATAACAGATCTCTCTACAGAAACCCTACTATCCAGTAAAGAGTAGGGGCCAATAGTCACCATTCTTAAGGAAATAATTTTTAAACCAGAATTTCATATCCAGCCAAACTAAGCTTCATAAGAAAAGGAGAACTAAAATCCTTTACAGACAAGGAAATGCTGAGGGATTTTGTCATGACCAGTCCTGCCTTACAAGAGCTCCTGAAGGAAGCACTGCATATGGAAAGGAATAATCAGTACCCACCACTCCAAAAACATATCAAATTGTAGAGACCATCAACACTATGAAGAAACTGCATCAACTAATGGGCATAATTACCAGCTAGCATCATAATGACTAGATAAAATTCACACATAACAATATCAACCTTAATTGTAAATTGGCTAAATGCCCCAATTAAAATGCACAGACTGGCAAATTGGATAAAGAGTCAAGACCCATTGGTGTGCTGTATTCAGGAGACCCATCTCACATAGAAAGACACACATAGGCTTAAAATAAAAAGATGGAGGAATATGTACCAAGCAAATGGAAAGCAAAAAATAGCAGGGGTTGCAATCCTAGTCTCTGATAAAACAGACTTTAACAAAGATTTTAAAAAAGACACAGAAGAACATTACATAATGATAAAGGGATCAATGCAACAAGAATAGCTAACTATCGTAAATATATATGCACCCAATACAGGAGCACCCAGATCCATAAAGCAAGTTCTTAGAGACCTACAGAGACTTAGACTCCCATACAATAATAGTGTGAAACTTTAACACCCACTGTCAATATTAGATAGATCAATGAGTCAGAAAATTTAAAAGGATTTCTAAGATTTGAACTCAGGTATGGACCAAGCAGACCCAATAGACATCTACAGCACTCTCCATCTCAAATCAACAGAATATACATTCTTCTCAGCACCACATAGTACTTATTCTAAAGTATACCACATAATTAGAAGTAAAACGCTCCTCAGCAAATGCAAAAGAATGAAAATTATAACAAACAGTCTCTCAGACCACATTGCAATAGAATCAGAACTCAAGATTTTAAAATTTGCTCAAATCTGTACACCTACATGGAAACTGAACAACGTGCTCTTGAATGACTACTGGATAAATAACGAAATTAAGGCAAAAATATAAGTTCTTTGAAACCAATGAGGACAAAGAAACAATGTACCAGGATCTCTGGGACACAGCTAAAGCAGTGCTTAGAGGGAAATTAATAGCACTAAATGTTCACAGGAGAAAGCAGGAAAGTTCTAAAGTCAACACACTAACATCACAATTATAGAATTAGAGAAGCAAGAGCAAACAAATTCAAAAGCCAGCAGAAGACAAGAAATAACTAAGATCAGAGCAGAACTGAAAGAGAGAGACATGAAAAAAAAA
Organism: Callithrix jacchus; assembly: GCF_049354715.1. Classification (NCBI taxonomy): domain Eukaryota; kingdom Metazoa; phylum Chordata; class Mammalia; order Primates; family Cebidae; genus Callithrix; species Callithrix jacchus. Next base: position 46,664,947 of record NC_133516.1, read on the forward strand.
AACTTTAAAAATCAATGAATCCAGGAGATGGTTTTTTGAAAAGATTAACAAAATAGATAGATGGCTAGGCAGACTAATAAAGAAGAAAAGAGAGAAAAATCAAATAGACACAATAAAAAATGATAAAGGGGAGATCACCACTGGTCTTACAGAGAAATACAAACTACCATCAGAGAATACTATAAACACCTCTATGCAAATAAACTAGAAAATCCAGAAGAATTGGATACATTTCTGGACACATACTCCCTCCCACGACTAAACCAGGAAGAAGTTGAATCCCTGAATAGACCAGTAGTTCTGAAATTGAAGCAGTAATTAATGGCCTACCAACCAAAACCAGCCCAGGACCAGGGGGATTCACTGCCAAATCTACCAGAGGTACAAAGAGGAGCTGTTAGCATTCCTTCTGAAATTATTCCAAACAATAGAAAAAGAAGGACTCCTCCCTAACTCATTTTATGAGAGCAGCCTCATCCTGATACCAAAACCTGGCAGATACCCAACAAAAAAAGAATATTTTAGGCCAATATCCCTGATGAACATTGATGGGAAAATCTTCAATAAAATACTGGCAAACCAAACCCAGCAGCACATCAAGAAGCTTATCTACCATGATCAAGTCGGCTTCATCCTAGGATGTAAGGTTGGTTCAACATACACGAATCAATAAACCTAACCCATCACATAAACAGAACCAATGACAAAAACCATGATTATCTCAACAGAGGTAGAAAAGGCCTTCAATAAAATTCAACAGACTTCTATGCTAAAAACTCTCAATAAACTAGGTATTGTATTGATAGAACATATCCAAAATAACAAGAGCTATTTATGACAAACCCACAACAAATATAATACTATATGGGCAAAAGCTGGAAGCATTCCCTCTGAAAATTTGCACAAGACAAAGATGCCCTCTCTCACCACTCATGTTAAACATAGTACTGGAAGTTCTGGCCAGGGCAATCAGGCAAGAGAAAGAAATAAATGGTATTCAAATAGGAAGAGAGGATTCAAATTGTTCTGTTTGCAGATGACATGACTGTACATTTAGAAAAGCCCGTTGTCTCAGCCCCAAATCTCCTTAAGCTGATAAGCAACTTCAGTAAAGTCTCAGGATACAAAATCAATGTGCAAAAATCACAAACATTCCTATAAATCAATAATAGACAAATAGCCAAATCATGAGTGAACTCCCTTTCACAATTGCTACAAAGAGAATAAAATACCTAGGGATACAACTTACAAGGGATGTAAAGGACCTCTTCCAGGAGAATTAAAAAACACTGGTCAAGGAAATAAGAGAGGACATAAACAAATGAAAAAAAAAATTCCATGCTCATGGATAGAAATAATCAATATTTTGAAAATGGCCATACTGTCCAAAGTGTTTTATAGATTCAATGCTATTCCCATCAAGCTATCACTGACTTTCTTCACAGAATTAGAAAAAAAATACTTTAAATTTCATATGAAACCAAAAAAGAGCCCATATAGCCAGGATAATCCTAATCAAAAAGAACAAAGCTGGAGGCATCATGCTATCTGACTTCAAACTATACTACAAGGCTGCAGAAACCAAATCAGTATGGTACTGGTACCAAAACAGATATACAGACCAATGGAACAGAACAGAGGCCTGAAAAAATAACATCACACATCTACACCCATCTGATCTTTGACAAACTTGACAGAAACAAGCAATGGGGAAAGATTTCCTATTTAATAAATGGTGTTGGGAAAACTGGCTAACCAAATGTAGAAAACTGAAACTGGACCCCTTCCTTATGCCTTATACAAAGTTAACCCAGGATGGATTAAAGGCTTAAAGATAAGGGCTAAAACCATAAAAGCCCTAAAAGAAAACCTAGACAATACCATTCAGGACATAGGCATGGGCGAAGACTTCATGACTAAAACCCCAAGCAATGGCAGCAAAACCCAAAATTGACAAATGGATCTAATTAAACTAAAGAATTTTTTTGCAGAGCAAAAGAAACTATCATCAGAGTGAACAGGAAACCTGCAGAATTGGAGAAAATTTTTGCAATCTTTCCATCTGACAAAGGGTTAATATCAAGAATCTACAAGGAACTTAAACAAATTTACAAGGCAAAAACAAACAACCCCATCAAAAATTGGGTGAAGGATAAAAACAGACAATTCTCAAAAGAAGGCATTTATGAGGGTAACAAACATGAAAAAAAAGCTCATCATCACTGGTCATTAGAGAAATAAAAATCAAAATCACAATGAGATAGCATCTCATACCAGTTAGAATGGCTATCATTTAAAAGTCCGGAAACAACAGATGCTTGAGAGGATACCGAGAAATAGAAACGCTTTCACACTGTTGGAGGAAGTGTAAATTAGTTCAACCATTTTGGAAGACAGTGTGGTGATTCCTGAAGGATCTAGAACCAGAAATACCATTTGACTCAGCAATCCCATTACTGGACATATACCCAAAGGATTATAAATCATTTTACTGTAAAGACACATGCACATGTATGTTTACTGCAGCACTATTCACAGCAGCAAAGACTTGGAACCAACCCAGAAGCCCATGATCAATGATAGAATGGATAAAGAAAATGTGGCATATATATATACCATAGAATACTATGCACCCATAAAAATGGATGGATTCATGCCCTTAATGGGACATGGATGAAGTTGGAAACCATCATTCTCAGCAAACTAACACAGGAACAGAAAAACCAAACACCACATGTTCTCACTCACAAGTGGGGATTGAACAATGAGGACACATGGCTACAGGGAGGGGAATGTTACACACCAGGGCCTGTTGTGGGGTGGGAGCTAGAGGAAGGATAGCATTAGGAGAAATACCTAATGTAACTGACGGTTGATGGGTGTAGCACACCACCATGTCATGTGTATACCTATGTAACAAACCTGCACGTTCTACACATTTATCCCCAAACTTAAAATATAATTAAAATAATAAAATTTTTTAAAAGTGGAGAAGATGCCATTTTAGGGATGGAGGTTGGATAACAACTGCTTGTTTGCTGAGAAATTCCTTGGAAGGTTTGTCAGTGGAGGCTGCTCTAGAATGCTCTAAGAGTAAAGGAAGTTCTCTGTATTATTGAACCAGCCCTCAAACAAATCACCATCTCCCCTTTTATATCAGTGTCATCAAGCACAAAAACGCTAATGATTACTGGTCAGGGTAGACGATTTTGGCCCAGGCTTGAGGTCTGTGGATTCTACTCCAGAAATTTCAAGCCAGGAAGAATTAGAAGGGCCTCTAAACTAATACTTCTCAGTCAGGCAGGGTGTGCTATATTGGGTCAGGGATCTGGGGCCCATCTATCTATTTTCTGAAACCATTCCAAGATCATGTCAGCATAGACATTGAGAATCTGCTTTTGGAAGCCTTTATAGTAATTTGCAGAGTAATTTTATGTCTGCTAGATCCAAATGATAATTTTTAAAATAGGACCTATATTTGTATTACCTTTACATTATTTCACTTTTCTAGTAATTTATTTTTCTTGTGTTTTACAAAAACATTAGTTCAGGTCAGATTGAAAAATAAAATAAAACTTGTCCTTTATTTAGAGTTTGAGAATTTGATCTAGAAAAACGGTTCTCAAAACTATGTCCTGGGCCAGCAGTATCAGCATCACCTGGGAACTGGTTAGAAATGCAGTTCTCATCCCCACCAAGATCTACTGCATTAGAAATTGCAGGCTAGGGCCCATCAATCTGTATTTTAACAAGCTTTGCAGGTGATTCTTATGCATACTAAAGTTTTAGATATACTGACACCGTCTTCAGGGTAAGTATACTTTCTAAATTTATTAGAATAAGAACAGGTATTATATCCCAAGCTCTGTTGTGCAAAAATAATTTAATACAATTTCTTTAAAATTAAATTTACTTTGAACTACCATCTATTCAGGTTGATTGTAATTTTAATCTCATTTATTAATAGAATTAGGTTCAACTACAAGTTATGGAGACCCAAAATAATAATGGTCTAATCAATAAGCAGACTTTTGTAAAAAAAAAAAAAAACAAACAACACCACATACACACACAGGAACAACAACCACCACCACCAGGCAGCAAGGGTTCTCTTGAGGAAAATTCTGTTTTCCGCACTACAACTCAAACCCCATGAAGGAAGAGAACACAGATGCCTGCACACCTTCTTTAGTAGCAGGAAAACTCAAGGAGGAACCAAAGCAAGTTTCCAAAGTACCTTTCTGCCCTGTCAACAATGGTATTTCATCATCCCCTATGATAATCCTGCGGCTAAATCAATACCTAGAAGGTTTGAAGAGGCCTGTTCTGAATAGCTTGGAATTTACACATTAGATAAGTTTATTTTCTCCTTTTCTCCTTTTACCATTGTCTAATGAAGTCTTTAAGACTTTCTTTATGGGTTTTGGAACGCAAATGATTTCCTTCTTATCTTCATTGGTCTGTCAAGGATTCTCTTTTCTGTCATAGATTTTTATTTTCTTGGTACATTTCCTTGTAACTGAAATCTTCAAGGAAAAACAAAAAAGGTGGGTGGAAGCACATTTTGCAGATTCATTCTCATGTCTCTGGCATTGATTCAAATCTCTAATTGAAAAACTAGTTTCCAAGGGGCACTAATTTGTTCTTGACATTGATGCTTTGGGCAAAGTTTAGAATTTTTCTGGTCTGCCACATTGTGTAGTTTCCTTTTTTCATCATTTCTAGCTTGTAGCTAAGGGATTTTCTATTTCTACTGGTCTGGGCTATGGGCAACAATTCTTATGCAGTGATTTCTTTTTATGTAAGTGAAAATGTTGGCACTTTAGAATAAATGTTGACACATTTCCAATATCTACTACTGTGTCTAATGAATTATGTAGTATTTTTTCTTAGTGTGCTTGAGAGCCAATTATATATTTGTTGTATATTCATTGGGTCATCAAATCTTCAAAACAAAATATTCAGAAGACCAAATTTGATTTACTCCTATTTATAATCTCCAGTGTTGTGTCTGTCCCATGATATGAATCTCCACCATTTTTACTCTTCAAAGTCAAAAATCCCCAGAAGACATAAACTTCTGAATTTAGATACACTTGAAGCTGATCTTTCTTCACCCTTATTTACTTTTTTAGCAAATACTTTTAGAAACAAAAACAGGAAAGGTAGAATCTTATAAAATTAAATATTATGTCACATTAATTTTATAGTAACAACTTGTGATGAAATATGGATATCAACCTCATTCTTTACTTCCTTTTGTTTTCATAGTCTACTCTACATTTTCTATCATAATCAGGCAAACTGGCATGGCTTCTGTAACTAGAGATTAGCTGTCAATGAAACTTTTTGCCAAATTTCTGGCACAATGGCACTCCCCTAGAGCTCTGGGTCAGTTGGATAGACCATTTTATGTATTTCAAGACAACATCTAAAATACATGTTGTTTTGCAACATCTTCTCCCTGTAAGTAGTGCCAAAACTTGCTCCTCTGGCTTTGACAAAGTGAATTGCCACAGAGAAACCTAGTTAGTTGACAGTGAGATTTAAATTTTTACGTTTTGATGTTTTTCTATTTAACAAGATGCAGTGAACACTACGGTAGCTGTGAAACAGAATTTCCTTCAGCAGTTTCTTTGAATCAGTCAAACCCCGATATATTTGCTCTTCTCTCCTGAGTGGAGAAAGAATGACAGATTCAGAATAGACAGTGACCATGACTGCAGAAGATTTTTATTTCTGATTAGACCCTGACAGCCACCTAGCTTGTTTCAAAAATTGAAGGAAAATAAAGATTTGGTTTTTTGTTTTAAAGATATGGTGAGAGGGAGGGTAAGAGTAGTTGTATCACTTATGTTTAGCCCCAAAAGGGTGAATATATCACACACTTGATTTTACCCCTCTCCTGCCCTTGACTGACACTGCTAATCAATCAGGTCACATTTCCCACTGAGCTTAAATATAGCCTCAGGATTTTTATTGGTACAGGCTTCTGGGCAGCTGCTACCAATCTATCTGGGTTGGCTTATGAGATTGATTTATGGAATACATTATTTATTCATTTATTCAACATTTATTGAACATCTAAACTGTGCCAGGCATGTTAAAGGCATTCAGGAGCAAGACATGAAACTTAAATTTCAATGAAAATCAAATATTTTTATTGGCTTTTTTGGTCCTGAACATTGCTTGCCATGCAGTAGGTGCTCAACTTTCTTTTTCTTTTTTTTTTTCTTTTTCTTTTGGTCACATTGCATTTAATTGGCACGTGAAGAGCATTCTGGCATCAGTTGACCCAGCTGAGAGGTGAAGAGTGGCTATCGTTCTCCCTCAAATAATAAGAACATTTGTTCCACCTCAGTGCACTTCCTGCTCAGGGTCTATTAAAAACAAACTCACCGTCAAGATTTGTTCTCAACTTGGTAGGTTTTGAGGGGCAGGGGGAAGTAGCCATGAAAAGAATCAGACATAGAATCTCATGTCATCCCTTAAATTTGACCTCTGAATGTCTTTTAGATTTGCTGATTGGATTATTGCTAGAACACAATATCAGACTTCATCCTCGAAGGAAATAAATGACGCTGCACCACATGAGGACAAATGGTTGACATTGTGCTCTTGCTAACATCTTGTGTGCAGCTGTGAACAGCTGTGTTAGTGCCAGTTAAGCTGTGATAGCATCACTGGGGAGAGAGAGAAAGGGCAATTCATTCACAAAGCTCTATTCAAAGGGTCTCACAGGTGTGTTCTAAGGACCGGTTGTCTGCTATCTCTCTTCTATCTAAACTGTATACTGACTTAAGGTGATTGGGTAATATAATTCTGACAAAATTATAGGTCATCTCCCTCCAGGAATGGTGTTTTAAGAATATATACTCTGAAATTCATAAGCAAATAGGAAATAGGAAAAAGTATTACCCACTTGAAAAGAGGATTAGCATCTGACTCTGCAGTGAGTCTGACCATTTATTCATTCCCTTATGAATATGCCCCAGTTTTCTCCTTCTCTTGTATAGGGAAGCTCAAAATGTGCCAAGAAAGTGGCTCTTTTAGAAAACAGCCTTAACACCCTTATTTGCAATTTCACTCCAAAAAAAAAGAGGCCACCAGCTGTTTGTCCACTGACCACAAATGGTCAGCTCTTTTAGTGAACAAGAACAGGGTAAGCTACTCACTACCAGAGAAGGGGACAAAATGAGGTGAGAAAAGGCATATCTTGTGAAAATAGGCTAAAATGGCATTTGTATGTTTGTTTTAAACAGACTTCAGTTTGTCATACGAAGGGGAAATTGTGTGTATGGGATGTCCACTTGAAAATCTGAGCAAGAAGATAAATCAGTAGTATTTAAATGGGATAGAAATGCTATGTCAATGTTCCTAAATGCTGGTCCCATCCCTGGACCACATTCCCAGCATTGCTCAGTGAATTTGTTAACACTTGGGGTTCCCTGGTATCACTTTATGCAGAATCTCTGGAAGCAGTGCCTGAGCTTTTCCAATGACTTCCCCAGATGAGGTTAGAGTATACAGCTAGATTTGGGAATTACTGGTAGATCCCAGGCTAAACAAACAAAAATGCAGCAGATTAAATACCTAGGAGGAGAACACTGCAGACAGAACAAGAAAAAGATGGAAGGCCTGCCCCTCTGTCTGGAGCCAAACAAATAGGTACAATTTTGTAATCAATAAAGGGTAATTAATTGAAGACTTCTTACACATTCAGTGCTGATCCAAATGCTTTCTATTCCTTCAAGCTTTTAATCTTTGAAGCATAGGAAACTTTATAAGTGTGGTAGTATCCAAGAAGCCTCTTTCACATGTAAGACACACGTAGGTTAAAGCAGATGGAAGATCGCACAGTTGGTAGGTAGCAAAGCCAAGCTTCAAACCCAGGCAGTCAGGGTCCAGAACCTGTGCTCTCAACTTCTGCCTCTACCTGATCCTGTCTTTCCTGTGCAAATGGAAAGCCCTTGGAGAATAATATTACTAACAAGTCATTGCCTTCCCTCAGGGAGCTCACAGAAATTCATAATATAATGGAGCCAGTGCAGTGTGCAATAAGAAACTCACAGGTCACTGCAGAATCACAGAGGAGGCCTGACCCAGGATGGGGAGTGGACTTTCTGGAGGTGGTGATACCAGATCTGAGATCTTAAAGGATGAGTAAGAGTGAGTCAGATAAAGATTGGTGGATGGGAAGGGCGTTGCAGGAGGAGCTAAGATAAAGTAGTTCCAGCCATCTCTCAGGCTTCTCTCAGGAGAAGGGTGAGTGAATACAAGGTGGTAAGAATAAATCTACTCAATTACTGACAATAATTATTAGTGATTATGGTATAATTGGGACTACTCTTAATAATTATCACAATTGTTTATAACATTGAGTGAACAGTGATTGTAGTGTCCCACAGCCTATTGCTAGGTAATGAATTATTCCAAAACCTAGTGGCATAAAACAATTTGTTATTATACTCCTGGAATTTATGGACCAGAAATTCTGATGACAAAGGTTGGGTGGATTGAGTCTGCTTCTCTGTGTTTGGGGCCTCAGCTGGCATTAACTTGACTAGCTGGGGGAATGAACAATTGGCATTGGAGTGCCCACTTCCAAACAGCATGGTCTATCACCTGGTGGCAATAATTGGAAGACTGGACTAAGATGGGACTGTTGACCAGAGGTCCTCCATCTGCCCTCCTCAGCATGGTGGCACTGGGGAAGTGGAACTTCTTCCAAGGTAGATCAGTGCTTCTAGCAAGCAAGGTGGAGGCTGACGTCTTTTTGACCTAGCTTTGGATGACACATTGTCATCTCCACCACACAATGGTGTTAAAGCACTCACAAGTACTTCCAGATTCAGGGGGAGGGGACATAGCTCCACTTTTCAATGGGAAGAACACCAAAGAGTTTGGAGCCAAGTTTTAAAATTATCTCATAGGATTAGCTTGTATGGAGTGCTTCCTATGTGCTGGTCATTGTGCTACATGCCCAACCAAGGATAGTCACTGAAAGCTCATCACAACAGTAGGAAATATGTGCTATGATCACCCCAGTTTACAGATGACGGATCACAGGGATAGGGGTATGTGTAACTTAACCAAGGTCCCCAGTGAGTGCCCAACTTTGGAATTCAACCCAGATCTGCAGGATTTAAAAGCTTAAGCTTAAACTGTATTGCTTGGTATTTGTAACTCAGCCCGACTCCCAGCCCAATGTGCATAGTAGGCTCATTGTGAGTGTTTGTGGAAAGAAAGAATGTCTCAGAAACTATATGTCTAAGGGACGCAAATAGGAACTTTGGTGGGAGGCAATATCACAATTAGCAACTCCCACATTCTCTTTTGCTCTTGGCAGACATGAAATCCTTAGGAACCAAGGGCTGTGTGGACTTTCGGCTTAATCTTTACGTGTATCATATAATTGCTCAAATAATTATTTCTATAGTGGCCTCATCCCCAGAGACCTTGTGCCAGGATCCTGGAACTAGGGTCAACTACAATTTGGAAAATATTTCCGAATCAAAGTTCTCTGAGATTCAGAAAAAACAAACACAAGTTGGGAGCATTATTTTCCAGGAACATGGAAAGATACATTATATTTTGACTGCTTTTTACAGCTTATTCCAATCGGAAGAGTCATCAATGGCATTTAAACCCAAATTAATTTTGCTTTCATTTTTCTGCTCATCCAAAATTCATTTGTCCACTCATCATAGTGTGTTCCAGGAACTGTATTGAGTTATGAAGACACCACAGTGAACAAGACAGACATAGTCTTCTCCCTCACAGAGCTTATACTCTGGTTAGGAAGACAGAGATAAACTAGATAACTCTACAAATATAAAATTACTAATTCTCAAAAGCGCTATGAAGGAAACTAATACAGAGATAAAATAACAACAGGGCAGAGGGTGAGGTTGGAAGTCTCTAGAGGGGTGACAGTTAAGCTGAAACTCAAAGGAAGAGAATAAAAGAAAGGCCATGATCCTATTTATTTTTATTCTGATTTCTTCTTTGGTCCCAACCTTTTTTCAAGTTAAAACCCTGAGTTTCAAAGGGAATTATGCTCAAAGAGTATCAGATAGAACATTGATGCCAGAAGACTCTAACTGGTCCTTACTCCCACATCAGGTTTGTACATCCAGACTCATTATAGGCTGAGCCCCTTCCCTGACAAATATAAGCCTTGAGATGTAAGGATTGACCTTATTCCCCAGCAGCAGAGATCTGAGTCCAGCTCCAACTGCCAGCCTCAAAGTGATCAATCAGTGGTGTGCCCACCAAGATCCTTTTGTCCTCATGGAAATGGTGTTGGTAGGCCATTCTGCCTGTTTTCCCGAGACACCTTCAAACTGCAGAACTGGGCTAGGCCTTCAGGCTAGAAGCCATTGAAAGGTGGGCTTCCAGGCCAGGTGTGGTGGCTCACGCCTGTAATCCCAACACTTTGGGAGGCTAAGGTGGGCAGATCACAAGATCAGGAGATGGAGACCATCCTGGCTAATATGGTGAAACCCTGTTTCTACTAAAACACAAAAAATTAGCCAGGTGTGGTGGCATGTGCCTGTAGTCCCAGCTACTCAGGAGGCTGAGGCAGGGGAGTCGCTTGAACCCAGGAGGCAGAGATTGCAGTGAGCCGAAATCATGCCACTGGTCTCTAGCCTGGCAACAGAGCAAGACTCCAATTTAAAAAAAAAAAAAAAAAAAAAAAAAAGTGGACTTCTAGAAAGCTCACACAAATGTTGCTTTTCAAAATCAAACCATATTTATATTTACCAAGGTATTGACATTTAAGGAAACCTGGCCTTGGTGAGATGGGGGGGGTGGCTAGCTAATAATTACCCCTTAATTCATTTGTTAAAGTTTAGATACTCATTGACCTAGTGAAGAAGGTCTCCAGTATTTGAGCTCCTGACAACTGTGGTAGTTGCAGGTGACACAGGGGGACTCAGCAGGAATGGAGACCTTGGGCTGGTGCATTTTAATCATCTGTGGAATATCAAAACATGCAATTATTTTTTGAGACCATTCTTTGGAAATTGTTTCATTCATGTGTGTGTGTACACATAATATAAATATGTAACAGCATAATTGGTATGCACGTGTGGACTTATCTAATTTTTAAAATAGCAGCTAATAACTTATTGCATGCCTACTAATCTCAGTTCTTAGGACAACCCAATAAAATTGTTATGATTATGACATTGCATAGGTGAAGTAGTAATAATATATCAAGTAAGACTTATTGTCCAACAGAATACCCACTGGATACATGGGGCTATTTAAATTTAAGTTATTTAAAACTAAATAAAATTATAGTTCTTCAGTCACACTAGCCACATCTCAAATGTCTAATAGAACATTTCCATCATCATAGAAAGTTCTGGTAGACAGTGCTGGAACTCTGGTTTCTCAACTCTGGCACTCGACGTTTTGGGATGACTGATTGTTTGCTATAGGGACTTATCCTGTGCATTCATTGTAGAGTGTTTAGGAGACTCTACTCAGTCACCAGCAGCACCTTCCTCTACTGCGGAAACCAAAAATGTCTCCAGATAGTGTCAAGTGTCCCCTAGAAAGAGGGAGCAAAATCATCCTTGGCTGAGAACCAGTGTTCGAGACTCAGCCTAGGAGTTCTGAGCTGAGTGGGAACTCCAGGAAGGTGCTTTAAATACTTTTCTCGTTGGTAAAAGAAGCTTACAAAAAATAGAACATGTTTTCATCAAATTTTGTGAGGGTTAAACTACTGTAGGTTGAGAATTTAGTAGATAATAAAAGTGCATTAAAGAAATTTTCTGACTCAGATGTCTTTACTCTGCCCTTAACTGACGTACAGATTAGCTGATGTGGCAATCTGAAGCCTGGAAACCAAGATTTCTTCTTGCCTTTCTATTACCGTATCCATGAACTGTGGTTTCCATGTTTAGATAACTCAAGGTCTGGAGACAATGACAATTTTGATTGACATTTTAAGACAACAAACCCTGGGAACTTAGAAACTCTTTAGAAACAAACAAGACTCTAACTTAATAGCAAATACCATCATTCTGCTTCACTGCTCAGGTTTTGTCAGAGTGGCCTTGAGAGTGTATGTAACAATGAGGCAAGCAATTAATAAGGGAGGATTTTAAATGTCTCTATAAAAATAGGATGAAAAACTTAGATCAATGACAATGAAAATAACTAAAACAATAATTTGAACAACTGTCAGTAAATTATTTGAAGTTCCCATCTCAACTGTCTAAATAGGCATTTGGCCCCATGACGTTCAGACTACCATGTTAGTAAGCTAGAAAGACAAGAAAATGAGTATTTTTAAAGTTGGTACTTATGCTTGCTTTTAAAAAACCAAATATAGTGGTTTATTGGGCTTACAGGGGAAACCACAATCAACTTATTTTTATCCTTGATATTTTCCATGGTTTGTGGGATTGCGTCGAATGTAACTTTTTCCGTATAAAATTATCAGTAGATTAACTCTGTGAATTAATCTTTCACCTTTTTTTACCTATTAGAAAGGAAATTCCATAAGATTTAAACTAATGCATTGAGCATAGGAGTAAAATAGTTTATTTCTTCAATTTATGTTTCAATGATTGACTCCTGAAAAGGCATCTGTCTATTTGAAACAGAGTTCAAGTTCACCATTTAAATAATCACCTAGTCATTCACCATGCATTTACAATATATCAGGCCCCAGGCTAAGAATTAAGTATTACATTATTTATCTCATTTAATCTTTATAAGAGTATTACAGGGGAATTATTTCCTTTCATTCTGAAGATGCGAAAATAGGCAGGGAAGGTTTGCTAATAAGGGGTACAGCCGAGTTTCAGACTCAGGTTTACAAACTGTCAAAGCTTTCGGTCACCTGTCCAGATGCAGGTGAGCTGCACATCAGTAGTGAAGAAGATATTCTTTCTGACACGTAAATCCACACCTACCTAGCTCTCCTCCACACCAGTATCTCTGCTTGTTGCCTCTAAACAAGGGACATAGTAAGTATTATCTGTGTACTTTGGCCTTGTTGATTCATTAAGCCAGATTATGAAAGAGTCATTCTTCACAGCCTTGTTACGCAAAATATATATATTACACAAAATATATATGTTACACAAAATATATATGTTACACAAAATAATATGACGAGTCAGCCAAGTATCTCTGGGTAAATATATTCTAGGTTTCTGGTTCATCACAGAAAAATTTTGAGTACCCATTTAAAAAATGGAAACAGGTCCTCCACAAATCAGTCAAACCAGTCCAACACCACCAGGCCCAAGAAAAGAAAAATATTAAAAATGGTCTCAAAGAACAAACTCACTAATTTAGAGTTACTGAAGGGAGTGAGAATTCTGAATTAATAAAATATCTTAATTAAAATATGAGTAAAAAAAGAAAGTCATTATCTTTTTATATTTGATGAATGAATGAATCAATCAAACTGGAGTGTAGAAAGTATAAAATGATATCAGCTGGACAAAAATAGAACCATGTGGAGAACTCATTGGGCCTACTTTGATGAACAGATGAGGGCTTTTTGAATATAGTTTTTCATTTATTTACAGGTCAAGGGGCTACTATAGTTTTTGGGGAAAATACTGTTCCTATAAGCTGGTGGACATTCCCCCTGCAATCTTTTTATGCTGTACTTTTCTTAACTAACTCTTTAAAATGCAAAGGTAATGAACTCCCCAAACTCTACCAAATAATAAGACATGTTGAATTGCTGGGAGTGGAATTCATGAAGTCTTCTTATATAGTCAAATGTTTACAGCACCACAATTCACAATTGCAAAAACATGGAACTAGCCAAAATGCCCATCAACCAATGAGTAGATAAAGAAAATGTGGTACATATATGCTACAGAATACCACTCAGCCAGGAATAAGAATGAAATAATGGCATTTGCAGTAACCTGGATGGAATTGGAGACCATTCTTCTTCTTCTTTTTTTTTTTTTTGAGACAGAGCCTCACCCTGTCAGCCAGGCTAGAGCACAGTGGTGCAATCTTGGCTCACTACAATCTACACCTTGTGGGTTCAAGCAATTTGGAGACCATCATTCTAATTGAAGTAACTCAGGAATGGAAATCTAAACATCATACGTTCACTCTTACAAGTGAGAGCTAAACTGTGAGGATGCACACACATAAGAATGAATAATGGACTCTGAAGACTTAGGGGGAAATCTGGGAGGAAGGTGGGAGATAAAAGACTCTATACATCGGGTGCAGTGTATACTGCTTGGGTGGTAGGTACACCAAAATCTCAGAAATCACCACTAAAGAACTTATCCATGTAACCAAACACCACCTTTTCCCCAAAAACTATTGAAATAATAATAATAATAATAAAATATAACTTTATAAAGGACAACCAAGTATGGTTACTTCTATTTGAACTAGTCACATTCTGTTTCACCAGATTTATCACTTTTCTCATAACAATAACATGGGAAACTAAATTCCAATTTGATGTGCTGATATTTATTTTTGCCTTGGTAAAGCATTTAGTCCTATCACCAATGTCTAAAAGAAATAGACATCTAGCCGGGCATGGTGGTTCACACCTGTAATCCCAGCACTTTGGGAGGCTGAGGCAGACTGATCATGAAGTCAAGCGATCGAGACCATCCTGGTCAACATGGTGAAACCCCATCTCTACTAAAAATGCAAAAAATTAGCTGGGCATGGTGGCACGTGCCTGTGATCCCAGCTACTCAGGAGGCTGAGGCAGGAGAATTGCTTGAACCCAGGAGGCGGAGGTTGCGGAGAGCCGAGATCGCGCCATTGCACTCCAGCCTGGGCAACAAGAGCGAAACTCCATCTCAAAAAAAAAAAAAAAAAAAAGAAAGAAACATCTAACTAATACAAAACAGGCAGACTAGCTTTATTATTTCATTCTTATACTGCTAATAAAGACATGCCTGAGACTGCATGATTTATAAAGGAAAGATGTTTAATGGATTCACAGTTCAGCACAGCTGGGGAGGCCTCAGTAAACTCACAGTCATGTCAAAAAGGGAAGCAAACACATCCTTTTTCACATGGTGACAGGAAGGGGAAAAATGAGTACCCAGTGAAGGAGCAAACCCCTTATAAAACCATCAGATCTCAAGAGAACTCACTATCATGTGAACAGGATGGGGGAAACTGTCCCCATGATTCAATTATCTCTACCTGGTCCCTCCCACAACACATGGGGATTATGGGAACTGCAATTCAAGATGAGATTTGGGTGGGAACACAGCCAAACCATGTCACTAGCTCATGAATGACAGTAAATAATCTTGGAGGAAAGAAACAAATGGAAATTAATTCGAATGTATTAGATATCTGTTGCTGATAACAAATTTTTGTTAAATCTTAGGGGCTTAAAACAACACACATAAACTATCTCACACTTTATGTGGGTCAGAGATCTGAAAGGACTTAGCTTGGTGATTTTGGCTCAGGGTCTTCCATGAGGCTGCAATGAAGGTATCAGCCAGAGGACAGTCATACAAGGCATGACACAGAGAGAAGCTGCTGCTTAAAAGGTCCTTCACAGGGCTGTTGGTCAGAGGCTTCAATTACACATGGTGTGGGCATCCAGGGCACTACTCATAATATGGCAGCTGGCTTCCTCAAGAGTGTGTGATTTAAGAAACAGAGGAAAAAGAGAGGGTCAAGGAGAATGCAAAATGGATGCCACGGTCTTTTTATAACCTAATTTTGGAAGTGACATCCATCTGTATAAGTCCATTCTAACATTGCTATAAAGAAATGCCTGAGACTGGGTAAGTTTTAAAGAAAGAAAGTTTAATTGGCTCAGTTCTGCAGAAAGCACAGTTATACAGGAAGCATGGCTCAAGGAGATTTAGGGGCTTAATTGGCTCATGGTTCTGCAGGAAGCACAGTTACACAGGAAGTGTGGCTCCAGGAGATTTTATTCATAGCAGAAGGCAGAGTGGGAGCAGGCATCTTCACATGGCCAGAGCAGGAGGAAGAAAGAGAGGTCAGAGATACTACACGCTCACACCATGACAGCACCAAGGGGAATGATGCTAACCATGAGAAACCAACCCCATGATCTAGTCACCTCCCACCAAATGCCACTCCAGCAATAGACATGAGATTTGGATGGGTATACAAATCCCAAACATATCACCATCAGTTCTGCAAAATTGAGTGTTAGAAACCAGTAAAGTAAGTCTGTCCCATGCACAAGGAGAAGGAAAGGATTAAACAAGGTCATGAATACCAAAAGGAAAAAACCACTGGGGCCATCTTAGAGGCTGCCTACCACCAGTGAGTTTTTTATATGCTGATAGCTACATGCTATAGATTATCTAGAAGTAGTCATCTCTGTAAAGCATGTCCTGGGGACACCAGAGGAGAATTAAAACAAAGAGAAATGTTTCTAAACCATGTTTTGGTGCTTGGATTTTTCCCCTGTGAATTTTCCCCCTAAGCCATTTAAGAAAAAAGACTTTATTCACATATATGACAACCTATCACCCAGAGTTGGCCATGCAGAGGGGCAGAAATACTGATAACTTCCATAGTATAACTTGAGAAGAGTCAGAGAACCTCTCCTTTAAGAGCATCTGCTAAAAGCAGCTCTGTGATCCTTGAGGTATAAGACATTATCAAGAGAAGAAACACTATCCCTAAGGGGAAAAATTGACTCATGGGGGAAAAAAGTCCTTACTTAGGGTGTGATGATGAAAAGAAGGTGGATAAAAACTGGTGTAGACAAGGCAGTAAAAAGAGCTCTAAGGCAAGGAAGGCTTCGAGGAGGGAAGGCCTGGAAGCCAGATTCAGCTCTGGATGAAGAGGGGGAGATGGAATTTGGTAGAGTATAAATGGACTGTCCCAGACATATGTTGGGCTGTAGTTTTACTTCTCAATCTGACTTTACCCAAATTCTACCATCTAGGGCTTCCTCATAGTTTATGGCCCATGGAGAGTTCCTTTCTAGTTTTGTAGCATACCTATGTACAAACTCATTTAAAATATGTTTTCTGGTATTTCTGGAAGATTTGAGGTTGGTGGAAGAGGTTGTAGCTTATGTTTAGTTTGCCATCTTGGAATGAGAAATGTTCATTACAGAGCCAGGAAAAATGTCTCCATTTCCCCCTATTCCTCTTTCTTCCCACTGCTTCTGAATAGAGGTAGAATCTGCAATTGGTAGTGATGAAGAGAAAAGGACTAGAAAATAGGCACAGGGTGTGTGGAATAGAGTTAAGGGGAGTGAAGCAGCAAGGAAACTTGCACCATCAGCCACTCTGTGAGGATCTGGTCCTAATACTCCTGGTGTATCTAGATTTGCGTTTTCTCATTTTTAAAATGAAGGGTTTGTATAAAATGATACTTAAGGATGACTCTAGCTTCAACAATATATAATCCCATAAAACACCATCTCTAGCTTCAAATATAGCTGTTAGAATGGTATGTCTTTGGTTTAGGGCTTTGATGCTCCTCTTGCAATTCAAACACTTAGCAGACTAGTAAAAGTATAGCTGTTAACCTCTAATTTTCACCTTTAAGTGAACTGCATATCATCACAACATAAGGGGAAAGGACTCCAAGTCTGAGGACTCTTAATGGATTCAGTATAAGAGTCAAGGATCAAGTCCTTTTGGGCCCTAGTCTAGGACTTGGAAGACCTTGAAGACATTTAGCCCAAATCATCATTTTACCTGAAGTCAGCCTATTACACTGAATCCCATGAAATTCTCATTTTTGTAAATCAGAACATGTTGAATTGGGCAATGTTATATAGTCAAAATTAGAGTTTAGCCAGTAGATCAATGTCCTTTAATGAGAAATACTGCTTTTATTAAATCACATTTTTATCTCTTTTAGGACATTTATGAAATAGTTGTCACTGATTATTTTTTACCATATTCTAAATGCAAGGTGTAACTGAATTCACCTATTTATAATGAATTAGTCTGAAAAATGGAAAGTTATTTTTCTGGTTTGAAAGAAAGGTTGTTCATTAATCAATACAGTCAACCCGTTTACAGTTTTAAGACTATGCTTTCTCTTTCACTTTTTTCTTGTAGCGTTTGTAACAATTTCTAGTGGAAATGGCCCCCCAAAATAAGAAACTCCAGCTTACTGATCATGGAGAACGCCATGGAGGCAGGAATAGGAAGAGTGATGGTGCACGGACTCTTCTGTTTCAGCCAGGTTTTCCGTAGGTCTCTCTGAGATTCTGTGAAAATCTATAGCAGATTGCATTTCCAACCAAGCAAATGAATAAACTAGACAATGGAGGTTAAGGCTCAAAGGGAGGAAGAGAAGAAAGAAGAAGGGGGAGGAGAATATTTACAAGAATTCGAAGAAAATGGAGGAGAGTTAGAAAAACTGAGAGCATTCAAAGAAATTTGAGAGGAAGAGAAGTGGGAAACAAGAAGAAATGAGAGAGAAGAAGGGAAAGAAGTGAAGAGAACTGTAGAGGAAAAACAAATGGAAGAGGATGTGGAGGAGATGGAAGAGGATGCTCGTGGTTTCTAATTCATCATCACTAGCTTGGTCACTATAAGAAGAGAGGAAGGAAGGAAATGTTTCTTTAATCCTGATTTTATTCCCCACCTCTTTCCAAAAGGATTTACAGTGACTAGGATAGCAAAGGAGCAACAGCATTCTAGAACTGCTTTGAGAGAGAGTTCAAAGCTTTAACTTCTGTTTCTTGTTCTTCCAGTGCCATACAGTGGTCCAGACAACCTTAATTAGCCAATTGAGGGTGAAAAAACAAAGCGACAGGCATTCTCTGGAATCCCTTTCTCATCCTCTACAGCCTACCCTTTGGGTATTTCTAGGTTTCTGGGAATTTTGACTTTTCTGGTAATCAACACGAATAGGCCATGTTCTGAAAACAGATAGGAAATGTTGTTTGACATGTAGATTAGGCTGTGTTGACAAATAGTGTGGTCTGTCAGATATTTCACAAAACACTGCCACCTGTAGACAATAAATCCCTCAGTGGCTGTGTCTCATCTCCTGGCCTTCATGGGACTGTCTCATATCACTTTCCATCACTTCTCATCTGTACTCAGAGGTCTTACATATCACTTTTCAAGTCATTTTCTTATTTACATGTCACTGTGATCCACAATTCCCAGGACAACATAATAAGCTATCTTAACCAAGCCAATAAACAAGTCCAGTAAATAAATAAAGAATCCCTCTCTATAGTCCCTCCTTAAGGTCTTTCTCTCAGAACTTACTTCTCTTCACAAGCAAACTCTAAGGCTGAAGATGTTATTTGTACACACTCTGGTTCATTGGCAGTATATATTTCCAATCTGCCAAAAATGTGGAAAGGAAGCATGCTGAATTTAGCTTCCCCCAGAGCTGAATTCAACTGGATGTCAAACTTCTAGTAGGACTTGTAAAAGTTCCACTGTTGCTGGCATCTGCAGTGAGAGCAAAGAGACAGCTGTAAAAAGCATCTTCTCGCCAAAACGTGATTCGGGAAAGGTCATTTTATTACATGATTTATTTATATTGTTTCTCCATGGTACACAGTGTTCTGATAGGGATGCAGATCATTCTGATGTGGACACAGAGCCAGGAAAAGGAGGAGAAGTATTTAAAGAAATCCTCAAATCCGCAACTCAGAGGCACAATACAGGGCAAGGAGATGTTTGATGTATTTTCTGAAGGCTGTTTTCAGCCTCCAACAGGCTGCAGCTTTTCTGTATCAATCAAATCAAAAAGGAAGTTCTATCATAAGATCGATCTCCTCCACTGTCCTCTGAGACTTCATCAGTAAGAAACATGATTAGAAGTAGGTCTAGTTTCTATAGTCAGCAAAAATAATCAAGACATTCTTACCCTTTCAGAAAAGAAAAAAACAAAAGTCAGCTTAATTAAATTTCTAATGGTTTATCTTCTTTACACGATATGTTGTCATTTAAAAAGGCTTACATTTTCTCTTCTGGATTTTTTCCCCAAAGAGGCATTTGTTAGTTACATTCTAAACAGACCTACAGTATTTAATATGGAAAGCTGAATATCTTTTTAAATGAAAACAGATGGGCAGTTTTGTTTATCTTCACTTGGGTCTATCATTGTGTCCTAAACACGCGGGTGGGATTTTTAATACCAAGTTTGTAATGATAACGACTGGATTTACTGGATAAATACTTCTTTGACTGTATATTTTATTTAACCTCTCCCTGATATACAGTCCAAGCTAAATGTTTCTGGTTTTTGTTTTTTGTTTAACCATTGTTTCTGTTAGTTTACTGCTAGAAAGTCTCAGACATGAAAGTCAGGTGATTGAATATAAGAACCAAATAGAGTTTTTGTTCTTGCCTTTAGAGCACAGATACTGTTGAGACTTTGTTAAAGCTCTTGCTTCACTTGCTTGAAAGTACTTTATATAAAAGAAGCAAAAGGAGCCAAATCTGTTGAGAAAGTAGAGAATATGACTTGGCTTGTTATAGTTACCTCAACCCAAACAGTCACAGGCATCTCTCCTTTATTGTTTCTACAAATGTTTATACAGGTAGCAACTGTCAGTATCCTCTTGCTCTTTTTAAGTTATTTGATAGTGCAGACTCTATCACCATATCGTCAAACATGGCTCACTAGGGAATACACACGGTATGGATCATATTCTCTGATAATGTCTGTGGATTGTTTGACTGATTTGCTTCTTAGACGATGAAGTCTGATATCTCTGTGGAATTCCATTTGAGAGAGATTTAAAAATTAAACATCATGAATATTCAACAGTGCTTCCTAGAAGTTCAGCTCCAAGTGACTTAATCACTGTCTCTGTAGTTTTCCTTAAAGAAGCCATTGTTTGAACTAGGAAGGGATTTTTTTTTTCTAAATAGAAAAAAGTAAAATCTAAGTATCAATACTGTATGAAATAATCTCTTGACATGTTGAATTATAATGTCCTTTAAAAAATTTCACCCTACCAAGGCCACTTCTAGAAAACAAGGTTATCTCTTTGTGGCATCAAGGTTATCTCTGCTTTCAGGAACATTGCATTAGAGTTTCCAGAGAATTCAGGGCCCATGCAGAATTGATCTGCATTAAGTCTATTTTGCTCTTCTTTGCTCTTTGTCAGAAAAGAGAATCATAGGTCATAAAAAAAAATCCCATTCAAAATCAGGAAGACCATTCCAATAACTGGGATTAAAAATAATAATGTAGGAGGGGCAAAGATACTAAGAAAAATTATCCCAAACTTAGATATTAAAACAGAAAGATGACTGTGAGCCCTTTCAAAGTCATACACTAACTATTCTAATTAGCCCACCTAAACAGGTACAAAACAAACACTATAATAGACAATCTCAAAGGCTAGTGAAAAATTTATTTGGATTACTGAATATTTGCATACTTGGTAATACAAGTAAGACAGAAAATCTCAAAGGCTAATGAAAAAATTATTTGGATTACTTAATATCCACATACTTTGTAAAAACAGGTAAGAGGGTCAAAACTGGGACCAGTACTAGAAGCTGTGAGTTGCCTATTTTATTAGCCAGACCACCTTTAATTGAGCTACTTGTGGTAATTCAATAACTAGGCCACATTGGATCAAGTCCAAAGCCAAGAGGTCTTATACCAATTTCTGTCCTATAGTAGATAGTAAGGCTTCCCATCTATTATCTAAGCATAATATATTAATTAGTTAGAATGTAATTAACTAAAGACTTGCTAGCTAATAAACATATAAAAGCAATAACATATTACATTTATTTAGCATTTTAGAGTTTGGAAATAATTTCTCACAACTCTCAGTACCCCAACTTTGGAAGGGAGGTACTATTACCCTCATTTGATCAATAAGGCTATAGATGCCTGGGGAGGTAACAAACTAGTTGGTCTGTAAAAATTCAAAGCTGGGAATGGAACTCAAGTCTTTTGTGAGTTGTGAGCAAGGCCCTGTGGTTCACAGCAAGACCATGTGTGAACACAGCTAGAGTTCAGTTATGATTTCAACACTTACTGGTTTAGTAATCTTGGTAAGTCACTTCACTTTTGTGAACTCACTTTCTTCATCTTTAATAAAGGGAATCACTATTACCAAGTCAATGTTGTTTTTGAAAAAAGGTATTAAAATGGATCATTCATTTAAAGCACTTAACACATTGTCTGGGTCACAGTAAGCACTCAATAAATCTTAGCTGTATAGGATAAGAAAATGAAATAACAGCACAAAGTTGATTTCAAAAGATTCCCTCAACATATTCAAGGGGAGATGCTGGAACTACTTAGTGTATTTCAACCTCCAATTCCCAAAAAGGTAAATGATATTAAGAACTCAAGTGAAATTGATGATATGGTATATGATGTCATAAAAAAACATACTGTTCATCATGTTTACTGTGATTATAAGGCAGGAAGGTGAATGAACACATCAGAAAGCTTCTGAACAACAGCACTGGGGCAATAAACCAATTTCTAGTTAGTCTTCAGTTAGCCTGAAAAAGAAATGAGTGGACATTCTGGTTTATATATGTACATATGTTTCTATAGGCCCTTTTATTTTAAGAACAGGGGCTTAAAAAATAATTAAAAGAGTGAAATTTCAAAATTATTTGAGAGCAACCAGGATTCCCTTTTCTGGAGCTTCTACTAGTAGTGATTTACAGCAGTGTTTATTTGACCTTCCAGTAAAAGCTTCAGTTTATTTAAGGGAATGAGAAAGACGGGAAGATTAAAGAAATCGTAGAGTCACCAAGGCTACCAGAGTTGGCAAAGTGATTCCAAACTCAGCAGCCTTGTGCTTTAAGCCCCTTTCAGAGACAGGCTACTGGCAAATCCAGGGCAGACCACCAAGCTATTTGCAGGCAAGTTTCAGTGCAAAGGAAGCCAAACTTAACTGCTTGAATTGTGATGCTCAAGTGGCATTGAAAAGGGGGCATTGAAAGGAGTCCTTAGGAGTTAGCAGTGAATGGCTTTTAATTTAGGGAAGGTAAAAATGCACTGATACAGCTGGAAACACAATAGTAGTACATTTTCCTAAAGTATAATTCACTTATGTCACTTTCTGAGTATGACAGAACAGGGACCAGCAGAGGGTTCTCAACGTTTTTTCTTTTTTTTTTTTTTTTTTTTTTTTATGTTTTTATATTTTAGATAAAGTCTTGCCCTGTCACCCAGGCTAGAGTGCAGTGGTACAATCACAGCTCACTGCAGCCCCAACCTCCTGGACTCAAGTGATTCTCCCATTTCAGTCTCCCAAGCAGCTGGGACCACAGCCATGTGCCACCATGCCTAGCTATTTTAATTTTATTTTTTGTAGAGACAAGGTCTCACTGTGTTGCCTAGCCTGGTCTCGTACCTCTGGGCTCAAGCGATTCTTCTGTCTTGGCCTCTCAAAGTACTCGGATTACATTCGCAAGCCACCATGCCCAGCCTTTTTTTAATTTTTAAAAATCTTCATCATTCTATAAAAAGTTCTTCCAAAACAAATCAACAAAAATCCTCTTGTATTGCCTTATTATAAAGACAACATATTTCCTTTAAAAAAAATCGTTTACATGAGCCTATTTCCTTAACAAAGATGTTTTTGGGAAGTTCATTGATAAGCAATTAAAACCTACTGGCCTATTTATCCTGGAATCTCCTTCCCAGAAGCCCTTCCCAGCCATTACTAATATTAATATTATTAAACATCAACATTTCAGAACAGTTTATTCTGGGTTGTCTGCGATGGAGAAAGGGGATGAGAACCATTTTAAAGGGCTTTTCTCGTGACATTTGCTCCTTTGCTCCTGGGGAGAACACGTCAGCTCCCTCCATCCACAGCTGCACATGTGTCCACCCTGATTGCAGTGCCCGGGAAATACGTCCTCAGCACTCAGAGGGACCATCAGTGTTATCTAAGAGCTGGCAAGGAGCTGCCAGTGGGCAACAGTTGGTAAACAGATCGGTTCCTTCCTGTTCCTCACAGCAAAGAAAAATAAGGGTTGATGGAAGAAACTGTAGGAAAATGAAAGGTGTCAGGAAAAGGCCCCTAAACTTGGAAATCAGGCAGAAAGATTACTGTGAGCCTTTCAAAGTCATACTAACTATTCTAACAAGTCACATAAGGGTCATATGACTGCTCTGGGCTGCGCTGTTCATTATGGTAGCCACTAGTCATGCATGGCTCTTTAAACCTGAATTAATTACAATTAAATAAAATTAATGCAGTTCCTCAGTCACTCTAGCCACACATCAAGGGCTCAATGGCTACATGAAGCTAGTGGCTATCATATTAGGAAGCACAGCTAGAGAACATTTCCATCAATGCATAAAGTTCTGTTGGACAGCTGCTCTAATGAGAGGAAAGGTTCCCTTAAAATTGACTATTAATTAGAGCTCAGACTCTGTAAAGTTACACTAACTGGTAGAAGACTGTTAATTGCAAATGACTTTTATTCTCTAGAGATACAAATCATTTTTACCCAGTAGGAAAGATTACTTCTGGATAAAAGGTTACTCTTTTTCATTTTTTGCCTTAAAGGAAATTTACCAGTTTTGTATCTAAATTTGCAATCTTGTTCCAGCATTTTCAACTGACTAAATACATATATATATCAGTTTCTTATGTCCTCCTTTGAACCACCTTTGTCATCCTGCTATGTCCTCTGTTCCTTGCTACTGAGTTAAAGAAATCCAGCTGGGCGCGGTGGCTCACACCTGTAATCCCAGCACTTTGGGAGTTCGAGGCCAGCGGATCACGAGGTCAAGAGATCAAGACCATCCTGGCCAACATGGTGAAACCCGGTCCCTACTAAAAATACAAAAAAAAAATTGGCTGGGTATAGCGGCACACGCCTGTAGTCCCAGCTGCTCAGGAGGCCGAGGCAGGAGAATTGCTTGAACCTGGGAGGCAGAGGTTGCAGTGAGCCAAGGTCACGCCACTGCACTCCAGCCTGACACCTGGCAATGGAGCGAGACTCTGTCTCAAAAAAAAAGAGAAATCCTTGACATGTGCTCACCATATATGTTTCTATGTTTCTAACTTTTTAAAAATTAGACTCTGACAAAGGGATTGAACAGATGCACACAGTAGGAATTTGATTTCAATAGGGTCTAAATTAAATATTGGGCAGATTATTCTCTTAGCAAAATTTATGTAAGTGCTTCTTGGCTTTTCCAACAACTCAGTATGGCACAGAGATTGAGTCCAGACTTTGAAGAGCCATGTCAAGGTCCACAGAGGCTACTGCCAGAATGACACACAAGAAAGGAGTAGAAACGAACTAAAAGAGAAAGAGTGGGGAAGGGTGAAAACTGTTCTCTATTTTGTATAATATTATATAGCTTCATTTGGTTTAAAGTAATGATCCCATAGGAATACATAAACCAAAAATAAAAGAAAAGCTGCATATACAGGGAGGCAATTTAGCATTGTGACTAAAAAGAATTTGACATCACACGTAACAAGATTAAAGTCAACACTCTACCACTTACTAGCTGCGGAATCTTGGGTAAGTTATCTGATTTCTTTGAATCTCAGTTTCCTTATCTATAAAATAAAATTTATAACAACTAGATTATAGAGCAGTTGTGATGGTAAAATTAGATCATGTCCGGCACATAGTAAGGACTCTATATATACTAGTTCTTGTTATCACTTCGGGGGACCTCGAATTCCACAAAGTAATTCATTGAAAAGACAACATCTAACATCTCCCACCTGATCTTGAAAATTCATAAGAATCTGCGTTCTCTTCCATGCTTTACTTCCTTTTAATTTGTACATAATTTCCTCCAAAATGTATCCAGTAAAGATGTGCCATATTTATATTGACTTTGCCTGTTCTTGATAAGCTCAGGGTATCATCAGAAGTACACATATTCTAGACAGGAATGTATGGCATCTGTGATAGATGTTAGGCTATAGGTTCAAGTTTCTGAAATAAAATTTATTTTAGTTGACTTTGAAGAATCAGGAGCATCAAATAAGATATACACACACTCACAGAAATATATACACACCACTACCATCACTACCACTACCCAAACAATGACCAAACACTCCCCCAAACTTACCAGAAATTGCCATTTTGGACAATTATTTTTGGTAAAAGAAAGAAGAGAAAGGATTTCAAAAGAAACCGAAAGATGCTAGGATGGGAGCAGGGGAGCTGTTTTCTCTGCCTTCTAGTAGAATGCATAATTTAAAGCAATTTTCCTGTTAGTATATAGAGAATCCCAGAAAAGGGAACTTCATAAGCAAACACGTCGCCAAAGAACCCAAAATAGCCCTGAGAGGCTCCCTAGGAGAATTCCTCTCCCAGGCCCAGACCCCAAGGGACACATAACCAAGGTTCTACTCCTTTGCCAATGGTAGTGTGGAGATAACATTATGTGTGCCTGTAGGTTCCTCAAGCAGTTAGGAGAGAAGGAGAAACAGACAGATAGTAAATCTTTTAGTCCCTAATTGTCACTGACTCCATTACTCAGAAGTCCAAGCTCAACAGGTCTGACAAGTCCCAGGTGGACTCTGGCATTCAAATGTCATAAGTGCTCTCCATCTTTTGAGCAGGCCCTCTTCCTGTCAGGGGAGGCTTGCATTGGACATAGCTACCACACAGAAAGAGCTCACCTGCTACCTGTGTCTATGCAGCCATATCCATCCAGCAAAGAACACTGATTGGCTCACCTTGAAACACACTCCAAACAATGAGTCAATCACCACAATCAGGGGAATCAAACACTTTCATTGGCCAGTATGGGTCACATGACCACTCCTGGGGCCAATAGTTGAATCAAGCACCTCTGAACCAAAAGGACTGACCATGATTTCCAGAGTATGAAGGAGGAATTCTACCTCTAAAAGATGCTGGGCCGTCAAAAACACATGGTTCCCAAGAGAATGGAAAAAACTATTATGTATGAATGTACATAACAGCATTATTCACAGTGGGCAAAAGGTGAAACAGTGCAAAAGCTCATCAACTGATGAATAAATAAACAAATTATGACATATTTATACAATGGAATAGTGTTCAACCATTAAAAGGAATGAAGTACTGAATCTACAACATGGATGAACCTTGAAAACATTATGCTATGTGAAAGAAGTCAGTCACAAGAGGCTACATATACTTTGTCCACTTATATGAAATGTTAGATTAGGCTAATCCATAGAGACAGGAAATAGATTACGAGGGGCTTGGAGGAGAGAGCATGAAAAGTAATGATTGAGGGGTACGGAGTTGCTTTTTGGGATGATGAAAACGTTCTGGAATTTGATAGTAGTGACAGTTGTACAATTTGGTGAATATTCTAAAAACCACTGAACTTATATTTAAAAGGGTAAATTTTATGGCATGTGAATGATATCTCATCTCAATAAAATAAAAACACCATTACTCCAACATTAACGTCTTCACCAAGTGAAGTGGTAGGGCTGAATAGTGCTGGCATTGCCACAAGATGAAATGAGGGCTAATGGTAAATTCATAGCAAGTATTAAGTGAATGAATTTTTGCTAA
This sequence comes from Callithrix jacchus, assembly GCF_049354715.1. Lineage (NCBI taxonomy): Eukaryota > Metazoa > Chordata > Mammalia > Primates > Cebidae > Callithrix > Callithrix jacchus. The sequence goes on from NC_133516.1 coordinate 46,692,396, forward strand.
AGTAGTCCTCTTGTTCACATTTACCCAGTGCCCTTAAAGGATCCTTTCATATTACTTTTATTTTATTAGTCTCTATACTATATTATTCAAAAGAGTATTACTATATTACTCAAGAGTCCTTCCTTCGGACATAAAAAGGCTTTGACTGTCAGTGCCCTCTAAATGGTTTCTGCTCCCTATAGCCCATTATTTTAAGAAACTCATTCAGCCTCTACTTCCTGAGACTTTTCCCATACATTGCTTAGCATACTGCGTGGGAACATGGAAGGCCACAGTAACTGTTAACTCCCAGTGCAATTACTACTGATCCAACTCTGGGGTTATCATAAAGAGGCCAATTCCTAGTATTGCTTAGGTTCCTTGGAGAAAAGCCAGTTGAGTCGGATCCCAGCAGTGAACAGGATGTATCACTACCTCCTTAGTTAGTTCAAATGGTAACTTGTGAAACTGAGGTAAGGGTCTGGCTTAGGAAACATACAGGAGGTAGCAAGGCATCCAGAGACTAACAAACCAAGTAGTCATGACTATCCCTTGGGTGGAAGATAAGGGAGGAAGTATTGTTACAGAATTTGAGGGAGGAAGGCAGAAATCGTCTGACTTGTCTCTCTCCCACCCTTTGACTTCCTTATCAGGGTCGTTTTCTAGCTGAACTTAACTTGAAGCTAGCTGGCCAAGTCGCTCCTGGGATATGGTCTACAGATGTCAGTCTCCTAGGGCAAGAGATAGGTGAACCATTACTCTAGGGGATGAGAGACAGAGAGAATAACTATGTTTTAAAAATCTGGAGTCAAATATATGGTCAACTGTCTATTCACTCCTGATGGTTGAAATTCTCTTTATATAGGAGGCCTGTCATGGTTCTGAGTTCTGGCAACATCCTTCCCTTCTTTAGTAAATGCTGCCATTAAAACAACCTAAGCAAGTCACAGAATAGGCAAGGCAACTTGAGCTACTTAATTGCAAGGCTCCGGCTTTTTGAAAAGTATTAAAGTCTGTTTCTCATAGAAGGCAAATTAGTTCATTTCAATTGTGCTCTGTGAATATCAACAGACCACCCAAATGTTTACATATTTTAGACCGTCCTCCTAGTGGGTTTCAAAAAAATAATTTAAAACCCAGTTTGTTTGAGAGAAAAGGGGGCACTCATGCATATAAATTGTCTGCATTAAGGGCCAGTTCCATATTAAAACAACATTAATTATTCATTTAGTGAAATAGAAAAATTTGCCTATCATAGAAAAACCCCTAGGGTGGTATTGTTTTCCACAAACCTGATTCTAAGACCAATAACATCCCAAATATCCCTCTTATTCAACCTCTCTCCCTATAAACGAGAAAAGGCTGTGGAAAGAAAAACAAGTGAGCACTTTATTGTTACACTGTGTCTTGGAGGTTGATACCTTCAAGTTCTCTCAAACCCGAAGGTCAGATCCAGAATTCCAGAGCTGAAGGACTGTGCATAGAAAAAAAAAATCCCTTGCCTTTGGCTCTTTAATAAAGTCAAAACTTTGAAAAAAGTCAGCAGGGTCTGTTTCAGGGCTGGGATTTCGGGGCCTGGCAGAAGAGGACCCCCTGAGGAGGTGTCTAACACCTGGCTGAGTTTCCAAGTCCCCCTTCCCCACTCCCCAGTGACTTTCTGGAAACAGAACAATCATTGTCCAAACTCAATTCACAGTAGTCCACCAAGAGAAAAGTCTCTTGTTCTGCCAACTGGAATGCTTTAGATTTTCAACAGCAGATTGAGGGCATGTCCTAGGGACCCAAAGAAGAAGAGTTTCCAAAGAATACATTTTTATTTGCTAGAAAACAACAACCTTGTTCATTTAATCATAACAAAGTCAGGGATCTGAATGTTTCTACTCTACTGAAAAAAACCTACTCTTGCCACTGCCCTCAAAATACTATGGAATCATAGAATGGTCTTAAATAATTTTCGTTGTTGTTCTGGTTTTGATGAACTGGAAAGTTTGATGTGTAGCCTATTTACACAAATCTTTTGTGTAAACTTGACATTGCTAAGGGTGAAGGGTTGTTAAAATTTTGAGAAAGGCACCTATCTATCTGGAGTCACCAAAGAAGCCTTGGGGATGTCCAACAACCTACAGAGACCCTCCTGTCACTTGTTGGCATGGGCTAAAACTTGACTTTTAGAGGTTGTTTATTTGCATTTTTCAACTGTCTTTTTTAAGAAACTCATATTCAAATGCAAACACCACTAAGAAAGCACACTTTTGGAACTGTTGAGAATCTTGGCAGCTTGGGGAAAGGTGGTAGAGGGCAGTAGAGTGTTGACATGGCTTGAAAAGAGGGTATTGAAAGAGTGCTAAAAAGACTTTTACCTGCTTTATAGTTTTTCTGAAGATTAATCACTGTAGCCCTAATTTTTTTTTCAAAAGAGAGAGGCTTAAGGTTAGACAATCCCACTTATTAGTCATGTAGCCTTTGTCAAGTTGCTTAAACTTCCTAAACCTCAGTTTCACCATCAGTAAAATGGGACAATAATGCATTATTAATTTTGTGAAGATGACATGAGATAATTTATAGAAAGTTACTAACATGGTGCTTAGGACATGCATGGTAGGTGTTCAGTAAATGTAATATGGTGATGATGATGATGATGATGATGATATGATGATGATTCCATCTGCTCTCTACAAATAGATAAACAAGGAAGAACATTTAAATGTGTACAGAGAAGGGGGAAAATAAGGAAGAAGCAGATGTCTGGAACATTTCAATGGCAGCTGGCTCTCTGTTTCACTACTTCTGTCCCTTACTGGAAATAGTGAGGCTTAATAAAGGAACCCTCATTGCTTTCTGTACAGCTGATTGGATTTGAAGGAGAGAGGGAAACACAGGGGAAACCATAAATAGATGCAGCTGTCTGAGTCCTCAGGTCTGTCTTTGGGAGAATATTTGTTTAGCTCCAAGGAAACAGTTTTGTTTGGTGAAGTATGATTTTAAAATTTCTTCTCTCTGAATGCTAACATTTCCTCTCTCCTGCTAACTGCTTTGTAACTTTACTAATGTGGCCCTGTAGACAGCCTTTTCTGTAGCTACTAGTCTATCTAAAATTGAAGTTGCTGGACAGGGACCTATCTCAGAACACATGCATCATGTAGTGATGTAATGAAAGAGAAGTTGAGAAGATTGTGGAAAACAGAACAAAAATACTATTAATACATTGGGGTCAAATGGAGGCATGTGGGTTTGATGATAATCCTAATTTTCTCACCAGCAGGGTTTGCAATGGAAGGAAACTTATGTGGATAGGGGTTAGGCCTCATGAAGATTCAAAAGACATTCCACTATTTTTAAGTGATAAAAATAATTTCTCAGGCACAGAGCTGTGAAAATTATGTGTTCTTAATTATTATTTTTTACAATGTTCATCTAATGGTTGATTTTCTGGTGACATGGTTAGCATCTTTAAAGAGAAAACTTGTTTCATTAAATCAGTAATATATGTTTGCCATGGGCATGTGTGTGATCATCTAAGGAGAAAAGAAGGAGAGAGGAGAAACTGGTGTAGGAGTGAGCTCCAAGGTTCACCAAACTGCCACCTCTGCAGTTACCAACGGGACACTAAGATTTTCTAGCTTTTCTGCCATTTTCATTCAGTCAATTTCTAGCTATGGGAATAAGCCCATCTTTCGAGCTTGATGTAGCACTTTATCAGTTGGAACCTAACGCAACACTCTGGGTCCACCATGTCTCAGAGAAGGGGTCTGAAATGGACTCTAGAGACTTCATCTACAAGGTGTGTCACTGGACCACGGGCTGCCTCATATCTGTCTATCTGTGAATGTTGTTTCAAGATCCACTTTACAGTTTCCTCTTCACCCAAATCCAGATCAAAGTATCCTTGTCTCTTCTTTCTCTTATATTTTCCCAGACATGTTAGGAATCCTTTCAGACTTATCTAGGATTCCAATGCACGTGGACTTTCAGGGCTACCAACTGCCACATGCATGTCTCCCAGGAATGGAAATTCCTACAGACACTCTATACAAACACTAGTAACTTTCAGGCCAACAACCCCACTTGCTTGCAGCTATTAATGTTAGTGTTATTCTCCATCCTTCCTCCCAGTTCTGGTAATAAGAGTCCAAAACCAAGTAAAATGTCTTCTTAGAAAAAGTTTGAGGTTGCTTTGAGATAGGGAGACTAATTTACTCCTATTGTCTCAGCATGATTTCTTTTTAGCATTTGCATTATTTTTTGATACCTAATAGATGTACATATTTGGGGGATACATGTGATATTTTGTTACATTCATGTAATGTGTAAAGATTGCATCAGGGTAACTGGGATGTCTGCTACTTTCCACTTCATGGAAGTCTCCAGGTTAGATCTAAAATTCTGGGTCTCAAAGCAAGAGTAGGTGTCCTTTATGGAGACAAGAAGGTAGAAGGCCTATAACACAAGTATTAAGTATCCCAGTGACTTAGTTTAGTCGTCTGCTACCTCCCAAGTATCTGGAACAGTATTCTACACATAATGAGCATTCAATAAATATTTCTCAAATGAATGGTTGAGTCTCCACCAAAGGGCACAACAGCCTATGTAAATGCAGGTCACTTGATTCACATTAAGTCCCCTTCCCTGATAGACGGCTTCTTCTTCAGATGTTAGAGAAATTATTCAGCTTCTATTCATGGAGGCCTCTGCAGAAATCATGACATGATTTTCAAATTTCCAGTTGTCCAGTGGCCACCCCCTCCATGCTAAGCCCTGAGAGTCAAGAGTCTTTATCTCCTACAAGCCCTATTTGACAAGCCAGGCCTTGGCCTCTGTGAACCCCTCATGAAGTGCAGACAAACAAAAGAGAGACGTGAAACTCCAGAAGCAGGCTTATCTCTCAGGGCTCTGCCATCTCCCTGCATGTCATGGCTTCTGTTCCTTGTCTCTAAGGCACCTGCTCAAGTTCTTGCCAAAGTAGGCTAAAGCCCCATGGAGTGGCAGGTCCCAGGGGAGAGAAAAGGGAAGGACAAACTATTGTTCAAGAAGTTCTCTTGAAAGGGATATCTTAGCGGTTGCACTGGGGTGTCAGAAAGGTGGGCAGACTGCCTCCTGCCCGTTTCCTTTCCTTACTCTAAATGTAGTATTTGCTATTATAGAAATTTTGCAAATACTATAAAACAGAAGAATCTAAAATTATCTTCATTCCAACATTGAAAGAGTAGTTCTTAAATATTAGCATTGATGCTTCAATGCTTAGAGGCATACGTAGGCCCACAGACACATAAAACAGAATGATCCCTGTAGCCTACTTTTCTACGTAATCAAGTATTAGAAATATTTTGCATGTCATTAACTATGAGTCAACCAACTCAATTTAAATAGCTACGTTTTGCTTAAAAACTGGTTTAAACAATTATCGGGATATACTTACCTTTAAATAGTTTATTGTTTTGAGGGGAAAATTCTCATGCAGTGGATTTGGTGTGAATTTTAGGTTTAAGTCTTACCTTCTGGCATTTGCAGGCTGCATAAGGGACTTAAGTATGTTGCCTCATCAGTTAAAAGAAGATGATGATAATACCTACCTCATGTCTCTTGCAAGGATTCAATGACATAATTCATGGGAAATACTTGGCATGACACCTAGCACACAGCCCTCTATATGCATTAGCTATGATTATTAGTAAAAAAAAAAAAAAAGTACAATACAGAGAGAAACATAAAATTTAAAAACCACCTACAATTTTCCCAACCAGAGATGACTGATGTTAATTGTGTCATATTATACTTGTGCTCTTGAAACCAATATATTGCAGGCATGTTTTCACCCCAAGTAATAGTGCCCTATAGTTTCTATCATTGTTTAAAAATAACTGTATAGTATTCCATTGATGCAAATATGCCAGGATATATTATTGACAAAGAAGAAAATAAAGTTAAGTCCAGCAGAGCACATGTTCTGGGTTATAAGCCTGACCAAATCCTCATGTACATTTTATAACACCAGCTAAGAATAATCTTGCTGCAAACTCAAGCTCTGCAGAGTCAGGAAGGATCTGAGAGCTGTGTCCCAATTTCCAAATCGGAGCTGACCTTGATTGTTCCAGGACATCACCCTTCACCTGAATACTCTGCTACTGGCACTGAGAAGAATTAAAATGGGAAACAGTCAAGTTGCCCTGGTTGATCCTGCTGACTCAGCAAGCAGGGGACTTCCCCAGAGAGCTCATGGTGGTTTGGCAGCCTGGTGCTCAGACTCTGCTGAGGTTCCAGCCTCCTGGGGGCCAGATGAGGGGCGGGCTTATTTACACTGCATCCCAGACCAAACAGCTGAGGACACCATAACCCCTTTAATTTTGCCCGGCTGCCTTAAAAAGGAATTTGATTATATCACACAAGAAAGAAGTTTCTTTTTCTCATTCTTGTTTCTCTCCCCTTCCTTCTTCCCTTTGACTTCTTTTTTCTTTTCCTCATTCTCTCCCCCACTTCCTTCTTTTTACCCCTCCTCTTCTTCTCTTTCTCTCACTTTCTTATCCTCTTTTATTCCATCTTCTTTCTATAACAAAGAATTTTGGGGAAAAGTTATAAAAAGAGAGAAATTCTTTATTTTTAGAGCCAGATTTTTTTTTTTTTTTTTTTTTTTTTTTTTTTTTTTTTTTTGCCAAAGATCTAGTTGCAGCTGAAAAAACTAGTGAAATAAATGGACCAAAGGCCTCTTTCTTATTCAGGCAAAATGTCCATGGAAAGTACTAAAAAGGCCAAACCTCATGGTGACCTTAGAGATTATATTCTTTGAAAAAGAAGATTGGAGTTTGTTTTCTACCCCTGCCTTGACCAGGCCTCCTTCCAGCACTCTGACACAGCCCCTCCAGTTGAGGAGTGCATTCCTTCAATCAAAGGAAACAGAGTGGAATTCAAGAGAAGGGCAGCCCAACTCACAGCTGTATGTCAATCTGATAAATATCAGTTCTACATTCTCTTCCAAGGCATTGATCAACATATCGCATGGGATGAAGACCTGTGGCCTGCAATTAGAGCCCTCAGTTCAATCCCTATTTATTTATTGGAAAGGCAATAGAGGGTAGTGTAGTTAAACGCACGAATCCTAACTCTTTTATTTACATGTTTTGGGTCTTCAGGAATATGACTCAACCTCTCTAAGCCTCCATTTGTCCATCTATAAAGGTGGGAGTAACAACAGCACCCATCTGGCAAGGTGGTGTATTTAAAAGGCTTAGTGCAGTACCTGGCTCAGGCAGTTAGCAGTCATTGGTAGTAATTATTAATAATTCAGTTAGCTGTGAATCCAGCTCATCAAATTATCATCTAGCCCACACCTTCCACAAGGAAAAGCACACATCTGTTTATCAAATGCTCCTGTAGGACTTAAAGTGCATGCTGTCTGGAGTATTTCATTGATCTATCAAAAATAAACTATTGAAAGAGGAAATAAAGTTATGCCAGGATGACTCGAACCTCTGCACACTCCCAGCTGTCTCTGGCTGAACTCTTTTTCCTAAATGTCCATAAAATGTATATAATAATCGAATTCTGAATGCTAGATGCATTGCCTTCTAGTTTTTAGAATCCACATTTTTCTCATTTTTGAAAAATAGAATAACATATTCCTGTCTCCAATTTCCTGGCCTTGCTCCCAGTCTCTGATTTCTCTAAGATTGCTGACAGTGGTTTTGTAATCACATCTGCAAGTTCTTTCTGTATTCTAGAATGTAATCCAACTTGAACTCATTAAATGTCTGGTTCCCCTTTTATTATCTCTTGTGCTATCTTGAGCTTTAATTCTCTCTTTAAGACATTTTAAAAATATGTGTGTGTATGTGTATATATATATATATATATATATATATATGAGTAACACATATTCATGGCTAAAAATTTCAGATATATGGTTAAGCAAATTGAAGAGGTTGAAAATCACCACTAATCCTAGCTTGCTGAGCTAATAGTGCTTTCTGATTTGAGATAAAGCCTTCTAGTATTTTTCTTTGTGGATATAGATACACAGGCTGTTGGATAAATAAGTCATGAACATATTTCCGTATAATTAGTTCTTTCTTTCCTACAACCATATTTTTAATGTTAGCATGTGATTTCAGTGTAGTAATACGAGATAATTTTTACTGAGCTCAGCCCCTTTGGTTGAGCATTTTGGATTTTGGGCTATGAGCTGTATTATTAGTGTTACAGTCACTACTTTGATAAAAGAAGTAGGCATTCAGTAAATAGTTGTTGATATTCTTAAGTAAGGAGGCTCCAGAGGCATGAGAATGTAGACTTCACAAGCAGAGACACTGTGCCCTGATACTCTTGTTCTCATGCTAGATGGCTGACCTCAGGCAAGTCACTCCACTCTTCAGGGACGCAGTTTTCCTTTCGAGAATTCTTTCCTGTTAAGGGGCGGGGGTGACAGATAGTGGCTTCCAGAATGGGCTCTTGTAAAAGCAAAGTGTAACACTGAATATAGATGCCTACAACACAGTGCTTGGCTCTTAGGAAGCACCCAATAAATAACAGCTGTTGTTACTAATATTATTTTTGTTATAAGATCTTATATGGTTCAAGGTCTATGTAGTTTGAAAATAAAGATGTTGTTAGAAGTCAATGAGTCCCTTAATTCAGAGACTTATATTTCAAGCTCAACACAAAGTATGTGGAATCTAATAGCACACAGTAAATAATATTAATATGAAGACTCATGCAGAGGCACTCATATCATATGTATAATTAGCTCTGCTATAACAAGATAAATGCATTCCTAAAACCATCATGCTATGCAAAACAGTGCAATAAACACCACAGTTCTCATGGGAGATGGGAGGTGGCAGTGATTCTCAACCACTCACAATCCTCCATGATTTTCTCCCTCTCCCAGGCTGTATTTGGCAATGTCTATAATCATTTTGGGTTGCTACACTGGGGAGTAGCGGAATCAGGGCTGTTGGCATCTAGCAGGTAGACGCCAGGCCAGGGTGGTTGCTAAATATCCTACAATGCCCAAGACTGCCCTACCCCACTCCCTCAGCAAACGATTATCCAGCCCAAAGTATCAGCATTGCTGAGGTTGAGAAACCCTAGGTTTGAAGGCACAAAACCCCAAAAATTGTCAATGACACATTAATAAACAAAACTAACAGGAATCAACAAAACTAACAGGAATCAACAACAAGAAAAAAATGGTAGCACAGTTTACCCATGTTAAATGGTTAAGAGATGCATAGATACAGTAAGTATTACACTTTCCCTTATAAAAGACCTGGAATCTGCCTGCGAAAGTGAAGGTTGAAGAATTGCTGCTTTTGAGCTACTGTGAAGTGGTGGGAGGGGGTTATCTAGAATCAGAGAGAAGGTTGCAGCACTGGGTGTGGACTGAGGTGGATTGCAGATGGTGGAGGTATATGTATTTTGTGTATTCCTATCAGGTGCAGTTCAGCAGGGTGCAGTTTCCTGCATTAATCTCGTGTTTCTGGTGGTTGAAATTGTGTGTAAACAAACGTGAAATCTAGTTGTGTTCAAATTGTTCCCTAATATATCAATGCCATTGGAACAAATTCATGATTTCAAAAGAAGACTTACAGCAGAACTAACTTTACATACTTAATTGCACTAAATGGACTTGACTAAAACTATAATTTACAGCACCAGTGATTCTTCAAAGTATGGCAGACATTATTGCCAAAGAGACTTTTAACCCATAGAAATTACCAAACAGAAATGTTTTAGGAAAATGAGGACCGTGTTTACACAAACTCTTTCACATGCCACTGTCACAAGATTTTTCCATGACCTGACAAGTGGCCCATACTATTTATAACAAAGTCTGCTTAAAATCTTGTATAATGCTGAACTAGTTGAGGATAAAATTATATGATATGTAACATTTGCTTCAAAATAATCCAGGTTTGGACAGTATGTGAGAGGTGCTAATAGGAAACAAGATTAGCCATGAGTTGAATGAAATTAGGAAATTAAAACATGAGGCTTGGTTATCATCTTCTTTCTACTTATGTATAATAAAGATAAAAAGAAGAGTACTTTGGGAGGCCGAGGGGGGTGGATCACGAGGTCAAGAGATCAAGACCATTCTGGTCAACATGGTGAAACCCCATCTCTACTAAAAATACAAAAAATTAGCTGGGCACGGTGTCGTGTGCCTGTAATCCCAGCTACTCAGGAGGCTGAGGCAGGAGAATTGCCTGAACCCAGGAGGTGGAGATTGCGGTGAGCTGAGATCGCGCCATTGCACTCCAGCCTGGGTAACAAGAGCGAAACTCCGTCTCAAAAAATAAAAAATAAAAAAATAAAAATAAAGATGACATTTTTGAACATAGGGTTTGTGTGTCGCCACAGTAATGAAATATCATGCTAAAAACATGAGCTGTGCTGAAAGTATTTAAATCATGCTTACTTTCTTCAGTTTCTAAAGGATGGAATATGCTGAGTGGAGCATGATGTTTAGCAAAGGCAGTTGTCAAAGGGAAAAAATTAACATTCAAGTCACGGTCAGTGACAAGACAAAATACTTAAGCAGAGTTTCACTGAGCTGAGAATATAAGAAACCGTAACAGGGGAGGTGAGACTGAGTCAGGATGTACGTTGATTCTCTCCGTGGGAAATTTGACTAAGCGGAGAATCCTGTAGTTATGAGCATGGGTAAGCCTTAGAGCTTGACCTTGCTGGGGAGGCCTGGTTTCATTAAGTGGCCTTGGGCAATAATCTATTCATTATGAGAAATGTTCTCTCTCTTCGGGTTTGTAAAAACTAGATTCCCCTTGTAATGAAAAAAAGTGTAATGTAAAGAAACAACAAAACGGAGCTTGTGATAATAAAGGTATAAATTGGTATAGACTCATGAAAACTCCTAAGTGAATTTGAGTCGCTTTGTAGAGGATCTGATAAAAACTAGAAATACTCTCTCCAGAAAAAAATATGTATGTGAATTCACAAAAAGTTTGCCTGTCTACAAATTTGCAGACTCCTTAGTATCCATTCAGGACACTGGGTTGAGAACTAGAATTAGAAGCTGTGATTGGTCCAACCCAGAAGCCAAAGTTGCAGTGCAGGGGAAACAGGTTACGTGTGCAGCTGTTGCTTCTCATGTATTTCTCCAGCCTGAACTATTTCTTCCACTCTCTGAATTCTGCTCCATTCTTTAAAGCCCCCCCTAGTTTGGGGATGCCTTCCTCAGCCTGTGCTATCTACAGAAGTTTTTCCTCTGAACTCACAGTAACTCTCAGTGTTGCTATTTTGGTCCTTAAGCATGCATTCTCTTTGAATGCTTATCTCTGGATGCCTGTGTGTGTGTGAGTGAGTGAGTGTGTGTGTGTGTGTGTGTGTGTGTGTGTGTGTGTTGCCTGTCTGACTTGACTGCAAGCAACTTGAGAGCAAGACCATTTATCGTATTTCCTGGTGTATCTCCCCAGTATCATGTAGAGAACTAACAGATGGACAGACATGTGGTTATAAAGTAGGTTGCCATAAGATATGGAATGAATCGATGAATCTTCTACTCCTTTCCATACTCCTTCCCCTAGCACTTTAAGCTTATCCTCTCTATCGCTTTTGTCTGGAATACCTTTCTCTACCAGAAATCGGTAGGAAACACCCATGGAAGTTCTGGGGATGAAAGCTAGAGCTCTCAGGGAAGTCCTCTGTCTTCCACTTTCTTCTTCTTTCTGCCTCCACCCTGCTCCCTGGTTCCATCCCATCAGCCTCTGGAAGACCTCTGTCAGGGACCGATGTGCAGCACATCACATGGCAATGATTCTCTATGACACTGCTAGAATACATAAGGTGCATTCAGTATGGGGTGCACAGATGAACAGATTTACTTGCTTATTCGTTTATTTTAAATATGCATTTGTAGCACTGTAACCATGTAATGCTGCTCATAATTTCCCAGAGAATATTGATTAGGATGAATCTAAATTTAAAAATGAGAGAATAGGTTAAAGAAAAATAATAAGTAAATAATGGTTCACTTGCTATGGTTTTATAGCAGAATTTGTGCAGGTAAGGTGAACAGTCATGTCTTTTCAGCACCAGGCTGGCCATTAACAGGCAGATGTGTTGTTAACATACATGTCTTTATGTCCTCCTCCCTTCCTAGGAAGCAGCTCTAGGATGGCAGGGACAGCTCTAGGATGGTGTGAACCAGCCCTGTGAACTCCTAGCACTGGTGCTCAGTAATGGTTGGCTGAATTGAGTCATACTCTACTGAATTTTAAAATTATGTCTCAGCATTGGCTTTGCCCTCCTCAAAGCACTGTTTTGTCTATTCCCCAGAACAGAGGGAAAGCAAGAATTTGGAAAGGAAAATCACAGCTCTGCGTCTCTTCAACAGATCTCCAAGTGGTTCAGACAGACCACTACAGAAGCCCATCCTAATTAAATCCCACTGGATGCCCTTGTTTGGTTACGTTTCTTCCTTATTTTCCTATCCAGCTCTAAAGCCTACTTATGGATGTGTAAAGAGCTTTCTTTGACTTTAACACAATTAGCCAAGGACTCTCAGAGCCTCTTCACCATGAGGACAGGTTTCACCCACCCAAACATTTGCTAATGTCACAGAACAACGATGATTACCTAGCTAACGGTGGAGGGACAGGGGTTACAGAAAGAGAGGAAAAGCAAAACATCAAACTTGTACACAGGGAAAACTTAGTGAAATAACACCTGCCAGAAAAGACTAGAGGGTGGGGCTGGAGTGAGCAGGTTTCCCGGGCTTTTCCCTAGGGAGGCTGCTGAAACTTCCCAACTCTGAAGGTCTTTGTGTAAGAGGTGAGGGGTGGGTGGGAGTGAATGAGTCCTGCCTGGGAGGCGAACAAAGAGAGGAAAAGGGAAAGGCAAGGGTGCTTCCACTTCTCAAGGTAACATACTTGAATGAATCCAACATTGAAAACTAGCCCTAATCACTGGTGATTCATTTTGAACAAATCACAAAGGGCCTTTCCCCACCCCCCTTTCCGTTTTAGGGATTTCCCAGGCTAAAAGGGCAGCTCAGTTTGAGTCACTGGTTTTAAGAAACCAAGAAATGATAACATGAATCAGATCAACTGCACTCCTAAGGGTTGTTAACCCTGTTTTTACAAAAATTATTTTAAAAATCATTTATCTACAATCAAATCTGAATTCCTGTAAGTCCATGTACTAAGGGGTCCCGGCCTTCCTTTTTGCACTGCACCTTTTTTGCACTGCACAAGTTTGAATAGTCAGAGGTTCCACATAGGAAAAGTGACAAGTTGAAATTATAACCAGTTCTGTTTGTTACTTGTTACTGAGTATAATAAAGATCAGTTGTCCTTTATGGGGTATGGTTAGGTGTCTTTAATAGAGAGCTTTCACTAAAACATCAATATAATTTCGCCTTTGACTAAAAAATTACAATGACCATTATTGAGTGCCTAATATAATCTAGGTACTTAACATATATCATTTCTTTTATTTCTTTTTTTTTTTGAGACAGAGTTTTTTGCTCTTGTTACCCAGGCTGGAGTGCAATGGCGTGATCTCGGCTCACCGCAACCTCTGCCTCCTGGGTTCAGGCAATTCTCCTGCCTCAGCCTCCTGAGTAGCTGGGATTATAGGCACGTGCCACCATGCCCAGCTAATTTTTTGTATTTTTAGTAGAGACAGGGTTTCACGATGTTGACCAGGATGGTCTCAATCTCTTGACCTCATGATCCACCCGCCTCGGCCTCCCAAAGTGCTGAGATTACAGGCTTGAGCCACCGCGCTGAGCCCATTTTCTTTATTTCTTACAAGAATCCAATGAAGTAAGTAACACTTTCTTGCTGAAAAACTAAGACCTAGTTAATAAGTGGCAGAGCCAAGATATGAACCTCAAGTTTCACCTGTTGCAATCTATGTGTCTTTCCATTCCCCTTATTGCATTTCTAGAAACTTGATAGAAAAGACTTAGGAAAAGCAAGGAGTGGGACTCAGCACAGCAGTCAAGGGAAACGTGACTTATCACACATATCTGTAACATATGACCCATCTTTTGCTGTGTGATAACTGACGAAACTCATGTCTGAATTCACACGTGCCAGTCAGTCTCCATGAGTCTCCTTGGGCATGAGCCCCAGTGTCCCCTATGTGTTCCCCAGTCAGACACCCTCCACCCACACTCGCATCACTGTATTTATATTTATCATCTTGTTAATAGTTGGGAAGACGGGAAGCAGACATTTGTGGGCCATGCTTTTTCAACGATTTAATTCCTAGTATTGGTAAGCACCAAGAGTGCAATGCTCAGCAATTGCTCATGAGGATCTGAGGTTCTGAAAAGAAAGTCCCATCATCATCGTGGGTTCTCTTTTGTCATTTCCCATTCCAGGAGTTTCTCCTCTCACTGTGAAATAACTGAAGAGCCAGAGTCAGTATGGATAGAGAGAGGGAAAAAAAAGAGCTGATAGGCTCAAAAGCAGGCAGAAGATTAGCATGGGAGGGGAAAGACGAGTCTTGCATGAGGGACCATTTTAAACATTCCTGCCGTTGTGTTTTATTTTCTAAGCATCAGTTTCAGTGCTTAATGATAATCTACGGGTATCATCTTTCCAGAAGCAACCTCCTTATTCATGGACTGTCTGAAATTGATTGCTCAATTTAGCTGTGATAAAAATAAAGTACAAGTGCTTCATGTTCCATAATTACCAGAAAGGAAAATAGCTTGGAGTTCTGAGGGCCAAGTCAGGTCCTGATGATGTCGCCTAACAAGTCCAAATCACGTTTATTACTGATTGCCCCTTGGAGAGCCAGTTCCGGGAGAAACTTTTAACTTTCCAATGTGCTGCCACACATGAACTTCTTAGCTCCGTCTATCCCCAGGCCAAATACCAGGGCTAATGACTGCCCTTCGGTGATGTTGTCCAGACCCTCTTCAGCCCACTCTCACACTCTGCAGCACTCTCGGAGGCTGGTGGAAAACTGGAACTGGGCTGGCTTAGAAAAACAATGAATTTGCGCCTCCTTAAAGATCCCATCCCCTCAGCATACTCTCCCTGGGAGGTTTCACATTCTTAGCATCCCCCAATTCCCCAGGCTTAGTACTGACCCTATGGTTTATGTATGGGTGGAATTGAATTGAGCTAGAAAGGACACATATTGTCATAATTTCCATTTACACATGGCAAAATCAAGACCCTTAGGTTAAAGTCATTTGCCTGGTGTCACAAACGTAATTGAACATAACTGGTCAGCCTAGCAGCAGATGGAGTTCAAGGCTTAAGTAAGGAGTATTATAGTGGTCACTGGAGATACATTTTGAAGACATGGATAAGATTGGATGCTAGGTACCTAACGTATCAGGAGCCTCAAAAGATAAGGGATAGGGTGGCAAGAGGGGTGGTGATGTGAAGAGCTGTGGATAGGACCTCTTAGAGCCATAGGCTATCAATGACCAAGGAAGTGAAGTCTGTCTTTGCCAAGCTCAGTTAAATGTGAGCTTTTAAGAATGTGGCTCAAATCATCACTAACTATGGGAAGGCTGGAGAAAAGATATTAAATTTCTCTTTGCCTAACTCTCTGCATTTCTAGAGAATCAGATAATCTAGATCAACGTTTCCAACAGTGGCACTATTGATATTTGGGACTGAGTAATTTGTTGGGGGAGGGTGGCATCTTGTGCATGGTGGATGTTGAACAGCATCCCTGGACTCTACTTGCTACATCCTAGCACTGTACTCCACACTCTCAATTATGACAATCAGAAATGTCTCCAGATATTGCCAGGTGTCTCCTGGCAACAAAATTACCCCCAGTTGAAAATGATGGCTCTAAATAAAGGCTTTAGTAGAGTGGTAGGCATGTAGCAATGCTTAATAAGTCTCTTTATTTTTCACTTTCCCTTTTGCTCTTCCTTTCCCAGATGGTTTCATCCCTTTCCAGACAACTCTTATGTCCTTTGTTTCATCAGTTGCATTCAAAACTACCTCTGCAGAAGAAACCTGACAAGTGCATTTACATTGAGAGTGTTTTTATTTTAATATGGGATCATTACCCTAAGCCATGGACACCATCTGTAATGAGTTTGGTTTAGACACCAGTGACCTGGGTGAGGCATGTAATATAGACACGTTTGATAGACACATTTCCTTCTAACCTCTAGGAAGACAGTCTATGCAAATGGTTTGTATGCTGCCCACTTTTAAGACATAAATGAGTCTTTCCCAAAGTATATTAGGATGTGAGTGTTATGTACTAAGAGAGTTTTGTGGTTAAATAAATTTGAGAAAGTCTGGGTTAATCAAAATTAAACAAGTCTCTCTACTTCTCAGGTTCTTCTCAGAATCTTTGAGATGCTAACATACACCATGAATATTCATGAAAGGATACAGTTTGTAGCTTTTTACAAGCTTATTTTCACAGGCAAGGGTCAACTACTGTCTGTGGGTCAAATCTAATGTTGTCTATTTTTATAAACAGAATTTTACTGGAACACAACACATCCTTGCATTTACGCATTGTCTATGGTTCTTTCAAGCTATAAATACAATAGTAAGTTGAGTGATTGTTACAAAAACCCCACAAAGCTTAAAGTCTTCATTATTTGGCTTTTAAAAGAAAAAATTTGTCAATGCTGTTAGAGGTAGAGTATTCCATGCTAGGAAACACAAATTTAGAGAACCTCAATACTGGCAAAGATTTTAAAGGTCATCTAGCCCTCTGTGACTGTGTGACTTCACAATGACCATGTATGTTATAGTTTGACTGTGTCCCCACGCAAATTTATCTTGAGTTGTTGATCCCATAATTCCTATGTGTTATGGGCAAGAAGCCAGTAGAAGATAATTGAATCATGAGACAGTTTCCCCCATAGTGTTTTCATGGTAGTAAATAAGTCTCCCAAGAGCTGATGTTTTTATAAGGGGAAACCCCTTTCACTTGGTTCTCATTTTCTCTTGTCTGCCACCATGTAAGATGTGCCTTTTGCCTTCTGTCATGATTGTGAGGTGCCCCCATCATCGTGCAACTGTGAGTCCACTAAACCTTTTCTCCTTTATAAATTACCCAGTCTCAGGTATGTCTTTATCAGCAGCATGAAAACGGACTAATACAGTGTCCTTAAGAATCACCTGGGGAGCTTGTTACAAATGCAGATTCCTGGGATCCTGTCCTGACTCAGAATGTCAGTGGAAAAGCCCGGGAACTGGTATTTAACCAAATCACCCACCCATTCATATGCACAGCTAAATGTGTTATGCCTGATCTAATCCAACTACTAACCCTGTACCTCAATTTCTCAGGTATCCTCGGTGTGATAGTTCAGTTTCCCTCTTCATACCTCTAATGGTGAAGAACTCACTACTTACCAAACAGCCCCTTCTAATCTTACTTTACAATAGTTATCAGAAAGTTATAATGTTGAACACAAATATGTCCTCTAAAAATGTCTGCACATTGGCTTTTATTTTCTTCTACTCCCGTCTCTTGCCAACTGTAAAGTGTATTTAAACAGGAAGGTAGAGGGCAAAGTTACTTAAACATCTACAAAGGAAGTCTTTTCTGGCTTTTTCAGACAGAGCTAAGCTTTTCCTGCCCTGTGCTTTCAAAGTGCACTGGAGGTTCTTCTGCTTGTACATTCTCCACATTTCTACTAGTTAGTGTGGTGGTAGAAAGTACAGGCATCTGACAAAGTCAGATAAACTTGAGGCTCCATCCTAGACAGCTGCTTCCTGGTTCTGGGCCCTTGGGTAGGTTATTTACCTGATGCCTCCATTTTCTTATCTTGAAAAAGGGTGTGATATTAACACCTACCTAGAGATAAGAGTTCTGAGGCTTAAATAAGATCTCTCAGGTACAGGGCTTAGCACAGAGCCTGGTTCACAGGAAGTGCTCAGTGGGTGTCAGCAAGGAAGAGGATTTTGGTGATTTGCACCCTAAGTAGTGGTAAACTTCTCCAGGGAAGGGACCGTCTAGAAGTTACCTTCCTTTGGATCCCCAGTGCCAGTTACACAATAAATGCCTAAGAAGAAAAGATTTATTAAAGGAATCTTTAAAGACTGAAAGAGGGCAGATAAAACAGTGGTCAAGAGCAAGGTGACAGGAAGATCATTTGCCTAATTTCAAATCCCTTTACCACCTGTTGCTTCCTGTGTGGTCTTGAGGAAAGAGTTTGGCTTCTCTAAGTTTTAGTCTACTCCTGAGTAAATGCAGCCCCTCCTAGGATGGTTGTGAATATTAACCAAGAAAATCCAGGCAAAACAGCACATTACAAAGAAGCCCAGTGAAGGCCATTGTTATAATAATGATTATGAAGACTTCTGTTTATTATTAATAGTATTTTTCTCAGCAGGGTCTACTGGTAGCTGGGATAAGAGGCCTGCCTGGAAAAGATGTCTTTCTTTGCTCATGGAGGAGAGAAGTCTTATCTCTGTTTTTTCCTACTTTCCTGTCCTTAGATTCCCTTGAGAGATACATAAGCAAGGGAGCAGCTGGAAATGTGAGACTAGGCTAATGAAGCCCCATGCAATGCACCCTGAAGTTATACGCATAGAAAATTTGGTGGCCACATCAATCTGTACACAGTGAACATTTCTCTCAGTGCCATAAACCAGATACCCTTCTATCCCCAGCTGTTTGTAGCAGACTTCATTAAACTCCTACAAAAAGAAACGACAGTACTCAAAGGAGGTAGAGGAATGTCTTGTGTCCAAACCAAATAGAGGAGAAACCATAAATATGAGGGCTCCAAGACATCAACATTTATACTCAGAAGGCTCTTCCTACTACTAACCCCGGCTCCTTAATCCCTCGGAGATTTGCCCTTGATCTTCTGCCTCTGATTTGCTTATGGCCAAACTTGAGCACCTGGAGCTTCTACAGAGGTCAGATAAGTTCAGTGTTGACTGCCTTACCCTCTGCTCTACGAGCTGAACACTATTCTAGGCCCTGAGAGTAAAAGGTAGACATGCACAATTTTTGCCCTTATGGAGCTCAAAGTTCAGTAGGGGAGATAGACATCAACCAAAGAATCACATGAATGAATGTAAAATTACAGTGAACACTGCAATGAAGTAAAAACCCAGGAGTGCCTTGAGATCATGTCATAAGTTATTTGTCTACAGGGAAAACAGGAAATTCTTCTATCAAGACCTGATAAAATCACTGGGATCTGATGAATGGGCAGGAGATACACAGACGAAGGGAGCAAGGGACTGGTTTGGAGAATAATGTCAACAGAAGTAACAGCATATGTGAAGGCCCTGTGGCAGAAGGGAACAAGCTTGTCAGAGCAACTGAAAGAAGTCCTGCTTGATTACAAAAGCAAAGAGCCTGTTGCACAATGAGGCTGGTAAGGAAAGGGAGGTCAGACAGTGGAGACACACAGCCACCTGGCAAATACGGTCTTTATAGCAAGAGCAAAGAAAAGCCACTGAAATATTATAAGCAACAGCTTTATGGAGTTTGTACCTCAAAAAGTACAGAAGAGACTGGATGGAAGAGACCAGGTGAGAGTCTGTTAGGCTGGCAAGAGATTGGTGGTGGCATGGACCAGTGTTATGGACACTGAGGGTAAAGAGAAGTGGATGATGGATCTGAGATATGGAACTAAGATGAGATACCAACATTTTAGGAAATGCATAATTTCATTCTTCTCAGAAATAACTTGGAATTTACAGGCCTCCAAACACAGAAAACAGAAGGTTATCCAGTCTTACTGGGCAATAATAATTGCATTTACAAAACTGTACTACTACATCATAAATTCAGCTTAATAATTACTGGGGGCTTTACACTAGCATCAGAGTCAGAAGGAAGGGTCTTCAAATCTCAGCTCTCTCATTTCCTAGCAAGTGATTAGAATGACCTTCATCCTGTTCCTCAGTGTTCTTATCAGTGCAATGGAAGGGATGAGCCATGCTTTGCAAGGTCATTATGGAGTTAGAAAAAGATGAGGTGAGGATTACATGTGGGTCATGTGTATAAATTGCCTAGTACTGATGTATATATGTGTTATCCCTTATCCTCATTAATAAAACACCCTCAAGTAGGAACAGACACAACAGAAATATGAAAGGTGGTGATTTCTGAAGGTGACAAAGTTGTATCGTATCTCCACTTTTGAGCAGAATGAAGGATCATGGTCCCCAGGGGCTGCTGTATTTAAAATCACAGGAGTAGAGCAATTTCTCAGAAGCTGAAACATAGGGCAATATGTTTCCTACTTTTTTGTACCACAACCCTCAGAAGGAAATACATTTTATGATGTGAGCTAGTAATATATTCAGCCTCAATTCTATTTATTTAGTTTCGTTCGGAAAAAAATCTCTGGTCATGACTCACCAAAATGATTTCCTCACCCTAAGGTCACAACCCACAGTCTGAAGAACACCAGGTTAGGGAGTTCATATGCAAGTCCTTCCAGGAAGCCTTCCTGGAACACCCTTGCCAGCTGGAGGTTATTCCCACACTTCCATGTCCTTGGCTCTTATGAATTCAGGCTATGCCTCACCATGTATTCATAACTCTTCTCTTCCCTCCCCAGATGCATTCACTGTTGGTGTATCCTTCCCCTACTACTTCATTACTTTATGTGCAAGAGACTTGCTTTGAGAAGCTGGGATAGTTTTATATTTGTGCTGGGGGAGGTAGGGGCAGGCAGGGAGGAAAAGTAGTATTTCTTCAAATTAACCTGCCTTGACTGAGTGGCTGCTCTGTGCCTTGCACTGTGCAAGGCTTATGAGGAGGATGGAACTTTTCCATACTCCCAAAGCCTTGGAAGCTGTGCAGAATCTCAGAGTGTCGGAGCAGAGCACACAGCCTTCAGCATGAAGCCTCTAAGGGCTCCTGGATGGAGGTGTGGCACTGTCAGACCTCTGCCCTGTGCCAAAAAAGCATTCTTAGTAATGGAACAAGACTCCATCTGCATAAAGAGAGGAAGAGCATAGCTGTCCTTGCTCTACTTTATGAAATAATGTGTTTGCACTCAAAATTCACTCTCCAATGTGAAGTGCACAGAGAATCAGGTAGCGATTCTATGCAGGTGCTTCATTCTAGGCAGCTGAAAAGGGAATTGATCTGGTTTCTGTTTAGCTGTTTAAGCTTAGAATGGACATCCAGGACAGAAGCAGCTGAGAAACTAGCCCATGGGTTAGTTTTTTCCAACCATGATATTGTAGAGAACTACAACCACAGACTTGAGGCAGACAGTGCCAGATTTCAATTCTTTTCTACTGTTTACTAGCTGTTGATTGGGAGTATGTTTCTTTACTTCTGTGAGCTTCTGTTTTCTGGCTAATAACACTTATAGAAGAGGGTTGCCAGGGGCATTAAATGAGATAAACCCAAGAACATCATAAGCCTTTAATAAATTGAACCAGAGTTATTGTTTTTAACACTCAACACAGCATAATTGAAGGGGTGGGGAGGGCAATCTCCCCAAAACAGTTTTTCCTCCACAAAGCCAGAAGGACATAGTTTCCTAGTGAGGAAGTTAAGCCCTGACAGCTCCTGGTACAGTAGGAGATGTTATCTCAGGAGGCCCCATGTTTTATGCTAATGAGCAGACATTACTTAGCCAGGGATCACCTATTAGCACATCTGAGAACTCTATTTCCGGATTCATGTTGCCTGTGAGCACGGGCTAGAAAACATGGAAGGAAAATACCCAGGAGATTTATGCTCTCAATTGTACACAGAGTTCTGATTTCCTTAGGCAATCCATTTGCCACTACTTACTTTTCAGAGTTCTCCAAACTTCTATGCATTTGGTCCACGTTTTTTTGGTTACAATCAATGGGAGAAACTGCATGAAATGTGTTTATTCCATCTTAAATAGTATCAGAGTCTTCAGTGTTGGATACAGTGAGTTCTAAATTTCTCTTCAAAGAATCAGTACGTCAGTATGTTCAGTCCTTTGTCCTCTATTTTAAATTTTAACCATCTTATAGTTTCAATAAACAACCTTCTCCATCAGTTCACATCAATAGTTCACATCTGTTCCCCAGTCCCCTGCTCCATCCTGACTCATCCTGGTCACCTGCTCCGGTCACCTGCTTTGACCTAGGTCACCCCTGACTATCTGCTCTAACCTGCCTGTAATTGTCCTTCCCACCAAACTATCTACCCTGCCACTCTGGCTCATACCCCTGCTATCTTTAAAATAGCCAAGTGGAATTAGCTTAGCCTGTGTGGTCTAACCCCAGCCAATAGGGGAACACAGCAGTAGGGACAACCTCTGTGAGGAATAAGTACACCTTATCTTCCCTTGTCCAGGTGTGAGCTTGCCACTGTGCCGTCTGTGAGCCACCCTTCTAAAGAAGTAAATTGCCTTGCTGAGGAAATTTATATTCAAGTGCTACTTCTTTTGCAGCACTGAAAATTTTACCCATAACATCAGGAAACAGTTTTTCAGGGTGTTGTATTGTATTCAACCTCTATGGCATGTGATCATCCACAAATAGTATGTACAGAAACTTTAGATCAGATTAACTAGAATACCATATTCCCTAAGCATGCCAAATATCCATTATTTTCACATTCATTCACTTAGATACAATGGAACAGAGCTACTTTTCACATTGAGAACATACACAAAGGGATTTCAATGCCTGTCCTTGAATCAGGAATGAATTGGGAATAATGACTGACTATTTCTTCAGGAAAAGTGCAAACATCTATTAGCTCACATTATGGACTCAGTCACATAGTGTTTAATTGGGCAATGTATATTGCCTCCATGTTTTCAGACTGCAATTTTTCAAGCATCCAACTTGACAAAGCAGCTGTGGGTTGTATTTATGTGGAATCACTGATACTCAGAAGAACAGCCTCAAGTTTACTTTTTATGATAGAAAATAGATTTTGAAATTCAGTAATTAAGGGTATATTGTCAAGAAGTATGTCCATTTATATGGATCAACTAATTTCCCAAACTAGTGTCCATTTAACCCAAAAGGAAGTGATACACACTTCTAAAAATATAATTAGAGGACCAGTCATAACTTTAGACATAGTATGTGCTCAAATTCACAGAGCTGACAATGTGCTGATAAAGATAAGCTAAATTCCAGAAACACTTATGAAATAATTTGGTGGTTAAGAACATCAGAAAACAACAGAGTTATTGGAAATGATAATGTAGATATATGCATAGTAATATGTACAGAACAAAATGTTTTTATTCAATCGATTACTTGTTCTTGAAGTCATCATTTATTGTGCGTATAATATGTCATCATTTTACTAGATGCCCTCATAGTCATAATTTGTGAGTCGCCCCAGCTGTACTTTAGCCAAATCTTACAGGTAAAAGTCTGAATTAACAGAATTGGTATAGTGAGACTTATACAAATATAAATTGTTAAATCCTTAAAATAATACTCCTTAAGGTACTTTCCATTTAATGTTCTGCAAACATTAAAAATATACACATATATTTGGAGGACTATGGACCCCAAGTGTAAGGGGCAAGGGCCATGGGCTTTGGAGTCAGAAGCATCTAGCATCAAATCCTTGAAATTAATTTAAACCTGAGTTTTGTTATCTGTAACCTTTAGAAGATAACAATACCTATGACAAAGGATCATGACCAAGTATTACATGGTTCTAATGCAGCTTTTGTTTTCAGTGAAATGAAACACATGGTAAACCCTCAATATCCATATCTCTCTGTATCTAACCACTACGTAATACAGGATTTATTTGTATGGCATATAAAATGAATTATTTCTCAGTGGTTGATATTAATGTCAAATACATGAGTTTATCCTATTACCTATGATATTTAAGAATAATAATTATATAGAGGAAAAAATTGCTATGCAATATGCCAGCATTAAATATTTGAGCTTTTGTGTTTTCACAACTCCTGTTCCCTAAATGAAATAATTTTAATGTTCATCATATTTTCTTGGGCTATTTTGATCTTTAACACTTACTAAGCACCCACAATGTGTGGCTGAGCATTTACAAAACCCACATAAGACACGATCCCTGCTTTCACAGAGTTTACCTGCTAAAAAGACAAGATGTACTTTAAAATGGAGTCTTTGGGAATGAGGACTGTTTTTGTGTTGCTAAACTGCCCCAGAAAGAAAGCAGTTCATTCTCTTATCACTTCCTGTCTTGTCCATTGAGCTTGTGGTTTTAATGAGATAAAACTTTAACCATTTTCTTGCACTTTCAAATGCAAATGAGTCTTTCACTTGAGACATCAGAAAGTAAAGCTGAGATATTATCATACCGAGGAAGTTTAGGAAATCCATAATCATCGCAGCAGTAATTACTATCATTTGTTAAGCATCTTCTGAGAGCTGGACTTTTTGCTAGGTGTTTTCCCATTTCATCCACACAACAAAGATGTATTATTGCCTCCACTTCACTTGGTGGCCAATGAGGCTTAGGAATGCTTAGTAACTCGTAGAAAGCAAAGTCTGGATTTAAATTTAAGGCTGCCTGCTTTTTCAATATGACCCTTGTTAAAGCAAATTTAAAATGGGGACCAGGCCTGAAGAATCCCTGAGCAGACAAAGGCCTCGACCTTGCTTGATCTGCAAGCATACGTAAAACTTAATTTGAATTATTTCTTATAAATGCCCATATTAGAAAAAAATATAACTTAAGCTCAACCAGTAAGCAGCAGCAAACAAACTTATGGTTATATAATTACAGATTTTCCAGGGGCTTGATCAAATAAGGCAACTATATAACTGTAGCTGGTGAAATATTTTCTCTGCTTTACTTCCATGTTCATCCTATAAAAGCTTCCCCCTTATGTTCCCTTGGTAGAGTTTCTGAACCACTTCTGGTTTAGAGTTTCTGGATTCGTGAATCACTATTTGTTCATACAAACTCTTCAAAAAAAAGAAAAAAAATTGTATTGTGCCTTAGTTTACCCTCTTAATGCTCTTTACTTCAATTTAAGAATATGGGATGCCATAGAATGCAAATGCCTGCTCCTCCTGGATGTCTTCCCTGTTATCCTTCTTCTACAGGTAAAGTTCTGATGATTAACACATGGCACTTGAGTCACAAATCCCCTCATTTCCATTTCTGGCAGACATTACAAATTAATCACAGCTCTGTTTTTCAATAAACTCAAAGACAGGAGAATCTGCAACACAGCATTCCAAAGCAGTCAGTCTCAACCAACTGACTACAGTTCACAGCCAACATCTATTTGCCATCTCTGCTACAGTACCATTTTTATGACTCTATTAATAGCACACATGACATCATATTTTAGCTATTTACCTCTCTTTTAGTTTTGACTGTGAGACTTTAGTGGCAGGCCCATTCATCTTCCTCAATCCAGCACCCTGTATGCAGTCTACCTTGTAATACAACGGGCACCTAGTGAACGTTTTGTTGGATCAAATATAAGTATTTCTAGTTTAGACCAGTTTGACCACCAAATGCCATACATCCATATGACTGTACTACTGCCTAATACTAGCTTTCAAGAATTTTGCCAGGTGGCCCCTGAGGTTAATTCCAAAGCTTTCCCAGGTAATCATCAAGTGTCTTTCATTGTGTCTCTTTGGGTACACACACACACACGGGATGAGAAATGAATTAATGGTTAATGTCCTGGTGAAATCTCTCTCCCTTTCTAGTTTATTTCATTCCAAACCATCTTGGGCCGTATTCTGTGTGGCCTCTGTGAGAGGTGCTATGTGGCACAGAGAGGAATTAAACTTGTTTCCTACTCACAGGCATGTTGGGAGTCAGCCACATAATGGCAGTGGGGTTGCCATGGAGAAAAGCAGGTGACACCTCGGGTGAACGAGGCTTTGTCCAAGAAAATCTTGAAGAGTGAAAAAGATTTATCCATGAGGGAATGGAAAGAAGAATGCACCACTAGGCAACATAGTACTTTTGAGTCAAAATCCAGGCATTCCAGAGATCTGACTGTTGATTTCAAAGTCCTCAAGATATACCTTTTATCTGTCTCTCAAAATGCTTTGGAACCTTCCAAATAGAACTTCAGTAGATCTGCCCTGAATCTTCAGAGCCTGCCATTGTACATATGCTTTCTACGCCAACACATGGAAACAGTCTTTCATTTATTTATTATTTTAATGCAGTGATTGATCATGGTTGTTGAGGGGGATCATGCATTTTTGAGGATTTCAGCACACCTTTTACATACCCTGAGGGTCCACCTTCTGAAATCAATGAATGCCTCATGAGCATATTCTTTCAGAACTGAAACCTTCAAAAAGAGGCACATAATTTCCCCAGTTTCCTATGAAAGACATTATTCAAATGTCCTCAAGTGACGGATGGTCTAATAATCTGCAAAAACGTGCTCCTTACACTCTGAGGTCAGTCCTGTTTTATTTAAAAGTTTGCACTCATACAAGTACCATCTGGAGCCCACATCC
This sequence comes from Callithrix jacchus, assembly GCF_049354715.1. Taxonomy (NCBI): domain Eukaryota; kingdom Metazoa; phylum Chordata; class Mammalia; order Primates; family Cebidae; genus Callithrix; species Callithrix jacchus. The sequence goes on from NC_133516.1 coordinate 46,718,708, forward strand.
TCTGTCTTAAGCTTCAAATAAATCCTGATTTACCTCAGAAACATTTGCCAAGAGTCTGTTTGCTAGAAAAATTACCAGTTTCTTCCCCTTTGAGACACGCCATTGCAATAAATGACACATAGTAGGCACTTAATAAAAGACTGCCTGTTGGGATGCTCTTTAGGATGCTAAAAAGTTACCTGTTGGGGAACAAAGGTTGGGGAACTGCAGCTACACCTTTCTGTGGAGGGGAGGAGGGCAGATCTGACAAGACTACACAATTTTTTTTTTTTTAAATCTGGGTCATCCTAATCCAAATTAAACTTGCATGTGCTGCCTTGATGTCTGACTCAATACTGCTGCAGTTCTCTTACCAAACAGTTTTCAGGTCTCGGGACACATTTTGATCTGATGTTGTATGTGTGTAGAAGAAGAATGGATGGATGCTCAAAGATGGACTTCAAATCCCAAAGGGAACATATGCTATTGTGTTCCTTGAAAAGCCTGAGGAATGCTTTATGTTTAGTCTAAACCAGTCTGCTGGTGGCATGTTTGTGGCTAACATCTTGCAAAGGGGAAATGGGGCCTTAGTGGTCATGTTTTCTCTCTAGGACAAAAACCAAGGAGCATATACAATTTCTTTAATAATTCTGAGGTGTTATCCAAGCCCAGTCCTGGGCCCAGTACACTCTGAAAAATGCCTTAAGCATTTGAACTAAGCCACTGAGTAAGGTGATGAAGCTAATCTAGTTGCTCTGTTTTTGTGCCAGCCAGTTGATCCACAGATGCTCTGAGCACTGGTCTGCTTGCCAGTACTGGAAATGGACCACTCCTGTACTTTTGCATTGAATTCCCTTAAAAGTGGAAAAGTATCTCTTTCCTTTTAAAATAGACCCGGAAGCACAGTCAACTAGCCTTAACTCTTTTTCAAGCTTGATTTTTAGTCTTTTAAATCAATTCCTGGTAGGAAGTGGGTCCTATATACATGTATTTTTTTTTTTCTTCAGAAACAGGGAAATGAGTAATTCCTAAGTAATGGGCCAAGAAGGAAATCTGGAACTTAAGCAGGCTTTTCACCTTTGGGTGAAAAATCATAAAAGCTTTATTAAAGATTGTTTTTTAAAAATCACCCACAATTCCATGATCTATCAATGTTTTTACTGTTTTTATTTTTAAAAATCTAGTCTTACTCTAAATATTTTTTAAAATAAAATTGTGATTCACAGTATATAAACCTTTGCAGAATGCATTTTGTTACTAAAAATCTCCTGACCATTTTTGTATATGCTTAACTCCTAAATATTTTTTAAAACTTAGGCTGTTTGAGGGTCACCAATAAACCACAAAATCTCATTTGAGAAATGACATAAAATCAACCCAGGATACACAATATGGTAGTTAATAGGGGAGACTCAAGTTAGAAAGACCTGAGTTTAAATCTTAGTTCTCCCAGTGAATAAGCATGAACAACATTTAAATTAATAATATAATAACATTTATTGAGCATCTGCTATGTAGCAGGCAATTTGCTAAGGGCCCTACATGTATTAATTTCACGTAATCCTCATAACCCTATGAGGTCAGTACTATTGTTCCTACTTTGCAGACAAGGGTATGAACAGAGACTAGGGAATGTTTAATACTGAACCTCACCAAGTAAGTACATTCACTTGATCTGGCCATGCCCACATTACCAGACTGAGGTCCCACACTTTTCAACTAGCCTTTGCAAGTCAGGTCCCACTGGTCACTTCCCTGGAAGTCTCAGTCCTTCCCATCCCCAGCCTTAGTGCTGCCTCACAACACTCATTCCTTCTCCTAAATGCCTCTTGCTTCAGGAACCCTTGCTAGTGCTCTTGACATACACTCTCTTGGCAACTTGCACTTTCATTTAGAGCACTTCTCAGATGGGGATTAGTTCATTTTGTAACTACGAGTTCAACACCAACCCAATCTTGCTGGAGGAAGACACCATGATTCCCTCACATCCATATCCCCCCTCCACAGTGTGAATGACTGACTTATTAGTGAATAGTCTTGTCAATTCTTTATCCATTAATATGGTCTGTTCCCCTCAGCTCATTTCTAATTCTGTGGCTTTTAGAATGACAAAGGGAAAGAACAAGAGATGAGCAAAATCTCTCAATTAAATTGTGAGTGACTTTGGGAAGGAAGGAGCTTTGAAAGCCTCGTCCATTCTGTGTTTCTTCTAAACAGAAGCTTGGATCTGTACATGTCATTTTTGCCAAGATAATTTGTGTATGGCTGTGGAGATAATGCTATTACATTCAAACTATTTTTTTGACAACATGAAGCTTCAAGTCCACAGAACTGTCCCCAAGTATACATTTTGGTAGAGAAATGGAATAAGTACTTCCTAAAGTGTGTTTTTCTAAGGCTCACTGATTCCACACATTTCCCTGTGAAAAAGGATACCATTGCCTCGATCTCCATGGAAAAATAAATAAAGGAAATGGAATTTCACAATGCATATTAGCACATTAGAGAAGTGTAGAGGTCCTGCAGGGGAAAAAAAGAAAAGAAAAGAATGTGACTTTGCTTGATTCTTTTTAAGTTTATTTGGCTATGTTTGGCCGTAGAATGCTGTCTTATACTAGATTGTGCCAGAAGCAGATCCTGAGATAAAGATTAAGGTGGAAGGAGTTTTATTTGGGAGGTGAATTTGTAGGAAGCACTATAAGGGGAGACAGAAAGTTAAATTGGAAGGGGCAGGACACCAACCTAGGATATCTTAATAAGCAGATTTACTGCTGTGGACATCTGGTACTCAATCTTGCTAGGGATGGCTGGGAAGAACACACCTCAGAGATGTTTAGAGGAAGGGTGAGGAAACTGAGTATCCAACAGCCCTTTATCAGTCATAAACTGAGGGCTGCTTCCAGGGGTGCTAACTCAGTGGCACTTCCTGTCTGCCCTGCTTGGCACCCAAGAACAACTTTAAGCTGAGACTGGCAGGTGCTTCCGACAGAGCAGCCTTCAAGTCATCATACACAGGAACTGTGAGTGCTGAGGAGAGACTAATGGGACAATGTCTGTTGCACAGATGTCCTCCTCTCCCTTTTTGTTTTTCATGGGGGACACTCAGTAATACCTGAGGAAGTAGTACTTGAGGAACATAATTTGGAAAACAGAATGCCCAAGACATCTGAGCAGTTCCATGAATTTCAAGAAGCTATCATTTAGTTAAACACACAGCGCCAACATTATGCTATAGTGGTCAAACTCCAAAACGAATTCCTGCAAATGCCACCAAATAACAAACAAATAAATCTCAAAGTTCAGCAGAAATAGCCTTGGAAAATCATAACTTGTAGGATGCTACATCAAAAAGCCTTCTAAGGCTCCAAACTAAGAGTCAGGCTCCAGCTTGACCTGTGAAAGAGAAACGTTATCTTTCCCACTGCCAGAGGCAGAGAGAATGGCATAGTAACTGAGCCCTATGGATGGTGACGTCAAGCTACAAGGATCTTGCTTTTAAGGAACTTACATGTTAGTGAAGTCAGATAATGTCAAAAAATCAATAGAGGAAATCATTGTAGCTGGTGGGAAGGCTTATGAAGGATTATGAAGAGGATAATGAGGGAGAATTCACCTGGGGAGAAATACTTTAGGTTGAGTGATCTAGAATGGCATCTCTGAGGAAGTGAAGTATGAGCTGGCACTTCCCTGATGCAATGGGTCAGAATGAAAGGCATCTCAGGAGGAGGAAACAGCAAGTGCAAAGGCCCTGCAATGGGAACAAGACCAGAATATTTGAGGAATCAAGAGAAGAACCTGCAGTATTATAAATGAAGGACGGGGTGGGATTAGATAAGATTAGCAAGGAAGGCTGCAGCCAGAAATTATTGAGTGGAAAATTGACGTATTTTGTCTTTTGTTTCCTTGATCTTCAAAAGAACAGCTTTAAAAAGCATCCAAGAACATTTGCTGAGCACCCAGTGATGCTCCCACATTCCTAGATGTCTCAACAACCCTTGGAAGGAAATTCATCAAGGTCTTTCTCTGAGTGGTCATGCCAGTGGTCTCGTCCTGTTCTTCAGCATCTCCCACCAAGATCTCCAGTGGCCTCACAAATTACAACCAGTCTCTAAAATCTGAATGTCAACCTGCTCTTCAAAAGCTTTGTGTCCCAGTTCCAAAAGGCAGTAGTTTAAAGAAAAAGGGCACGGTCTTGCTGGGGCCTACTTCTCACTGGAAGAAGAGTGCAAAATCTGATCTTGCCAGGGGTGGCCTCTCTCCAGCCCCTCAAGGCATCCTCCAGGTGGTTCTCTTGCCTCCAGGTGGTTCTCTAGTCAGTGACTCTGGAGGCAGGATTCTCAGTGGTGCAGACATAGGCATCACCCGGGCCTGGCCCCTGAGGACAGTATTAAAGGATTTGTGTCAGGAGTGCAATTAGTTCTGTATGGAAAAGAAAGCTGATTCTTCACTATCAGGCAAGATCAATGTCAGGAGAAGAGAAGGAAGGAGAGGCCAACTCTTGGTCTTTGGAGAGACAGACATCCTTGCAGAGAGATCTGTCATCCATGGGATCTCCCCTGGGGGCCTAGACAAACCTCAGTTTTATGTCACAAGAGGTTATTGGGCCCCTGCTGTGTGTTGAGAACTGAGCTCATACAGCAATGAGTAAAGCACAGGTCCTATCCTGAAGATGATGTCTTGCAGGAGAAGGAAACATCTGACCACCTGGTAATACCAGGTAGAATGAAATCTGTGTCAGAAAAGGCATCCAAACTGGGAACTTCAGGAGGGCAAGGGAAAAGAAATGAAAAGGCTCATTGGCTTTCTCTTACTTGATGGCAGTTAGTTAGGCCAACCAGAGGCATGTAGCACTACCTGTGTCCCTTGTCATGCTCACGAGTTGGGCTTTTCCAGGCTGCAAGGAAGAGACTACACTATGTCAGAGGATGGAGTATCATGAAGAGGGACAGGGAAGTGAACAGGACAGGAAAACAGCTCATGAGGCACTGGAACAATGGGCCCTTGTCCCTCAGGCTGCAATAACAGTTCTGAGGGCCGGGTGTTTTGAAGTCCTCTCCAAAGAAGCTTTGTTCTCCCATCTTTGCCTTTGGCTTCAGGCAAAGCTGTTCCCTCTGCTTCTGAGCTGTTCCCTCTATTTCTGGGCTCTTCCCTTGGTATCTTATTTTCAACAACCCCCTAGACAGAAGCTCTATTTGAGTGTGAGCATCACCTCTCACTTATGCTTATCTTGGGGCAGATTGCTTCATCTCTGTGGGCCTCAGTTTTCTCATCTGAAAAAGGTGGAAATCAATGGTACCTACCTATGATGGATTTCATGACAATTAAATGAGTTAACCCAAGTAGACAGGACAGTGCTATTTTCATTAAGTTAGGGTGATTCTTTCACCTCCCTCTAACTGTAACCACGGTAGTAGGCTCTCTTGGGCAAACTCTGGTGGTTTATGCTGTAAGTAAATTGCTGTTCATTTTCTTGAAAGGCATTGTAGGCATTAGAAGTACTGTATCTCCTGGTGCTTAGAATCTCCTAGATCTTTTCTTTTATATCACAGCATCTTTCAAAATAAATTTTTAAATGTTTAGACCTCATTATAAAATAATACATGTTCATTAAAAAATTATATTAAAATAGTCTAGCAAAACCACATAGCTTTTGTGGAGATGACTCATGCATGCATGGACCAATGGACCAGACTCTCCTCTGGGACTTTCGTTGGAGTTCCTGAAAGATGATCTTTTCTTTTGGAACCAGGAAGACATAAGATTAACAAATTTGAAGCTTCTGATAGTGAAGAATAGAGAATAGCTTTCTGGATGGAGACAAAGAAGGGTGAGGAGAGATCCCCAAAGAGAATTTGAAGACTTGGATCTCGTCATATGTGAAATTAGTAGCCTTTGTATATGAGCAAAAAAATTATATAAGTGAATATACTTTCTCTTATTTTATTTCTGTTTAAACTTCCAGCTGGCATTCTATTACTTGCAAATAAAGCAATTTTGGCCAGCCATCCAGAAAGAATGCCCTTCTGTTTGTTTACACCTCCTTCCAGTCTTTCTTTCCTCTTATTTTCTTGCGTAGTTTTTTTTTTAACAATAAAAAAGGCCTTGATCTACACATTCGAATGCTTTTTTCCTTACTGATTCTGTTATAAAATTTACTGCCTATGATCAGCATGCAAGGTTTCTGAGAGAGGAGAGAGAACTTCCGCTGCCTCCCGCCCTCACCTCCACCATCCTCTGCCCCACAGGAAGAATTTCGCAGGGCAAAGGTAGCAAGATGCTTATGGAAAAAGCTGATTTTGCAGACTTTAAGAGGAAAGGGCTGTTACACAGGGCAAGAAACTATCCCGTGACATTTGATGATTGTCAGCTCTTCCCTGCTCAGCTCCAGGCTGCTGGGCTGGAGACCCTTAGCTTTCATAGAATTTGGTTTTAGGACTCCTGACTCAGAGTAGCCTAAGGGTCTCCAGCCCAGCAGCCTGGAGCTGAGCAGGGAAGAGGGCAAATGTCACGGGATAGTTTCTTGCCCTGTGAAACAGCCCTCTCCTCTTAAAGTTTCCAAAATCAGCTATTTCCATAAGTATCTTACTACCTTTCTCTTTTTTCTTTTTTTAAATGGAGTCTCACTCTGTCACCCACGATAGAGGGCAGTGGCGCTGTCTCTGCTCACTGCAACCTCCACTTACCAGGCTCAAGAGATTTTCTGCTTCAGTCTCCTGAGTAGCTGGGATTACAGGAGCCCACTATTGTGCCCAGCTAATTTTTGTATTTTTAGTAGAGATGGAGTTTCACCATGTTGACCAAGCTGGTTTCTAACTCCTGATCTCAAATGATCCGCCAGCCTCGGCTTCCCAAAGTGTTGTGATTACGGGTGTGAACCACCACATTTGCCCCCCTTTTTCTTAAGTGAAAAGAAATTCAATGATGGACATATTATATGTTGATAGCGATCTAGAGACACACTTCATGGGCAATAGTTTCAGGAATCCAAAAACAGATTCACAGAGCATGTTCAGCTGCCACATGACCATTAGTAGTATGACTGAACATTTAAGATACTGTAAGAACATGGTAGGAATTATACCTATGATTTCTGAAGAAAATCGGAGGTGAAGTGGCTTTTGCTTTATAATTAGCATGATGAGATAATGCAGGCTATAGAACATTTGCTAACAATTATGGTGCTTACTTGTTCCCCTTATAGCTCAAAAATAACAGCAAAGTTTGTTTTGCTAATTCCTCCCCTGGATTTGCAAATTATTTGTTTTTATTAATTTGTAGATAAACTGGGGGCAAAAATCCAACACGGGAATTTTTCTAAGACAGAACACTCGAGTTGTCTTTGGATGTGGACGCCACACTTAATTTAATAACAACCAAACCAGACCATGTGAAAGCTCTAACAGAGGAATGTGTTTATAATGGAGGAAGTGACACAGTTCAGAAAACAAACACGGGCTTTGAAACCAAGGATGTTGGTCCTACTCGCTACTCCTTATTCTGCTGGGTGAATCGGAGCAAGTCACCTCACCTTCCTGGGTTCTGACTTCCTCACTGCTGCCTAGGGGTGACAATAATCCTTGCTTTGTCCACCTCAAGCATGAAGAAGAAAGGTGATAAAATGCTTTAGAATATTTAGATTTTTTGATAAACATAATGAACTACAATATAATTCTAATATCCAGAAAGCATTCTCCAGAATTTACTAAATGCTCACACAATAGATGCTATTACTGTTAACAATTCTTAGCCACTTTTCCCACCTCATAGATCACAAATCTCAGCTGCCCAGAGGAGTGGAAAGAGATTCAGTTTTTGAGTCAGACAGTCAGGGATTTGAACCCCAGCTTTGGCCATGTGACCTTAGGCAAGTTAGTGCTTATGTCTGCTGTGAATTGGGGATGAGGTAACACTTTCCTAGTTGCCCAAAACTTTTCTGTTAAACAGCAGGTATGGATTCCTTTATTACAATACTCCTTTATTGTAATAAATAAAAAAGTATTATTTATTACACTTTATTATAACATTCCTTTATTACTAATACTCAAAGCTTAGGGCCAGCTAAACACATAAAAATAGCAACGACAGTAATATCATAAGAGCTGTCATTTTTGGAGCCTTTCACTGTCTCAGGTGCTTTTCTAAAAACCTTTACACATATTAACTCAGTGGCACTCACAATAGCCCTATGAAGAAGAGAATGTCATTCTCTCCACCTTCTAGATAAGGAAACTCAAGCATGGAGGGGTAAAGTATCATGTCCTAGGTCACCCGGCTTGTAAGTGGTCCCGCTGGGGTTTGGTGCAGGCTGTCTGGCTCCAGAGCCTGTCCTTGTAACCTTGATATGAGGCTGTCTCTCTAATTGCTAACATACATCACATGCTTACTACGTGAATGTCACTCTTCTAAGTAGTTTATGTTTACAAACTCTTAATACTCTCACAAGTCCTAGATTGCAGCAGCCACTTATTATTTTTTTTAAAGGTTGCCTAGTTGAGTTTGATTTTCAAATAAATGACAAATAGTTTTTAAAATATAAACATGTCCCACTGATTATTTATCTGAAATTAAAATTAAAACTAACTGGACATCCTATATTCTTCCTAGCAATCCTACCCTTAAATGATAAGGTAGGAACTAATCTAGTGTCTATCCTGAGTGGGCCTTAGTAAACAAGTAAATGGTAACGCCCACCACTATTGTTATTTTCAGGTCTGGACATTTGTTTTCAGCTGCTCCTCTAGCCCAAGTAAATTCAGAAGGTATATGCATAAACAGAATAATAATTATGAAAGTGAATCCCAGCACTTTGGGAGGCCGAGGCGGGTGGATCACGAGGTCAAAAGATCGAGACCATCCTGGTCAACATCGTGAAACCCCGTCTCTACTAAAAATACAAAAAACTAGCTGGGCATGGCAGCGCGTGCCTGTAATCCCAGCTACTCGGGAGGCTGAGGCAGGAGAATTGCCTGAACCCAGGAGGCGGAGGTTGCAGTGAGTCGAGATCACGCCATTGCACTCCAGCCTGAGTAACAAGAGCAAAACTCTGTCTCAAAAAAAAAAAATTAAAAAAAAATTATGAAAGTGTTAATACCTTAGAATAATAGCATCTCTGTAGCTTTTTCACAAAGATTAGATTATCTAAATGTAATCTCATGACAATCCTGTAAATTAAATATACTCATTTAATTCATGAGAAAACTGAGTTGCAAAGCCCTTACACAATGTGCCCAGAGGGTACACACAACTAAAACAAAGTGGGTCTTCACCTGTATTGGGTATGTGAGCCATGTTACTGCATACCAGGTTTTATAATGAAGAACGAATTTGCCAAGACAGGTGTTTGGAGCCTAGCCCCAACTTCTGTTAATGGCAGGACACATCCTAAAACTTAAGGCACAGTCCCTAGATCAGGAAAAGCAGTCACTATCAAAAGAAGGAAAAAGCATCTTCAAAGTCGCTATTATATTTAGCAACAGGATCATCAATATACTTGTTTATTCTTTGGCCCTGGTAATATTTTATAGTGTGACCACCCTCAGTGGTATGTCTGTATAATTCCCATTTACTGAGAAGTTTTAATGTTCCAGACACCTTGGGAAGATCTTTACAGTTCCACAACATATTCTTACGACAAATACATGACACATACATGTTACCATGCTTTTCACCCATGGCTGTTACAGACATTACTAGTCATTTATGGAGCCGCTTCCCTTTGAGTCTGGAAGTGACTGCAGAATCCTTCTATACACACATTCTTTGGGCAACCACAACCTGTTGACTGCAGCTAATATTCAATGTCATACCTAGTAGCTATTTGTGATAATCTCCTCCAGCTCAATACCTTTATCTTTTTTAGCTACAGTGAAAAAATAGTCAACTCTGAATGCCATGTGATTAATGCTACTCTATAAGGACCACTTGGTAACTCCCAGAAATGGAATCCATCTGAGATGTGATGGTTCAGAGGCTGCAGCCTAACCGCCACTTATAAAAAAAGAGGATGCACTGTAAGGAGCCTGGAGCTCTCTGCCACCAAGCCAGTAGCGAAGCCACCATTACCAACATCTTGTTGTTGCTGTGATGGTCTGTTGCTTCCCACAGGAGGAAAACTGCACACTATTCTGTGCCAGCAGTGAGGCCTTAAGTCCTGCCTTTTCTTTGAGGGTTTAGATTTCATTCTCAGACAGTGTTCTCAGAGGCAAAACGACTGGGTTGAGGCTGGGAGTGCTCTTGGATCATGACACAGTACAGATTTAGGAGGGCCGTTACCCTGGCTTCCTAGTCTGTAAACCAAGCCCAGTGGGTTCACCTCTTTGTGCCCCCAGTTTTCCTCCCATCCCCCCACACACTCTAGCCCACACATAATGATGCTTTTCTTCTTTCTCTTTCTCAGGAAGAGGATTTAAGAGCTTCATGGACACACCCAAGGCATTGTTAGTGAAAGTTCAGGAGGAGATAATGACCTGGGTTAGGAATGAGCAGAATCAAAATTAGAGTAGGAGGGAAAAAAGGAAACATTATTCATTAAATCTACTGATTCCTAAGATAATAGGGCTTGTAGGCCTTATGAATAGGATCCCCAAATTGTATAAAGTCTTCAACTTCTCCCCATCATTGTCGAAACCAGCACCAGTTTATTAAGGACAAAACACACTCGGAGAGAAGGGAAATACTATTCAGAGTATACAAATAAAGCAAAAATGTAATAAGCTTGGGAAGGTAGACAAAGGGGACAGAAAATTGGAGGGGTTTACAGGAGAGGAAAGGGAAACAAGTCAAGGGTCTAGAGCAGAAGGCCAGTGAAGGTATGCGGCAAATGTGAAAGGCATTAATGCTATGTACTAACTACTCTGAAGAGCAAGAGTTGGATTTGTAAATACTGACATATATAGCAGCTAAGAGTTTAGACCCTTACATCTATCTAATTGCTGGGTACTGAATTCCAGCTCCCTCCTCTGAGTTTTGTGGCATCAGATAAGTCACTTAAATTTTCTAAGATTCAACTGCTCTATTTATAAAATGGAACCATTAATAGTAATTGTCTTATGGTGTTCTTTTGAGAATTTGTCTAGCACCTAAATAAGGCAACAAAGTATGATGGTGCTATTATGTAAGTATATTCCCAATATATTGCTAAAAATTTGTAAGTTACACAATATGATTAAATGATTCCATATATGAAAACATTTTCCTTATACATACGTACATACTCACACACACAAACAAAAACACGAAAGCCTAAACCCAAACTATTAACCATAGGGAACAGAAGTGATTTTTTCTGCCTTATATCTTTCTGTATTGTTTGGTATTTATCTTTATGATCAGCAGGTATTATTATTACAATGAAATAAAGATACAACTATGAAAGGAACAAATCAAATGGCTACTGACCCTGAAGCATGGGGCATAATGTGGGGTCTCTAGGAGGACAGGCTGGCCAGGACGTTTTTGACAAATAAACAGGTGCTCCCTGCCAAGGCAAACCTAAAGGACAAAAAAGGAAAATAAGGCTTCTTGCTAGAAAGAATGAAAAATGAAAATAAAAAGGACGCAGAAGTGTTTAGTGGTACAAAACGGGACAAAATGTACAAGGCATGAGGCATCCACACAACACCCAACATTTTTCATGCCAAGAGTAGATGAGACCCACCTTCCACTATTTTTAATGGAATAAGGTACTTTGTGTTGACTTCCACAGAGATCACATTTATTCCTCTGTCCATGGCTGTGTCTGGCCTGTATTTGAGGTGACTAAAGTTTGGGAAAATAGAAATTTCTCTTGAAAGAAAGCATAGAGTCTATTTGCCAAGTAAAGAAGAATTTATAGAGCCACCTTTGACTGAAGTGTTCTCAGCATTAGAAAATAATTGTGAAACATATAAAGACAAGCATCCTGAATGGATTGAAGCTTTTGAACCTATAATTAACCCAAGAAGCTGGTTTTAACTGAATTGAGTGGGAATAGAGAATTTATTGCATTATTCTGGTTGTAATGAATATTCATTGTATGATTTCTCAACCAACATTTGATGAGCAAAAATAACATTCTTGCCTTTCTGTCTTCTGAAGAGGATATTGACAAGATATGAAGCATCTAAAACTACCTCCACTGTATTTCTATTTCTACCTGGGTCAATGAAACTATGAGCTTAGTGTTCTTAGGTAACTCTAAGAACACTAAGAGTGTGTTCTTAGTAAGGAAGTGGTGCTGGAGGATCCACTTCCTAGGTGGCTTGCTCACATGGCAACAAGATGGTGCTGGTGGAAGCCTCAGTTCCTTTTCACATGGGACTTTCCATAGGGCTACTCCAGTGTCTTCCAGCATAGTGACTGACTTTGGCAAAGCTGGTTATCTAAAAGACTGAGCTCCTGCTGCAATTCCTTGTTTTATCACCTAGCCCTGAAGCCATGTAATAGCTTCAGAAGTTAGCAGAGAACAGCCCTAATGAATTGGGAGGAAAATGTAAAAGGTTGTAACTAAGAAGAGGTGAGAATTATTGGGGGCCATCTTGAAGACTGGCTCCCTTAGGCACCAATACATGCTAACAGTTTTTAGAGCTTGCATTTGAAGCAATGTTGGGCAGAGATGGTACTCTTGGCAGAAGCTATCAAAGCCCAAATTGTGGGTTGGAAGTTTTGAATAATCACAAGACCAGATATAGCCTTGTCTGGAGGCAAAGGATGGACAATTTGATCTCTAAGGGGTGTCTGGGATCTAGCTAAGATTTACTTCCAAGTTATTTCTGAGCTTGGGATCCTTTGCCACAGAACTAAATGGAACATCAATGAATTGATTAATTCCATCAATAAAATTTTTATAGAGTATCTACTATGTGTGAGGCACAGTACTTGGCACTGTAGTCACCCCACTTAATATTAACTGTCCCAACATTCAACTGACTCAATGAATAGTTGCTGTTCCAATGGTAACTCCTGATGAAGTGACAAAGGAAAGATAAGCTCTTAGACATCAGAGATGGTGATGACAATAAGGCTGACAGCTTTATATCATGAGGCTGAAAATAGGGGATTTGAATCCTGAATGAAGAGGAAGCACTTTCTCTACTATAAATACTTACCTTATTAATGAATTATAAATTTTCATAAGAAAAATTACAGTATGCCATGAGGACTAAAATTAGCTAGTCAATGTCAGGAAAGTGATATTAAACTGAGAAGTGATGAGTAGGAGATATTCAAAGAAATGAGAGTTGGGAGGGAGTTGTAGGTCAGAGGGAACAGTATGTGCAAGGCCATGAGGTGGAAATACGATGGGGAACTCCAATTCTGAACTGCTTGCCCTATACTTTGCAAGTTACTGATAACTGTGATTCATTGACTCAGTCTTATTATTGGAAGAAAAGTCTTAGTCATTTAATAACAAATTATTTCTTCTTTCAGTTCTGGATAAAGACAAGCTCATTATTTGTTTTCCAGATTTCCAGAATATCAAGGCATAGTTACGGACACATCTTAGAAGAAATCTTCTCTTAAATCTGATAGAATAGGAAAAATATTTGAATTAGAACAGAAAGAGTTTACCAGAGAATTTTACTGCTAATAGCTCTGGTTCCTTTTAGTGTCTAAAATTGAAGTGAATGGTTCAGGGAATATTGTGAAGTGGGTATTCCTATCTTATGACAATTGTCATCATAGATGTCATCTTACACAGGCAAATAAATAATTACAAGGGATAGTCAGCCTTTGTATGAACAATCAATTCCATTCTTTTCATATGATTTGGCATAAACTCAGATATAAAAATCACAAGTAAATACAAGCAAGACTATGTAATGGTCCCTTTAAGATAAACCTGGCAGTTTCTAACTAGAAATTACTGACTGTTCCAAAAATGACATTCTGCGTTCTGCAGTAAGATAGAGAACTTTTTTGTGTGTTTTTTCTTCCCTCCCATTTGGTTATAACAATGAGTCACCACTACCTGCAAAGCTAGACATGTAGACTCGCATCTTGCGCCAGGACGCCCAGGTACCTGTTGGCCGGGGTTTTAAATGAGAAGGGTAAAAAAGTTCAATTTACAGATTTAATTAAACATGAAAGTTTCCATGGAGGAAAACACAACTCCTAACCAACATCTCCCACTTTCTAAAATGTCTCTATTGATCTTCATTCCAAAGACATTATATACATTAGGTAACTAATTTTTAATAATTTGTATAAAGCATCCATTTGCCACAAATCAGAAAAATTGTAATGAGGACTGATGCAAACAAAACCCCCAAGTTTTCTCTGACCACAGCACACCTATAAAGAAAACTCATTCCACCCTATTTCTGTGGAGGTTGACTCTTGTGCTCACCTGTCCTTGGCTTCCATGAAGCACAAGGAAGGTGAGGTAGTGGAAATACAGGCTCAGAGGCTCCTACGAAGATGATGATTAGGTACAATGCAGAGCAGTCCTGAGTTACCTCCTAAGACAACTCCCTTCCCCGCCCTTTTTCCCCCAAATGAGATCTTCCCAGCCAAGAAACCTGACTCTTACTTTCATAATGCTTCAGGCATGCATAGCAAAAAAGCACTTCTTTCTACCCCTCCAGTTTAGGCAAGACCTCATGATCTGAGCTGAAAAGTTAGACTTTTACATCTTTATCTTTGTGCAACTGAGTAGCCAACCAGAAAGAAAATAAGAGGGTAAACTCATATCTTTCCAGAATTAAAGAAAAAAAGTAAAAAATGAATATGAGCACATACTTTTAAAAATATCTCTATGAAGCTAGCATAGATATAGATGTAAATGTATTTCAAGATACCCATTGGGTTCCTCAGACATGGATGTATTGGCTTATAAATTATTCCAAGATCTCTTTAGTGTCTGAATATTCAACCTAAGCCCTCTTTTTCTCAGTTTTAATGAAATGTGTCCAAACGGGCCTCCCAGGACTAAGTGACAAAGGAAAGATAAGCTCCTGGACATTGGAGGTGGTGATAAGATGACAAGAAGGATGACAGCTTTATATCATGAGGCTGAAAATGGTGGATTTGTATCCTGAATGAAGAGGAAGCACTTTTTCTTCTGTAAGAACCAACAAGTGTCTTTTCTGAGAAAAAGGGAGACATTTTGACTGTGAGTAGGAGTTTTTAGTTCCTCTAAAGGGATTTTTTCAGGGGCACATTGTTCAACGGAAAATATTACCTAGATGAGATTGTTCACCTACTAGACCAGAACTGTTTTTAATACTATGTTCTGCACTGTTAATACTTAATAAATTGTTAGCAGCAATATTCCAACAATGATAAGAAGTCAAGTACATTCATTGGTCTGGTATCTGCATTCAGTAGTTGCTGTCTTGAATACAGTCATAATGACGAAGGCAGTCAAGCACTTTTGTTTTTAGAGACAGGGTCCCGCTCTGTCACTTATGCTGGTGCGTGTTTTCTTCCCATAGGGAAACGGCATGATCATGTCTGACTTCAGCCTCAACCCCCCGAACTCAAGCCCCCTTCCACTTTAGCCCAATTCAGGCACTGCAGGTGCCTGCCACCATGCCTGGGTAATGTTTTTATTTTTTTGTAGAGAGGAAGTCTCACTATGTTGCCCAGGCTGGTCTTTAACTCCTGGCATCAAGTAGCCCTCCCACCTCAGTCTCTCAGAATGCCACGAGTATAGGCTTGACCTATTGCTCCCAGCTAAGGCAGGCACTTTTTCAGGGATCTCCATGTGTGAGTATTCTTATTTATTTCTGTATGCCATCTACAAAAAGACTTCCATGCTCTTATTTTTCTAATGAATTTCTTTAATATCTTAGGAGCCTCAACACTAATGTCTTTGTTTTTGCTTTTAACCAAGACTTTTATAATTTCTCAAATTCCTTCCCACGAAGAAGACAATGGCATCTAGAAAGACTTTGAGAATCCATCATTCTGTCTGTTCAGCCTATCTCTTTTCATCAAGAAAGAATCCCTTTTGAATTGGGAAATATTCTTTCCTTGGCTTTAATCCTTTAGTTTTAATGGAAGTTGTCTATCAGTTTAAAACACCCATCTGTTTACATGGGTGAGGATGCGACCCAGCTGGGCCAGTCATCATGCATGTGGGACTGGCCCAAAAGACCCATAAGTGAGGCCAGTGTGAGTCCTGGGTTAACATAGGCCAATGCGAGTCCTGTCTGAAGTTGAAACTAGAGGTACCCCTTCGACTCTGGTGATGAAACTGGGAAGAAGTGAGCCTGGAAGCTGACATCAATCCTGCCTCGGGCCATGGAAAAAAGGTGGTATAAGGAAATGGAGCCAACACTCAGAAAGATGTAGAACAGAGAGAGGGAGAGAGTGTATTTTGAGTCCCATCTCTATCATTGCTCATCCAGCTTATCCTTGAAATATATGAGCTATCCCAAGACTCTTACAGCTAATTATTATTCTTCTGCTTAAGGTAGTTCAGGTTGGGTTACTGTCCCTTCCTGATTAATTCAGTTTCTAACTGCATTAAGAAGCACCTCGCACAGTGGTCTACATAAAGTAGACACCTAATGTATGTGGGTTAAAGAACAACTGCTTTTATTTTTGAATAGGTGAACTTTAGAAAGCAGAAGAGGGACTTCTAAATTGGATGGCTGTCTGATTTTTATTTTTATCATTAGCACCAATGGAGACACTGTTTCGGGTCTACTGACATTTCAGGTCATACTCTGTGAGGTGATTAAAGGTATAGACCAATGCAGTCCAGGAGATATACAACTTGAACCACATGTAATTTTAAGACTTCTAGTAAACACATTTTAGAAAGTAAAAATAAATAACTGAGATTAATTTTAGTATTCCGTTTAACCCAGTATGTAAAAAAAAAAAAATTTTCATCATTTAATCAATATAAAACATCAGTGATGAGATATTTTTAAAAATTTACTGTACTGTGTCTTCCAAATCTAGTATGTATTCCATACCAAACCCAGTATATGGCACATCTCAATATGAACTAGCTACAGTCCAAGTGCTTAATAGCCATACATGGCTAGTGACTACCATATTGGACAGTATAGCTGTATTTCCGATCTTAATCCTGGTTCTACCATTAACTAGTTCTATGAACTTGGGAAACCTATCTGATTTATTTGATCCTGAGTTTCCTCAACTGTAAAACAGGGAGAATAATAATCATTCCTTCACCATAGGGTAGATGAGGATATAGAGATGAGTGGGTTGGATGAAGTTGCTGAGCTATATTCTAGGGGGAGCAAGGACAACTTACTGCTGTAAATATAAACAAATAATGTCAGAGAATACAAAGACAACAATATATAACAGGTTATTGCAATAGCAAGTAACCATGAAGGGAATTGGGAAAAGAGCTTAGATAGGGTTGGCAGGGAGGGCCCCTCTGAAGAGGCAATCAGGTACGCACAAACTCAACAGTGAAACGGAGCCAGCCACATCACAGTCCAGAGAAGGAGGCCAGAATCTACATTCCAGGAACTCAGTAACTATCTCTAAGAAAGAAAACACAAAAATAAGTATCCCAGGGAAGAATCCTGGATGGCAACTCATATGCCAGCAGCCAGCATCAAGTCATTTTCTAAGTTTTAGTGCCGTGAAGTGCCGGCGACAGCTGTTCAGTGTCCTGCATACTTTTCTCAGGCAGCCCTTGCATCTGTTCCACACCCCTCCAGAGAGAATTAAAGAGAGAAAACAAACTCTGTTGACAGGAGGAGGTTCAGGCCTTCATGGCATTAAAAAAAAAATCAAATTAGAGCAAGGTAATTCTTAGCAACTCTAGTTTTAAGATAGGTCAGTTCAGATACCATGGGTAACCCTGACAGATCTTTTCCACAAGCGCATAGAGAAGACAGGTTTCGGGATGGTCCTGAGCTTGTGAGGTCCTGCAGAGACATACTTTCTGGGTGGTGCACATCTTGCTGTTGCTACTGCCAAGTGCCAAATTTGCCCTGGCTCGGGGCTGGACCCACTGCTCACGTGCTTGTTTTGACTCCTTCTATTTCTCTTTGAAAGCAAATTGCCTCCCCTGGCTGTTTATGACATGTCTCAGGCAGCTGGCCTGGCAGCCTCTAGAATGTTTGAATTTGCCATGCAGGTAAGCAAATTCAAGATTAGCTGCCGTATCACAGCAGCAAGGGGCTCAGAAAAGGGTTTGTGCTAAGCTCTTGCTCAGCTCCTCATACATCTCAGCTCCTTTCATTCTCCTCAAAACAACCCAAAGAGAAAGGTATATTACTACCAACATTTTGCAGTAGAGGAAATTGGTGCTCAGAAAGGTGAAGTCATTTTCTCAAAGCCACACAGCAATTATGTGGCTCCAAATCCTCTGCTCTGATCTGAATGGGAACAGTTAAGATTAGAGAGAGGGAAAATACCTAGGGTGTCATTTGACAGTCCATGAAGTTTCTCCTAGGTAACAAATTCAAGCAACTTGAACTTGATTCTCTATCAAGACCACACTCCCAGATCACCGTGAATAGATTTTCCACATTGTTCCCAAGTTGGCTCCAAAGACAACAGATCATACGTAGAAAAGACGCAGTGGGGGCACAGGAAATGTATCACTGGGAACAGGATCCAGAGAAAGAGAATGGAGAATTTGCATCAGCACTGCAAAGCCAGATGCTAAATTCATTAATAGAGGCCTTTAGGAGAGTTTTTAGAAGCTCAGGATCATAAGATTTAAGCAAGAATTTGAACAAGAAATAGAAAGCAAAAACAGATCTTATTATTCATCCTGAAAAGATCATACTTCTGCCTGTAGCAGTAATGGTACTTTAAATTTGGTTGCATTACATAGGATCTAAACATAAACGCATGGATGACTTGCCTCCTATCTTTTCTACCTCAGCCCACCCAGCATACTCTCACTGCTTCCTTGCAAATTGTGGTACCTACCTACTTGCCAGACTCAATGCTTACTCATTCCTTACCATCCTGGGTTATCTTTGATCTCCCTATCACATTTGACAAAGCTAGCCACTTTCTCTTCTCAATACTGTACCTCTCTTGCCTTCTGTGACATCATATAATAGTGTCTTAGTTCTATGTTGCTGTGTAACAAATTACCCTAAAACTTAGCATCCTAAAACAACACACATTTCTTATCTCACAGTTTCTGTAGGTCAAGAAGCCAGGCACAGGTTACCTGTATCCTGTTCCAGGGTCTTGCCCAAGCTACAGGGAAGGTGCCAGCCGGAGCCATACTCCTCCCACTGGGGCTGGATCCATTTCCTGGCTCAGTCAATGATTGCTGGCAGGATTCAGTTCCTCATAGTTGTTGGTCTGAAGCCTTCAGTAGTCACTGGCTGATCACTGGAGGTTGCCCTCAATTCTTTGCTATGTGGGCCTCTCAATAGAGAGCTTCATCAGACCAAGTAAGTGACAGCAACAGAGAGAATGCCACAAGGTGGAGGGCTCAGTCTTTTTTAATGCAAGCATGGAAGTGACATCTCATTACTTTTGCTGTATTCTGCTCACTAGAAGGAAGTCACTAGATCCAGTCTACCCTCAAGGAGAGTGGATTATATGAGAGTGTGAATAGCAGGAGGTGGGGACTCTTGGCCCACCACAAAAAACACATGTACTATCTATTGAGTACCATACCACTTATTTCTCAATGCCAGCAAATGATGGCCATATTTGACATTACATTCTCCTGCTCACCTACCTCCCCAGCTAGCCTTGGGTTCAACTCAAGAGGATGGAGCAATTATTGTGCCATCAGACACAAGAAAACTTAAGTATCCTTCCTCTATCCCACATACAAACAATTTTTTCCTCATAAGGCAGCCAGAGTAGTCTTTTTAAATCCCAAATCTGATTATGCCACCTTCTGCTCAAAACCTTGCAATGTGTCCTCAATGTCCTTTGCTTTGGAGGCCCTGCATATGGGACCTACATTTACCTCTTCAATCTCTTCTCTCCACATCCCCTCACTCCTATCACATTTCCACCACACTTACTTTCTTTCAGTTTTTTTATACACATTATTTTCACTCACCTGTCTGACCTCTGCCAAATATGCTCTTTAACTTTCAGCCACTGAACTCCAAGAAAAGGGGAGTCCTTTCTCTTACCCAGAACCTCCATGAGGGGAGATATCATGCCTATTAGTTTCTTACTCTGTCCTTAGTTTCTAGCATGGTGCACAGTGGTAGTCAACCATGGGTGAAAGAACATACCTTACAGAAGATGCTGGCAGAAGGTCCATAGACAAAGTGGTTATAGGACTTGATGGGTGCAGGGTTTGCTTCCCATCTGCGTCATTGAATCTGCCTTCTCCTGGGATGCCCTCTTAAGAGCAGAAGGAAGTAACATCATACATTCAAGCCACTCTGTTTTTAGGGTGGCCAAATGCATGAAGAAGAATTTATATCAAGTACTTTCCTTCATATTGGAGGTTTCTGACATGTGTTCTCAAATGAATGAATGACTTAAGAGACTCAAGTACAAAGAACACCTGTCAGTCTTGCAAATAATAGCAGCTAGCATTTGTTGAATACTTTTGGTACAGCAAGCATGGTGCTGGGTGTTTTACATGTAGTAATCTCTCCTTAAATGTTTACAACAACACTGTGGTTTGGTATCATTGTTCCTATTTCCCAAATAAGGAAAATGACACACAGGAGGGCAGAGTGATTTGTCCACAGTCATACAGATAATAAGTCAACTGAATATGGACAAAATGATAATGACTGCAATGGTTTACGAAGCCTTTATTATGTACCAGGCCTTTAACCAGTACTTGATTTAGTTTCTCTCACTTAATCCTTCTAGAAACCTATTAAAATTGGGTACATAGTTATTCTTGAATTAGAGATGAAGAAACTAAGGTTCAGAGAGTTTAAGAATATGCCTCTGATGGCACAGCCAGCAAGAGGAAGCACTGAGATTATTTTTTTTCAGAACATACTTTATTAGAGCAATATTTTAATAAAGAATTTAATTTCCAAGTATGAAATATTTCAAGGAGTAAGTTATGATAAGCTGACACCAGATGAAGGCCAAGGTTAGCCCTCCATCTTTCCCCCTAAGAAGAAAAGGCTGGTATAAATATTTAGGAGACTTGAAATCATCACTTTAAGAAAACAATGAAATATCTTAGTAAAATTTCAGTCTATTCAATAATGAAATTAAGATTAACTTAAAGCCAGCCCCTAAAATACTACTCATTGCATTTTATTCAAGAAAAGATGTCAATATATAAAAACACAGAAATGTTTTTATTTCCTGTTGTCTTGAAAACAGTTACTAAACTGTAATTCAAGATATTGTCGGACTTCTCACTTGTATCATAAAGGTGACAGCACACACAGTAACAATTTATAACCTCACGGCTTTCCAGGGTGGCATGCACCCACTACATTCCTTATGCTATTGTCACTGTGCCAAGTGAATAGTGGCCTATCTTCTTCCCTAACCCAGTGCTGGGATTTGAACCCAGGCTATCTGGTGCCCAAGACTATGCTATTATCATTAATGAACCACCTCTTGCACAATCCTTTATCTCACCTACTCAGACCACAAAGCATAGAGAACATTTGTTCCTCAATTGCTGTGATATTGAATTCTTGCTCAGAGAAAGGACACAGACTCTCTGGACTTCAAAAATAACCATAGCAGGCTCCTCTGAGTCATTGCAGGGTAACTGAGCAAGAAGGTTTCCCAAGTCTTCATCAGGTCCAGTGGTTTTAAAAGCAGGCCGATATTCAGAATCAGCTGGAAGTTCTCACTAACTACATATTCCCAGGAGCCGTCATAGACCTGCAGACTCAGAAGCACCAGCGCCGGGGCTTAGGAATCTGTTTTAACAAGCTCCTCAAGGATGCTGATGGTCAGCCAGATAGGAGCCAACAATTCCTCCCCAAACCACTGGTTCCAATCACGACCCCACCCCACATGGCCCCCAAACCTGCCACATCCCCTTTATATGCCCCAAGGGAGGATGCTTCGATGCCAGCTGGTTGAGAAGAAGCAGGTTTGGCCCCCAAGATAGCAAGAGTGTTTTCTCTTTCTGTGGAAAGGTTTATCATTTACCCACCCTGACACATATCTAATTCTACAGCTGATTTTTTTTACATTATTTAACCAAAACATATATTCTTTTCTGGACACCATTATAAACTTCCTTTTTGAGCATTAAATAAAAGATGACAATTATGATATCTATAACCATTTATGGGATATTTACTATATGCTTTATATACATTATCTCCAACTACATCAACTCTGCAAGGTACATTTTATTCTCTCCACTTTGCAGTTAGGAAACCAAGGGTCAGAGAGGTTAGTTAACTTCCCCAAACATGCCCCTCCAGCAAATGGCAGGACTAAGATTCGAATCTAGATCCTGATTCAACGCCAGAGTCCAAGTTTCCTCCGTGTCCACTAGCTGTGTCATCTGGGGCAAGTAACTTAAACTTTCAATGCCTTCATTTCTCCATCTGTGCAAAGAAGGAAAAGTACCTAACTCATAGGGTTGCGTTTAGGTTAAATGAAGTAATTCATGTCAAATAATTAGCACCGTAAGATTAAATATTATATTAGCTGTTTTCATACGTCTTGGAAAACATTTGACCCCTCTAAATGAAAAAGGTTGCAAATTATTTCAGCATGTGTGCAAATTCTGACTTACTCTCAGTGACTCTCAATGTTTCTTAGCATGTTAAAGACCCAGAGAAATTGCACAGTGAAAAATCCAGTTTACTCCAAGCTAGAAGATATAATTTTTTAAACAAATCTCATAATTTTCACTCAACATGTTGGGCCTGCCCAAGAAGGAAAGGGACCTTTTACGCCTGATTTGGAATGGAATTACTTTGATAATCTCACCCTCTGCTCGTGCTTGGAAAAGGCCCTACTGGCAGAACATACCATTAAGCACTTGCTTTGATACTGGCTGTTAATCCCATGGCCCAGCTTGACATTGTCTCTTAGCAACGTCCTGTCCTTTTCCCCTTTTCATTCTTGTGCCTCTAACAACACTTCCTCTCTTCTGATTTCTCTTCGGCCTCCGGCTTTCAAGGCCTCTTAAGCCTCCTGTACACAGAGAGAAGCAGGAGCTGAAGGCCCCGTGCACATATTTATGTTAATAGCACTGAGGGGAGGAACGGGCTGTTCTGGGGACTGCTTTCCAACTGTCACATCAATCAGTCAGAAAAAAAGGTTACTACTTTCACAAAGACACTGCCAGCATGGAGCAGCAGGTCTTGGCAACGCAACGCTCCCTTATTCCCCGCTCCCTAAGCTGAGCTTCCGTCATGCCTCGCTCCTTCTCAATTCTCCAGGCAGGAGGGGAGGAAGGATTTCGTAGATGCAGAGGATTTCCAAGTCAGAAGGGACCTTTGAGATCATCTAGTGCTAAATTGGATGGAAACTTCCAGTAAATACCTCTGCCTGGGTCCTTTCCCCAGAGATTCTGGAACTGTCCTTTGGAAGTGGGAAACAGGAATGTTTCTTAAGCTTTCCAGGTGATTCTAATGTAGTCAGGACTGAGAAGTATAAATGGACTCATATTCTTGTGGAGAGACTCAGGACCAGAGAATGTGAAACTTCTTTTAGATCACACAGCCATTAGTGATAGGATAGAACCTTAATTCCCAGTGGTATTTTCTTCCAAAATGTTATGCTGTCCCTAAGTTCTGGGGTAGAGACACAGAAAGACCTAGAAAGGGGTATTATTAGTTTTACATCCAAATCACTTGGGAAGCTTTTTTAAATATGCCTTCACTTTCTTTGTTTCCCTGGACCCACTGAGTCAGAATTTTTCTCTTTTTAAATAGAGACAAGATCTCACTGTGTTGCCCAGGTGGAAGTGCAGTGGCATGCACATAGCTCCCTGCAGCCTTCAACTCCTGAGCTCAAGCAATCTTCCCATCCCTGCCTCCTGAGTAGCTGGGATTACAGGTGTGTGCCACCATGCCCTGGTATGTAAAAAATAAAACTGTAGAGATAGGGTCTTGCTATGTTTCCCAGGCCAGTCTCAAACTCCTGTCCTCCAGTGATCCTCCCACTTCAGCCTCTCAAAGTACTGGGATTATAGGCAAGAGCTACTACCCTCAACTTGAATCAGAGTCTCTTGAAGGAACCCTAGGATACAGATTTTGCAAAAGTCCTTGGTGTTAATTTTGACATATGCTTCAGGCTAAGAACACTAGCCTAATAGAAAGGACCACAGATTTGAATTAGAAAAAACAGGGTCCAAATTTGAAGTCCATCAAATGCTAACTGTGGTTTTTTTGAACAAGTAATGTGACTTCTCTGACCTTGTTTCTTCATCTGCAAAATGGGACTACACAGTTAACCCTCTTCATCCTTCAATTTTATAATTAAGATGTCATTTCTACTAAGACACCTTGACTGAGCTTTCAGACCAGTCCAGCTACCCACCCTTCTAGGACACATTCCCAGGGAACACCCTATACACTTCTGCTTTATGACACTGGTTGCAATTCATTGATCAAATAGTATGAGGCTTAATACATATTTTAATGAATAAATATCTAATTATGATTAAAGAGATGTGCTGTGGATTATTTGCTTTGTGTCTCCACTACCAGTCTCAAAATTTAATGAGATAGGAAGTTGGGCTGTTCTGTTCACTGCAGTATCCACAGCACTTGGTGTGAAGCTGGCACTTTATAAACATTGAACAAATGACTGAACAAATGACTGATATATGTAAAGCATCTGGCACATAGTAAGTATGCAACATAGGTTGCCTGTTACAATTATTTTTGGGCCAGGTGCTGTGGCTGATGCCTGTAATTCCAGCCATTCTGTAGGTTAAGGTGGGAGGATCACTTGAGGCCAGAAGTTCAATACCAGCCTTGATAACATAATAAGACTCCATCTCTAGAAAATAAAAAATAATTACCCAGGCTTTGGTGATGCATGTCTGTAGTCCCAACTACTTGGGAGGGTGAGGTGGGAGGATCATTTGAGCCCAGGAGTTTGAGGCTGCAGTGAACTATGATCATGCCAGTGTACTCCAGCCTGGGTAACAGACTGAGATCCTGTCTCTAATGTATTAACTAAATTATTTTCAGAGAGGCCAGGTGTTTTACCCAAAGACACGCAACAGAGCTGAGATCTGAACTTAGTCTACAGGATTGGCTTGTAATTCATTGTCTATTTCTGCTTTAAAGTTTTTATGTTAGGGAACAGGATCTAGGAAGAAATGGCAGGCTGCCTCTGTCAGCTAGAATGAGCTGGAGACCTGTCTGGCTCTTGCACACCCTCAGTCTCCACTGATGTAATACACACACACACACCTGCAGACTAACATGTCTATTAACCTTGTTCTACACTAGAGAAAATTTTGGTTGATAAACTTGAAGCCAGTCACCATGGTTTTGGCTTCCACGGCAAGAGAGACCCATAGGAATCCTACGATTTGTTGATGATAAACTGGTGAGCTAAGTAACACTGTTTGGATCCCAGCACTAGTCCAACACAGTGGAGCCAAATATCTGTAATAATCTCTGGATTTTCTCACTGGCCATCATTCTGTCTGTGATTCTTGGGAAATTGGTAACTGGAGGGGCAGAGAAGGGAGGTAGAATTCACATGATTGGCTGCTTAACATACATGAGGAAGGGAGTTTAGAATAAGACTAGAGGTGGATGTTTCTGGGAATGACTGGATGAGAGCATATGTGTCTACACTAGCATGAAAATCAAGAAATAAGAAAGTTTTCATTTTAATAGCTTTCATTTAGTTAGCAGTTATTAGGCCCCAGATGCTATTTCTAGTGCTTTACAGACATTATCTCATTTAGTTCTCTGGACTCCAAGGGATTGAAATCATCATCATCAGTATCAATGGGGAGAAAAGTAGGCTAAGAGTGATGTGCCAAATGTTACAAACATCTGTATGAGGCAGGACCAGCATTGGAACCAGGTCTAATCAATGACTGTAGAGCCTTTCTTAGCTCATTCAACCAATATTAATTGGGCACCTTATATGTATCATTTATTTTTTCTTTTTCCTTTTGCAAGGAATATATTATAGATGAAGACACATGTTCTTGTGGGACTTAGATTCTGTCAGGAGGAGACAGGCCAAATCAAAGTAAATCATGTGATCTGTTAGAAAAGTGATAGTGCTTTGGGGAAAAAAGGGGGCAGTGCAAAAAGGAAGGTGAGTGGGTGGAAGACTGTGGACATGGCATCTGTGATACAAGTTTGAAATTTAAACAGAACGGTCTGAGCAGGTCTTGATAAAGTCACCTTTGCAGAAAGAAGGGAAAACTTGTAAGAAGGCTTTAGGCTATGTTATGCTGCATTCATGCTGCCTCCTTGAAATGACTAGAGAGATGACTGAGTGAATCAAACTACTATTGATTAAGCACCTATTATGTCTCAGGGACTAACACAGTGCTAAGCACTTTATCCATAATTTCTAATTGAACTCTGTAAGAATAATACAGTCTTCATTTTTCAGAAAAGGAAATTGAGACTCAGCAAGGATAAAAAAGATCATCCGAGCTGGGCACAGACCGTGGCTCATGCCTGTAATCCTAGCACTTTGGGAGGCTAAGGAAGGGGTATAATTTGAAGCCAGGAGATTGAGACCAGCCTGGGTAACATAAAAAGACCCCCATCTTTACAAAAAATTAAAATACTGGCCAAGCACCGTGGCATGCACCATGCCACCATAGTTCTAGCTACTCTGGAGGCCAAAGCAAGGTAATTGCTTGAGCCCAGCAGTTTGAGGTTATGGTGAGTTATAACTGTCACTGCACCCAAGCTTGGGTACTAAGGGAGACCCTGTGGCTATAAAAATAATTTTTTTTTAAATTCAGATTGTCCAAGATCAGTTAGTATGTGTTGGGGCTGTGATTTAAACTCCATTCCTCCAGTTCCACAGTCCCCATTCTTTTGGCTACCATGATGCTTTCATTCTTTCTTGGACTGACAAAGAGTATGGGGAGGCTGAAGGCTGCTGAGTGGAGATGGTCGGCCCCCAAGCCAACCCCAAAAGCATAGATTATGTTCCTTGCACCCTTGCACAAAACCAGCCAGCTCTGACTTGGAGAAATCACCCTGCATCACCCCCTGAGACAAGAATGCTGAGTCTGGGTGCTCATACCTGTAGGCGGCATGGTTGACCCGCTCAGTTCTCCCCATGTTGCATTCTGTCTTACACATCCTCAATTTTCTTTTACATGGTTTTGACATTTCTTTCTTTAGTGGTGATAGCAGACAGATGTGGAGATGCAGTTCCTAAGAGTATACCATTTGCAAATGTCAGAAAAATGCAAGGCTTCTGGAATTTAATTGCTCTCAGCTCCCCAAGAGGGTTGCTCTTTCACCAAGGAATGGTGGAATCACAGGTGTTACAGGCTTAGCATCTTCCAAGCATGCTTTTGAAAAGACTGTTCATAAACTTCTTGGAGTCTCATTCCTGACTTGGCCAGTGTGGCTCTCATCAATGGTCTCCCCCAAGTCTAATCTCATTCCCTCATGCTGCAATTTCTCCTTCTTGTGGCCATTAGGAGCAGATGATCTAAGGGGACTTGCTGAATGCAATTCTACCCAGCCTACACTTGTATTCTGTCTCCCTCCAGCTTCATGAGCAGTGAATTTATAAATATATATATATATAAAACAATAAAAATATTGTAAGTAAATGATAGCCACTTAGAAGTCTGCAAGGAAAAGAGATGGGGTGCTTGAGTGAATTTGGTATGACATTCCTAAGACATTTAGGCATGAAAGTGAAATGACATGAGTGCTTTGAAAGTTAGGAGCACCACAGAAGTATCCTTTGGAAATAATGAAGCAGCAGTAGTTGGGGAGAAGGATGTAGAATCCTCTTTGGGCAGCCCAGAGTTTCACAGCCTCAGTTTTCCCTATGACCCTAAGCCAACCCCAAGGGCATAGATTTTGTTCCTTGCAACCACTGTACATACATATATTAAATTCTTATATAGAATAAGGACAGCTTGTTTTTGTTAAAACGGTTTCATGTTTTGAAAGCACTGTTCATGGTCATTAATTTATTTAATCTCATTCAAGCATCAAAACAGCCCAGTTAATGGGATGTGGTGATTTAAATCTCTATTTTGCAAATGAGGAAAGAGAGACCACAGAAGCTCAGCAACTTGTCCAAGGTCAAAGCTGGTGAATGATGAGAATATGATTCATGCCCAGGTGTCCAAAGTCAAACTCCCGTGTTTTCTCCCTGACAAGGAAAGGGTGTTTGTACCAGATTTATTTAAAGGTATAGGATGATCATACCCGACCCTACCTCTGTCTCTCTCTTGTACCTGTGTCTCTATTGTTCTCTTTCCCTTCTCTCACCTTCTTTCTCTCTGTCTCACCTTGGATTTAAATTTGCTCCAAGGTGAACATGCAGAAAAGCTTTGTTATACCATGATTTCACCTACAATGTGATCCTATGACAGGGACCCCAAGAGTGACCTTGTAATGAGACCTTAATAAATTGCTCCAGAGTCCAGAGCTGGCTGCATGCCCTGGTTCCCTATAGCACATAAAATCCTCTTTAGGGGAATCCTGTATGATAACATCCACGACAGTGTAGACTCACACAGGGGTAGAGATGATCAAGGTTGCTTAGAGTCAAACCTCCAGATCTTTGGGGCCCTTCCTGGTCCCTCCTTTACATTCATCACACTTTGATGTATCTGCATGTCCAGTGTCTGTCTCCCAATTAGATGGAGCTACATAGGGTAGGAACTGTGTGTGCCTTGTTAACTGTTGTCCCCTCAGTCTATAGCATCGTTTCAGTCATTAGGTAAGTCCTCACAAAGAGAGGGGGCATAACTGCATGAATAACTACATGAAGTATTGATGGAATAACAGTAATTTCACGTCACTCTTCTCAGAAACACATTTTGCAAGATTCTCATTGAAGATGCAGCTTAACCTCTTCAGGATTCTCACAGAGAAGGAGTTCCACATGAACAGCCTGTTCTGGAATGAGTGGTGATAAGATGGGATGAGGGCATTTTCCCAGTGTTTCTCAAATGTTTCCATGCAGACCCTTGAGTATTAACTCACCCGCATCACCAAAATCAAGAGTAGTTGGACCTCAAGGAAAAGGAACCTTGGGGAAACTGAGAAAAAGAGCAGCTGGTGCCTGACTTCACTCTATCAGGGTTCCCTCCCTGTGAGCCTCTGGTTATTCTATCCTGAACACAAGGCAGATATGGAGAGGTTCTGAGATAGGGCCTAGAAGGTGAGGTTCCTATGAAACAATAAAAATTAAAACTAATCTCTGACCTTGCTAGGTCTGTTATTGGAATTAATGCTCATCTTTTCTCATTTATTCAAACTGAAGACACTTTCTGGCAAGATGTTAGATTGCCAACAAAATGTCAGCCAAGGGTTTACAAAGTCAAGGTCTGAGAAACTTGTGTCAGTTTAGGCTCTGGGTAAAAATTCATATGAGATTAGGCAGAATCTCAGGTTCATTTGTTTAATAGTCTTTTGCATGTCCTAGACTAAAAACCTGTAAGGAGCTGTGTATAACATTAACAACAAAGGCCAAATGGCCTCTTCTATCCCAAGTAAGGACAGACTGACGGATGAACTGTGGAAGGCACACTAGAGTGATCTTCTTCCCCAGTTTAAGAGCAGAAAAGAACTGAACATTTTCTAAATCTCAATTCAAACCTTGATCAAAGATCCAATCCAAATGAAGCTTATCAATAACAACCTGTATGGAATATGGAATATGTACCAGGCTTTGTGCTAAGCACCTTTCATTTATATATTTGTATTGATCAATTAGTCTTCTCAATGATTTCATGAAGTGGGTTTTATCATTTGCTCTATTTGATAGAAAATGAAAGAGAGGAACAGAAGTTCCCAAACTTCATTCAACATGCCCAAGCTTGCAAACCAGCAAAGACCAAGATCAAAGCCTGGGAAGTTATCCTCTGGAACTCCTGCCCTTAACACTGGTTAGGTAATGAATCCAACATTCAGGAATATAATCAATATGCTCATTACAGGTTTAGTTGCAGTTTCAGACTCCTTATGGTTGGCAGATAGTTAAGCCTCATAGTACAATATTTTTTCTTCTTCTAGTCCCTAGTACAAAGAGAAAGCACTAGAATAATTAACGGGAAAATTCATTCTTCAAATGCTTTGCTTTGTACCAACAAATTGGACAGGTCAAGATGTCCTCCTGTCACCTGGGATTCTGAAGAAACATGTGAGTCGCTATTGTATACTCTTACCATCTGGGTGGAGAAACATCTAGGGATTATCTAGGATTCTTAACAGCCATGACAATCAGGATAAATAACATGGGCATAAAGAGATGCCCAATAAGGGAATAGCAGGCCTCACCCACTCCTATGCATATGATCTTTGCAGCAAGCTTGAATCAAACTTGAACTTTATTCACAAATATGCAAGAAGATGCCCAACATCATGCAAGGGGATGAAAATTAAATGACATATTTTACATATCATTTTGGAAAAACTTCTGAGTTTTAATAATATTGATGATTGTGAAAAGCAGGTACTTCCATAGATTGCCAATGAAAACATGAATTGGAATGGCCATTTTGGAAGGAGATTTGAAAGTATTAAAAATGTATACCACCTGTGAGCCAGCAATTTTAGGTCTTGGTATCTACCATCAGAAAACACTTATATTCCTAAAAGTATTCACTGCAGCATCATTTATGGTGCCAAAAATAGGAAACATTAGAAATGTAATATGTCCATACCACAAACTATTATACAGCTCATGTAAAGGTAAATTTCTATGTGCTAACAACAAATAAAATTCATAAGACATACTGTTAATTTAGAAAACCCACACAGCATTGCATCATCCTATTATACACATACACACACACACCATTATATAGAAAAAAAGAGTGCAGCGGTACACAAAAGACTCAAAGATGAGACTACTTCTGGGGAAGTTCTAGGGATGGAGAGCAATAGTCAAGAGAACCATCCATCATTCAGTCATTCAACAAATATTATTTAGCACCTTCTTTGCCAGGCACTGATGCTACCCTGTGATGAACAGACCAAAATCCTTAGGATCATAATGCCAATATTCTAGCATTAGTATTATTGTTAAGCATGTGTATGAAACAAGAATGAATTTATATATTGATTATAATTAAAAAGAAGTAAAAATAAAAGCTAATAATGAAATCACTTACCATTTGAGATAAACAAAACGTCATGTGATTATTTTGTATTTTAAGAGTAGTTGCAAATAGTCCCAACCATAAATGTTGCATTGGTGACTATCACGAGGCTACTGTAATTCCTCAAATGGTTCCCTTTGGATGGTTGGCACAGACAGGAATGCAGAGACAATCTCACATGGTTCAAAGACCTGCACATTATTTTGACAACTGCTTCTGTTAACATTTTGGGGGAGCATCATTAGACACAAAGGAGTAAAACCTAATCCAATTAGATATATATATTAACAAAAGATATGTACAGGAATAATCTTGGTGGCACTATTAAGAGGCCTAAACTGAAAACTACCTAAATGGCCGTCAGTGGTTGAAAAGGTGAATAGTTGACTATATGACTATATTCACACAAAAGAATGACATATAGCAATGAAAAGCAATGCATTAAAACTAACATAACAATGGATGAATCTCACTGACAGTGGTGAATGAAGGAAGCAAGGCTCAAGAGTAACACACCCTAATACCATTTATAGAACGTTTAATATTAGACAAAAATAACACCCGATACTAGAAGGTGGAATCGTTGTTACACTTCAGAGGCAGCAGTAGCTTGGGTGCATTATGAAGGCTTTGTAGGGACTGGGATTATTCTGCTTCTTAATCTGGGTGCTGGTTGCCTGGATGTATTTATGAATTGTGTTGAGTTTTACAGTAGCCACTTGTAACTTTCTAGTAGGTATATTCTACTTGCATCACAAGCTTACAAAAATAAAAGTAAAAACATAAAGTACTGAAATCAAATATGTATTTTGGAAACTCACCTTCGTCAAATCACATGCCTTTTCTGGGTTTCAGTTATACCATCCAAAAAATGGAAGAGAAATTTGTTAGCTGGTCACTAAGTGCTCTTCCAAATTTATGGCTCTGTGTATCACCTCCTCCATTCCAACAATTCATTCCTGAAGCAATGAAAAAACAGAGAATGAGGCTTGTAGAAGGCTTATAATGTCACATGTGCCCCATTTTCAAGGCATTTGTTATGAAGACACAATTAATGAGTAAGAGAAATCATGTCTTTCCAGGAAAACACAGTTAATTCTTTCCCAAAGTGCTTGTGAGATAAGTGGGAATATGCCAAACGCTGCCCGTAGCACACATCCTACAGTCATGCCAATCAAAACAGCCTGTGAGGGGAGAATCAGCAATTTAGGAGGCAGGGCTGTTCCTGGTAGGAAGGAGGCAGCCACTATGCTCATGACCAACAACCTATTTGAAAAGGCACTTCCTCTCTGAGGGGAGTTGGTTCATTATTTTCCTCTTACTGCTACTGGAAGTCCTTGAATGGCAATATCACAACTTGTACCCATTTGCAACAGGAAAGTTTGACATCCGCAGATAATCTTGGCACGCGAGGAGGAAAGGTCCAGTACCGCCTGTCAGCTTCTATATAAAAACCAGGAAGATAATTTCTATAGAGTATACTATGATGTAATAATCATTAAAATCAAAGTTGGCCTTCAGCCAGGGAATCTTTTCCTTGTATCCAAGCCCCACTGATACTTGCAAGGCAGGGACCCCAAGGAAATCAACTCAAGGCCCTGAACAGACTCGTTGTGTTAACTCTGTTTAAGCCCAAAGATGTGGACCCTTGGGAGAGTGAGACAGCCTCTGGTGAGTAGGGGTGTTATCCTGATTGTTTAGAGAGCTGGGCCTCATGTGAATGGTTGGTTCTCACAGGAAAGCTCGAATTAGCAGCTGAAAATAACCAGACCCAAAATCTGATAGGGGTTCACAGGTCATCTAGACCAGTTCTTGTCAAATGATCAGAGGCGAAGGACTAGTTTTGTTTCATTTTCTTTAGTTATTTATTTGTAACCATTCACAAGCCAATACTTTTTTTTTAATTCAAGAAAATCGAATGATTACAAATGAAATCGATAAAATATAAGCCTCATTTTTTAAAATTAGTTTCAATAGACATTATTCTGTTCAGTGGCTATAAAAGTTCAGAAATTCTCCTTGACCTAGGTGCTGGTTAAATAGATATGTTTAGTTTGCAAAAATCTGTGGAGCAGTAAGCAATGTCTGCAGGTACCCATCGTGAAACGGTGGTAGTCTGTGGATTTCAGGAGCGGTACTCATTGGAGATCTTTATACTCTCACACGAGTACACTTGTTTGGGAATAATATAATGTTCAAAGTAAGGGAAAGGGTCAGGGAACAGATACTGTAATGAAGATGGGGCTCAAGATAAGACAATGGAAGAACAGGTAGAAGTTCTTCCAAGTATTAAAAGTAATGGCAAAAATCACAATTTACTTGTGTACCAACCTAATTAGAACCTCAGAAATCAAGATTTTAGTAAGGAAACAATTTTTGGTGATAATTAAGGAATCTGCTGTTTTCAGAAGAGTGAGGTTGAGGGACATCAGTAAATAACCATATTAATTATGGAGAATGAGGCACAAAGATCTCTGCTCATTAAGTTCAGCAAATCCAGAGGCTAAACAAGCAATATGCAGTACATGAGATCTTGAAGTTCTGGTTTAGGTCAGCCTGAGAACACCAGGCAGGTAATGCATTACTTCTTTCCACCCATTTCCTACTCACAAATTGCAGATGGAAAACAGATTTTTACAAAATCAATTTTCCTGTTTTATCAAATACCAAATATAAAAGCTCATGTCCATACAATCACAGTTAATGATTCCTGAAAGCAAATTTAGAATTAGGGACAATTACAACAAAACCTTAGGAGAGTAGGTTGTAAAACAATTTTTTAAGTTATAGGAATAATTTCCCACTGAAGGCAGCTAGACTTTTGTTTATTTTTTTAGTATTTTTGGAAAAGAGACAAATTTAAGTAAGTAAGACAAAAAAAACTGAAGTTCTACAGGCATTTTAGTTTCCAGTCCAAGACAGCTGTTGGGTGATATCACCCATTGTGAAAACAGCCATGCGTGGAGGGAACTGGCAGATGAAAAGCAAGAACACTCGATATGGGGTGTGTAAACGTGCTTTCTCTGTCTCTTTTGATTTTCCTTATAGCTAGATACACCTAAAAGTGAAGTTACATATGTGGATGTTTATATGAAGAATAAAGAACACAAGAAAGGATTCAAGACATGAAAAACGGTGGAGGAAGATAAACATTTCAAAATTCAGATCATGTTGCTGCCCAAATTCAGAGTGTCTCTAAGGAAATGGCTAGAAGGGGTTTGCAACTCTCAGCTTCCTTCCAAGGAATAAAGAGTTTGCTGTGAGCAAAGAACATGCCAAGAAAATGCCAATTTGTGTCACACTAACATCTTTCTTAAGGCTGAATGTGGACTTCGGAAATGTGAACCTTTGGCTCCAGTGAACAGAGTCAGCCTTGAGGGTTTGAAATTAGGCTCTTCAGAAGGACGGAGGGAAATCTGAGAGATCCACTTAGACACCCACTAATTAGAAAATGCACCGACACCAGAGACTCATTTGCAATGAGTGGCGGGGTCAACCTTTCCATGGCACCTGACGTGAACTTAGAAAAATGGAATCCCTGAAAATACGCTTGGAAATGATTTCATTGGAGACAGAGAGAGACAGCAACTGCTGGAGGGAGGAAGAGAGGACAAAAGGCAAACCAAAGTGAGACGCTGTAATTGAGAAGACTTGGCGAGAACAAATGGAAGAACGTTCTAATTTTTTGTTGCAGACAAAACAACCTTCAAAGGCTACCTTCCTCCTAGTTGATAGGGTAAAATTGCTTCCACCAATGCATTATACATATTTAAAACTCCTTTCTGCATTTATAATTTTCATAGATGCAGCTTCCTGCAAATTTAAGTAATGAATGTAAGATGATGCTCCCTTGGGGGTTGTAAAGACAATCTAAGAACAAGTCATTTCAGAGTAACAAACTTCACAGCCGGGGATAATTTCCATTGCATAAGGCGCTTACCCCTAAAGCTTTCATTGTTTCACTCTTAGGCCGTTATGTCATTATTTTACTTACCTCTTTGGGGAAATCATTGTTTAACAACTGAATATAAACGGGGAAATAGTCTTCTACTTTATCTTCTTCAGGATAGTAGCTTCCCTCCCCCACTTCCCTACACAGAAGGATTAGTCCTAAATGGGTGAATTGCTCCAAACAGTCTGACAGTCCCAGAGAGAGAAATGGGAGGAAAAAATAACTAGCTGATTACCAATAGGGAACAAATAGGCCACTTGAGAATTCAGTGGCCAGAATGACAAATGAGAAAATGAAAATCCTCATCAAGGGACTAGACTTGCTGATGAGTCCAAGTGTGGATGACCACTTCCCATCCCTCTCCTGCCCTGCTGTGCAATGATTTACATCTGATTGAACATTATTGTGTATTGGGGGCAGTCATTTCTAAAAGGGTGTTTGGAAAACTTTGAAGTACTTAATTATAACCAGGAGGTATTTGGGGGCTCAGCAGTGAAATGGAAGATGCTCTGTGTTGGGCTTATGGAATGTTCATTTAGAGAAGGAACCCATGTCTGATTGCTTTGGTCTGGTTTTTCATTCCATCACCCCTTAAAGCAGCTTTCCAGGGTTTTCTGGACACTGGAAGAAAATAAAAATGAGCTGAGTATTCTTGGCCAAGGGATCCACATTCAAGGCAGACTCTAGGATTTCAACATGTGGACAGACTGGGCTTTCTGTTAATCATTAATTATTAAAAATAGAAATAATTTGGGACTCTTTTGAAGGGAGGCCATTTTTTACTAGACTTCATTTGAATCAACCTATCAAGGGAAGTTGGGTATATAATGAACAATAAACATATTTAGTGGTGCTAAGTCATATGCATGAAAAAATAAAGCAGGACTGTCAACCGTTAGCTTCCAAGTGGACATAGCCATATGAGCCATAGGAATTATGAGGAAAAGGGGAGGTGGAGATTTTAAGTCAGGTGATCAGGATAGGATTCAGAGAGAAAGGGAGATAGGACTCGGACCTGGCAGGAGGGATAGAGCTATAGTAATTGGGTGGGAATCACTTGAAAGAAGAATAGTACTGATTTTTTTTTTTTTTTTTTAATGATCTGGTACAGAGTAGAATGGTGTGTCTTGAGCAAAGTGGTTTTGAGTACAGGGGTCTGGAAAGATGGGACAGAACATAAAATTTTATATGTATGAATGGGTCTTTATATGTATGAATGGGTCTTCAACACCAGGCAGAGAATTGGGTTTGATTATAAAAGTACCAAAGGGAATATTAAGGATTCTAAGGCAGTTAGAGCTGTTTTAGAGGTCTATTTTCCTCGTCTGACAGAAAGAATCAGCTAAACAGCATTATCTGAACTTTTCCAACAGGTAAAATCAACATGTAAGACAGCCATTTTGATTCTTCCTTGGTTTGTGGGACCAGCACTATGGAAAATAATAATGAATGAGCACAGTGCCTGGCTCTAGGACTCAATACATATTGTTAAATGCATGAAAAAAGCTGAACTATATAGAACCAGAGTACTGTTTCCTAGAACGGATGAAGACCTGTTCACTTCAGAACTCTCATGAAGTATCAATAGAGCATTTGACAGGGGCCTGAGTTAGAAGTTATGTGAACTTGG
Organism: Callithrix jacchus; assembly: GCF_049354715.1. Classification (NCBI taxonomy): domain Eukaryota; kingdom Metazoa; phylum Chordata; class Mammalia; order Primates; family Cebidae; genus Callithrix; species Callithrix jacchus. Next base: position 46,755,374 of record NC_133516.1, read on the forward strand.
GTATGTAACTTCACCTTGCTGAGTCTTTATTTCATCACCTGAAAAAGCAAAGTTGAGTTTCATGAGTGAGTTTTGATTACAGGAAGATTTTATGTGTATTTTCGGGGAAAGAGAGTTCATACATGGCTTGCGTTGGATTCATAGAAGACCATGATGCAAGATACAGTTAAGAACCACGGGATATTTCTTTTAAACTGTAAGAGTCTGTGACTCTGAGACTCCAGGGATGATTTTCCTCCCTGGAAGGACAATTGGAATATCAGATCCCACAGCTCTGCCGATTTTGTTACCTTGTAGGAGGCCTGTGGCTGACTGATTTGACTGAAATGAGGAGGAGAGGATGTTGTTCCTGTCAACCCAGCCTCAGATTCCTCAGCAATTTAAGTAGCATTATTGATCTGATCAGCCACTCTAGAGTGTAATTGACCATTGAAAAAAAAGCAAATCATTGAAAGGCAGCTGCTCCTATCAGAAAATGACACTGGCAATGTGTAACCTCTGACACAACTCTTTCTGTAGAATGTTTCCTCTTTTTTCTTCCTTTCTTTAAGTGGGCATGTTCACAGTGGACTCGGTCACAAGGTTATTAGAATTACTAGTTAATGATAGGGGAAAGCACTGGGAAAGATGAGAGATACACTCCTGCTCTTAAGGCTATTCTTCAGAACAATATGCAATGATATTTTTGTTGAACGGACACACTCAGCAGTCACTCTGATTTGGAGACTTGTCAACAATGATGTAATGCTGGCCAGTTAACATGAGCAGTTAAGAAAATGTTACAACCTAGAAGCTATTGTCAGTGTAAAACTCTGGCACAGAAAGCTTATCCCAACAATTTATAATGAGGCAGTACTCTTAATGATTTTTGGCTTCATGCATTAATGAATAGATTTAAAGAATAAAGGACTTACAATGTAATAAGGAAAACTCAAGAAAAGATTCGGCTCCAATCAATATAAATTGTGCTTTTAGATTTATTTATTTTTTTGTTGTTGTTGTTAATGAATGAGAGCTTCTTATGTTGCTCAGGTTGGTCTTGAACTCATAGCCTCGCCTCCTTAAGTGACAGGACAACTGACCGGAGCCACCGCGGCTTCCCTGTGTTTTTAGATTTATTTTCATAAATTCAGCTGTTTCCATTTATACCAAAAAGAAATGCATCATGCTAAGCTGATTTTTATAATTCAGAAAAAAGAATGGATATTATATTTTAATATAAATACCCACAAATTGCAAACGTCAACTTAAAAGAAAAAAACATATAAAGGCAAGAATAGAGCATCTATTCTTGCCAGGAAGAGAAAAATATTCCTATAAAGGTCAGTGAATTCATTTCCCCTTTCTAAATAGTACCTGTTGTTTAATTGAAGAGTTGATTTGCAGCATTAAAAAACCCACCTAAAATAGCAATTCTATGAATAATACCAGTGAAATGTATTATGATTACCTTTGCTTTCTATTCTTTCTCCTCCCTCCCAGTTTCTTCTAAATAAATGATGTTCCTTACTCCCCATCAGGCATCCAAAACCAAGAGGAGACAATTTCTTCCAAGAATGTGCATTAAGCACTCCAGTTTACTTCACCTGTAAAGTCCTATAGGCAGTACTACAAAATAATGAGTCAAGATCACTCTATTTAGCACCTAACTATTCCAGACTTGTCCATATCTTTATGTTCTGTCTTTTCAGTATGAAAGCAGAAACTTCTACTCTATCTGCACTTTTCTTCCTTCCACTGGCAGCAATAATTTTTAAACAGTACTTGGCATTGGCCAAGCATGGTGGCTCACGCCTGTAGTCCCAGCACTTTGGAAGGCTGAGACGGGCAGATCACAAGGTCAGGAGTTTGAGACCAGCCAGCTCAGTATGGTGAAACTCTGTCTCTACTAAAAATTTTTTAAAAGTTAGCCAGGTGTGGTGCCGCATGCCTGTAATCCCAGCTACTTGGGAGGCTGAGGCAGAAGAACTGATTGAACCCAGGAGGCCGAGGTTGCAATAAGCCAAGATCATGCCATTGTACTCCAGCCTGGGCAACTGAGGAAAAAAAAAAAAGTACTTGGCATCATCCAGTGAGCATCAGAATCTTTCTGAACACAGTGACTGCTCCCAATCGCCTAGAATTGGAACAGAATAAAATCTGTGGGTTAACTCTGGAGCCCAGGCCAATGGCACAACATGTGGTAGGTTGCAAGTTTCAAAATGTTTAGCTCAGTCTTCCATGATATCTGGCAATGGGATGTTGCCAATAAAAACTCCTTAGGCCGAAAATTGGCCCAAGTTGCAGTCATTCTGCATTTGCAAGTTGCATCAGACTCTATGGTATACTTCCAGTGGGGGTCCTATGGTTTCCCAAACTGTCTAATCTCTTCCCATATCATCACTCATGTTCTCAGGAGAGCTGGCTTAATTTGTGTTTATGATGATACTGATTTGTTATTCTACAAATAATTGTTGTTGTTGTTGTTGTTAACAAACCAACCTGATTCTGCTCTGGTTGAATTTACAATAGCACTGGGGTAGGATTCTTATTACAGTGAACACCAAGGGGCAAATGGGTTATAGGGGATAAAAGCTGGGCTTATCTCTACTGGAACTCTTATTGCTTCTGAGGATAAGAGACCCTGACTATATAGATAGTTTGCACACACAAAAAAATACACAAGGGCATTTATTAGATATCTTTAGCCATTTAGGTTAAAACACACTTAAATGCCAAACATCACTTTAATTTTCTGGCATTTTCATGGCAAGATTGGTTGTGCATTCATTCTGTAGATGTTAATAAAACCTGCATTATGGTTAGCTGTCAAAATTTTATGGTGGTTATTCTTTGGCATCTGAAACACAGCACAGTATTTGAACTGGACTCTTCCAAATTGTTTCTTTCTATTTGTGAAAATAAGTTCTCACTGTCGAAGAATTACCTCTTGAAAGTTTCCTGCAACCCTTAAAGAGCTGGAAAGAGTGACAGGTTTTCAAATCATTTTGGCTCCTGGAATGTAGGCTGAACTCTAAGGGATCCTGTGCTCTTCATTCATTCTTCATAATCATACCTTCCTCACAGGGTGGTTCTTTCCACATCACAGATAAGGAAACTAAGATTCAGAAAAGTTAACTAGCCATCCACAATGACACACCTAATGTGTGGTCAACTCAAGTTTTGTTTTTTTTGTTTTTTGTTTTTTCCCCCGAGGCAGACTCTCAGTCTGCCGCCCAGGCTGGAGTGCAGTGGCATGATCTCGGCTCACTGCCACCTCCACCTCCCAGGTTTAAGCGATTCTCCTGTCTCAGCATAACCAAGTAGCTGGGATTACAGACGGCCTCCACCATGCCCAACTAATTTTTTTTTGTATTTTTAGTACAGATGGGGTTACACCATATTGGGCAGGCTGGTGTCAAACTCCTGACCTCAGGTGATCCACCCACATCAGCCTCCCAAAGTGCCGGGATTACAGGCCTGAGCTACCGTGCCCAGCCTAACTCAAATTTATTCCATTGATTCAAACCTTTCTAACAGGGTCCTACATGGCTGCACCTCTACAAGTGTAAACTTGGGGGGCTCCCAAAACAGTGATAGAGAGTTGGTGAGTGTGAAAGAAGGAAATGTAAGACAATGCGTCTGTATCACTGCTGTGTGTGAGTGTGTGTGATGTGAGAGAAGAAATCATAGTTTCTAGGTTCAGCTCTGTTATTTTATTTCTCTGGCTTTGGGAAGCCACTGTTCACATCTTTCATTGACTCTTCAGTCAAATAAGAGTACGTAAATGTGTGAGCAGAGTAGTTCAACTGCTGCATTCTTCAGGCTGACACTGAAGCATTCTCTTGTGTGCTTATATCATAGCCTGGGAAAATGTAGTTTGGAGATCTTTTCAAGATCCTACCTCTCCATCCTACCTTTAAATTTGAGAATTCCCAGAGTTCCACCCCAAATCTTCTGCTCTTCTCTAGCACTACCTTCTCTGTGGGTGATCTCACCCTTTCTTGGTTCTTGTTTAAATGCCTTCGTCCGATACTAATATAGCCACTCCTTGCTTATGGTTGCTGTTTGCACGGTATCGTTTTCCATCCTTTGGCTTGCATCCTATTCGTATCTTTGAATCTAAAGAGTGTTTGCTGTAGACAGCATGGAGTTGGACCTTGTTTTGTTTTTCAATTCAATCCAATTAACTCCAACTTTCAAATGGATTCTGTATTTATTTATCTTCAATGGCATTATTGATATGGCTAGATTTACTTCTGCTGCTTTACTTTTGGGTTTCTATGCCTCGATTCTTTTTTGTTCCTCTGTTTTTCCTTTAATGCTTTTCTTTATGATTAACCAATACTTTCTAGTATAAAATTTTAAGTTATTTAATAATATTTCATATTTAATTATTTTCTTAGTGTTTTCTATTGGACTTACAATACACATCTTACCAAAATCTACTTCATATTTACACTAACTTAATTCCAGTGAAACATAGAAGCTTTATTCCTATTATATAACTCTATTTTCTCCCCATTTTATATTATTGTTCAATATATTAGATTTATATGCTATAAACCCAACAGTGCATTATAATAATTATTACTTTATATAATTTTATGTATTTTATAGAACCTGGAAGAAGGAGGAGATCAAGTACGTATTTATAGAGTTTATTATGTAGATCTTCTTAACCATTTGTAATTTACTTCATTTCTTCCTATCAACTCAAGTCATCATTCTGGTATCATTTCCCAAAGCTGCTTTGCTCACACCCACCACCTTTGTGCTGTTGTTTTCAGATGTGTTACATTTCTATATACTGTAAGTCCAACAATACAGTTATATGCAAATTGTTTTATATAAACATGGTTTCTTCTGAAATCAGTTAGGAGAAAAAGGGGGAAGGAATATGCAGTTTTCTCCTTCCCTTCCTTTCCCTTCTTCTTCCCCTTTCTCCTCCCTCTCCCTGTCTCTTCTTCTTCTTGTTCTTCTTCTCTCTCTCTCTCCCCCTCTCTGCAACACCCCCACCCCAACAGGGTCTCTGTCACCCAAAGTGCAATGACATGATCTCAACTAACTGCAACTTTCACCTCCCAGGTTGAAGTGATGCTCCTTCTTCAGCCTCCCAACTAGCTGGGATTACAGGTGTCCACCACTATGCCCAGCTAATTTTTGTATTTTTAGTAGAGATGGGATTTTACCATGTTGGCCAAGCTGCTCTCAAATGATTTGCCTGCCTAGGCCTCCCAAAGTGCTAGGATTACAAGTGTGAGACACCATACCCAGCCTACACTGACTTTTGAATCTTTTTGTGTGTGTGAGGTAAAGTTCATATAACATACAATTTAACATATCAAACTGTAGAATTCAGTATCATTTGGTGCATTCACAATGTTTTGCAACCACCACCTTCTTTAGTTTTAAAACTTTTTTGGGTCAACATGGAGAAACACCATCTCTACTAAAAATACAAAAATTAGCTGTTTGTCGTTGGGGGCATCTGTAATCGCAGCTACGCAGGAGGCTAAAGCAGGAAAATCGCTTGAACCCAGAAGGTGGAAGATGCAGTGAGCTGAGATCTCACCACTGCAATCCAGCCTGGATGACAGAGCGGGACTCCATCTCAAACAAAACAAAACAAAAAAACAAAAAACTGTAATCTCAGCACTTTAGGAAGCCAAGGTGGGAGGATTTCCTGAGCTCAGGCATTTGAGAGCAGCCTGAGAAACTTAGTGAGACTCCATCTGTACCAAAAAAATTAAAATATATTTTAAATTTTTTTCATCATTATGCTTCATACTTACTAAGTAATCACTTCCCATACTCACCTTCTCCCATCCCCTAGTGATCACTAATCTGAGTCTCTACAGGTTTATCTATTCTAGATATTTCATATAAAAGGAATATACAATATATGACCTATGTCTGGTTTATTTCATTAGGATAATGTTGGCATGGTTCATTTGTGTTTTAGGACATCTCAGTACTTCTTTCCTTCTTTTGAATGTATATTCATTGTATGTTTATACCATAATCTGTTTATCCATTTACCTATTGGACATTTGCATTGTTTACGTTTCTATACCTTTTGGTCATAATGAATACTGCTATTATAAACATTTGTGTACAAGTTTCTGTGCAGATCAGTATTTTCATTTTTCTTGGATGTATACCTAGCAACAGATTTGTGCGTCATATGGTAATTCTATGTTTTGCTTTTTAAGGAAACCCAACTCTTCCCCAGCAGCTGGACCATTTTACACTTTGATCAGCAATATACAAGGGTTTATATTTCTCCATATCCTACCAACATAATTTTGTTTTTGTTTGTTTGTTTTTATAGCCAACATAGTGGATGTAAAGTGATATCTCACTGTGGTTTTTATTTATGTTTGTTTGACGACCAATGACGTTTAATACCTCTGCATATTTGTTTGGCCATTGGTGTATCTTCTTTAGAGAAATATTTATTCAAATCTTTTGCCCATTATTTTTTCTTTTGAGATAGGGTCTGACTCTGTTACCCAGGCTGGAGTTCTATGACATGACAAAGCTTACTGCAGCCTCAACTTTCTGGGCTTACTCAAGCCTCCTACCTCAGCCTCCAGAGTTGTTGGGACTACAAGCACAAGCCACCATGCTTGGCTAATTTTTCTATTTTTTTATTTTGTGGAGATGGGGTCTCATTATGTTGGCCAGACTTGTTTCGAACTCTTGGGCTCAAGCGATCCTCCTGCCTCAACCTTTCAAATTGCTTAGATTACAGCATGAGCCACTGCACCCTGCCCTTTGCTCATTTTTGAATTGGATTGTTTGTCTTTTTGTTTTTGAGTTGTAAGAGTTCTTTATGTATTCTGATTACTAAATAGACACTTTTCAGATGCATGATTTGCAAATATTTTCTTCCGCTTTGTAGATTGTCTTTTCACTCTCTTGGTTATGTCTTTTGATGCCCCAAAGTTTCTAATTTTTCTAAAGTCAAATTTTTCTATTTTGTCTTTTGTCACTTATGTTTTTAATGTCAAACCTAATAATCTGCTGCTGCCAAATGAGTTCATGAAGATGTGTCCCTAAGCTTTACAACTCGAATAGCTTTATATTCTTTATATATTCACAGTTCTTAAAATTAGTTTGTTGATCCACTTTCATATATCGTGAGATGGGGCCCAGTTTCATTCTTTTCCATGTTTTCCTAGCACCATTTGTTGAAGAGACTATTCTTACCTCATTGCATTGTGTTGGTGCCTTTGTTGAAAATCAATTGACCGTAGGTGTTTGGGTTATTTCTGAAACCTTAGTTTTCTTCCGTTGGCCTATATGTCTGCTGTCCTGTTGATACCATAGTGTTTTAATTACTGTAGCTCTGTATTAAGTTTTGAAATCAGAAAGTAGAAGTTTTTCAACTTTTAAAATACTGTTTTGTCTACTTGGGGCTCCTCACATTTCCATATGAAATTAAGGATTGGCATTTCCATTCCTGCAAGAAGATTATTGGAAATCTGATAGGGATGCATTGAATCTGTAGGCTACTTTGGAGAATACTAGTATGTTAACAATACTGAATCTTTCAATCCTTTAACATGGAACGTCTTTCCATTTAATCAGTCTTCTTTAATTTTTTTTTCAGCAATGTTTTATAGTTTTATGTATACAAGTCTTTCACCTTGTTGGATAAATGTATTCCTAAATATTTTATATTTGTGCATACTATCATTAAAAAGGACTTTTTCCTTTTTAAATTGTTCATTTCCAGCTCATTGAAACACAACAAATTTTTCTGTGTTAAGTATGTATCCCACAACTTGTTCAGACGTTGTTCTCCTGATATCAGTTAGTTCTTTATCCATGGGTTCTTTCTGCTCTTTGAAAATATTAATGCCGCTAATTTGAAGTCTTTGCCTGGTATGTCCAATATTTGAGATTCCTCATGTTTCCTCTCATTTTTTCTTCCCTGTGAGTCGTGCATTTCTGATTCCTTTTATGCTTTGTTCTTTTCGGTTGAAAACTGGACATTTTGAACATTGTGATGGGGTAACTCTCAGAGTCAGATTATCTTCCTTTTCCAGAAGTTGCTGATGCTGCTTGTTGAGAAGTGCAGTCATCCACTTGTTTAGTAACTTTTCCAAACTGAGTTGCAAAGACTGTATCTCTTGTCCGGTATGGCACTGATATCTCTGTTCTGTTACCTTAGCAGTCAGCCAATGGCCTGACAGAGACTTTCTTGGGTATTTTAACCCAACAAAGAAAGAGTAAAAAAGGTGTTCTGTTCTTTTAAATCTCCCCTGACAGATACTGCCTGGAAGGCCATTCCAGTTCAAGGGGGCTGAAACAATGGCAAAATCCTGCATTAGTCCTTCAGCGATCCACCAGGCAAATCGAAACATACGACCCTTAAAAAAAAAAAATAGAACCCTGATCTTTGAAGCACACGGTTCTTATCTCCAACCTGAAAATGGCAAGTCACACCAGGAACATGGACTGTCATTCACACAGATACCAGTTACGCCAGGGAACAAGAGATGGCAACTGCTCCATGAAAAGCTAACATTGAAAAAAAATGTACCAGCCTCTCACTTCTTCAGGCACTCCCCTGGACACTTCAAGTGTTTGACCAGGCTCTAGACTTTAAAAATAGTTAATTCTGACAATTAACTCTTTCTCGATAGTTGTTTGTTTTTGGGTTCTTTTTTCTCCAGTGGAGGGACTGATTTTTGGAGCTTCCTACTTTGTCACCTACACAAAGACATCCCTCTAGATTGTCTTTTACACCTTTACTGCTGTTCCTTGTTTTTTGGTATGGATTCAAATTATTGTCTGTTGCCACTTGGTTTTCAGCCTACAAAAATTTTTGCAGCGTTTCTTGTAAGGCTGGTCTTCTAGCAACAAATTCCTTCAGATTTTATCTAGGGAATTATTTATTTTGTGTTTTATTTTAAAAGATAATTTGGTCAATTCTTTGTTGACAGTTTTTTTTTTCCCCTTCAGCATTTTAAATATGTCATTTAATTGCCTTCTGGCCTCTACTGTTTGTGATCAAAAGTCAGCCATGTATCTCATTAGAGTTTCTTTGTGATGAGTGATCTGCTTTTACTACTTTCAAGACATCCTCTTTCTCTTTGACTTACAAATATTTAATTATATGTCTGAATATGGTCTATTTGTATTTATTCCACTTGGAATTTGTTGAGTTTCTTGCCTACGTAAATTTTTTTCATCAAATGTGGGATGTTTTCAGTCATTTTTTGAATGTTTTTCTACCTTCTCTCTCTGCTTTTCTTCTGGTACTTCTATTACTTGTATGTTGACATACTTTTAATTGTGTCCCACATTCTTCTGATGCTGTGTTCATTTCATTATTTTTTCTTTTTTGATGTTGGGTAATCTCTATTATGTTCAGATTTGCAGATCCTTTCTTCTTCCAGCTAAAATCTACTTCTGAGCCCATCTAGTGTTTTTTAAATTTTGTTATACTTAACTCCAGAATTTCTACTTTGCTCTTTAAAAAAAATAAGTTTTGTCTCTTTATTGATATTTTTTATTGGGAAAAACATTGTTCTTACACCTTCCTTTAATTCTTTAAACATGTTCTCCTTTAGTTCTTTGAACATATTTATAGCAGCTGTGTTGAAGTCTTTGTTAATTTCAACATCTAAGTTTCTTTAAACGGTTACTATTGACTGCTTTTTTTTCTTTTAATGAATCACGCTTTTCTCCTTCATTAAATGTTTTATAAATTTTTGTTGAAAACTGAACATATTAGATAATATACTGTAGCAACTCTAGATATTGATTCCAGCTCCTGTCCACCCACCGGCCCTTTGCACCTAAGGGGTTGATACTGCTACGGTTTGCCATGTCATTGATTTGTGTGTTTAATGACTTAGTTAACTAACCCTGTAAAGTATTTTTCCTCTAGAGTGCAGCTGCAGCCTCTGATGTTCTTCCTCATATTATTCACTTTTTTTTTTAAACTTTCTGCTGAATGATATAGGATCATTCATGAATTGGCATGTAAGCCACTTATTGATCAAAAGTTATCACCTTGGCAATTAAATTTTTACTCTTTACCACTGGTTGTATAAGTAGCTTGGAGGCTGCTTTAACAGATGAAGAAGTTTACACTTTTTCTCCCTGCTTACCTTAATTGCTAGGTGGCTAGCTGGAGGGAGCACCAGTCCTCTAAACAGAGCTCCTGCAACATGAGGCTTGTGGGGGAGGATGGAAAATGTTGTCCGTCCACTCCTTCCCAGATGATTCCATAAGATGGACCTGTTTACTCAAGAACCAGTAGCTTTGTTTCTCCTCCCTCTATTTACTCCTAGGAGGGTTCAGCTTTGGGCATACACACAATCTTCCAGATTGTTAGGAACACGTGTGATTTTAAGTGTAGCTTCTTAGAAGTTGCTCCTGGGTTAGAGTAGGTTACTATTCAGCCAGTATTGAGTTGGAGTTTATCCTTAAGCCCTAGCACCAGTGCCAGCTTGCATTTTTTTGTGATGGATCTGTGTGCAGCATGGGAAACGTTTCAGATTTGCTTCATTTCCTGCTCTGATGCTCTGGAGTAGGTGAAACCAATCACTCATATACAGCCTTTTCAACCCTGAAGGCTTGCTGTGCTCCCAGGAGGACTCTTCTTGGTTGTCTCTTCCCATGATTCAGTCTATTAAACCTCTAATTGCTCTGCTCTTTTGCTTGTACTATGGAGCTATGAGCACTCTCTTAATTGTTCTCTGCCAAGATTTCCCTTGTTTTTGACACTCTAGACATGGAATTTTCTACGCTCTGCTCCAAATAAGTCAATCCTCTCAGGCAGAGCTACAGAAACCTGCTTTTCCCCTGGGATAAAGCTCTATGCCACTGCCCAAGAGCTCCGGGCGGGAAGAGAAGCCTACTCCTAAAGTGACAAACCTATTCTATGAGTAGGCATTAGGGAATGGTAGTGGTGCATGGTTTTCTTAGCTTGACCCTTCTAATATGGGACTCCTGCCCTATCAGCAAGCTGGTCAAGAATGATTGGAGTACAAAATTCTTGGCCTGCCATGTCTGACCTATAACTTCTATCCTCAAAACGGGGGCTAGGTGGAGGAAGCACCAGTCCTCTCTGAATAGAGCTTCTGAATAGGGCTTGCGGGGGAGGATGGAAAATGTTGGCAGTCCACTTCTTCCTAGAGAATTATATAAGCTGGACCTGACAAAGAAGTGTCAGGTCTCGAATGTCACAGGCTATCACTGTTCTTATTGAGATTTAGTAAAAATACTCAAGTGACTTTTTCTCCGTTTATTGTATGACCCTAGGACAATTTCCAGAAGCTTTAAATGATTTTTTAAATCTAAAATTTTCTTTAATTAAATGGTTGCTTTACTGGGGAGAAAATCTGCAGGTCTTCTCCTTCCATGCCAGAAGTTTATCTTTGTCCTATCTTTTAAATGTCATCTATGAGCTCATCATGCCCATGTGCCTGTCTCTAACCTAGCCTTTCACCTGGACACGAGACTTTCATATGTAGCAGACTACTTGTCATCAAGTAATTTTGGTTTTTCTTCCTCAAAAATGTTCTCTTAGGCCTTCTTTATCTCAGTAAATGAAATCACTGTCTACCCAGTTAATCAATTCAGAAACCTGAGGATCAGCCTCAATGCCTCCCTCTTGTCAACCTCATTTAATCCATCAGAAAGTTTTATTGGGTCTGTCTCTCAAATATATCTAGAAACTGCTCATTTCTCTCCAGTTTCATGACTTACTAACTCTGAATTCTTCCCCTTCACTTGATCTATTAAAATAGCCTTCTAATGGCCTTTCTGCTTTCACTCTCCCTGCCCCTCTAATCTTTGCCTCATACAACCCCCCGAGTGATCACTGTATGTATATTTCCCCTGTGCAGATGCTTTAGCCCTGGCTTCAGCCCTGTAGGAGCTGGCTCCTCTTTACCACTCCTTCCAGTCTCATCTGAAGCCCCTCCCTTGACCTCTGTATTGTAGTCACATGGTCTTCTTTGCTACCTTGCTTTCCTTTGCCTAGGACTCTCTCTCCTCCACCCTTTGCATGGCTGCCATTTCTCCTCTTCTTCTCATTTTAGCTTAAATGTCACCTCCTCTAAGATGTTTTCTAGGTGGCTTTTCCTCTGTTGTTTCAGCCCATTCATTTCCTTTACATTTCTTGTCACGGTTTGTCATTATTAATTTGTTTAATGATTGATTCTCTGTTGCTCCTACTAGATGGCAAACTCCAGGACAGCAAGAACTGAATAGTTGTTTTGTTAAGAACTCTGAAATAAACATTTACACATAGTAAGAGCTCCCACTTACCAAGCCCTGAGTATGTGCCAGAAACGTTCTAAAATACGTATGAATATATATGTATATGCATGCACATATTTACGCAAGATATGCATACACATATACACGTATATACATTTATATACACAGACATGTGAACATACATGTAAAAACACACATTTAATCTTCACAGCAACCCTATGAGGTGGATAATTTTATTATCTTCATTTTATAGCTGATTAAATTAGAGCACAGGGAAAATGGGTGACCTGGCCCAGTGTCACACTGTGAGTGAACGGCTAAACCAGGTTGCTCCAGGGTCTATGCTTTGAAGCATTTCAGCCATTCCTCAGTACAGTGACAGGAACAAAATAGGTGCTCAGTTAGTATCTGTAGAATAAATAAACCATGGTTGAAATGAAATGGAGATGTTATCATCCCTAAGAGCAGTGCTGTTCAGCAGAACTTTCTGAGTTGATGGAAATGTTCTACATCTGTGCTGTCCAATACAGCAGTCACAAGACACATATGGCTACTGAGCACTTGAGCTGTGGCTAGTATGACTCAACTGAATTTTTGTTTTAATTTTAATTCATTTAAATTTAAATTGCCACATTGTGGCTACTGACAATTGTAGTAGACAATGCAGTCTAAGGTTTTCGAGATGGTATTACTTTTGATGCCTTGGGGTTGACCAACAGTCTTGATAAATTGAACGCCAAAGACAAATCACAGAATTCTCCACCACATTTCTTCCCTAGTGTCCTCCGCCTCATATTCTTCAAACCTCCTTTATCCTCCCACTTTATTTCATTCCAGTCTGAAGAACCAAGCCTCCTTTCTCACATGTGATTCCAAAGCCATTTTCCCCACTCTTTCAGCAGTGCCCTGAACGGTCCCTCCAGAAGCACTGAAGTAGTTAACAAATATCTAGTGTCTACTTGGGATGGAACACTGGCTCCGGTCCTGGGGAGAAGCAGATGGGGACACAAAGACAAGTAAGACAAGGTCCCTGTCTAATGGTGAGTGAGGGAGTTAGACTTACACACTAACTCATAGTAGGGGTTTGGGAAAAGGATGGTGTTGAGGGAGGGCTGAGTGTCCAGGTCTGTAGCCTCAGAGTTCAAAACTGCGGTCCTGGAATGCCCACTTTGCAGGAATTGCTGTAACATGGCACAAGTTTTACTCACACTTGGACCAAAAGAATAAATGAAGTCATGGCTTACTTTAAAAACTGAGCTTATGAAAACATGAGACAGTCTTACTGACATTTAGAAAGAAACAGCCGGCCTGGATAGAGGGAACTTTTACTTCAATGGCCACAATACCTTTTACAGAAAAATAATCAAAGAAACAGTAAATAAAAATCAGACAGATTCAAATATCTAAAAACAAGAAAAAAAGTAGTGCACGTTAATCCTCCAATTCAAGGGCAATTACTATTCATATTCTCAGGCATATGCAATAATTGGGGTAGTGAAAATGCATTTCTTTCCTCCCACTATTTGCATACTTGGAATCTCACTTACATTGCATGTAGGTTAGAACAAAAGATGCTGCTTTGTTTGGATTTTGCTTTTGCTGTGGAATCCATTAGAAAGCAGTGTGCTTTGTATGTCAAAGAGCAGAAAGGCCCCACTTCCTCTCTTCAAAACATTTTTAGCAGAAGTCAACTACTGTATTTATTTCATACAGTTCTTCATTTGATTACTCAATGTGTGCGAGCCACAGAAGAGCAGGATTTTTCTTTTTTTTTTTTTTTAAACCACAAAGGACTTTCTGTCTTAGGATGAGTCTTACAGCATCATACCTTTGAAAGTAAAATTTTTAGGCAGTTATTTAAATGTCATTCTAGAAATAAGAAGCATTTAGACACATAGAAACACCCAGCTGATGTCTAAGTCCTTCATTTTCCACACAGATAGATTATTAGCACACAGGTAGGGTGACTGTGTCTTTGATTTCCCCAAACTTCCTCAAGTTTACTCTATCCAATAAAAGTAGCTCCTTATGTGCAAAATCAAATGAGATTTCATTCTGATGCCTCTCTAAGACTTTTCTTTTCAATTACAAGTTAGAAAGAAAAAGAAAACCTAAATAGCAAATAACTAGATCAACTGTTCCAGTCTACTCTAGACTGATGAAAAGAGCTCCTAAGATATTAACTCTGTGCTTTTGTGTTAACGCTGCAGTTTTCCAAAGTGTGTTCCTAAGAACACTAGCTCCATGGGTTGTAACATAAAGCATTCCATGGTGAATCCCCTAAGCCCATTTGGCTGTGTAAAACAGTTGGGTTGTTTTCATAAATATTTTCAGCCTTCCAATGTAACCTCCACCTCTCAGTCCTCCTGCCAGATAAGAAGTCATAATGCAAGCATGTCTTGGATCAAAATTCTAGCACATGCACATATATTTAATAGCCATTAAGCACAATACAACAGTAATGCAGAGATGTTCTTCTAAGTTCAGGGAAGTCCCCCAATGTCTGTAGGATCTTGCATAAGCCCCTGAAGAAAATGTTCACTCAGCCTGAAACTGAGACCATGACTCTCTGGTGGCTGGACCATGGCAAGTGATAGAGTCTTCCATGAAGTGGGAGTGCAGGACTTTGAATAAAAAGATTAGGCTTTTCTGATTTACATACTTTGTTTGTAAAAGGGGCGGGGGCTATGCAATTATTCTAGCCTACAACATAATTAACCATCATCTATTTTCACAATAAAAAATTTATAATTTTCCTTGTGCAAATTAACAAAATCTATGGTCTCGATTATAATGGTGACATTCAACATGTCTGAGTAACTACCTCTGCAGTTAGATCCTTGCTAAGGGTGCTTCAAATGCTTTCTAAATTTACCTGCTGTGTAGGCTAATGGTAGTTGATGCCTGCATGTGTCCATATACAAAATGCTACCCTGTTTATGTTAAATGTTAATTAAATTTAATAACCATATTGATTCTATAACACAGTCTTAGGTAAGTTTGAAAATCCTCTTGGGAATTCAGATAACTCATAAACATGCCTAAGGCTCTGACAAGTCGTGCAAAAAGAAAAAGCACCTTGACTAAATCCAAAGGATTTCAACTTATTTGGCCTTGGAAACCTCAGGACACATGTGTCTGAGGAAAATAAGGATTCTGTATTAAGACAGCAACCTACTAATCTAAACAATATTTCCAAAGTCAAGACAACCCTTACATAAGAATAAATGAACATTGCAATTTATAAATCATTCTCTTGTGAATTCAATATTTGAGAATCTGTTGCTGTCTAACATGGTACATGAATTTTTGGGTCAGCAAAATAAGGTCACAGCAAACCTTCCTTAAGGGTGCAGTATAGTGTCTATTAGGCATATACTATGATAAAAAAGCCTCTATCATTTATTATTCTCAATAATATATAGTGGAGATATTTCTATCATCCTTTTAAAAGAGAGGAAACGGAATCCTTTTTAAGAGACAAGGTCTTGGCTGTCACCCAGGCTGAGTGCAGTGGCATAATCATAGCTCACTGCAGCATCAACCTGGGTTCAAGTGATTCTCCCACCTCTGCCTCCTGAGTAGCTAAGAACTACAGGTGTGCAACACCACACCCAGCTAATTTGTATATTTTTTTGTAGACCTGGGATCTCACTTTGTTGCCTAAGCTGGTCTGCAACTCCTGGCCTCAAGGCCTGTCTTGCTTTCTCAGTGCTGGGATTACCCTGTACCCAGCCAGGAAATTAAATTTTTGAAAGACTAAACAAGTTTCTAAAATCATTGCCCAATTAAGTAACAGAATTAAAATTAGAATAGAGAGTGGGCCTGTTTGAAAGCATCAACTATTAAGCACCATGCCATACTTTTGAGGAGCCCACCCCTTCACTTGCAACCAAGCACTTGAGTTTGTCACTCCTGCAAGTCAAGACTTCACCTATGAACCAGCTGCCCTCTGACAGCCCAGCTTCATGGATATGCAGTCTCTATACTTGCACAGGGTCCCATCTTTGGTTTAGTACTTTGCTTTTGTCATCTTTAAATACCCAGTAATTTTTGAACAAGAGCTCCCAAGGCGTTATTTTGCACTGAGCTTCATGAATTACAAAGTTGGTGGGATTTCCAGCGAGCTAGCTGCCTAGGAACAGCTCCGGTGCATAGCTGCCAGCGAGAGCAATGCAGAAGGTGGGTGATACCACCTTTCCAACTCAGGTAACTGGTTCATCTCATGGGGACTTGTTAGGCAGTGGTGTAGCCCAAGGAAGGTGAGTTGAAGCAGGGTGGGGCGTTGTGTCACCTGGAAGTGCAAGGGGCCAGGAAACTCCCTCTCCTAGCCAAGGGAAGCCATTAGGGACTTCTGCAGCACTCTGGCACAAATTACAAAGTCAGTGCTATCCACAGTACCTAAGCTATAATTAACACAAAGCTCTAAAAGCTGCATAGAGTTTAGCTGAAATTGCTGCCCAGTCTGAAGGAAAGTTCTAGAAGCTAATTTTGAAGATGTTCAGTCCTAGGTTATGAAAAAAGGTTCTGCTCTTTTACAACTCTAGCAAAAACAGCTAAACCCCCAATATTCAGTCTGTTAATGTCCCCAGTGAGAGTCTTCAAAACTCATGAGCAACAATGCAAGAATTTCCCAGCCTCTAACATGTGACCCACTTCTATGTTATTATCTCTAATAAACTGACAAATGTTTTGGTTGTCACAGAACTTATAATTATATGGTTAAAGATGCTTCAGATATACCACATTCTTTCACACTGTGGCAAAAACTACTGGTTAAATAACCCAGCCATATCTATTTTCCTTGTCACCCTGCACAAGAGAGACTGGAAAAAAGCTGGACACTTGCTCCTTTCCCATCTTCCTTTGCAGGTAAGCATCACTGTGTGACTCAGTTCTGGCCAATTATATAGGAAGAAAGTCTGGGATGAAGAAAGTCTTTTCTTTGTTAATGAAAAGGAGAATGCCTCTACAAGAAAAGATCTTTTTCAATACCACTCTGCTGCCCTCTTCGTACCTTGATGTTGTTTGGAGCTACAGCACCCATTCCAAGATAATGAGGTAAAACACATCACTATGAAAAAACAATGATTACATTTAAGGTAGACAAGAGACATGAAGGGTCTCTTCGAGGAGAACCTCAAACCACTGCTCAAGGAAATAAGAGAGGACACAAACAGATGGAAAAACATTCCATGATCATGGTTAGGAAGAATCAATACCATGAAAATGGCCATACTCCCCAAAGTAACTTATAGATTTGATGCTTTTTCCATCTTCACAGAACTAGAAAAAACAACCTCAAACTTCATATGGAAACAAAAAACAGTCCACATAGCCAAGACAATTATAAGCAAAAAAAAAAAAAAGAAACAAAGCTGAAGGCATCATGCTACCTGACTTCAAACTATACTGTAAGGCTATAGTAATCAAAACAGCATGGTACTGGTACCAAAAGAGAGATATAGACTAATGGAACAGAACAGAGGTGTTGGAAGTAACACCACACATCTACAACCATCTGATCCTTGACAAACTTAACAAAAACAAGAAATAGGGAAAGGATTGTTTAATAAATGGTGTTGGGAAAACTGGTTCCCCATATGCAGAAAGGTGAAACTGGACCCCTTCCTTACACCTTATACAAAAATTAACTCCAGATAGATTAAATATTTAAACATAAGATTCAACACCATAAAAACCCTAGAAGAAAACCTAGGCAATGCCATTCAGGACACAGGCATAGGCAGGGACTTCATGACTAGAGTAGACAGATAAGAAGGACCTGGTGATATTGTGGAGCAACTGAATCAATGCTGTCGACTGCCTAGTTAACCCATTATTTGTTTAAATCTCTGATAGACTATATTTTTTAAATTTTGCCACCAGAGTTATTCTTAATCTAAGCACATAACTTTGAAAACTATGATCCTTTTGACAAGATAACATGCCTTCCATTACCTGCTGTAGGTGACCCAGATTGCTGGCTGTTGTGGGTAGCTCAGAATAGGCCTCTAAGGCACCTTGGCCCTCCCTCTGCTTCAAAACTCAGCACCAAAGTGTATGCATTCTTGTGGTACTGCCTGTGTCTTAACATGCATCCCAACACCTGGCACAGAGCCTGGCACTGGTAACCTCTTAGGAAATTTGTTAAGTGAACTGATACTATAGCATTGTGTCACTTTTCTCACTGACAAAAGTCTCACTCTTAGCAAAATTTTTCGTTTTGCAACTGAATTTAAAAATGAAATACCTACCACCTACCACTTAAAGTTTTGCCAGGTGACGACTTTCAGAAAAAAAAGAAAAGGAAAAATACTCTTGCATGATGATTGAGTGGAAAGTCGACTAGGTTCTACAAGGCATCATTGGTCCTTGCCAGTGGCCAGTAGGATATGGTTGGTGTGGTGGGGTGTGGAGTGGAACAGAAGTCAAAAACAAGGGCTATGGTGCCAAAATACTTGGGTTTAACTCCCAACTCTGCCACTTACTTACTGGGTACCTTCAGCAAGTTCTCTCTCCTCTCTGAGCCTTGGTTTCCTTATTCTAAAATGGAGAGGGTATCTGAGAAAAGTTGTAGGAGGATTAAATACATGAGAGAATAAAAACCTGTAAAGTGCTTAACACAGGCATGATACTTAATAAGTATTCAATAGGTTTTAGTTATTGCTTTTCATCTCAAGTGCTACCTGGGACTTCTCAAAAATTTTCAGACCACTGAACACATCTAATATCTAGCTTAGAGAAGGCATACAATAAGTATTTTACAAAAATCTAAAGTAAAAAAAAAAGTAGGTAATCATCGATCATCTCTACATAAAGATGATCATCCTATCAGACCTACATAGTACGCTAGAGCTTGGGGTCTGGAGTCTGATGGCCCGAATCTTCCTCACAGTCCAGCTTTCAGTTAACCTCACTGTGCCTTAGTTTCCTTAATCAAAAAATGAGAATAGTACTAGCACCTTCCCTATAGGGCTTTGGAGAAGTGCGTGGGTCTGACACAACAAGTAGTGTCTGACACAACAAGTAGTCCATAAATGTTAGCTGTTTGATCCATCCTACAGGAAGCTCTGATGCGCTGTGCTGGGTAGAAAAGTATATTTTATACAAAGATCCCTGTTTTGCTCTCTGAAACCCTGTTGAAACCTTGTGACATTCAACTACATGTTAAGTACTGGGCAATCTTGGAATTCTTCCACCATCTGTGTAACTGTGAATCTTAATGTGCTAAGTATATAACATACACATATCACCTCTCATTTAATAAAGCAAATTGTTCCACACAAGGGTAGCAGAGGTCTCATTTCCAAATTCAGATCTAATTAGCTCTCTGAATACAATTTGCAAGTTGGATCTGGGCAAATCATTTGGGAATACTTGCTCTGGTGAGCTAAGAGTAACTGTAGGCCCATTCTGCAGTTTGCCAGAGATATCACATATGGTAGCAAAATTGTGTCTATTTTTTCCCCCCATGAAATCCAAAATGCAGCTCTTCCCAGCTGCCTGCAGCTATAGGCATCTTCCTTCCTTCCACAGTTAGAAAAGGATTGCGGGAGTTTAGTGACAAACTTTTATGGAGACTGAGAAGGTGAAAGGGAGTCTATGTGAAAGAACATTTTATACAAGGGGAGAGACAGTCAACAGGCAGAACCAAGACCTCACTGAGGTTGCTGTAGCACAGACAGAGAAATTAGATGGAGGCCAAATGAATATCCTTTGTGGGGAAGAGGTAGATCTCTTGCAGGCAGATGGCAATGGTGTGTGGAGGAACTTTATTCTAGAACAACTAAGCATAAAGCAATAGTGGGAAGCAGAATCCCAACTCAGAGGGAAAGGATGTAAGAACATTTATTCTATTTCTCTACTCAGTGTTCATGCTGTCCCTGTTTTGATATCAAAACCTGTGTCCTTTGGGGAATCTTCTAGGTCATGTGTTAAGGTGTTGCAGAAACCATTCCCTCGACAGGTGGGGGTGGGAGGGACAAATGACCCAGGTCCAGCCAGAGGAAATTTTCGTAGCTTTTGCCGAAGTCATTTAGAAAGTCACTTTCATATTCTGTGGAAGCTAAGCTGACAGGATATGAGCCCAGGGCTGCTGCTTGAGAAGGAAACCAATGTAGAGGAAGGAGTGAAGAGGTGAAACGAGGCCAGTCGGCTGGATCACTGTTCGGGAATCTGCATCCAGCCAGCCATGCATCCCCCGGACTTTTCAGTCACAAGGCTGGTAAATTCCCTTTTTGCCAAACCCAGTTAGAGTTAGTTTCTGTCACTTGCAAGCGAAAAATAATCTGACTCATCACTGAGGTAAAGGGGATGACACCTATTTAGAGCATGTGGTAGTTTTTCCTTAACCACCAAGTCTTTCATGGGATCTCTGTATTTTCCCAAACACTTCTCTATAGAATTAGGATATCTGCTCAAACAGAATTTTACTCATAGAATAACGGAACAGAATATTTGAAAATCAGAACTATTCTGAAAATCCAACATGTGAAGAAAACACACATCCTGAGAGTCATAATCATAGTCTCGTTACCCGAGTGAACTCCTGAAGCGTGCATTTCAAACTCACATTCCTCCATTTAGTAACTGGGCTAAAAACATCTTACCTCTACTCTCTGGCTACAGAATGAAACACATTGCTCAAGAAGCCCTTGCCTCACCTCTCTGCAATAGCCTCTAAGCCAGCTAGTCAATATTTGGACCCTCCAAAGAGTCCTACATGGTGAATTCAGCCCTCCTGGTATCTTGGCCATTTAGGAGTGACTCAGCTCAGTAACCAGGTTCCTCAGAATCTCAGTAACCACTTCATCCTGTAGAGGTGACAAGCTGTGCCTTGGAAAGGTACTGGTAGGAAGCTGTGCAAAGCCACATTTGTTTTCTGCCATCCTAGGGCCTACACGTTGTACATGACCACTTCGGAGATGATCTATCTTCAGTTCTTACAGGATGGCAGTTGGCAAGGGGAGCATAATACTTTAGCTTCTGGCATAACTGATAGAATCATTATCTTGCATTTGCAATCAACAGGACTATTGCTAGATTAAGCACTTACTGTGTACCAGGCACCATGTTAAACATTTTACATTAGCCAGTTAAATATTCATAAAATCCCATGACATAGGATTTATTGATATCTCCAATCTTCACATGAGGAAACCAAGACCCAGAGTAGTTGAGCAAATTTTACACACCTAGCAAATACTAGAGCCAGAGCCAAATTCCAGAGTCACCCGCTCCGCTTCACATAGATCACATTCTTAGTGCTTACTATTATATGTTCGAATCCTTATAAGAACTTCCCTATTTTACTTGGGAACATATATTTTTAATTTTTTTTTGAATTTTGTCTGTTTTCCCTGAGCTGTAGAATTTTTATTCTTATAACTTGAGAACTTTTAATGAGAAATGTTAGAAGTAACTGATTAGGTACAAGCATAGCAGGAGTGCACAACAATAATATTTACTTCCCTCTGCCTGGCACTGTGCTGGACTTTGAGAAGACAGCAGAAAACAGGTCTCTGGCCTCATAAGCAGCACAGATAGAGAAGCAGTGACAAACACAGGCCAATTGTGTTCTAGGGGAAACTGAGGATTAGAAAGTCAGATGCTTTCA
Source organism: Callithrix jacchus (assembly GCF_049354715.1). Classification (NCBI taxonomy): domain Eukaryota; kingdom Metazoa; phylum Chordata; class Mammalia; order Primates; family Cebidae; genus Callithrix; species Callithrix jacchus. The sequence continues at coordinate 46,777,221 of NC_133516.1, forward strand.
TTCTGGTGTCTGCTTGCTGTAAAGCCAGGTGGTGATGGGCACTTGGCAGAATTGTCTGCCCTTTGGGACCTTAGCTTTCTAATCAACCAGGGTAAGCTAGATGATCTCCAAGTCCCACTCCTGCAGTAGCATTTGCTGAGCCTCAGATTCTTCCTGGGTTTCTCAAGAGTAAGCTATGTAGGCAAACACATGCCAGAGTACATTTGTAAAATATAGTGAATATTAGAAAAATGGGAGCCTGTTAAAAACAAAATCCTCCAGACCCATAATCAGAGGACCGGATCCAGAAACTCTGGGATGGGGCCAAAAATCTGCATTTTTAATAAGTCTCACAAGAAATTCTGATGCACCAATTCTGAAACTCTAGTATTCAAAGCAATGGCAGCACAAGAGACCTTATCAGGAATGCAGAGCTGGGGCCCCATCCCAGGTCCACTGAATCAGAATCTGCTTTTTTTCCGTATGGATGCTAAGCTGGTAGAGTATGTGCCCAGGGCTGCTGGGGACATTCGATGGGAATGATGCTCATGTGCACTGAAATGTCCTTAGAAAGGGCCCAGTCTGGTTAATCTCAATACCATGATCAGCACTGATACCGAAGAAACCACACTACCCCTTATCTATTGGTCCTTAGTTTAGCTTTTCTCACGGGAAGCTTTCTGAACAAGGAGAAATGTGTAATTGCTCCTCTGGAAAGCATGGTCTGGAACCGTGTTTTTCAAACTACATTTGGCAGCGCCTTAGGCTTCAGTCTTACAGGGCCACCTGGGGATAGGGGTTGTGTGAGGCAGCCTGGACTGAGCTGGCCTCCAGGCTACAAACTCCACTTCAAACAGAACTGCTCCACTTTGATCAGTTTTAGAAATTGGGATTATGGTTTGATTTCCTTTGAAAAGAGAGTTTTGCTGCTTTAATATTCTTCTCAATCAGCCTGGAGCTCCACAGTTTCCATCAACACCATTGGTACTTTTCCCATACAAGCCAAGAGATGGACTTAGGGCATAAACCTGATTTCCTTTTCCTCTGTGCTTCCCTTGGGGACAGAGATGTGACCTTCAAAATGTCAAAACCCACTCTTATTCCCAGGAGGACTGTTAAGTTACTCTCCCTATTCTATTTTAATGTTCAATGACCAAGGCAGACACTAATGTGGAAAATTCTGAATTTGTCTAATTTGCCATTCCTAGTTTGTCCTCTAACAAAAGTTCCATATATCTTTTCTTATAAACCAAAAAGTTCTCACCAGTCATTGGAACTTGAATATTTAAGGTAAACGGCAGTAGTCTGAATCTTTCATTTCAAAGTGTTTTGGGGATATCTTCAGTTATTAGTATTGCTTAGTGGCTCTAGATTTTGAGGCTCAGAATTCACTTATGTGAAGAGCTGCTAGAGACCCACTGGAATCTTGGGAGTGGGATCCAGGTATGAACGCTTTATTTTAAGGTCCCTAGATGATTCCAATGTGTAAATGAGGTTGAGGGCCATTGCCCACTAGACCACATTTAGAAGTACTGGAAATGCAGTCCTGTAAGACACATGCTCACTAGTTCTCCTCCCTTTCTTGGTCCCCTCTCTCCTGTGTCAGGAGACCATTTATTAATTCACTCACTCACTCATTCATTCATTCACTCAATAGTTACTTATTAGTCATCTGCTATGTACTAATTTGGGACTAGGAATTAGAAATTCAAAAGTCTTGTCCTTGTGGAAATAGCAGTACTACAAACAAAATGATAATTAAAAAAAGGTTTTAGGTATTAAAAATGTAGCTATTAAAGAAGGCAAAATAGTGTCAGTATGTAGACATAGCCTCTCTAAGAAGGTGCTCTCTGGGTTTGAGGTTGACACCCAAATTCTAAGACAGAAGGGGTTACAGGAAGATCTGGGGTAGGAAAATCTTAAACAGTAAGAATAATAAGTGCAAATGTCTCCAAATAGGAATGAGCCGTGTATATTCAAAGGACAGACAGAAAGGTCAGGGTGGCTAGAGCAAAGGGAATGAGTGAGGAGTAAAGCACAGAAGGAAATGACCTCCTGTGATAGCTGAGAACCAGACTGCATAGGACCTTACAGACCACAGAAAAGAAAGCAGAAGAGATAAGGTCTTAGATAACTTTAACAGTGGGAAGATATCTACATGAAAGACCATGTCAGTCACATGAACCATAGCCTGCATTCTAATGCAATGGTTTTCAGTTACATTTTACTTGAGTTTTTGGAATGGGAGGAGCAGAGTTGGTACTGTTCTTGGGGACACATGAGAATTGCCTGGAAGAGGAGTTCTTTCTAGTTGTATGGCACACATCATTCGTCTTCCCCATAGATGTGATTTTTTTGCACTGCCCTAGTGGTGGGACCCCTGTCCATGGTGAGCAACTACTCACAGGAATGGGATTTATCTAGCAGCATCCAAAACCAACCATATTCATGCTTAGGATTTTCATTCACCCTAAAGTGCCGTTCAATTCATTCACTCTAAACTTTAGACACCAGTGCTCTCTGAAGCTCTCTACCAGGAGGTCCCACAGCACCTCAAACAAAACACGACAAAAACTCAACTCATCTTTATCCATAAAATGACTGCTTTCTCCTATAATCTTTTATGTCAGTTGGTATCAATATGAGTCCAACTTGCCACATAGCAAATGTTCACAAAATAACTGTCACATGAATAAATGAGTCAGTTTCCAGACCCAAGAGAGGAGACTAAGATAGGAAGAAGGAAGGTTGGAGAGCGTGTGTCTTACAGGACTGCATTTGCAGTGCTCCCAAATCTAGTCCACTGGGCATTGAACCTCAACCTCGGCAGTACATTGGAATCACCTAGGGATGTTAAAATAAATACTGATGCCTGGGTTCCACTCCCAAAGATTCCTGTGTAATTTGTTGGGGTACAGCCAAGGCATCACAATTTTTCAGAGCTTTCCAGGTGATTATCATGTGCATCCCAGCTGAGACCCACTTATTAGTTGTTACTAAACCTGAAGTAATCTTTCCTGGGCTTCTTGCATCTTCTTTCTTAATTGAATTCGGTGATACTCTAAACCTAGAGCTACCAAACAATGTTGGTCTCTAAAGATAGCCCTAAAATACTTGGTCTAAAGAAAGATCCACTTTGGGAGGCCGAGGCGGGTGGATCACAAGGTCAAGAGATCGAGACCATCTTGGTCAATGTGGTGAAACCCTGTATCTATTAAAAATACAAAAAATTAGCTGGGCATGGTGGCACGTGCCTGTAATCCCAGCTACTCAGGAGGCTGAGGCAGGAGAATTGCCTGAACCCAGGAGGCGGAGGTTGCAGTGAGCCGAGATTGTGCCATTGCACTCCAGCCTGGGTAACAAGAGCGAAACTCTGTCTCAAAAAAAAAAAAAAAAAAAAAAGAGAGATCCAGATTGTTGATATTATCTTAAGTATCAAATTCCAATTGACTGATGGGAGCACTTTGATTTATAAGGAAAGGCACATGGGGCTTAGGAGACAAACTAGCATGGTATATGAGCTCTCCCTTACTGCCTCTCCCTCACAACCTTGTAAATTTTCAAAGAAGTCTCCCCACTAGATTTAGTCTTAGAATAGGACCATAGTTCATTTTTATTTAATTAATCAAATTCACCAAGTACTTTCTCATTTGCTGTCATTACTGTGATTTTTATCTTATCAGGCTGCAAATGTCCTATAAGCGCAAACCAATACTGCTTTTATATCTGTTAAAGGAAGAATCAAAACTACTACACCATGCCTGCAAAGCACCTGCAGGCCTTGGTATCACATAGGCTGGCGTTCAGATCTCAGCTGTGTCGTAAGTTTAACTGGACTGGAGCAAATCACTTAATCTCTGCTTATCTGTAAAATAAGCACAATGATAGTCCCTATCACAGAGATTTAATGAAAATGAAATGACAAATATCCTCATTTTCTATTGAGACATAAAAATCACCCCAACATTTAGTGGTTTAAAACCACTGACTATTATCTTGTATAGCTCTGGGAGTTGATAGACTCTGCTAGGTAGTTCTCCCTTAGAGTCCTTTACATGGTTGCAGAAAGTTGGCATCTAAGCCTGAATCATCTGATGGCTTCCTCACTCATATGTCTGATGCCTGGGCTAGGATGGGTAGAATACTGATGGTGTCCAGCTAGGTCTCTCTATTCTCTTGTGGCTACCTTGGGCTTCTGACAGCATGGTGGGCTCAAGGTTGCTGACTTCTGATATGGCAGCTGGCTTTTCTTTGAATGAGTGTTACAAAAGAGAGGAAGTAGAAGCTCCTGGTCTACTAAGCCCTGGAAACAGTCACAGCATCACTTCCTCTGTATCCTTGGACTCACTGCTGTTATAGTGCTCAACTGGCTCCAAGGGGAAAGGTCAGAGACTCACCTCTCAATGGCAGAAGTGTTGACAAATTTCTGGCCATGTTTTGTCCATCACAATGTATAAAGCATATGTTACAATGTCTGGCACATCTTAAGTTATAGTATTTTTTTATTGCATTTTAGGTTTTGGGGTACATGTGCAGAACCTGTAAGACATTTGCATAGGTACACACATGGCAGTGTGTTTTGCTGCCTTCCTCCCCTTCACCCACATTTGGCATTTCTCCCCAGGCTATCCCTCCCCAGCTCCCCCCACCAGCTGTCCCTCCCCTCTTCCCCCCAATAGACCCCAGTGTTTGGTACTCCCTTCCTTGTGTCCATGTGTTCCCATTTTTCATCACCCACCTATGAGTGAGAATATGCAGTATTTCATTTTCTGTTCTTGTGTCAGTTTGCTGAGAATAATGTTCTCCAGATTCATCCATGTCCCTACAAATGACACAAACTCATCATTTTTGATTGCTGCATAATATTCCATGGTGTATATGTGCCACATTTTCCCAATCCAGTCTATCATCAAGTTATAGTATTTCAAATGGAACCTATTATAATAGTAACTAAATATTATCCTTATCACCTTATAGTAATGTCCCTTAATATTTTTATAAACATAATGGAATATAGTATCAGCAGTTGTAGGGAGGAGGGGACAGGAAAGAGTGATGATTATAATCGTGGAAAAGAAACATTTACCTTCTTGTCTGAGGTATTGAGTCACCCTCTATTTGTTGGGCACCATGGGACTGTAGGGAATTGCTGTCATAATCCTTCCAATGCAATCATTGTGAGGTCACATAGAAGAAGGGGCAGCCAGGGAGACTCATCTCATTGCTAATGCAGGATATGTGGAGTGCTTTTTTGTAAAAGGTGGCACCATCAACAGGGAACAGGATGTGCCAATGTGACAGTGAGTCACCAAGTGAAATCATGGCTTCTCAGGTTCTGATGCCTGCCAGGCTGGGAGCAATGAGATTGGCCCACTGTCCTGTCCCCTCCATGGAGAGAGGAAAGACATTCAGTCCCAGGACATACATTCAGAGAAAAGAAAACTTGCTGTTTCAACTACTTTCATCATATAAGGATATTGTCCTTTTTAACACTGCCATAAAGGCAGTCCCTTTAACACTGCCATGAAGAACTGCCTGAGACTGGGTAATTTATAATGGAAAGAGGCTTAATTGACTCCAAGTTCTGCAAGGGTGGGGAAGCCTCAGGAAGTTTACAATAATGGTAGAAGGGGAAGCAAACATGTCTTTCTTCACATGGCAGCGAGAAATAGAAGTGCAGAGGAAAGTGGGGGAAACCCCCTTACAAAATTATCAGATCTCCTGAGAATTCACTATCATGAGAACAGCATGCGGGAACCACCCCCAAAATGTAATCAACTCCCATGAAGGGGCTTCCCCAACACATGGAGATTGAAATTCAAATTACAATTCAAGATGAGATTTGGGTAGAGACACAGAGCCAAACCATATCAAGTATTATACTGGGTTTTATTTAGGCCAAAGATGATCCATAATTTTTATTGAAATGTATTTTGAGAAAAAAATCAAAATGAGACAAGCCAAGCAAGTAATATATTAGACTTAAAAATAATTCAATGTAATGACCAAGTTAGGTTTTTCCCAAGTATGTAAGGTTAATAGACATTAGATAATCTAATTGATGTAATTCACCACATTGATATATTGTAATAATCTCTAAAGGTGGCCTTTGGCATCACATCCCTATGAAGTTCCTTCCTCACTGAATATGGGCTGGTCTGTGACTTCTGTAACAATTGAACATAGCAGAAGATATGCTGTGCCTATTTCAGAAACATGCCTCAAGAAGACTTGGCAGTCCTGGCTTTTGCACTTTGGGATCCCTTAGCCACTATGTAAGAAGTTCACCTATCAAGCTGGGAAGACCTTGTAGAGACCACATAGAGAAAAAGAGGCGAGGCTACATGGGAAGGACAGCTTCAGTCATTTCATTATGCCAGCTATATTGAGACTTCCAGCCACCCCTACCAAGGCACCAGATACGTAATAAGCCATCTTGGACAGTACCACATCCAAATCAAACTTCCAGATGTTTGCAGCCCCAGACATTGTCTCACTGCAATGGCAAGAGAACACCAAAAGCTAAAGGACCATCTTGCTGAACCCTTTGACTCACAGATTTGTGAAAGGTAGTAAAAATGGTAGTTATTTCAATCCACTCACTGCTTGCATAGTTTCTTGTAAAACAATAGATAACCATAACATATTAAAAGAAAATATGTATAAGGTTATCTTTAAGCTTACAGAGAACCCATTTGGAAAAAAATCTACATTTATTCATAATTTTTAAAAATTCTGAAGCAAAACTTGAGATCAGAGAGTTAATTTTTTTAATCTTATAAAAGGGAGCTACAAAATATCCACAACAACAATTATACTTGATAGCAAATCCTCATTCTGAGATCAAGATAATGACAAAAATGTCCGCTATTACCACTTTTTTATCAGAATTATACTGTAGGTTCCAGTCAATGCAGTGAGGCAAAGAAAAGAAAAAGCATAAGGATTAGAAAGGAAAAACCAGAAATGTCGTTTTAAAATGATATGAACTTTATATGTATGAAATCCCAAAGAAACTTCAGATACATTATTTTAACTAAGAGATAAAATTTGGATAGAAAATCAATGCACAAAAATCAATTATAGTACTATGTACTAGAAACCAGAAAGTAAACAATTAAAAAGACAGCATTCATAATAGCATTAAAAATATGTAAGAATAAGTCTAACAAAAGAGTTACAAGAGTTGAGTAAAATTATAAAATGTTATTAATAGATATTAAAGAATATCTAGGTAAATGATCATAGATTGGGAGCCTCAATAATGTAAATATATAAACTGTCCTCTGTTGCAATCACAATGAAATTCAACAAGCTGATTCTAAAATGTATATGGAGTTTCAAAGGGTAAGTAAGATACAAGAACAACAAGGGTACATTCTCTACCAGATATCAAGAGTGACTATTAAGTTAGAATTAACTGGAGTCAGAGATAGGCCAAAATACCAGTGGAACAATGCAAGGTCAGAAACCTGTGTATAGGTATTTGCTGTATGACAGCAGTTACTTGGCAGTTTGGTAGAGAAAGAACAGACTTTAATAATACTGCCAGGAAAATTGAATATTCATAAAAAAAAATCACAGATCAATTTTACACAATATACAAAAATTGTTTTCACACAATTTTATTTCTCAAAAGATGAGAAAAAATCACACATTTCACACAATATACAAAATAATCCAACGAGTTTATGATTTTTAATAGAAGAGGATAAACTATAGAACTTAGAAAATAATATAGAGAAACATTTTCATGAGTGAAAGGTAGTAAAGAATGTCTTAAAACACAAAAAGTGTTGGCTCTAAGGAAAAGGTTATAGATTTTACTACATTTTTTTAAACTGTTCGTCAGAGAGATACTGTTAAAAGATTGAAAAGATGAGCCATCGATTGGGAGAAGATATTTGAAACCTGCATAACCAACAAAGGGCCCCTTTCCAGAAGATATGAAGAACTCTTCTAAATCACAAGAAGGACAACACAATAGAAAAATGTCTGCAAATGACTCCAGTCTCTTTACAAAAGAGGAAATTCAAATGACCAATAAATGCTCTCATGAAAATGTGCTCAATGTCGCTGTGAATCTGAAATATGTAAGTTAAAACAAAATTAAATACTCTTGCTCATCTACCAGTTGACAAACCACTTTAAATTGAAAATACCAAATGTTGAGAGAATGTAAAATACTGTGAACCCTCATACATGACTGGTGTAAATGGTACTTTTTTTTTTTTTATTGTCCTCTCAAGCTGAAGACAACTTATCCTAAATGACTTCAGTCTTGGGGGCATACTTTAGAAAAACGGGTACACACATGCCCCAGGATTATTGCAGCCTGTAATCATGCAAATCTGAGATACCCATCCTGCATAAAATGGAAAAATTATGGCATATTCATACAATAGTATGCTATGCAATAATGAAAATGAATAAACCACATAAATAAGCTTAACAAACACATATTGAGCCAAAGAAGCCAGACACAAAAATATGAATTCATATACATAAAAGTTCAAAAACGAACATTTTGGGGGATTCATTTTAAGAGGTAAAATTAAAAAGGAAACAAGGAAATCACAATAGTAGTCCCTCCAGAAGATATTGGGATTTATTTTTATAATTGTTTCACCTAACTATAAAAATGTATGTATGTGTACCTTCCTGAGTGTTATATTTTATAGTAAATGAAGCAAAAATACTATAAAATCAAGGATGTGTGCACAAAGATTTAGTTATGAAGTATTAACTATAACCATGTTTATTATAGGGAGAAACCCCAAACTTTGAGTCACAGCTTTGGATTATGTAAAAGAATGGATCAAATACATCACCACACACAAAAGAGAGTTTACTCACCCTGTAGAAATTATATTAGAGAAGAATATCTCATGGCTTCCAAAGATAATTGAGATGTATATTTAAATGGGAGACGATGTTTATCATACATTATGCACGGATATTTCAATGTTTTAAAATAAACTTTGAATGCTAATACACAGAAAAAGATTGAGAGAAACACATTAAAATGTTAACTAAGATTTTATTTGGTTGGTGACTTTATGAGCAAGTTTTGTTTTCTTTGTTTTACTCATTAGTATAGTTTTAATTTTAAGCAATGAATATGGATTACTTTTGAAGGAAATAAAAGGAGACAATATTCTATCGGGAAACAATAATGAAAAAAGAGCCCAGAGATCTCAAAATGGAAATAAGAAATGTGGTATCTGTTAATATGTATATTTGGAAAACACCTGGAATCCTACCAGCTCCGATGAGCCCATTTGAATATAACTTTTCCCAACCAGTGGCCACCCACCTGGTTCCCCTTTCTCAGCATGCATAGCTCTGATAGTGAAATCAAATACTGGCTGTCTTCTTTGGAAGTAAGTAGGGCAGTGGGGTGGGGGAATGTGACGGGATCCTCTGAGAACAGTCTGCTCCTAATTGAAAGGAAGTGAAAATCCTCCACATGTTGCAGGGAGAGCTGATAGATCATCCCCCAGTTCTCCTCCATCTGTTCTGCTGCCTCTTATAGAAACCAAGACAGGAAAAATAATATGTACTTAACACAGGAAATGAGGGTAGTCATTTGAATGATAGAGTACCAGAACCCCTTAAAATGTTTTGGGTGGAGTGGGCAGTGAAACAAAAGGCACCAACCACAGTGCTCAGATCTGATTTCAAACCGGGAAAATGTAGGTACCTGAAGACACCAAACAATGGTGAGCAGAGAGGACTCCACAGTCAGCACACACACATTCCCAACGGCCAGGTGGATTCAACCGCTGTATACCTGTTAGCCCGTTAGGGTGGAATTTCCCAAATTCCCACAGCTGAGCTGTGGTACCTTGGTTTTCCCCATGCTATCAATCCCCTCAGCCATAGAGGCAATGGTCTCATCTCTGGGCCAGCAATTCTGACAGCAAGCACTTCATAAATTAGTAAATTAGAGGAATTCACAGAATATTTTTATGGCAAGTAAAGAAAGTAAGAAAACATTAAGTGGAAAAAAAATGTTAATAGCCATTAGCATGCAACTACTATGATTTTTGTTATCCTTTTCCATGTGTGTCATGACATATAAAGAACTGGGAAGCATTAGAACTACCATAGGTCATCCTCTCATTAAATAAAGTCCAAACAAAAGGAAGGGCCGGGGGTGGGAGTTGGAGAGGGGCTTTTAAGTCAAGGTACTATTTTTCAATGGAAGGCCAGTTACTGTTAGTAGGTGTGCTATAAACTAAAGAGGGCTCAGATGAATTTGGGGAAAACCAAGTTTTCTTAAAAAGGTATACATCATTTTAGGAATTCCTAGGGCCTTTAACTGACAAAAATATATTGCAACTGTCCAGAAGTAAAACAGCATAGAGTTATTAGGCAAAAGCTTTTTGACACACAATATCATCTGAGGAATATGTTTTGCAACTTGCTACAGTAATCTTTCTCTCATGGCTAAACCCACACTTCACTGAATGTGTGATGTAGAATGGGTTCTGATCCTCTCCCACCTGATGATATGGCTGTCCCCACACTGGCTTTTTAATTTTTTATTTACAGCAAGTGATCCGCCTGATAAAGCTGAAACTCCTAATGGGCTAATAAAACTCCTCAGGGGCTTTCATCCACCTGAGTCCAAAGCCTGTGCAAAATGACTTCCTGGAACTCAGGGGCAGTCAGTCTGTTGCTGGAGCAGTTAGCACTTTGCCAGAAAGAGTTTGTCTTTGTTTTCAGTGTATTTTTCTTTTCTCAGAAGAAAGAAAACAAACAGTCTCGAGTAAATGAATAGAGGAACATGCAGAATTCTCTTTAAAAGGGCATCTCCATGACTTTGTCAAATAAATGAAGATAGAATTTAGACCTGTACATTCACTTTACACATTACTGTGATTCCTTGTTACTCTGCTGATCTTCTTTGAAAATAATGAATATAAATATTCCGTCAGAGGGGTTTATGTTAATGAAATCCAGTTAAGTTGTAATAAGAACTAAATTGATTAAGAACATAGGGCTAAGAATCACGTATCTTCTTTATCTCACTTTTTCTAAGCTTCCAGGTAGCCCTTTATTTGCAGTAATGGAAACTCCATCCATCTGAGCAGAATTCACATGAAGTCTGCATGCCAAAAGAAATAGAATTTTGCATTTATTTTCTGTTTCTACTTCCACTTGGAAAGTATCTTTTTTCCCCAAGAAACACATTTAAAAGGATATAAAAGGGGCTCTCTGTTTTTAGCCAGAACCAGAAAAGGAAAGACAATGGAGAAAAAATATTAGCTCAGCTTTTCCAGACTTGAAATAATGTGTGATTTTTGCAGTTTCTCCAACTTTTGAGACCAGGTCTGGTAGAAAGCTTAATTCTTTCAGCTGGCCAATCACCTTTCCTGTGTGGGGATATTAATACCAAGTTAAAATTTCTCCATGTGAATAAGGACAAAAGCATTTGAGTACAGCAGAGCTGGGAGTAGACTGATAAATAAAATCATTCTGTCCCTACCCCATTAATTCTCCCTTTCACCATTTGGAGGTTCTGTGGGCTGAAGCAGTACATCATTTAAATAGTACCTTCAGGTATTTCAGAGACCTAATTAAAATTGATGTTGTCATCTGGTGTTTCCTTGTGCAATTTGTCTAGCTCCATGCAAATGGAAAAACAGAGCTCTTCATTAGGGCTTTGTCCTTCTTCGAGAAACTACCCAAGATTTTCTTCAGGTGCTCCACAAAACAATTTGGCTAATTGGGAAAAAAAAATACTTGAGAGTCACCAAGTTCTCTGATTTCCCTGGCAAGATATCCAAGTGGTCCCTTTGAATGGATCTGCTATGACAGGTAAGTCTGTATCCCTCAAGACTTTCCATTTCATAATTGAATTTTTTTAAAAAATCTTTCTTATGATTATTTATTCTCACAAAAGATATATATCAGTTTCATACTATGAACCTTGGAAATAAGGCCATGTTTAGGCAACAAGACCCCATCCTCTGATGGAGCTCAGACTAGAAGGAAGACATACATTAACTATTAATTAAGAAGACTATTAATTAAAAGACAATTAACAATGACATGTAATGAAGGCATCAGGAAGATGAAACTGGCACTGTGTATTGAATATAGGGGTCAGAAAACCACCTCCCTGAAGAAAGGAAATTAAGACACCTCAGAAGGATACTGAGTGGAGATGGGGCTGGAGAGCGTACCATGCTTTCCAGGTATGTGCTATAGATCATCGGAATAACAGAGCTAGACATTTGCTTTCTGTCTTTCATGCTTTCATTCAAGTTTTGCCTCTAGATTTACATAAACTGAAGACAAGTCTCCCCTCACAGAAGACTATTAATGTTTGTAGCTATGGTTCCTTCGTGTTTCTTTAGAAAACAATGATTTAAAAATTAAAGCTACCATTTATTAAATGTTCACATTGTGTCAAGCCCATTGAAATGAAAACAAACGTTTTCATTTTATCAGCTTTTGAGAAAAACTGGAGTTCAGAAGTTTTACTGATTTAGGCAATGGCTGAGCTAGGAATCAAGGCCAGATCTGAGACATTCGAGTGTCTGATTTTAACTACTTTACTGGGGTTTTCTTCATGTTTGCATCTATAAATCACTTCATCAAAATGATGCGGGGGGGGGGGAAGGGGGGGGATTGTTTGTGAAACAGTTCTGGCTGGGCCCTCAGTGGCTCACACCTGTAATCCCAGCACTTTGGGAGGCCCAGGCAGGTGGATCACAAGGCCAGGAGTTAGAGATCAGCCTGATCAACATAGCAAAACCCCATCTCTGTTAAAAATACAAAAATGAGCCAGGTGTGGTGGTTTGCGCCTGTAATCCCAACTGCTCAGGAGACTGAGGCAGGATAATTGCTTGAACCTGGGAGGCGGAGGTTGCAGGGATCCAAGATCGTGCCATTGCACTCCAGTCTGGGTGACAGAGAGAAACTCCATATCAAAAAAAAAAAGGCAGAGTTCCAGGCCCCCCTCTGCAGCTGGTTTGAGTCTGAATCTCTGAGGATGTGGTCTGGAAATTTGCATTTCAACAAGTTCCCCAGGTGCTTCCCATGCATTTAAGAATCCGCGAACTCTGTCACATGTCTATGCACTTGTAAGACGGGGGTGTGGGAGAGGCAAACAGATCCCTGCTAGGGCAGTTTACTGTACTCTCGTCCATGTTCTTGGATTGCTCTCTTTGCCATTTGATCGAAATACTACAATGCAGAATGGTTATGATTTTCCAACTGCAAATAGTTTAACCTCACATTTTGGCAAGATATCTAGGCAGGGCTCACAGAAGAGTTGCTTATTCAGGCTTCAGCCAAGCTGTGAAAAGTGAGGCCTTTACAGAGGAAGTGAGATAAGACAAAAACTTAAAAAAACAAACATTCTGAGGCCGTGTTTAAAAGGCCACCAGCAAAATCTATAGCCTAACTAGAAGTGAGCTAAACAAACACATTACTGGATCATCCAGGAAACATGAAGCAGATGCCTGAAAGTGGGATGTGTGTTTTCAACCTGGGTAGAACTATCCCAGAGAGTTATGATATGGAATGAGACTCAAAGTTCAGATCAAAACAAGGGAGATTTGCAAAGGGCAGTGCACCCAGGACAGACAGGAGATGTTCTAGTCAAGTGGTCAGAGCAAGTTCAGGATAGAAGGGAGACCTGTGTCCAATCTCACTTAAAGTTACATGCCTTCACTTACTCCTCCTCGTGGAATTATCTCATGGCCGCTATTTTAAAAAGGAATGGCAGTGGAAACCTAGTGGTTAGGGCCAAAGCTGCAGAGCTTTTGAATAGCAAAAAAATTGCTGCGCTGCCTACTCTTTCCTGTTACATAATATAAGATAAAAATAATACCGATTCAGCAACATTCTAAGTTTTCCTCTGAGACTCACTCAATGCTTTTTAGACATGCAAAATATCAATTTCTTGAAAAAAAAAAAAAAAAGGATGTTGTATGCTTTGCTATGCCCTCAACACAAGCTTAATTCTGTGAGATAGTGTTCAGTAAAGTGCTCAGCAAACTCCCAGGCACAGAGGAGGCACTCATGCAGTGCTAATTATTATTTTTAATAATAGCAATGTATGTTGACAAATTTACTATGGTTTCCTTCCCTTTAAAGGGACACTAAAGCTCCCCTCTGTGGACGCATTTTTGCTAGAGTCTTACTATTTGGCATTGTTGAACCCGGCTCTGCAGTAGTGGAAGTTGCCCTTAACTTCCCATGTAGGCTTCCGTCCTCAAATTCAGATTCCAGTTCTCTGGTAGTTTCCTATAGAGCTCTTTCTTTCCCACATTTTTTTGTTGTGTCATGAAATTTAATTACTTATCATTTTTGCTTGCTTTTAATTAAAGAAACACTCTTTGTGCTCATCTGGGAATCATTCACTGAATGCCATCTAAACTCTTGACATTTATTTAGGAACTTGCATTTTCCAGAGTTTTTACAGCACGAATATTTGATAATTAGAGTAATTCAAGCCCCTTTGTAAACAGAAGTTCATATCTCTTCTTTTTAAGATGGTATCAGTCCGGTCAACCTGTAAATTTGTTGTGACTCCATCGCATTGAAATTTCTATTGCTTTTAATTTTTTACTTTGAGGGAGTCTCACTCTGTCACCCAGGCTAGAGTCCAATGGCCTGATCTTGGCTCACTGCGACCTCTACCTCCTGAGTTCAAGCAATTATCCTGCTGCCTCAGCCTTCCGAGTAGCTGGGATTATAGGCGTGCATCAATATGCCTGGCAAATTTTATGGTGGTTTTTTTTTTTTTTCCCCAGAGATTGGGTTTCACCACGTTGGCCAGGCTGGTCTCAAATTCCTGACTTCAAGCAACCCACTTGCCTCAGCCTCCCAAAGTGCTGGAATACAGGTGTTAGCCACCACACCTGGCTTCTGAATTATTGATTCATGTTATCAGTAATAATTGGAAAGGTTTTAGGATATTTTAAGGTAACCATATATGTTTTTATATACTTTGAAAAATTACATGTATTTTTTTCAACAAAAATATTTACTTGGGAAGTGACTTCTTTTGCTACTAGCAATTTTTAAACATTGCTGTTGTCCTGGTAATGTCTAATTATTATTATAAGTAAATTCTCCAGACCTAAATCTGGGAACATGCAAGACATTCTCCAGGGGAAAAAAAATCACTGGTAAAAAGTCTTAGCTATTATTTCTTTTGTTGCATAGTTGCACTCGGGTCATTTAATTCGGCCCATGACATCGAGAATGCCTATTTTTATGAAAAGCAGGTTTTACAGCAGGGAAATTGGCCTACCTCTTGGTTATGATGCCTAATGATTCAAGGTTGTTAGATAACTCTTTCAGAACACAAGAGATTTGATTCACTGGTGGAGTTTGCATTCCACAGCATCTCCTAGGATCTTTACGGGGGGTTATGGATTTAGATCTTTCATTGTGTTTGAACTCTAAGATGTTCACTCCTACTTTCTGCAGTCGCTGAGGGCAACTGTAGAACTGACAAAGAAGCAATAGTGTGAGTTGAAGCAAGATGTTGCTACCCATAGAAAGAACCAGGGGCCACAGAGGGTCTCAGCTCTTTGTAATGGGGGCAGAGATTGCCCCTGGGAAGGGAAAGAAGCACACACCATAGAGAAAGGTGGCTATACTAGGGGTAAACAAAATGTACACAGAATGGCTTAAACTTTCTAAAATCACATAGGCATATTTTTCAAGTCTGTTCTCCGATAGCCAAGGTTTTCTGACCTCAAGGGTGTCTCAGTGAGGGCTGCTAGAAAATTCTCTCTTTCATACAACTGACCTGAGTTCCTGATTCTTTCATTTAGATCTGTACCTAAGGGCTAGTTTTTGGTCATCATAAGGCAGATCACATTTTAACAAACTGATTTTGTGCATCTGCTACATTCTTTATTTCCCAACTTCTACAGATGCCATTCATCAAACTAAAGTAGAAGGAACACACTCAACTAGGAAATACATTGTGAGATGGTCCCCAGCTCAGAAACTTAAAAATGTGGAGGGAAAAATTTGTCTTACAATAAGGTACTTGTGGACTACTGAAGACAGTTATATTAAGCATATGGCTTTAAATTTGACTGCCTTGGGTTTAAGTTCTGGTTCTGCCATGGATGGATAAACTTGAATAAGTTATTTAACCTCCCTATGCTTCAGATTTCTCATCTTTAAGTCAGGATGATATAAGTGGAATCATGCAATATTAGTTTTTTTGTGGCTGGCTTGTTTCCCTTGGCATAATATTGCCGAGGTTCTTCCATTCTGTAGCATGTGCACAATTTCATTCAGAGCTAAATAATACTCCACTGGATGAAAATGCCACATTTTGTTTATCCATTCACTTGTTGATGGGCATTTGGGTTGTCTCCACCTTTTGGCTATTGTGAATGGACTGCTATGAACATTGCTATCCTTACTAAAGTAGAGCATCAGACAGTGTGAGAGAGAGGGAACCCTAACACTGAAAGGGCAGGCAAAGAGAGATGCTCTTTTAGAGAAGTGAGAGTCTTTGAGGGCTTGTAAGTACAGGTGGGGTTTGATCACATTCACAGGAGGTTTGCAAAACCTGTCAAGGGTCTGATTGAGGACAGTGGTATTGGGCACAGGGAAGAGAGAATATATATGTATACTGAAGAAGTACCACAAAAAGAGATCATACCAGCAAGAAGGGCCATAAATCAGAACTTCACAGCCCCTTTGAGAAGGATTTCAAATTCCATGCTAACCCTATTATATCACATCTTTAATCTTCACTGCTGCCCCAGGAAGTATCATCTCCACTTAGCAGATGAGGGAGCAGCATCATACTGTAACTCCAACAATTTCCAATACCTAGCAAGCAGTGAAACCAACATTTCACCCCAAGTCTGCCTCCTCCTAAAGCCAGGGTGCAAAAAGCAGTGTGTTCAGTGCCAGTCCTGAATGAGGCAAGAACTCCTTTCACATTCAGCAAGGAAGACTCTTCTGAAGCCTTGTCTCTGGCCTGATTCTCTCAGCTATTTCTGCCCTTAAGGCATTTCTAGAATCAAAGGGAGCCCTTTGAGTGTCTAATGAACTCAACACATTTATATTCATATATTTTTAGTTTGCCAAGGGGACCTGAACAACAGCTCAGCATCTGATTTCCCTGATCTTTTCTTTACTAAATTTTCAAGTTATGCTCTATGGATCAGAGCATAGTAAAGGCCTTACAAAGAATAGATCAGAGGCCGGGAATTTTCATGACCATCACCCCCTCAGTACCAGTTTCTATAAAACAAAGTAATTCAAGAAAGAAAATCACTTCTAATTCATTCTTTGCCTTTCAAAAATATGGATGTTTATAAATCCAGCATGTGGCACAATTGTGACACATACCGTATAATTTACCACTTGCAAGTCAGTCTCTAAAATTCCATTTCCTCCTGGGTAAGTTCATTCATTCACTCATGACCAGTGAGAGAGAGACATGAGTAGCCCACACCCTGCCTTTATTTCCTTCTAGAAATACTTGACACATGACAGATTTGTTGGTGACTACTCAATAATTAAGGTGTTATAACAAGTGGAAAAGCCATTTCAAGGGATGCAATAGGTAAGAATAATTTTCTTTCTATAAAATGGTTATGATGCCAGGTATAACTCTTTAATGTGATTGAAGTGATGTTCACACATGGTGATTTGTGACTGTTTTTGCATACTATAAAATACCTTATATATGTAAAAGATCTCATTCGTATTGTAAATGGACCATGTTTTACATTTGATTTTACAAACTAGAAAGCACTTTGCTTTAGAAAGCTATTGGCATACCCTGTTAAAACTAAATTAATTTTTTAGCTTTTTTTTTTTTTTTTGAGACAGGGCTTCTCTATTACCCTGGCTGGAATGTAATGACATGATCTCAGCTCACCACAATCTCTGCCTCCTAGACTCAAGCAATCCTCCTGCCTCAGCCTCCCAAGTAGCTGGGACCACAGGCCCAGGTAAATTTTTGTATTTTTAATAGAGACGGGGTTTTGCCACGTTGTCAAGACTGGTCTTGAACTCCTAAGCTCAAGCTATCTGCCCTCTGTGGCTTCCCAAAGAGCTGGAATTGCAGGCCTGAGCCCCCACACCCAGCCAGCTTTTTCTTTTAGCATGCTTACAATCCCAAGAAACAGATATATTTGATTGTGGGGTTAAAGGGGCAATTCAGACATGAGTTTCTCAACTTCAGCAGTATCACTACTGACATTTTAGTTCAGATAATTCTTTATTGTGAGAGACTCTCCTGTGCATTTTTGGATGTTTAGCATCATTCCTGGCCTCTACCTACCTCCACCTCCCAATCATAGAAATTAAAATGTATCTAGACATTGTATATGTAAACTGAGAGACAAAGTTGCCTCTGATCAAGAACCACAGCTCTTGATAATGGAGTTGGAAAGGTTGGTGCATCATCATTGATGATAGGAAGTTCTACATTATTTCAAGTCCTTCGGTGTGGTTTCTGCTTTATAGGGTGAACACACTTTTATCCTTCTCCTTGAAAAATCTGAAAAATTAAATTGAGAGTTCTGTAGAGTGGCACTAAATTACCTGGCTGACTGCTGAGGCTTCTAGAGGATTAGCCATACTTGACTAAATTAGCACTTGGGATTATGTCAGCATGGGGCCTCAAAAGTAAAAGGCAGTGAGGTGGGGCTTTGATTCCTTTGTTCTAACTGCTTTTTAATTTTTGTGTTAAAAAAAGACAAATGGCTAACATTGCCCACATTTAACTCAACATCTCTTTCTCTCTCTCTCTCTCCCTCTCTCTCACACACACACACACACATACACACACACACTCTCTCTCTCTCTCTCTCCCTCCCTCCTTCCCTCCCTCCCTCCCTCCCTCAAGTTCCCAAGTTTCTACACCCATCTTCTGGGTGAGACAGCAAAAACTCAGAGCAAATAAGCCCACCAACAGCAATTTCTTTTTTTTCTTTTGGAAACAAAAACCCTCACCAAGTTCTCAACCTCTAGGGAGAACTTTATCAAAGTTATTGGCTGTGGCTACCTATCAAATAAGACCAAGATCCTTAGAGATTACCTGTTTCAAAGATATTTGAAATACAATATATGTGTCATACCTAGCATTTTGATTATATCTTTCCCTTAAAGGCCACTAAAGACTCTGTAGTTTAATTAGCCTTCAACTTTAAAATGATCAGCCAAAGCATAGATGAAGTGACTCATCTAAGGTCATGTAGCTGGAAAATGAAAGACTGGCAAGTGAAAGCCAAGGGGATTTTAAAGTTCCATTTCCTGAGTTGCTTTTTAACCCTAAATTCTATCTTCTGCCCTTTTTATTTCCTTATTCTGCTCCCCTTAGTTTAGTCTGTCCACATAGTGTTTGGCTCAAAATAGATGCTCAAAAAATATCACTCAATGAAAGAAAAACTCAAATCACAGGTACCATGGAAAATGAAATCAATTCCTGTTGAAGATATTATTTACCTTAGAAAAATATGACAATGTTTAAAAGCAAAAGTGCTGATTGGCATCACTCTAAATTCATGGCTACAGAATTCAAATATATGTTCAACCAGTGCCTGGCAATCCTACTGCACAGGCCTTCCAATTCCCTTTCTCCAAAACAGTTCACACAGAAACATTAGAAACTTCATGGACATCTTTGGTGGACAAATACTAAAATAAAACAAAGTTTGGTCCAATACAGCTTTCAAAATGTCTGCTTGTGATGGAGCATATCCACAAATAGTGGGATTTGGAAAAGCCAGTCAAAAATCTCCACCACTGGAGCTTTAAAATAAACAGCTCCTAAGCCCCACACAATTCCATTTGAAAAAAGAGATGTCATGCCTCCCTTTCTTTTCAGATATTTCATAAGTATAAACACAGAAAAATCATAATCTCCTTACACTTGTTACTATCGGACTTCTCTGTTCAATCTCATGTCAAGGAAATGGAAAAGAGAACTGGGCAAGTATACCTCCTAATATCCTTGCTGGAGGAGCTCACTGCCATGGCAACCTCATGTACCACATGTCACATGGAAACACTTGCAAAATTTCAGAAGTTCTGCAGATTGCTATAATCACAGATCTAGGCACTTTGGATACTCTGTCTCAGACAATCGACAGAGCTTCAAGTCAAAGTAATGGACTTCCAGCTTGCCTGATTCTTCTTTCCTGAGAAGGCTTAGTGGGATTCACACTATACAGTCAGATTCATACAGTATTCACTTTCATGGCAGCTTTGACAGAGGTCCAAATGAGTACAGCCAATAACAAAGCACAGATATATAAATACATCTCACTTTTGCTCCTCTGCCTTGCAGTACTTCAGCTATTGCAGTCACCCATTATGTCAATTCCCTACTTCCATGGTACTCTCTCAACCCTCTTTTCCTTCAAATAGACTGTGAGCATTGCAGTTGGAGAGAGATTTTTAAAATGTGAATTTGACCATGTCATCTCTTTGCTCAAGACTCTCCGGGATCATTCCACTGTCTGGGACTACCTGGTCCCCGCTTCCCTCTCCATCTCCTGCTTGAGCCACTGTCCCAGTATGTTTTTGCCTCCAGTTGGTTATCCCAAGCTCTTCCCTGTCCTAGTGTCTTCATGTGAGCAGCCTCTTAGCCTGAGAAATTTCACCCCGACTCATTCTGCATCTGTCTCCATTCAAACTGTGCCTCTGCAGACACGTCTCCTTTAAGGGCTTTATCTACATAGGTCTCTCCTTTCATTCTGCATTGATGTACCCCAATTAATTTTTTTTTTTTTTGAGAGGGAGTTTCGCTCTTGTTACCCAGGATGGAGTGCAATGGCGCGATCTCGGCTCACTGCAACCTCCGCCTCCTGGGTCCAGGCAATTCTCCTGCCTCAGCCTCCCAAGTAGCTGGGATTACAGGCACGTGCCACCATGCCCAGCTAATTTTTTGTATCTTTAGTAGAGACGGGGTTTCACCATTTTGACCAGGATAGTCTCGATCTCTTGACCTCGTGATCCACCCGCCTCGGCCTCCCAAAGTGCTGGGATTACAGGCTTGAGCCACTGCGCCCGGCCCCCCAATTAATTTTTTCATAGCAACTGTCTCAGTTTGCAAACACTTCCTTAACAATAATCGAACTGACTTATATTTTGTGTTCTCTCCACTCAAAGACTGTGTGTGTTTATTTCACACACACATCCCTGTAGAACAAGTGTCTAGCTGTGCCTGGCATGTAGTAAGCACAATAGATGTTGGCTAAATGAATGAATGTACATTATTATAGAAAGAGGATAACAGCATTAAGGGATACATTTGCTTGAGGAGAGACCGAGTTTAAGCTTTCTGTCCAGTCATTACATATACCCATTTAGCCCTTTTTATCTTTTTCTCCTCTGCCCTCTTGCCCCCTTAACAAATTTGAAATTTATAGTAACTCAGGGATTTTCAACATAGTAAGACCCAAGGAAATCCCAAATCGGTCCATTGCTTGTTTCATGCCCAGATTTTTGACCCCTGCATATTTTAAGAAAAATCTAACTTTGATTCATTTACAGTTAGTGAAACTATTTTGTAAATCAAAACCTTCTTTCACTGACACAGGAAGTCATATTTTGTCAAAACTAGATGAACATGAACCCAGAGAGATTTGAATTCTATTGTAACCTCAAAAACCACAAAAATGGAAGGAATTCAGGAAGTCAAATGTGTGCCTGTGCCTCATCTATAAGGCCTAACATTTTGTTCATCTCCTGAAGATTTGTGTGTTACCAGTTTCATCCCTGCCGTAGTTCTTGGTACAGACACGTGATATGATGGGGAGATTCCCACTTTAGAAAGCAGTTTTCACAGTAACCCCCTTTAGCCTTTGATTTTCTAATGTAACCTTTGAAAACAGCTGGTCCAAATTCCATCTTGTCCCAGACCCACACAGACCTCCTCTGCATTATTTTCAATTCAAGGACAAAGGAAGTTCAGGGAGGAACACTAAGCAAGATGTGATTTGGCCAAGTAATTACAGGCACTTTGCAAGCAGCCACCCAGAATGCAGATTTTATTAGCTTTTGTTTTATTTAATTTTTAGAAAAACCTTTTAAATGACTTATAGATCTGAATACTTTCATACTTTTTTCCCAAAGCTGAGATAGAAGGCTTAAAACGCTCCTGCATACTGTTTGACCCATGAAAACAGACCCTTAATATTTATGAATGATCCCTCCTCATGACCAATTAATCCCCATACACAAACACCACTGTAGTCCTTAATTCTCCCCAATGAAGTATAATAAAATTTAATTAATTTACCTGACAGCTTCTAACTTTGAATGAGAATTGTATATAAGCAATATAATGTAAGAGAAAAGAAATCTAGCCCTAAATCTGGAGTCAGACAACCTTAGGTTTATATCGTAGTTCTTTCAGCTATAAATTATCCACCTCGGTTTTCTCATCTGAAAAGCAGAACTAAGTAATATAAATTTACACTTCAGAGAGTTACTTTGAGGCTGAAGTACTTCAATGCAGGTAAAATACTTAGGAGAGTCCCACATTTGAAAACTATGAGAAAGAGATATTTCCATGCACTCTTAGTAGGAATACAAATTGGTATAACCACTTTGGGCAATGGTACAAAAATAGTGATTGAATTTTAAAGCTTGTGTATTTCAATACCTAGCAAGTCCACTTCTGTTTTTACTATTTACACCAGGGAAACACTTGCACCCAAGGAGATAATGTACAAAATATTCAGAACAATTTGTCTGGTAATTGCGAGAAACTAGAAACAGACAAAGAGTTCTTTCACTTTTAAGTAGGAGAAGTTAATGCCTGTAATAAATGCCCCTACATATTTCAGCAGGTTAACAAGTTGATGTGGAGGTTCAAGGTTAGACTTCAGTGTGCTGATTCAGTGACCGAGGCTTCTGTGGCTCTGCTGTCCTTAGGACCTTGAAAACTTCTGCTAGACCCTTTGCATCTAGTTAGCACATGGAGGATGAGAAAGGATGTGGAAAATGTCATGAAGTTTCAACAGACTTCATGGGCCTGGGAGTACCATACATCACCTCTCTTCACAGTCCATTGGATAGAATACACTAGTTTAGTCATAGTTATTCATGATGTAGTCTAGATGCAGGTTCAGGAAGACAGGAAACCAGGGCTTTGATGAACAACATCCCAGTTCTGACACAAATACAGTAATAAAATAATGAGGTAGGTCTATGTTCACTAGCAAATGGGTCTTCCAGGACATATCATTCTGTGAAAAATTAAGCAAGTGACATATCATAGGGTGGTTTCCTGGGAAGCAGATTCTGAGATGGAGTTTACTGTTCTGGAAGTTTCTTGGGAAAATTCTTGGCATCAACATCTAAGGAAGCAGGATTTGGAAAAGGGAGAAGTTGAGCTATGATATGGGCTCCACAGCACCCTCAGCCACCCCACAGGCAGCTGTGAGGCCAGGAAGATCTTTCTGAGTTGCCCCAGTTTGGGCCAACATGACATTTTTGTTTTACAATGAACTTGCATGGGAACTAGTACATTGGTACCAAATAGAACTGGATCAGTCACTGATCATTGCCTATCTCTGCAGGGTTGAGCCTGGGGGTAAGCCTGAGGGTGAGGGGGCTATTGCAGCCCAGGTGGTCCCAGCAGGGGCTGAGAGATGTGGACAGTCTGCTGACAGTACTCCCCGATGAGGCAATGAGTCCTTCATTGAAGGGGGATTTGGGCAATGCATAACAATGTCACCCCACATAGCTAAACCATTAGGTAGGCTATTATTACTGTAAAAGCAAAAGAACATGCTTATTTTCTCAGACTAAATTTCTATGTAAATTCATAGAAAAAACCTGGACAAAAATCTGGACATTTTGCATAATAAGTAGATAACAGAGTGATGAGGCTCCTTTAGAGTAAGGAGGCAGGTCTGAGATTGAAAGTAAATGTCAAAAGAAACTTCAGCCATATCTGTAACTTTTAATATTTTTGAACAAAGAAAATGAATTGCTATTTTGCTTACCTATAGTAATTTAACAAAACTATTATTTGAGGTGGGTTTATCATACAAGCATGTATAAGAATATTAACCCAGACAATATTCTACATGTCAGGACCTTCCATTGCAGAAGCATCACATAAAAATAGCTTTTATTTATTCAAAGATTGATTGACTTTCCTTCTTTATTCTTCCTCCCACAGCTTTTTGGCCAATTCACTGCTTGCTAACATCTCCAAAGGGTGACTGGGTTGGGGCGCCAGGTGTGGGGAGGAGAGGAAGGAAACGAGAATGGGCAGTTTCCATTACTTGTTAGCAACTCTGGTAAATAGGTTTAGTAGGGGGAAATGTTGAAAATCAGTTATTCAGATTATCTGAGCTTGTCAACCATGCATGTTACACCCTCCTCCCATTAGCATAGACTCAGGAGAACTGGCCCTAATTGCATTTGCAGTGATAGTGACTGAAACAAGATTGTTTAATAATTATGCAGCTCCTTAAACTGATTTTTTTTTCTTTCAAATGGAACATCCTAACAGAACACTATGAGGAAAATGGCATTTTCTATTTTATTCTCACCTATTAAACATCTATAGATCTTTCAGGATAATAGTTAGTTTAGATAGACCAAAAACAAATTCTTTGAATTTGAAAAAAAAAAAAAAAGATAGTTTAATCTTTTATTTTGTTCTGGCAATAGAATAGTTTATTTGGAATATCCAGGTAGCAATAAAAAAGCATAATATAATCAATAAAAGACATTCAAATATTTGAGTAAATATTTGTTTAATTTAGAGAATTTTAAGAACAGAATTTTAATATTGGATTATAACAAAAAATCTTCTGTTATAACTGTAAAAACACTGGGTTTTAACCAAACAATTCTAGCCAAATTGAATCATTTTTTTCTTGGAATTAAAATGCTGTGTTGAAAAGAAGCTTGGAATAAAATTCAAAAGACTAGGATTCTAATTCAGACCACCACTTTACTTAATGATTTTGGGACAAATTTCAGTTTCTGACTCTGTTCAGCTATAAGATGATCGTATGAGGTGTTTTACACATACTTTTGTATTTATAATTTTTACCCCAACACTGATACTAATGAGCTATATTGTAGAAAAGTTTCACTGGTAGCAAATGGAAATGGATCTTGACCCAATCACATACTGGTTATTTGATGTTAGTGAAATTATGTGGCCTCTCCAAGATTCTACTTCCTTATTTGTAGCATGAGGTCGCATATAATTCATTTATCACTGGATTGTTATGAAGACGAAAATGATAAAGTGCATAACATTATGCCTGCAATCCCATAACAAAAGGGAGTTATCCTTAAATCTTAGCTATCCCACTAACAAGATGCACTCTGTTTTTCTCCCTTTCTAAGGAAAAACACACACTGTAAAATAAGAATTCTTCAAAGACAACTTGAAGACGTCTGGGAATTCCAAAGGCTGAAAATTCCATGAGTTCATAGCAGTGTTCACTAATTCCACTGATCTAAAGACAAAAAGGAGAGTCAACTGCGTGCCCAAACTCATTCTGATGATTTCTTCCATCCTACCTTTTCTGCCTCTCTGGGGGTGGTTACACCTGTGAAAAACATCGAAGCTGGCAGGAACAGAGTTGGCTTTCAAGATTGGAATGTCAGAATCGAGTCTTCTTTTCCTCAGACCAGAGGGGGCTTGGTTGGGTAAGAGTTTTCAGATCTAAACAGAGACGGGGCTGGGATATAGCAGCTTGTACAGATAAACAGCACAAACACCTTGGTTAAGTGATATACCAAGAGAGACCAAAATAGGGCAGGAACTCAATCCTAAAGCTAAATGAGATAAGAAGCAAGAGACCCTGTCTACAGGCACTGATGTGTGTAGGAACCAGAGGCCACCTACACTCAAGAAAATTCTAAATGATGTAACTGGTCATTGGCACTTTGTCGTAAAAATGAGAGGTATTTTCCTTTATAGGGATAAAGCTTAAAAGCATGGAAAGTAGCCCCATTAGGAAATATGAAGTGAGCTGGCATATTCCAGGTAGGTTAGACTGAGATTACAACACTGGACTGATTTTACATAGAGAAGAACTTGATTCCTAAGTGTTGAAGGACAAGATGGGGATAGTTACTAAAGTGCTCAGGTGCTGTCCTTGGGTCTGTGTTCAGTCATTAAAATGATACATGACTGAACACAGACCCAAGGAAAGGGGTTCTATTCATCGCTGGAACATAAACTCTAAGAAGATAATGATTTTTGTCTGTTTTATTTACTACTGTATTCCCAGCTCATAGAAGAGAGTCCGGCACTTAGTATCTGTTGGTAAGTGCCTGTTGAATTAACTAACCAGTGGTGAGATTTTGGAAAGCAGGTAGTCCATCTGTAAGATTGTTTCCTCATCTGTGAGATAAGTCAGTTAGATTAGATGTTTTCTAAGCTTATTCTAGTTTTAAAATTGTATGTTTCTATCTGAAAGTATAAATGAAAAATGTCTATTCCTTTTTCATCTCCATCACCCATCTCACATCTTCTTCAGTGCCTGTGTGATCTGTTTGAGTATAATCATATGTAGAAAAGTACTAAGTGATACAAAATGACTTCAGTAGTTCAGGGAATCTTATTTTCCCCTCTGTAAAGAAGCATTTGCTTTATTTAATGTCCATATGACCCAGCAATCCCATTACTGGGTATATACCCAAAGGATTATAAATTGTTGTATTATAAAGACACATGCAGACATATGTTCATTGCGGCACTGTTTACAATAGCAAAGACTTGGAACCAACCCAAATGCCCATTGATGATAGACTGGACAAGGAAAATGTGGCACATATACACCATGGAATACTATGCAGTCATATAAAACAATGAATTCGTGTCCTTTGTAGGGACATGGATGAACCTGGAAACCATCATTCTCAGCAAACTGACACAAGAACAGAAAATCAAACACCACATGTTCTCACTCATAGGTGGATGTTGAACAGTGAGAACACATGGGACACAGGGAGGGGAGCATCACACACTCGGGTCTGTTGGAGGAGAATAGAGGAGGGACAGCGGTGGGTAGGGAGGCTGGGGAGTGATAACATGGAGAGATATGCCAGATATAGGTGATGGGGGGATGGAGGCAGCAAACCACATTGCCGTGTATGTACCTATGCAACAATCCTGCATAATCTGCACATGTACCCCAGACTCTAAAGTGCAATAAAATATACATAATATATTATGTATTATGCACTTTAGTATATATATATATATATATATATATATATATATATATATATATATATACATATATATACAAAAGAAAAACAGAATTAGTTTCCCAATTCCATTTACGGTGATGCTACAGTTCACTATTCACATTAATTTAAGGTACAAGGAAGTCAACTTAAAAAATACTTTAAGTAAATCATAGTACAAGTTCTACACAGATGTAGCAGGAACCACAATGGTAGAACACAAGCAATCACTACTTGAGAAATAGGCCTCTTCATCAGTACTTATGGCACATATCTTAAAACCTGATTTTTATTAGTACTCTCAAAGGAACTAAATCGTAATTCAAGTGACCATACCATTTAGCTGAGGGCCCTTTATTCCTGTTTGGTAAAGTAATTGTCTTGCTTGTACGTTTAAACAATATACTTTTTCATCCGAGTGCAGTGGCGCACATCTGTAATCCCAACACTTTGGAAGGCCAAGACAGGCAGATCACCTCAGGTCAGGAGTTTGAGACCAGCCTGGCCAACATGGTAAAACCCCATATCTACTAAAAATACAAAAAAATTAGCCAGATGTGGCAGCGCTTGCCTGTAATCCCAGCTACTCAAGAGGCTGAGGCTGGAGAATCTCTTGAACCTGAGAGGTGGAGGTTGCAGTGAGCCAAGAAGATACCACTGCACTCTAGCCTAGGCAGCTGAGTAAGACTCCATCTCAAAAAAAAAAAAAAAAATATATATATATATATATATATATACACACACACACACACACACGTACATACACATACACACACACACACATATGTAAACACACATACACACACTTATCCTGCTTCTGGCCATAATGGGCTAACTGGCATTAAAAAGCTCATCTATCATAAACAATTAGATAACTGGATGGTATATGAAAGCCACTGTTTTTGGACAACAGGCAGCACAAAACTATGACCCCTGAGAAAAAGGAAGGATATTAGGTGATGCCTACAATTGGCCTGATTTTTGCCTAGAGATGCTGTCTGGACTGCTACTCTGGGAAGGAAAACCCAGGTGAAACATGTTGCTTCACCGAATAGAGGAGACAGGGATTGATATTGGGAAAGCTGAAATGACTGGAATTTGTAGGAAGAATATAAGAAAGCAAGGAGCTATGTAGAAAAAGAGCTCAAGAAATACACAAAAGGGAGGCAGTTGACATGGCTCATGCCTATAATCCCAGCACTTTGAGAGGCCAAGGTGGGTGGATTACTTGAGGTCAGGAGTTTAAGACCAGCCTGACCAACCTGGTGAAACCCTGTCTCTACTAAAAATACAAAACTTAGCCAGGCATGGTGGCAGATACCTATAATCCTAGCTACTCAGGGGGCTGAGGCACAAAAATTGCTTGAATCTGGGAGGGCAGAGGTTACAGCAAGCCAAGATCACACCACAGCATTCTAGCCTGAGTGATGAAATGAGACTCTGTCTCAAAAATAAAAATGAAAGAATATGCACAAGGATGTTCTTGAGTTTTTGGCTGATTATGAAACTATACAGCATAAGACTTCATAAGCCAAAGAATAGCTACTTGGAGAGATAATTACTTAAGAACTATAAACTGAACAACTACCAGATCTCCTTCTGAACTGAAATATATTCAAGCTCCAGCCAAAGTTGAGACACACTATTGAATTCATGCATCATTTAGCAGAGACTCCAAAATATCCTTGCGTCAGTAGTCATGCAAAATTGTCCCTATGATAAAAACTACAGTAGCACCCCCTTATCCACAGTCTTACTTCCTGCAACTTCAGTTATCCACAGTCAACTTCAGTTCAAAAATATTCAATGGAAAATCTCAGAAATAAACAATTCATAAATTTTAAATTGTACACTGTTCTGAGTAGCCTAACCAAATTTCAAGCCATCCCACTTTGTCCCACACAGAACATGAATCATTCCTTTGTCTAGTATATCCATGCTCCCATGGCCACTTAGGTTATCAGAATGACTGTGGCGGTATCACAGTGCTTATACACAGTAACCCTTGTTTCATTCAATAACAGCCCCCATATGCAAGAATAATGATGGTGACAATTTGGATATGCTAAGGAGAAGCCATAAAGTACATCCTTTAAGTGAAAATGTGAAAGTTCTTGACTTAATAAGGGAAAAAAAGTCATATGTTGAGGCTGCTGACATCTACAGTAAGAACACATTTTCTATCTGTGGAATTGTGAAGAAGGAAAAAGATATTTGCTAGTTTTGCTGTCACACCTTAAACTGCAAAAGTTACCACCACAGTTCATGAAAAGCACTTAGTTAAGATAGAAAAGGCATTATATTTGTGGGTGCAAGACATGTACAGAGAGGCACTCCAATCAATAGGAATCAGATTCTGTGCTGTCCTCAGTTTCAGGCATCCACAGGGGGTCTTGAAAAGTATTCCCCATAAATAAGGGGGGACTACCACACTCTGTACCTGTTCTAATAAAACTTTGTAGAAGTATCAAATGATTAAGCTAATCCACATGAGATTTACATGCTTGCTAGAAGAAAGCATGATGCTCTTTAAAGGAGCACAGCTAAATCCAGATAAATCAATACTGTAACACTCACAATGTGCAGAAACATCCAATTAAAAACTTACTAGACACATAAGGAATTAAGAAAAAACTACCTTTCCATAACCAGGAGAAAAAATGCATCAACAGAAAGAGACCCAGAAGTGACAGAGATGACGGAATTAGTTGACAAGGACTTTAAAACAGCTAGCAGTAGTTTATGTGTACAAAACATAAATGCAATGAGAGAAATGGGAACTGTTAAAATAGAATCTAGTGAAACTTCTAAAGCAGAAAAATATAATATCTGAAGTGAAAAATTCACTAGATAATTGCAGTAACAGTTCAATATTGCAGAAGAAAAAGGTCAGTAAGCTTGAATAGAAAAGAGAGGAAAGTATAGTCTTTTAAACCATTAGTGCTATAACGATCAGACTGTATTGGAAAGATTAACGTTGATTCCTACCTCTTATCACACACAAAAAGTGAACTAGACACAGATCATGGAACCAAATGTAAAACCTAAACCTATAAACTTTATGACTTGCCGTAATGATTTCTTAGAACATAAAAAGTACTAACCAAAAAAGACCAAATTGATGAACTGGACTTCCTCAAAAGCAAAAACTTTTGCTACTGACAAAGCACCATTAAAAAATAAGACGTCAGGTTAAAGATTGAAAGAAAATATTCACAATGCACATCATACAGTTGTATGTGGACTATAAGAAGAACTTTAATAACTCAATAATAAAAAGACAACCAAATTTTTAAGATAAGGAAAAGATTTGAACATATACTTTACAAAAGAATATAAGGGTCAGTAAACACTAAGAGATACTCAACAACATAGTCACCATAGAAATGCATTTTAAATCACAATGAGATACCACAATACACCCACTAAAATAGCTAAAATGAAAAAAGATACTAGCAAGATTTGGAGAGGATTTAGGACTACTAGAAATGTGATACATGGATATTGAGAGGGTAAAATAGTATAAACATCTTAAGAATACAGTTTGGTAGTTTCTTATAAAGATATGCTTATCATATAACCCATCAACCCCTTTTCTAGGTATGAGCCCAAGAAAAATAAAACCTTATGTCTGCTATACAAACTGCTTGTCTACTTATGTATGAACACTTGTGGAACACAATATGAATGAATCATAAAAATATTTTACTTAGTAAAAATAGCCAATCCCAAAAGAGTACATATCACATGACTCAATTTGTTTGATGATCTAAAACAGGTATTTCTAGTCTTTATTGATAGAAAATGTAATGGCAGCTGGGGTTGGGGTGGAAGGTTGCCTGGGCAGAAACAAAAGATAATAGTTTAGTGAATTGGGAATTTTATGTGTCTTGATTTTAGTGATCATTACACATATGTATGCATATATCAAAACTTAAGCTGGACACTTAATATAGGTACATTGGTTTTGTCCAATGTAAATTATTCTTCAATAAATTAATAATATGTACATATTTATACCCTCCTAGAGAAAAGATAATATTGATTTCTACCCATACATGTTTGATGTCATGCATCTTTTCAATTTTTCTTTTGTTTCAGATTTGAGTTATTCTGGGTCTCTCCTTTCCTACTCCCAGTTTCAGCTCCACCACCACCACCATGCTGCATGACCAGCTTAAACACATTTAGTGACAGTTGTCACGACAGCAAACAACCTCAGTGGTACGAAAAGAAAACTGCACAGACTGTTCCCAATTAGGTGCCAAACCTGTGAAAAGTTTGCAGCATATCAACTGAGATCTACGAATCTATAATCTTCTAGCTCATCTTAATGCCATGGTGCTTCACTGAATTTTTCCTTATACAGACTTTATTTTTTCTTTTTGAGACGGAGTCTTACTCTGTCACCCAAGCTAGAGTGCAATGGCAGCCTCCGCTCACTGCAACCTCTGGTTCAAGTGATTCTCCTGCCTCAGCCTCCTGCATAGCTGGGATTACATGTGCATGCCACCACACTCAGCTAATTTTTGTATTTTTAGTAGAGATGGGGTTTTACTATGATAACCGTTCTGATCTTGAACTCCTGACCTCATGATTCCCCTGCCTCAGCCTCCCAAAGTACTGGGATTTTAGGCATGAGCCACTGCATCTGGCGCCCTTATACAGATCTTTAACAACTCCTTTTTATTTCTGAATAAACACTAAGAATGTTATCCCAAGTCTATGCATCTGAATGTCATGGGTGCATGGGTGAAGGAAAGCAGAAAGAAATTTGGAATAAGATTCAACAGCTGTAGTCATGCTTTCATTATTTGAAAGCCTCTTTGGACAAAAGATAATACACTGTAGGTTTTGCTGCCAAAAACGTCAGATTTTTGGTTTCAGCTCATGATCCAGAAGCTGAAAGTGTGTCAAGTTGGTGATAGTATCCAGTAATAATTCAGTTCTACAGTCTTTGTAGAATGATGGGCAAAATGAATGTCAACAACATTAAGCAGCCAGAAACCAAACGTACGTTGTGAGCTAGCAGCAAGGAATAAGAGAATCTTAACAGATGTAATTTATAGCATTACTGTTGATGAAGTTAGTAACCTTTAGCAAGGAGACATCGAATCAATAGCAGCCTGACAGTTTGCAGCTGCAGAAATTTAAGTGGGAATTGACCAGGAAGTAAGGTGCAAGAGGCGTTGGCAGAATATTTAACCCAGATGAAAATATTCCAGGTTAATTATAAAGTGTCCAAAATGTGGAATTAGAATGATTTCTTCAATTTCTTACAAAGAAATTGATCGATGTTTATGAAAAGCAACCCAAATGTAGAGAATTATATGTTGATGAAATCACAGAACATTTTGGTGTTTAAACTGTGGCATTGAAACTGCAGAATGAGAAGATATATTTCAGAAATTCAGTGCATGCACTTATATTTATCAGTGCACCATCTCTTTCTCTGCTTAGATTTTTATGGCTTTGAGATGCTTATAATATAGACTACTCAATTGAACAATGGTGTATTGATATACAGAGTTAATCAACAGACTAGATAAGTGATAAAAGAAGAGAATATCAGAGCTCAGCTCCAGCACAATGAGTTGTTAACACCCTTGGAAATGTATAGCTGTTAAGCAAAACAAGGAAACCATATTACCCTGTGAATTCAATGGGATCTAATGGGAATTTCAGAGTAAATTTATTTTAAGATGTGTAGGAAGCTTAATCATTCAAAGTGCTTTTTCTATTCTGAAGCAATTCATCCTACCACATCTTTTCATTTAGTACTGATCAGTTTGCTTAAAAGATTAGAAGGTGAAAGCATGCACTCCCAGAAGAGTGATCCTTCTTAACATTTTGCATTTAAAACTCTTTTCACAGCCTCCTACAAATCTGTATTAGTGCGGCTGTCACAGCTTAATGTATATCTTTTGGCCTCAGGTAATTTTGGGCTGTTAAGGATGCTTATGTTTTACACTAGTAAAACATATCCAAAAACAAGCAGAGAGTTCACCAAAAACAGAAGATACCATTGAAGTGACAAAAAAATCAGGTAATTGTGGGCAACTTAGATGCTCAGGTCAGCAGGAGACAGGTTTATGTCCTCAAACCTTGCATACTGCTGTTCAAAATACTCATTTAAAAAGGGATAGTAAATAAATCCAACTTTTTGTAACTTTTTACGTTTATTCCCTTACAAGTGTATCAACTTGAAGTCAGTGATTAATTTTGGAGTTGAGGTCCAAACGCAATTGGACCTGCCTGTAGAAATAACAGTAATATTTCATACAAGTCTTTCTCACTTTTCACTGTCATATTCAGAAACCACAAGTAGAACACTGCATTAAAACTAAATGAAACTAAAAATGTCTTTTACGAAAGAGGATAACATTTTTAGCAGTGGCTTTTTTGACTTGGGAAGACTGGGAGATTGAATGCTGTGCTGCTCATACTAGCTCTTTCTATGAGACCAACTCATTAGCTGCCAACATTTGTCTCAATAATAATAGCAACCACAACTACAACTAACATTTATTTGTTACTGTCAATGCTGACATGGATATGGAGAAAAGGTCACACATATACATTGCTGGTGGGAATGTAAATTAGTTCAACTTCTATGGAAAACAGTTTGGAGATTTCTCAAAGAACTAAAAACAGAACTACCATTTGATGTAGCAATCTCACTACTGGGTATCTGCCCAAAGGTAAATAAATTATCAAAAAGATAAAGAAATTATCAAAGGTAATTATCAAAAGATAAAGACATTATCAAAAAGATACCTGTACTTGTATATTCATCACAGCATTATTCACAATAGCAAACATTCTAAGTGTTCATCAGTGGTTGACTAAAGAAAATATGGTATACATATTTATGCAATTTATTGTTGCATAATATTCTATGAAACAGTAAAAAAAATGAAATCATGCTCTTTGCAGCAACATAGATGGTGCTGGAGACCATTATCCTAACTGAACTAACTCAGAAACAAAACCAAATACCACATGTTCTCACTTATAAATGGGAGCTAAACAATGGGTATATATGGACATAAAGATGGAAATAATAAACCCTGAGGACTCCAAAAGTAAGGAGGGTTAGGGCTGAGAGTTGAAAAATTACCTACTGGATACAATATTTACTATTTAAGTAATGGTTTAGAAGCCCAATCCCCAACAATCTGCAATATACTCATGTAACAAACAAGCACATATGTACCCCTGAATCCAAAATGTAAAAAATAAATAAATAAAATTATTGACTATTGTCTCTGTTCAAATCACTATTCTAAGTCCTCTACATATAACCCACTGAATTATCTGAATAATCCTACCCATTAGTTATTTCTATTTTGCAGTTGAAGAAACCAAAGCACAAAGAATAACTTGTCCAAGATCACAGAGCTTAGGAAGTAACGAAGCAGGACTTTGAGCTTTGCATGAAGTGATGCCCCATAAATGCAAAGGGAATACAACGGCAGTGGGTCCATAAAGTCCCACCCAAGGAACACCCTTCTGCCAAAAAATTTCAGATTGAAACAGCAAAAACCTAAGCAATTGATAGTCAGGTAGGGTTAGTATTTTTCTACGTCCAAATATAGAACTGAAAAGATCTCTTCTATGTTTAGTGGACACGAATTTCTATTAAAGAAGGAACAAATGCCAAAAGTAGAGCAGAGTACTGTTTGACAGAAAAGAAGGATGTTTTAGAATGGCTTTCTGGCAGTATCACTTACTGCTTATTGTTCTCCACCAAAAAGCAACTTTTAAAAATCACCAATGATTTAAGACTGTGGCTTGCCAAAGAGGATAGATTTTCTGGTCTATTATTCTGAAGTAGGGGCAGAGTGGATGTTTGCTTAGCAGGCAGAGAGCTCAGTACTTTACATGTGACATGGCATGGTAGATATGGTTAGGAATTATATATATCAATGTATTTTTTTTTTTTTTAGCAGATTTGGAACCTGGACTCAAAAATGTGCTGAAGGTCACATAGCTACTAGATAGTAAAGGGATGATTCAAATCCCTGGTTTATCTGACTACAAAGCTCTTGCTCTTTCCATCATCCTACCCTTGGAATCCCACCATAGAAGTCCTAAATACAATTTAAGGACAGATAGCATTGTCTAAAATGAGTTTCAATTGTGAGTTTATCTGTTGAGTTCTACATTTTGGCTTTGAAAAAGAAAATTACCGGTTAGTGTTTCACCCTATTTCAACCTGTTTCAGCTTACACGAGATGATTCCCTTAAAATTTTAATGCTTGAAAACAAATCAAATCTAGAGATATTAGATTAGCTACATTTTCCAAACAAACAAGGTGTAGGAAGGGTGGGAAAATAACCTGACCTTGTTCTTGAGATCAGAAATGCTTAAAAGCATGTATAAAAAGCCCGAGGGAGAAATATTCAGTATTTTTCATGAGTTCAGCTCAGGCTTCATTGCCTAATCATTTTCTTATCGCCAAATATTACATATTTACACAGGTGCTTCTCCGATTTAATTGTTTGAAAGCAGTCACAGGAAGCAAAGCTATGTGACTCAGCTTTGGTGATGCACTCCAGCTGGGGTCTGACAGGTAAATAATTACCACTAATCAAAGCCTAGATGAATTCAGGTTCTTCAAAGTCAGATGGGGGAGAAGGGGACAGGGATTATTAATGAACTGTTAGGAATATCAGGAGAAATAAGAGCTGGACAGTCTAGTCTCAGATGAAAATAACAAAGAGAACAGTTAACATCAGTAAGACCTTGGGTGCCATGTTTATTACAGCACAAAGATCTTTGGCTGGGTTCCCTTATTCCTCATTCAGGCATAATTAGTCTGGGTATCTTAGGAGCCTCTCTGCATCTATGAAACTGAGCTGGATGATGAGCTAGGTCCTTTTCAGTTCTCATGGGGTGTAACTGCATATATCATTATACAGAATTAGGAGGGGAAAATCGTTTTCTTACTTCTACACGAGTAAACATTGTTTGAAATAAAAATTAAGGATCAACACATTTGCTCCTTAAAAGCAAATCATATGAGATGAGTGCATATTAAGTGAACAAACTTAGACGGGAGAGGGGTCTAACTATCTCCAGGGGGGCCATGGATTTCAACAGAAATTTCCACGGAGTTATTATGAAGGACAACTTCCCCGAGGTTTTAGCCCCTGCATGATGAATTCAAGAGCTTTATTTAAAAGTCAGCCTGTACTGGCTCGTAGAAAGCTTTCAGCCTCTTTTTGCAAGTCATTTTTCAGCTTTCTGATAATGAACAAAACAGGTCTAATAATTTTCAATAATATTCTCAGGAAATGTGTGGTGCAGGACTGCAGCTTTCAAGCAGTTGACACAGAAATCTAGTTCAGTCAGTGTGGAGAGTGATGCCTGAAGACGCCTTCTGTGTTTTGGAACCAGCCAGGAGCGCTGTATCAGCCACAACAAGGACATATTTTGACTGGTTTTCATCAGTTTGACTTGAGCGGATTTTTTTCTTTTTTTCTTTTTTCTCTGCCTCTTGTAAAAGCATTTGGCTCTGAAGCAGAAAAAGAATTTTTTAGTTGTAATTCAAAGTACTCTTATTGTCTCATAAAATGTGAATTGGAAGATTTACCTTATGGTTTGGCTGCTAGCTGGAAGTAAGCAAGAGTCTGGTGCATCAGGGGAAAATATTAAATGACCCCTTAAGATTCTCTTTAGCCTGGAAATTATGGTGTGTACCCTTTTCACCCTGAGCAGAATTCCCAACAGGGCTTGAATGAGGAGATCTGGGAGAAACATGCCCTCTTTGGTCAGAATGAGCACCCCAAATAAAACAATCACAAGAAAAATACCAACGTCTTAAGGAAATGGTTTTGAGAGAAGTCTTCCAAGACACAATACTATGTGCTGACTCAGGGAAACAGGGCAATGTGCTGAAAACATTTGCAGGCCTGGAAAATAACTGGTTTAATAATTCAAGATGCTTTTAAGTTACACAAAAATAAATAAACCTCCATTCCCAAAGTGATGTTATATGGTGAGCCACTCCTGAAATGAAAGAAACAGAGCTTAGAGTCTGATGCAAATTCAGCTTCGTGAAACCCTTAAACAACTGACAAAGAAGTTTACCACCCCACACACACCACGTCCCAAATGGACTAATGGAAATATTCATGACTTCAAAATATTTAGATGAAAAGTGAAATATTTAGTCAATACCCTAGATGTATTTTCCTCTGGGTATCATGAATCTCAGTGTTTCCAAGGCGATTTTTCCAAGCGTTCCTAGGATATACATCAGGGTGTCTCAGGCTGGCACTAGTGATGCTTTGGACTGGGTAATTCTTTGTTGAGGGGGTTGTCTTTTGCAATGCGGTATATTTAGCAGCATCTTCAGTTTCTGCTCACTAGACACCAGCAGCATTCCCCAAGTAGTGACAACCAAAAATGTCTCCAGACATTGCTAAATGCAAAACTTCCACAAGAATATACCTCATTTTTACTCATTAAATCCCAAATACATTCTATGAGATAGTTTCTGTTACTATCCTATTTGTTCCAACTTTTTAAATAACTAAACATGGTTTAGAATGCATTAAGTGACTTGTTCAATTTCACAGTCTCCTAAAGACAGGACTTCAACAGAGCCTACACTCTTTGTCCTAACACTGTAGGCACTCAGAATTTGACTTGAACAATACTGTAGATGCTCCAAAAATACAGAAATAAACACTTTGCTCAAAGCGTCACAAAATGACTATTTAAGTGTCATCTCAGTTCAAAGATGTACATTGGAAATCAGGAAGGACCACACAGTTGTCCATGCCTAGAAGTGGATAGTTGAGGCATATGTAATTGCTTCCATTTGCTCCTTATTACTTGCATGTTCTTTCAGTTACCTAAATGGATAGCTAAGTTTAAAGAGCCCATCAGATCCACCATAAAGCAGTTGGTCAAAACACTGGTTGACAGCAACCATATTGTGACAATGGAAAGGGAAGACAATTTGTGAGATAAGCATGGCTAAGGTTTTCTGTTTACTAGGGCTGGAATTTTTTGAAAGATAACTTCTTTCAGCTTCTGATTCCTTATCTGAAAAAGGATTATTGTAACTATTTTACAAGGTGGTTGTAAGAATATAGTACATGCAAAGCCCATGATATAGAACTCGGTATGTAATAGGCACTTGATATATGGCAGCCATTATTGTGATTCATTTAATGGCTACGAGACACAACAGGAGATCGCTTTATTTTCATGAGAGGATTGGTAGAGGAGAGGAACCTGATAGTATTTACTAAGATTTTAGTACACGCCAAGCACTGTACCAAGTGCTTTACATGAGTTACTGAGTTTCATTCATGAAGTTGATTCCTTGCTAATTATATTAAGCACTCTTTCTTTTGGTTAGTTTACTTATTTATTATCTATCTTCCTTACTTACAGGAGGACAAGGAGCATGTCTGTTCTAGTCTCTGCTATACACGAGTGCCATATACTTCAATCAATGTTTGTTGAATTAATAAATCAATGAACCTGTGAAAGAAACGATGATCCCTCTAGGAATGATCTTTGACTCTCTTCTATCAAGTGCTCTTGATTTTTTAACAGGCAGCAGTTCTGGGATGAATTTCTTTCTTTATCATATCTATAGCCATAAGCCTGCTCCTGACCATCATGGCCTTGAGTCTGAACGGTGGCAGCTACATCATAATTCTCATGTGGTTTCTAGCTTCTTCTCACTCCCAGCCAAGTTCCTCACTGCTGCCATGGTAATATTCCTTCCACTCTCTCACCAAGACACCTCAGATGGATTATTGTCATGAACTAGGTCTAGGCCAGCATCTTCCACTCACAACCAAAACCTTTGATGATGGACCCCAGCTTACCCTAACCCACCTCACCCTCTACCATTTACCAATGTTACCATCCATTTCAGACAGACCATTATCTGCTCGAACACTTTGGCATGTGAACTTCAAGATCATTTCACCATTTAATTGGTGTATAGTTTATTAGGTGCCTCCTAGGTACCAGGTTCTGTACTCTAGGTACACTGCAATCAAACATGCTTCCTATCCTAAAGAGCATAAAATATACTTGGGGAGAAAAGCACAAAAACAATTGCAACACGATATCAATTAATATGAAAGCAGTTGCACAGGGAGCAAGGTAGGTTCCTGGGAACGTCTGTACCTGCAGTTGGGAGGTCAGAGAAAGCTTCCCAGAGGAGAAAGGATATCACCTGACATCCAAAAGAGCTTTGTTAGAAAAATAGTGCAGAGAGAATACACGTGTTAACCCTTGAGAGGAACAAATATGGCTCTCTTGAACTGAAAAAAAAGTTATCTAGAGAGTAGATTATGAAGTAGGTAGAGGAGAGGAGAGGAATGACAGACTCTTTGGAGACATGAGTGCGAATCACAGAGAGGGGGTGTTACCCACTTGAACCCCACTCTAAAAACAATGAGAGATCACAAAGCAATTTTAAGTAGGTTAATCACGATGTTACTGCTTCAGACTAAAGGGGGATGCTACTGTGATGGGCACTTAAATAAGTTACCATTTCTTCCTTTTAAAATACAGGCTTATAAAACAAATTCATACTCTGGTTTCAGAGCTGTAAAGGAAATGTCAGCTACCGTGTAGCAAGGTGATTTTGGCCTTGGAGTCTGGGAGAGATCTAAAGCACCCACACTCAGGTCTTGCCTGAGCTCTGTCAACAACTCTGGATCTGCTCTGTGCCTCGACTTCCTTAACTGTCAAGTAACAGGGATTAACTGACTATATGACCTCCCAGGCCTCATCCAGCGCCTCCCTTCTCTGAATCTTGGCCAGTGGTCATAAGGCTGAAGATTTGCTAAGAAGAGTCACCCTTGAGGAGCTTGTTAAAGTTCTAAACTCACTTTCCAAAATGCAGATATGGTAAATGGAGACATTAAAAACAGAAAGTACTCCAGGTGAATCTCAGGCAGGGACTCTCAGACAAAGCTTTGAGAAACTCTGAAAAGAATGAGTCTCTTCATTTAAATGGGAATGAAGCCCACTCCTTCAGGCCCACTCCTTCAGGCATTGGCTTGAATAATCAAAAGGAGACTTAAACCCCCAATTAAAGCTTTAGAACGCAGAAGCCAAATAAGAATAGATCATTTCAAGGAATTGCAGTGAACAGAGTAACACCCGCACCCCTTAGTGCTGTGTCCTGCTCCCTGCTAAGCACTTGATACTCATTAGTGCCTGTCAGTCAGAGCCAGCTGCACAGGCAGATGGGATACATGGTCGAGTTCGGAAGCTAGGGGGCACAAGCAGGAAGGAAGGACGCTTTGGCCTTTGTGGTGAGAAGCATGCATCCCGAATGATGACAGGCTATCTTCCCTAACTTCCCAACATCTGGTCATTGATGTTTTCACCACATATCAAAGAAGGCTTGCAAAAGGCTTGCCCTTTGCCTTCATGTTGCTTCCCTAACATCTTTTCATTTTAACTGGAGCAACTAACATGTCAAGACAGTGTCATAATATATGATTGAAAAATATAACACTTTTTGAGAATGTGCTCAAGGAAATCAATCTCCCACGTCCCCTTTGTCTTCCAGCTATGCCATGAAGTAGGTAAGATCAAAATCAAATGCTTCTGAGAATTCATCCATGGAGATCTTTGCAGGAGATAATCTATCAACCTTCGAGAGAGGCAGGCCTTTAAAACCAGGGTGACTCCCTGCATACAAAACCGTAACTAATGTCAAATTAGAATAAACCTAACACCAGGTACTCTCAATCAATGAAAAAGAAAAAAAAAATGAAACCTAAGGAAAATTCGATTTCAAAGGCTAAATGCAGATTCGAAATGAACCAAGGAAATAGGTTTTCTGACATTAAGAACTATTTCTTGTCACCGTCAGAATGCTTTTGGCATCGAGGAAGATGACACAATAGCCTAAAGAGGATGAGAGTATAGAGCTTTTAAGCAGCATATGCCTTGATTTTTACTTTAAGTTCACTGCACCCTTCTGCTGCAAAGATTAATTTCCAGAGGGAACTTATTCACCAATATCCAGTACCAATTATTTGTCAGTGTAACTCCCACGAAGAAGAAAACTAATATCTTAGAGGACAGGGCAGCATAAGTGGGGCAAAATGGACTTTGGAGGCAGACAGACCTGAATTTGAATGCTTGCTCCACTGCTCCCTAGCTGTGTGTTTTTGGCAAGTGGCAAAACTCGAAGCTTGAGCTTCCTCAGCTATAATGGGAATAACAACCAGGATTGTAAAGATGTATTATAAGAATGAGAGAGAGGCTGGACTCAGTGGCTCAAGCCTGTAATCTCAGCACTTTGGGGAGCTGAGGTGGGCAGATTACTTGAGGCCAGGAGTTTGAGACCAGCCTGGCCAACATGGTGAAACCCCATCTCTATTAAAAGTACAAAAATTAGCCAGGCATGGTGGCATGCACCTGTAATCCCAGCTACTTGGGAGGTTGAGATGCAAAAATCACTTGAACCTCGGAGGTAGAGGTTGCAGTGAGCTGAGATCACACCATTGCACACCTCACCACATCTAATTCAGAGGCCTGTTAAAAAATGAGTTTCTGAAATTGCAAAGCAGTGCACTGTTCTATAGACTCAGCCAAAAACAGGCCATCATCTCTCAATCTTTACAGTAGTACAAAGGTTTCCTTATAGTTTAGGAGCAGGCATTGTTTAATGCAGGGATTTTCAACACTCTATTGCCAAAAATTCCATTAAACGATGTTTTTTAATCTCTTGCAGACCACATAGGTGATACTTATTCAACAAATTATTGTCCCACTTCTTATTAATCTAAGGTATAAATAATTTTCCCATAAAGGTTTTGAATGAATACCTTTCATTAGTGAGTAAAGGTCTATGCAGTACTACATCTGATGTGACGGGGTCACAATACTGACAGAGACCTGGTTCTTGCTCACAGTTCATTGGGAAGACGGACAAGTGAAAGACATGACAGTGAGAAAGAGAAGTGACAAAGCAAGTGCAAAGTGTTAAGGGAGTCTATGGAAGAGGCATTGCCTGTGGCTTGGAGAGTTAGGAATGACTCTCTGGAGGAAATAGATCAGTCCCAGGACCTGAAGGATGAGTGAGAGACAGCCAAGAAAGACAACACAGGGAGAATGATTTGGGCAAAGGGAAAGATGTGTGCAAGGCTTTGGGATGAGTAAACGAGGTGAATTCCATAAAGGAAACATTTTTGGTCTGGCTGAAGTGTGATCTTCCCAACACATTTAGTTCTGTGCTGCCTCACGTTGGTCAAGGGGTTGATTTCAGTTAGGCTTATTGCAAATATCTTCCAGATCACTGCTGCCCTCACAGATCTTCCAGGGTTTGTAGAATCCCAGCTGAGAATAATAAAGGGCTTTGGTCCAAACAAATCAAGCTAAATTCCCAACTCCACAGCTGAGTGTCTACATTGCCTTGGGCAGTGCACTTATTTTCTTTGAGCCTCAATTTCCACATTTATGAATGAAAGAATAATATCTAGCTAGCCGAGTAGTCGGGAACATTAAGTATATTGATGACTCTCTACTTGGCTACCTAATGGATTCCCTGACACACAGTAGGCACTCAATAAATCACAACCATTCCATTAGCCACCAGTGATAGCTGAAGTCTATAAACTTCCAACTGGCAAACATTGATATGGTTAATGTCTGTGGTCAAAACCCAGATGTATCAAATTTAGTTTTTTGTTTTTGAAAAAAAAATCTTCATTAATAATAATTATACACTGATAATTCTCACTACTATTGACTGTTATAACTCAGATACTGTGGAAAGCATTTACATTAAATTTTTATTTAACCCTTACAACCATGCTATGAGGTCATTTGTATTTCTACAAAACAAAAAGCCTCCTGATCTTAACAACATTTTCACATTTTGGGTTAAACAGCTTCAATTCCTGCACAAGTTCCCAGGGACTTTAATCTGAAAATATGCATTATAA
This sequence comes from Callithrix jacchus, assembly GCF_049354715.1. Lineage (NCBI taxonomy): Eukaryota > Metazoa > Chordata > Mammalia > Primates > Cebidae > Callithrix > Callithrix jacchus. Next base: position 46,820,340 of record NC_133516.1, read on the forward strand.
AATCAAAGATAGAGGAAAACAGTCTAAAGAGTTTTCCAGATGTACTTGACCATAAATCTCATTTTGACTGGATGCATATTAAAATTTCATTGAAACACACTCTGTGAAACGTTAAAATACTATCAGCTCTATTTTATACCTGAGAAAACTGGGCCTCAGAGAAGTTAATCAACTTGCCTGTTGTCAAACAGCTCATGAGCGTGAGGGACCATGACATGAAACCAGGTCTTTCTACCTCCAAAAACACACACTTGGCCACTGGACAATTATTGTTAACACAGCTCCAATTCTTAGAAAACAGGTAGAGTACAAAAACAGGCCGCTATACTACAACCATAACAATTATGGGTAAAACAGTCTGAATGAAAACCAAAAAACACCTTTGCATACCAAATCAGAAGGCTTAGTCTTAAAGGACACCCCCCACTCCTAGTAATGAAAAAAGGCACCAAAAAAAAAAAAAAGCCACTCCGGATCCTCAAGACCAACACTTTCCTGCTGTCGAGTGACTGAACGCTTCGCACAGCACTCAACCATACACCTACCTTAATGATTCTGCCGGCAGCCTAGGCTGTTTCTCCTCACATCTCAGCTCGAGCTCTAGCCCCAGTGGCCCAGTTTTTCAACATACCTCTCCCTATTTTAGTGGTGCTTAGTGACAGCTCACATCTGGTTGTTCCCTCAGCAAAGGCCACTGCAGCCCACTGCTGAGCATATTACCAAAGCAAAGAATTCACTTAGCCCAAACCTAATAATCCCTCCTCAAAACTCAGAGAATATGAAAAAGAATTGCCCCATCTAGTTCCCTCAGCATTATGGGAACCGGCAAGACCTTCATTTACTTCAGCAGTCCATACGTTTGAAGGTCAAACAACACCTGGGTATTTCTTTGAAATAAACTAATTGAGCCTGGATGATTTAGAGTCAGTCTTGCTGAAAGACTCACTGGATCACCAATGGTAAAGCAAGACCTGCTTTTAAAAACTCTGGATTCCTCCAACCCCAGCTTTATCAAATGGCAAAGAATATTTGATGCTGTTCAAAGATTAAGGCCTGGATCAAACTGAGTAAAAAGAAAGAAAGGATTGCTTTCAAACTGCTATGAAAAACAGCCTTGGCCCCAGGTGTTCAGTGTGGTAAAGAAATCAGAGCCAGCCAAAGGGAAATCAGGCAGAGGGCCTAGAAAGGAATCGTTTTCAAATTCTAAGTGTGCATAGAAAGCAGTTAAGAGGCATCTTAACAATGCAGGCTTCCCACCTGGCTTTTCCCTTATATTCCTCCCCACTTCCTTGGTCTTTTTTTTTTTCTTTTTTTGAGACAGAGTCTCGTTTGTCACCCAGGCTGCAGTGCAGTGGCACAACCATAGCTCACTGCAGCCTCAACCTCTTGGGCTCAAACAATCCTGCCATCTCAGCCTCCCAAATAGCTGGGACTACAGGTGCACGCCACCATGCCCAGTTAATTGTTTTTGTAGACATGGGGTTTCTTTTTCCCCAACCTGGTCTCAAAACCGCTGAGCTCCAGCAGTCCACTCACCTTGGCTTCTCAAGGTGCTGGGATTACAGGCGTGATATGGTTTTGTTGTGTCCCTACCCAAATCTTATCTTGAATTGTAGCTCCCATAATTCTGTGATGTTCTCATGGTAGTGAATAAGTTTCACATGATCTGATGGTTTTATAAGGGGAAACCCCCATTCCCTAACTTCTCTCTTCCCTGTCATCATGTAAGACGCGCCTTTCACCTTCTGCCATGATTGTGAGGCCTCCCCAGCCAGATGGAACTAGAAGTCCATTAAACCTCTTTTTCTTTATAGATTACCCAGTCTCAGATATGTCTTTATCAGCAGCATGAAGATGGACTAATACAAGGTGTGAGCCACTGCTCTCAGCTGTGTTCCCCTTTTAGCTGTTTTCATGGAAACCTCGTTCATAGGAACACATACTGAGACCAGTTTGATTCAGTTTGGGAGGAATGCATGGACTTCACCTGGTTTGCATCACATGCTGCCATGAACATCAACTGGTTTGTTTGTTTTATGTCAGACAGCTTCTATCTGAGAGCCAAAGGTGGCCTCAAGGTAGAAACTCTCCTCTTTGCCTATTGGTCTTCCAGTTTCACAAACACATTGGACCTTGTACTTGTCTGTATCATTTTCACTGGCATTGTGGTGAAGTATTTCCCCACTGGACTATTAATATCTTTTTCTGTACTTGACTGAACTCCATATGGATTCATGCCCATCTTGGTCACTACTGCATCCCTAGAACCCAGCACAATACATCCAGGTATACCCTAACTATTTGCTGAATTAATAGAGGAATGGCATTAGAAACCAGTGACAAGACTAACAAGAACTTTCTGGGATAAATACATTGAATGATACATAATTATTTTTTTAAAAATGGAAGAAATGCACAACCATTTATTTTCATCTTATAATTTTAAAATGTCCATACTTTTCAAGAATTATACTATTTGGTTTCAACCACACTCAACCATTATGATTCAGGGAGAGTATGCAAACTGAAATAATAACAATAGAATATAATAATAATAATGATCAGAGCTAAGATTTATGAAAGACTTGTGTGCCTGGCCCTATGCTAGGTTTTGTTTATGTATTACCTCATATAATTGCCTCAAACAGTCTATGAGGTAGGTGTCTTCATTTTATAAAATGAGGGGGGCCAGGCACGGTGGCTCACACCTGTAATCCCAGCACTTTGGGAGGCCAAGGCAGGTGGATCACGAGGTCAAGAGATCAAGACCATCCTGGTCAACATGGTGAAACCCCGTCTCTACTAAAAATACAAAAAATTAGCTGGGCATGGTGGCACGTGCCTGTAATCCCAGCCATTCAGGAGGCTGAGGCAGGAGAATTGCCTGAACCCAGGAGGCAGAGGTTGCGGTGAGCCGAGATAACACCATTGCACTCCAGCCTGGGTAACAAGAGCGAAACTCGATCTCAAAAAAAAAAAAAAATGAGGGGACTGGGACCCCTTATGAGCTGCCCTTGAGGATTCCTGTATGCCTGCACTCAAACTGTATGCAGAGACTATATAGGAAAGTTCATTCATTCATTCATTCAACAAGTATCTGAGTATGTACTATTACTATCCTAGAACTAAATAGTGCAGATAATAATAAGCAAAAACACATGCCATCTCAATTCTTTTGAAGTTTATAGTATAGCAGGGGAGACAGATGTTAATCAATAACCATGCTAAAATGACAAATATACAGCTGCTTTAAGTGTTATAAAGGAGCAACATACAGCATTAGGTGAAATTGGTCCTAGGCAGCTTTATTGAGCTAAGACCTGAGGGAGGAGCAGACATTAACCAAGGAAGGAGATGATGGAGAAGTGTTCCAGGAAAAAGGAAGAGCTGTGCAAAGGCCCTGTGGTAGGAGGGAACGTATGCTAGATGAGGGAATGAAAGCAAGCTATGAGAGGCTAGAAGGGTGAGAGCAAGAGGCTGGATATAGCCAGAAAGGTAGGTGGGGCCTAGAGCAGTGGTTTTCAGACTTGAGTATATACATCAGAATCACTTGGAGGGCTTGTGAAAACAAAATCTGTTGGTCCCCTTCCCCAGAGTTTCTGATTCAGCAGACCAAAATAAGACATAAGATGCTGAATTTCAAAACACACTACTGGGTGATGCTAATGTGTTCCAAGACTACATTTTGAGAACCACTGCCCTAGACTATGTAGCACCTGGTGAGCTATGGGACAGATTTCTGACCGTGTCCTAAGAAGAATGAAAAATAATGAAAAGATTCTAAGCTTGAGAGTGACATGATGCCGCTGACATTTTGAAAAATGCAAGGTAGAGACAAGACAGTAGAGAGGTCAGGGTGACTGCAAGTAGATCAGTCAGAAGGTAAGCTGCAGTGTTCAGAAAAGATACCAAGATGGCTTGGCCTAAGGTGATGCCAAGGAGGTAGAAAAAGGTAGATGGATTAAAGAGAGATTTAGTGGGTGAAATCAGTAGAGTTTCGTGATGAATAAGGGGGTTAAGGGAGAGATTAGATGTTTGGCTTCTGCTTGAGCAAGCAGACAAAACAGTGGTGGCATTCAGTGAGAGAGACCCTGGAAGAGGACCAGGCCTTGGAGAGAAGATCATGAGCTCGGTCTTGGACATGCTGAGTGCATGGTACCTTCAAGGCATTCAAAAGATGGTAAGTCGACAGTTGACATATGGGTCTGGAGTTAAGGGCAAGATCAAGACTGGAGATAAAATCATGAGTCATTTGAGTATACATGCAACCTGACACCACAGGGGTGGATGAGATCACTAGGCAGAAAAATTAGAGTAAGAGAGGGCCTAGGACCTCCAATAATAGCTAATGGTAAAAGAAGAAGAACCTAAAAAGGACAAGAAACACTAGGACAAAAAACAGAGAGAATTGTGCTCAGAAGTCAGGGGAAAGGAAGAAACAGTAGGCAACAGTACCAGTGATGCTTGGACACCAACTAAGATGAAGACTAATGAATGTCTGCTGGATTTAGGAATGTGGAGGTAACCATGGTGAGAGGTAATTTGGTGAAAGGGGAGAGGAGAAGTTGGGAGTAGGCTAACACTGACATTGGAGGAACAGAATGTTTAATCTCCAACCTTCACTTAGTATTATTTTCAATATCCTTCCCTCCTGGTTATAGCCCAAACGTTATTTTCCCTCCCTATTCACTGCCAAATGAATCAGGAGTTCACTGTCCTTTCTTTACCTCCCATTTACTCTTCCTGAGACTCGAATTTGAATTGTGGCCTATGAATATTTTTACTAAATATTACAATTTATCTTTTTTATTATTTGTTTCAACGAACAGAATAGTTGCAAAACTTACCTCCTCTTAATAAGAGGGATATATCATCTCTGATTTGTCACTAAAGGAAATCTCAAGAATATGAGGCTGAGGTCCTAATCTGATTTCTTTAATTGGCCTATTACCTTTGGAGAGTGGGCAATCAGGGGACTATTTACCAACTAGACCAATGTAAGGTAAAGGCAAAGTAAAGTTAAAGATCTCACAAGTCCTTTACCTGTGTGAGAAGTCTGCCTATGTGGAAAAACAATTTACTTTTCTAGTGAAAATCACTCTGCTCCACAGCAAATTTAGAGCCTGGAATTCAGAGTCTGTTAAATCAGAACACAAACCTTGGATTTGTAACTTTCCACTGTTGCAAATTTGGACAAGATGTTTCACCTCTCTGAGCCTCATTTTTAAATTTATGATTTCAAAAATCTAACAATGCATACCTTAAAATACAGTTGTAAAGTATTATCTGTTCAGCATACTTTGTGTTAAGCAATCCCATTATAATACAGTCAGTATAGTGGTGCCCAACCAACCACAAAGGACAAATGTAAGAAACAATCATTCAAGAAACGATCATACAAGAAAGCATGTTTTCTAAGTAATATCCTTAAATCCCAGATACTTGTTTGGGCTTTTCTATACTAGTCTCTTCAAAACACTTTTAAATCTATGACACTTTCAAATTCATTCACCATAGATTGTGCCCCCTTCAACCATTATTGTGCTCTTCTAAAAAAGGGCTTGTTGAAGTTGCTTTTTAAAATTCAATACTTCTTTCAGATGAATGTTTATTAAATATTTTTAATTAAACAAAATTAAATACTTCAAAGTTTTTACTATTTAACTTCTGTTTAAACAAAAATAAGAAATTAGGGGGTTATAAAACAAGAGAGAAATACATAAATGCACTAGTGGTTTAATCTAGGGTTGTACAGCTAAAACAAACATAAGAAAAAAACAACAAGGAAATCACAGCCTAACACAGTTCTCTAGGGAAAAGAAGCAGAATAGACAATGGAAATGTACCATTCATTCATGTATTCATTCATTAAACAAATCAGTTCTGAATACTTAGTAAAATGCCCAGGGCTAAGATCAAAACCAAAATAAATAGCTTTTGTTGTTGATTTTGAACTCCCTTCTTGCCAGGTACAGTCTTGACTCATCGTTGAAAGTAAATGTAGAGCCAACAGGTTGGATGCCAAGGAGAAGCGAAGAGGTATGCTTTATGTATGGATTCCATGGAGCTCCAGTTGCGCAATCGGTTAGTGCATAGTACTTACATGTATGGATTCTCTGCAATTTGGTACAAGAAAAACAAATAACTACTGCATCAACATTTCCACGTTGCGTTTACCTGCCTATGTCCAAGCCAACGGCAAGAGAAATGCCATTCAGAAAAGGTTCTCATCCAGTAGCATCACTGATCAACTCACCAAAATAGTAGTAAAGCTAATGATAACGATGATGATGATGAGTCTTATTCTAGTATTTAAAAGCAATGTACATGTATTTACCTGTATTTTCTCTTTCTCCCTGGCAAAAACCTCAGGCGGAGGAGACTATTCTAACCTCCATTTTGTAGACAAGGAAACTGAAGTTAGGATGGGCTAAGGAATTTGTTCAAGTTCACATCAGTACACACCAGTATAAGTAACAGGATCAAGACCTGAAAGTATTTCTTCCACGGTATTCCTCCCATTTTAAAATTAACTTGCTTTTGGCTCCAAAATAAATAACCCAAGTTGTGGATTTTTAAAATTCTATATCCTATTTGGACTCTTTGAAGGTCATAATAATCACTACAAATTAAGGATAAAACTACATTTCTCCCCCAGCACCCTCTATGTGGATCTGCTTGGCAAAGCAGCTCAGTTTTCATCCTAGAAAACTAGCCTTCCCCAACACCTCTCCTGGCAGAGGAGCCCCATCTAATAGGCCTTGGAGAGTTTTCTGAAAATTAATCACTCTGGATCCTGAAGCTCAGCAAAACTTTCTCAGTCTAACCCAAAGGCAGTAACTATTTCTGGCACCAAAAGAATGCTCTCCCTTGCTGCCATAAAGGCCTCTGAGAATAGCCAAAAGGAAATGGCAAGATTGCTGTTCACTCTGAGGTCATCTACAGCACTGGTGGCCTGCAGACCTGAGCAAAAAAGGATATTCTTTACTTGGGGTAAGATTTTCTAGCCACAAACTTTTTGTTTTATTTTAATGATTTTTTTTTCAAGGACAGCATCATCTTTAGGGAAGTTTTTGCCTTTCAAGGGTCATTTGGAAATTTTGCTAAGAGCAGACTATCCCTGTATTATATGGGGGGTTATTTTTTAAATATAAGATCTAATCATTTTATGCTAAGGGCCTATATTCTCTGTGAAACTCCGAAGGCCTGTAAAAGCACAATGATCCTTCTTTAAAGCTAAGGTATTCCTAGTTCAAAATGGAATAAACTTTTGAGAGCATTTATTATACATTAGCCTCTGTGCTAAGAGGTCATATATATATATATACTATTGCTTTTATAATCTCTGCAAGAACTCTTTTTTTTTTTTTTTGAGATGGAGTTTCACTCTTTTCACCCAGGCTGGAGTGCAATGGCGCGATCTCGGCTCACTGCAACCTCCGCCTCCTGGGTTCAGGCAATTCTCCTGCCTCAGCCTCCCGAGTAGCTGGGATTACAGGCACGCGCCACCGTGCCCAGCTAATTTTTTGTATTTTTAGTAGAGACGGGGTTTCACTATGTTGACCAGAATGGTCTCGATCTCTTGACCTCGTGATCCACCCACCTCGGCCTCCCAAAGTGCTGGGATTACAGGCTTGAGCCACCGCGCGCAGCCAAGAACTCTTGAATGTTAGAATCATTATGAATCCCATTTTGCTGATGAGAACATGGTTAGGTAACTTGCTCCAAATATTGACAACTTTTGAAGCTAGTGATAGGTACACAGAGACCACTGAGTTATTTTCTCTAATTCTGTTTATGTTTAAAATTGTTCATAACACAATGTTGTCATTGTTGCGTTTATAGTAACTTCCCAGAATACCCCTAGCTCATGAATAGAGCCGAGGGTTTTAAACCCAAATCTATTAGCCTGCAAAGCCCAAACTCTTAAACATGACCACACTATTGAATATTGCCCAGTTGACAGTTCTAGCCAGAATCTACCTGATGCCAAAACAATTTCCTAGAAGACCATAATCCAAAACAAAGTCAGTCTATGTGATGTACTCAGCAGCAGGTAACCATCCTGAAACGATTCTTGGATCAGAATTCTTGGGTGTATCCCATTACAAAGAGCGTTTTCTTGGTAAAAATGGCTATTGTTTTAGACAAATCAAAGCTGTATCCTTACCACAAATAAGCTTTATTTATCTAGCATACTATTTGTGGTCTAAACAACCTTTCCTTAATGGGTATGTCAGGTCCAAGAACAGCAAAGATGGCATCTGGCTGCAATCTCCGCACAAAATGAGGACCACATTTGCTGTTTCCTGGTTATTTAGCCCTCAGCATAGAAACCCATCTCAAACAATGACTTGGGGTTCTTTGAGCCTGGGTCTACATGATCTTTTTATTAAACACCTAACCAGCAATATGTAGCTCATGTTTCTGTAACCGATCACTATTGATTTTATGACTTCTTTCTCTTGTTTATTAAAGTGACACATAAAATATACTTGTTTTCTAAGTGAAAGCAACTCGTTAGAAAACAATATATCCGCCATACTTGGATATTGGGAAACCAGGCTTAGGGTTTATCCTGATACCACATCTCTCACCATAATTATGAACAACTTCTAGTCCCAGCTATTGGAGATGTTATCCCCATGCCTTGCCATGTCACTATACCTTTGAGGAAACAGGAGATTTCTCCCTTTTGCTGGAGTTTGGTTTAAGTGGACCTCAGAGTTGCCTGAGGGATAGTTTCTGGAGAAGCATGGAGTTCTGGCAAGCCTCAGCCATCTGTCAGGGAAAAAGCATTGCTTAGTTTGTAAAACGAAAAAAAGAGAAGGTTCTCTGTAGAGCTTAAGAACATAAACTGAAGGTGGGGGAAAGGCTGTTGGGGTATGTTCTTATCACAAAAATGGCTTATTCAGATAATCCTTCTCAGCGGAGACCCCTCTGCAGCTCTGGTATTTAAACAGAAGGAAAGCATTTTGATACACTGAAGATGCTGATAAAGAAGACATATGACAGCCATTTCCTTGGCCAAGTCCATTATTCCATAAACATCCATATCAGATAAATAATTTAAATACTGAAAAAACATATAAGAGCCTATTTATCTTGCTAAAATGAATTACTAAAAATTGATGTATTTGAACAAATCAGTTATCTTGGCACTAGGGAGAAAGATGTAAAACTGAGCAAAGGTTCACTCCACTCCATGCCCATCCCAGCTCCCACTACAGTGAATTTAAGCAAATATGTCCCTGTAATTCTCAGATTTGACTTCTTAATACAGAGTTTTCATGCTTATCCAGCCCTACATCTGCTTTCTATTATGAATATTTGACAACATAACCAACAGTTTGAAAAATATTAACATAATGACTTCATTAAAAGATAGAGGAGAAATATAGAAATTAATTTATAATGAAATAACATTTTAAAATATAAGTGCTCAGGCATGATCACACTAGAAGACATACTTATCTGTGCATCCATTTAGATATCATCATTGTGGATTTTAAAAAAGTTAGAATACTCACAGAATATCGCTCATTCTTTCACTTTCCATTTGACAGTTTGAAATAAGAACTAAGGACAATCATATATACATGCATAGAATTACCATGAGTGTGACAGCCACAAACTTAAATCAGTTCTCAAAATGAAATTTCCAAGAGTGGTACTGTCATCGTCGATTGGTGATATGATATTCTGAAATGGTGAACAATGCTTGGTATAATTCTGAAGGTAATCAACTATAACCTATCCTCTGTAGTTGCAGTCCTGGAAAATATAATAATAAAGCATTATCTATCTATATCTATCAATCTATAGTCCAGGTTATACATAAAATAATTATATTTAGGTTTTCAACCTCATGAATGTCTGGCAGGACATCTGAAAGTCATCCAGAACTCAGGAAAATTTACCATTTTGTGTGTCTACTTCACACCTTGTAGGATGCCTATAACTTTCAGACTCGACCCATTAAATCATAGTAGTATTTCCCCAGTTGTGACAACCTAAATCATTCTGAAGATTTCTGAAAAGCTTTCTGATGGTCATGTTCCCTTTGAGAACAAATGTCTGATGGAAACATCAAGCCAACACTCTCCAATGCTTTCCCACAGAATTTGTGCTGTGGTCCCCACAAGGGATGCCCTAGTCTCACTCTTCCAAGATACACCTTTCATCTCTTACAGAGCTCAGACAGTCCCTCATCTTCAACACAGCCTGCCATTAGCCTGCTATTTGGACCAGAACTCTCCTACTTCTGAATTCCCATTACATTGATTATTTCTAGGGTTCTCATCAACAACTAATTATCTGCTAACCCATGCTGATATTTAAAAGCCTTATGAACATGGCTTATTCTCCCAAATCAACAGAAAATCCCTTGAAAGCATTGTTTTTAGTATTTTCTACCTACACAGTTCTATGGAGGCACTTGTAAACCAAGGTTGAGTTAATCAAGCTTAAAGTTTGAGGAAATGGATTTCATCCTTCTGGGTCATACGAAAATGTAAATGTGGAGCAATCCAGACTGCAACTCAAGCTTCCAAGTAATTTCTCCACCTAGATGTAATTTTCACAGTACAAATTTACACTTATTCAAAGTGCCTAGTGTCTTCTTCACAACCATTCTGACCATATTTTAATGTCTCTCAGAAAGTAAATCCAGCTACCTTTCCTAAAGCAATATTTCTCAAATTATACTTTGTGTATACTACCTGTGCAGAATTGACTGGAGATACCTGTTAAAAATAAAACAAATCAAAACCAATACTGGATGCAGTCCCCCTAATTCCATACTTTGAGAAACACTGCTGTCTAAAGTGTATCCAACAAATTAAGCTAATTCCTTCATCTTAAAACCATTCACTAATATTTACTGAATGTGAGTAGACCTTTTCCATTAAATGGGGAATCCAATCAAAATGATAAGACAGCCTCTAAGTCGAACCTTATAATCCCACAGACCACAAATCTCATGAAAATCAGCCAGGCCACAAGGAGTGGAATTATTCTGATAGCTGACATTTAACGATGCTGCCTAATTGATTTCAGGACTTTGGCATTTGGCATTTGCCCATTAATTCATCAATATTTCGACTATGTCCTTAAACATTTTGCTAGATAAGTTCTATATTTTATTCCCTGATATGCTCAAATACTGTGTATTTATATGTAAATATATTTTTAAGTAAATTTATGCCAAAATTCTAACAGGAGACAACTGCACGGGGGAAAAAATGTCAAGAATGTGAAATTCCCTGAATTATATTTCTTCTGTTGGATTTGAAACTCCAGGGGGCAATGACTATCTATTCCCTTTACTCTTATATCCTCTTTCCTTTCTCAAGTCTGACACATATTAAATGACTTCTAAGAATGTAAAACTATTATTTGATCCAGCAATCCCACTGCTGGGCATCTACCCAAAGGAAAAAAAATCATTATATTCAAAATTTACATACATATATTTATCACAGCACTAAGTGCTGCAATATGGAACCAATGTAGTGTCAATCAATGGATAACTGAATGAAGAAAATGTGTTGTGTGTAAATATATACACAAATATGTGCGTATATATAAACACACACATATGTATACGGGGATGGGTGTGTGTGTGTGTGTGTGTATACACACACTATTGAATCCTTTTCACCTATAAAAAAGAATGAAATCATGTCTTTGCAGAATCATGGATGGAACTGGAGATCATTATCTAAGTGAAACAAGTCAGACACAGAAAGACAAATATTACCTGTTCTTACTTATAAGTGGGAGCTAAATAATGAGTACACATAGATGTAGAATGTGGAATGATAGGCAATGGAGACTCAGAAGGGTGAGGGAGTGGGTGATAAGAAATTATTTCATGAGTAGAATGTTAGTTATTCAAGTAATGGATATCCTTTATAAAATTGTTGATTTCACCACTACGCAATCTATGCAAGTAACAAAACAGTCCTTGTACCCCATAAATTTATTGAAATTAAAAAATAAAAGGCAAATATAAGTATGGTTTGCTAAAAGTGTACAGAATGAATGCATCATCCATTTAAAAATATACGGACTGAACACTCAACATTAATGAGTGATAATCCACTCATTGGATAAATATTTGTAAATTTCCTACTGTGTGGATTTGGCTCTGTAAAGCCACTGCCACTGTTGATAAGAAGTTACGCATCTTAATAATAACAACAGCTACATTAATCGAGTATTTAATCTGTCAGATGCTATGCTGTGTTTCACAGACATTATTCATTTAATCCTCAGAAACCCCAAGGAGGCAGGCACTGCTAGTCCCATTTTGCAGATAAGAAAGCTAATTCTTAGAGAAATAAAGTATCTTTCCCCCTATAAACAGAAAAGGCAGAATTCCAGTCTAGATTTGTCTGCCTCCAAAGCCCATGCTCTTAACTGCACCACCCTTCTATTCTTAGTTGGGTGATAGGAGGTGGAAGTACAATAAAATACGATCATCAGAGAACTGGAGGGTCCCAGAGACATGCAGAATGAGTGTTAAGGAGCTATTGTAACTGTATAAGGGATGATTTCAGAACTGGGAGTGATGATAGAAGTTGGCAATTGAGGTGTGAGGGTTGAGGTCACTCTTGGAAAGAGAGTGGGGTACGTCCTGCAAAAGGAGGCATTCCGGGGATGGAGGCTAAGGAGGAGGCAGCACTCTATCCTCCAAGCACACAGGTGGGAGTAGAAACCCATGAAGAAGAAACAGACAGACTCAGGAGTATATGACTCAGGAACTTGTAGGAGATTTAGCTGGAAGTAAACCACACCAGAGAAGCCCACACAGCCACCTGCATTGATACCTCAGGAGTGTCCTGCAAACAACTCTCATGTTCCTAACACAAGCCAGTCTCCTTTATTCTCTAGCTCAGCCAACCAAATCCTGTGAGTCATGCCCTGGCCCTCTCATATCTGTTCTTAGCCAGTTGTCTGCAGACACCTAGGAAGGAGGACAGATGAAAGATGAAATTACCTATCTGGGTTTCAGGGCAGGTGGGGCCAACTGTAATAACTGATAGGGAAACCTTTGGAATTCAGGTTCAGTTTGGAGAGTCACCAAGAAGTGGATTACAGCTGATGAGAGCTTATATGACTAAACTCCAGCACCATGTGCAGAAACAGCTGGAACGGAGGCCATGGCTAATACAGGACTACTCTCTCGGTGGGCTGGGAACACTTACCTATGGTCCTCATCTCTTCCCTGAGTCTAGGGAGCCATGGCTGCATTTCTTCTCCCTGCCTCCTCCCCAGGAAGAAATGGTCTTTAGCCTCCCCTCTCAGGCTTATTTGAGAAACAGGAATAGGAGACCCTGCATAGGTATTATGACCGTGTAGGTTTGTGAGCCTTTATTAGGCTCTGAGCAACAAGTTGAATTCCTTGTTCACCAAGAAGTAACACTTATCCTCTAGTAAAAAAAATTATTTGAGAGAGTTTCACTCTGTCACTCAGTGGTGTGATCTCAACTCACTGCAACCTCCATCTCCTGTGTTCCAGTGATTCTCTTGCCTCAGCCTCCTGAGTAGCTGTAATTACAAGTGCCAACCACCATACCCAGTCAATTTTTGTATTTTTAGTAGAGGCAGGGTTTCACCATGTTGGCCAGGCTGGTCTTGAACTCCTTACTTCAAGTCATCCACCCATCTTGGCCTCCCAAAGTGCTGGGATTACAGGCGTGAGCCACCCCACCCAGTCCTCTAGTAAAATTCTTTAAGTCAAATTTAACATAACATGGAATGATAAATGCCCAGGATAAAAGCACCAAACCCATATGCCAGGCCCGGTGCTATACAATTCACCTGGAACCATTCAGTTTAACCATGATTATAACAACTCTACAAGGTGGATTCCATGATCATTTTTATTTACAGATGAGATAACTGAGGCAGAACAAGGATAAGCACATGCGTGTTATGAGCCATAGCCTCTACAACTGGTACTACAGCTTTCCCTAGGATTCCTGATAAACAGCTCCTGCCACGTCACAGCAGTTCACAAGTTGCGACCCTTTCCACCCCACTTCCACAGGAAAACACTAGGTCTTTTTCAAGGTGGAGTGCCATATTTATTTTTGGATTTTATGTTCTTTTTTCTTTTTTTCTTTTTTTTTTTTTTTTAGCTATTAAGTATTAAGATGTCTACTTGTTTTCATGTTTTAAATGTGGCCTAAAGCTGTCTCCATATCTTGAGCCCATATGTATCAAAAGGCAGCCTGACTTACAAGTACATTCTTGTAACAAATAGCTGAGTCTCAGCCAATCATAACAGCTGAGCTTCAGTAAATCACAGGCTGCCAAATGACCAGACCATGTCAAATAAGGCAAACTACCAAATTCTCACCAATCAGGCTATTGTTATACCTCCCTTCCTTACTCTCTATAAATACTGACTGCCCACATTGCTGCATGACGCTCTCTTAAGCTCTCCTGTGCAACAAGTCGAATCCCTTGCTCACCAAAAGGTAACACTCATCCCCTAGTACAATTCCTTAGGTCAAATTCTGAGGGTGGCTCAATTCATGAATTGTTTTTTTCTGAAATAAACTCTACTAAATTTAATTTGTCTTAAGTTTTTCCTTTGACATTAGGTTTCTATCTTTTTTTTTCTAACATGTCACTGAAAAAGTTGTGTCGTGCCCTGAGCCCCATTTTCCTCATAAGCCCTGTGGTTTGTATTGCCCAATTTAGCATAACACAGTGATTTTATGGAGCATATATGTGGTGTTAAAAAATAGCTATTTCCTAAGGTTACATAGCTAGGTAGTAGTGACCCAGCAGGGATCCAAACAAAACTTGCTAGGGAACCCAACCTAGCTTCTAAATCCCTGTATCTTTCTGTATTGGTAAACATGTTCTCTCTTTTAATCTTCAAAGCAGCCTTAAGTCTTAATATTCCTATTACACAGTTGAAGAAATTGAGATCCAGAAATTAATACTAAAAGCTTCAATGGAATTTACCATACGTGGTAACTGAAATTTACACTCAAGTCTGTTTACTTCTGAAGCACTTACCCAAACCAGGACTCCAGCAGTCTGTATAAATAGTAAGGTTTGTGCTTAAGGAATAATGCCACAGGTCTATATACAAGTCTTCATGGACAGTTACCAATTCAACTCTTCTTGACTGGGTAAAGAATGAGTCCTCGACATTTAGAGCCATTATCTGAACTATTTATCCATTCCCTTGGTTCCTTGTTGTTATTTTTGTTAATTCATCCAGTCTTTTATCCAGTATTGAGTGAAGAGATACGACATACTTAACATTTAGATCTTACTTTAAGTATCACTCGATTGCTGCCTTCTATAATTCATGCCCTGCCAGATCAGCAGGAGGTTCTCTTATTAATGGCACCCTTTGTCTCTCCTCCCCAGTACTTACCACTCATAGTGATGGTATGATTATTTGTAAAGAGTTCTTGATCATCTTCCCCCATGTGATGGTACACTCAGCAAGAATAGAACATGTCAGCATCCAGTGCCATAACCTGACAAATAGTAGGTGCTCAGTAAATCCTTGACTGTCTTACTAATGACCTTAGATCTGGCACTGATATAGAAAGAAGCCCACAGAACACCTTCAACCTAGGCAGGTGCCTCTTCAACAAATAAAGTTTAAAGTTACTGAAATTCTTGAGCTAGGAGGA
This sequence comes from Callithrix jacchus, assembly GCF_049354715.1. NCBI lineage: Eukaryota > Metazoa > Chordata > Mammalia > Primates > Cebidae > Callithrix > Callithrix jacchus. The sequence goes on from NC_133516.1 coordinate 46,836,011, forward strand.
TATATTCCTACAGTGTGTTCACAAAAGGACTGTAAAGAAAAAGTAGCTGACAGATGGAAAACTGATCCACAACAGCTTCTATAAACGGACCATGAAATAAGCAGGTTCCTTGGTTTTTTATTTGTTTCTGGATGGAATCCCAGGCAGGGAAGATAACCTTTGCCTCAGAACAATGTGGCGCATCACCTGTAAATGTAATGAGATGATGAATTATTCCAGTGTCATTATGCCCATGATTTATAGAGAGATATTATCTGCTAAAAGCCCAGGCTGAAAGAATATTGATTTCACTTTTACTGAGACAGCCATTCAAAACTTTTTAAAGACAGCAAATGATTGTTTAAAAGACCAACTTCAAAAAGGCCAGTTTCAAACAGTTTGGTCGGGGAGCGGTGGGGAAGCAGAAATGGTGATGCAGCTCCTTTAAGACCCAGGTGGGTGAAGTTAGGCCCTCCTGCTCTGTATTCTCCAGCAATACCTTGTACTTCTCCTTTGCAGCAATTGGCTGGACGCACAGGATTTTATACCAGATTATCCCTTAGGAACCTTACCAGTTCAAAGCTGGATTTTATTTTGTCTGGGGAAATAATATTCTGTTCTTTATCCCAATTTATTTTGAAATCCAGGGCAGGTGGGAGGGCTCACACCTGTAATCCCGGCACTTTGGGAGGCAGAGGCAGGCGAATTACCTGATGCCCGGAGTTTGAGACCACCCTTGCCAACAAGTTGAAACCCCATCTCTATTAAAACTACAAAAATTAGCCAGGTGTGATGGCAGGCGCCTCTAATCCTAGCTACTCGGGAGGCTAAGACAGGAGAATCGCTTGAACCCAGGAGGCAGAGGTTGCAGTGAGAGCCAGGATTGTACCACTGTACTCCAACCTGGGTGACAGAGTGAAATTCCATCTCAAAAAATAAATAAATAAATATCTAGAGGCAGCAGGTTGGTGCTACTTGGTAGTAGTAGTGGTGGTGATAGAGAATTCTTTCTCCCTTAAATGAAGTAACACAAGTTTCTAAGTCACACACTCTTAAACTGGCAATAGGCTCCCCTTGAATATAGAAAGATCGTATATAGTGAATTTTTTAAAAGGAAGAAATGACAATATGGAACAGTATGGTAGAATTGGATCCATGCTAGTGAATTGGAAGAAATATTTTCTCTGTAGCATCTTATACTCTGTAAGAGTATAAGATGGCTTGGCTTTCTACCACATAAAAGGATGGATGGAAATGAATGTGTCAGGCACTTAGTAACCATATTTATTTAATTCTACCAATAAGTTTTCAGGATAGCAATGATTGTCTTCATTTATAGATGAGGAAAGTGAGGCCTGGGAATGCTAAGTGCAGTTTTATAGTAATGCCTGGCAGTACCTGTATTTGAACCAAGGACTCCTATTGCTAAACTGCTTGCTCTTCCCAAGACCCCTTCTTGACTCTTGGTTCATAAAATCAGGTATTCTCAACCATGGAGAAAATTTTAGTCTTCAGACCATGTTGTTTTAAGTTTGGGATTAGAAGCCAATTCTCTTTTCCTCTGCTTGGTCAATTATGCATAGCTTTTATTCCTTTTTTTTTTTTTTTTTTTTAATGTAAGGCTACTCAGTTGAATACATATAATCCCTTCTTGGTCTTGATACCAAATATGAATTCCCTTTTTCCTAGATCAGGATTCTCTGACATAAAATGAACATCCTGAAGTTTAAGGGAATCATAAACACTATCTTAGGCACCATAATTTGGTTGTGCATGGGCTGAATATAACCCCAGGTGTGTTTTTTGTTGTTGTAGTTCATTTAGTTTTCTTTTACCTAACATATTCTCTTATATATATAATCTTACATATAATTCACAAATGATATAATTCATCCTTTTACAGTGTAAAATTCAATGGTTTTTAGTATATGTACAAAGTTGTGTAGCCATCGCTACAGTCCATTTTAGAACATTTTAATCACCCCCAAAAAGAAACTTTACATCAATGAATAGTTACTCCCCATCTACCTTAACTAAATCCCACAGGCCTAGGAAATGACTGATTTCTGTCTCCACATATTTACCTATTCTAAATATTTTACATAAATAAAATCTTACAATGTGTGGGCATTTTTTCTTGGTTTCTTTCACTTAATAGCATGTTTTCAAGGTTTATGCTGTAATATGTTATCATTTTTAATGGCCTAATAATATTTTATCATATAAATATACCGTATTTTATTTGGCCATTCTTTAAGTAATGGACATTTGGGGGTTCCCCAACTTTTTGGCCATTATAAATAACGCTGCTGTAGACATTTATATGTATACAACTTTTTGTGTGAATATGTTTGCATTACTCTTGGGTATACATCCAGGAGTGAAATTATTTGATCATATAGTAACTCTTAAGTTTAAACTTTTGAGAAACTGCCAGACTACTTTTCAAAGTGGCTTCAAAATATTAAAGTCCCTTTAGTAGTGTATGAGAATCCTGATTCCTCCACATCATCAACACATGTTATTATTTGTAATTTTTATTATACTCGTCTTAATGGGTGTTAAGGGATAGCTGATTATAATTTTCTTTCTTTTTTATTTTTGTATTTTTAGTAGAGACAGGGTTTCACCATGTTGACCAGGATGGTCTCGATCTCTTGACCTCGTGATCCACCCGCCTCGGCCTCCCAAAGTGCTGGGATTACAGGAGTGAGCCACCGCACCCGGCCAAGCTCATTATAATTTCGTTTGCATTTTCCTAATAACTAATCATGTTGAGCATTCTTGCATGTGCTTATTGACAATTTGTATATCTTTCTTGGAGAAATGTCTGTTGGCATTTTTACCCATTGTTTAATTGGGTTGTCATTTTATTGTTGAGTTGTAAGAGCTCTCTATATGATCTAGGTACAAGTCACTTGTCAGACATATGTATGATGTGTAAATATTTTCTCCCATTTCGTGGGTTGTCTTTTTACTTTCTTAATGGTGTCCTTTAAGTGAAACAGCTTTTAATCGTAATTAAGTCCAAGTTATGTGTTTTTTGTTATTGTGACTTGTGCTTTTGGTGCCACACCTAAAAATTCATGCCTAGCAAAGTTACAAAGATATTATTTCATTCTAAGAGTTTTATAGATGTAACTCTTACCTTTAGATCTGTGACCTATTTTGAGTTAATTTTTATGTCCCATGTGAGGGAAAGGGCCAACTTAATTCTTTTGCATGTGGACATCAAGTTTCCCAGCATCATTTGTGGAAAAGACTGTTCTTACTACCATTTAATTCTTCTGATGCCTTTGTAGAAAATCAGCTGACTATAAATGTCAACTGATTTTCAGTTATTGCCAGACTCTCATTGCAACTCCACTAATCTATATGCTTATCCTTATGCCAGTACCAGACTGCCTTGATTACTGACTTTGAAGTAAGTTTTTAAATTGATGTAAGTCCACCAACATTTTTCTCCTTTTTTTCTAGATTGTTTTAGCTATTCTGGGTCCCTTGAATTTTTATATAATCATTAGGATCAACTTGTTAATGTCCGCAAGAAGAAAAGCTACTTTGGATTTGAAAAGGATTGCGTTGAATCTACAGATCATTTTGGGGAGTAACGACATCTTAACAATATTAAGTGAGATGACTCTCCATTTATTTAATTTATCTGTAATTTCTTTCAACAGTGTTTTATAGTTTTCAGGGTATAAATTTTGTCTTTCTTTCATAAATTATTTCTTAATATTTTATTTTTTTGATGCTACTATAAATGGATTTAATCTGTTAATGCCATTTTCAGTTTGTTCACTGACAAAGTGTGCAAATGCAGTTGATTTTTGTATATTTATCTGTGTCTTGCCAGCTTGCTCAACTCATTTATTAGTTTTAGTAGTTTTTTTAAGAGTTTTCTCTATACAAATCATGTTATCTGCTAATACAAGTAGTTTTAGTTTTCTTTTTTAATTTGGATGTCTTTTATTTCTTTTTCTTGCCTAATTTCCCTGACTAGAACCTCAAGTATAATGTTGAGTTAAAATAGCATAAGGAGATATTCTTGTCTTCTTTCTGATCTTAGGGGGAAAGTTTTCCATGTTCTACCTTTAAATATATTGGTAGCGGCTGGGCATGGTGGCTCACGCCTATAATCCCAGCACTTTGGGAGGCTGAGGTTGGCGGATCACTTGAGGTCAGGGGTTCAAGATCAGGCTGGCCAACACAACAAAACCCCATCTCTACTAAAAAATAGAAAAAACAGCCAGCCATGGTGGCATGTGCCTGTAATCACAGCTACTCAGGTGGCTGATGCAGGAGAATCACTTCAACCTCAGGTGGGGGGAGACTGCAATGAGCCAAGATGACACCATTGCACTCCAGTCTGGGTGACAGAGTGAGACTGTTTCTCAAAAAAATAAAATAAAATAAATAAACATGTTGTTAGCTGTGGAGTTTTGTACATGCCCTTAGTCAGGTTGAGGAAATTCCCTTCTATTCTTGTTTTTATCATGAAGGGATTTGGAATTTTGTCAACTACTTTTTCTGTATCTATCAAAATGCTTAGTTTTTTGTTCTTGATTCTACTGATACAGTATATTATATTAATTTTTAGATATCAATCCAAACTTGCATGCTTGGGATAAATCTCACATTGCTATTGGATATAATCCCTTTTATATATTACTGAATTCAATTTGTTAGTAGTTGATGGAAGACTTTGTGTCTATATTCATAAGAAATATTGGTCTGTATTTTTCTTGTGATGTCTTTGTCAGATTTTAGTATCAGAGTAATATTCCCCTCATAGACTGAGCTGGGAAATGTTTCCTTCTGTTCTATTTTTTGGAAGAGTTTGTTGAATAATTGATATTAATTCTTTAAGTTTTGGTAAAATTCACCAGTGAATCCATCTGGTTCTGGCCTTTTCTTTGTGGGAACTTTATTATTCCTGAATTCCATCTCTTTGTGTTTTATCGATCTAATCAGCTCTCCTATTTCTTCTTGAGTCATTTTTAGTAGTTTGTATATTTCTAGGAATTTGTCCATTTCATCTGGGTTATCTAAGTTGCTAACATACCACTGTTCATAATATATGTTTGTAGTCATTTTTATTCTATGTAATAGTAATATCCCCTCTTCCAATCCTTAATTTAGCATCCTGTGTCTTCTCGCTTTCTTTTTTTTTTTTTTCTCGATCAGATTTGCCAAAGGCTTGTCAACTTTGTTGCTCTTTACTAAGAAGCTTGGGCATGTGCACAGTTAAACTGCGATGATAGTGTTTTTAGGAGGTCTCTCTTTCACTGTCTCTTTTTCTGAACTTTCTGTTAAGCTACCTGCTTCTGTTGGTATCACACTGAAATGTTAGGCTCCACTAATTGCTGATTTATTGCTCTATTATTTTTTAGCAATGCCCCATAGTCTGATGCAAATAAATTCAAGCCCCTTTGCAAGGGTTGGCTTTAAATCCAGTCCTTGAGGTTTGTTCCACCCAAGTAAGGCTCTTTGTAGCTTTTACCCTGGCTCTCTCCAATAAACTAGTTGGTCTGTGGTTTAGTTTGTTGCTCTTGTGTTGCCAACAGCCTCCTTATCACTAAAAATATCCATGTTTTTGAGACCACCCTTAGGCTTAAACTTTTTTTCTTATACTCTCTTTCAAATAAAGTTAATTCCTATGAGGACAACTTCAGAACTCTTGTTATGGCCTATCCCACTTGGAAAAACATCTGCACCTATTTCTATGGAGCTAGGGTTGGGGACAGTGGCTCACTTTTTTGAAGAGACACCCTGCTTTATGAGCAGGACACTGGGTGAGGGAAGTAGCCTCTTGTCTTCTTGACTAGCCTCTGCTGGCAGTTGGCATAAAACCCCTACCTATGAGTGATCTGGCATGAGTGTCATCTGAGCTAAACCTCCCATTCACATTTGCCTGGAATTTAGCCTCTGTAACACAGAGCATAGGAGAATTAGAAATGTAAAAACCTGCCCCTCCTGGGAATATTCTATACCCCTTGACTTGGAGCTTAGAGAGGAAGGTACCCTATCTTCTTGGCCACATCTATTTTGGAATGGAGTTTCTGCTACATTGAACTGTGGGGCAGGGGAGGGAGGATAGAGAGAGAGTGAGTCATGACTCAAATGCTACAGATGCTCAGTGTTCTTAATAAGATGTAGTCGATATTTTAAAAATAGCTATTTCATCATCTGCTGTATGCCATTAGAACAATTTTCAGAGACTTTAGCTTCTTGAAAAATAGTTTTTATCAATTATGGTTGCTCTACTGGGCAGAGAGCCACAGAGCTCCTCACATTGTCATTTTGGAAGCAGATTCTAAGTTTGATTTCAAATACCTTTAGGCACAGCGGGTACTATCCAGTTGACCACCTGGTTTATGATACCCTATTATCTTATGACAGGATGCTTCTCATATTCTGTTTTAAAATCCTTTCCAAAATAGCCATGCACCTCCAAACTCTATACTCAGCTCCTGCTTTATTCCTTTAATAGCATACATCAGCATTTTACATTATCTATTTATAGTTTTGTTCATTTTCCGTCTTCCCTCTCTAGAATGTGAGCTACGCGAGAGCAGGAATTTTGCCTGTATCATTCACCATTGTATAACCAGAACCCAGAGCATACCTGACATTTGTTAAACGTTCAGTAAATATATATTGAATGTACTTTGATTACTGTTTCTCCACCTGTGGCAGACATGATGAGTTGTTTTCCAATAGCATTCGCTGCTTCTTTAGGAGGCACTAATGACATTCAGAAAAAAAAAGCCTTTCCCAGGCACCCTTGCAGCTATATGCAGCCATGTGACCAACTTTTGAGCAATGAGTTAAAATGGAAGTATTACATTGATCATCTAATGAACCTCTGCTTTAGTTTCCTGTGGCTGGAAAACAAATCACCACAAACTTGGTGGTTTAAAACCACACAGATTCTTTTACAGTTGTAGAGTTCAAAAGTCCAAAATTAGTCTCACTGGGCTGAAATCAAAGTATCAGCAGGTCATGCTCCCTTTGGAGACTCTAGAGAGAAATTCATTTCCTTGCATTTTCTAGTTTCTACAGCTGCATTGTCTCCTTTCTCCATTATCAAAGCCAACAGTGTCATATCTTAACTTCAGTCATCACGTTGCCTACTGTCTCTGCTACAATCAATTCTCCCTCTGCCTACATCTTACAAGGACACTTGTAGCTGCATTATGCTTACCTGTGTAATTGAAGATAATCTCTCAATTTGAAGAGCCTTAATTTAATCACATCTGCAAAGTCCCTTTTGCCATCTAAGGTAACATTCGCAGGTTGAAAAGGTTAAGACATGAATGTCTTGAAGTACCATTATCCATCCTCTCCCAACCTCCTATTGGTCAAACTCAGAATGTAATAGTTGGAACTCCAGCAACTAGTTGGACCATAAGGATGTGGACCACAGCCTAGGGATGGCTTGGTGGAAAACTAGGAGAAATGTAAAACCCTAATGAGTTTTGGACCCCACCATAACCACTCTGAGTTGGCACTATAATTTTGTTTAGCCAGTAAAATGTGGGAGAAACTAGATGTTCTATTTCTAAGCCTAGTCCTCCAAAGGCCTTGCACCTTCTGCTTTCTCTTAGAACCCTATACCCTATCTTGGAACATCTAGCATAGTCTATTGAAAGATGAATGACATATGATCTAGTCACTGCACTGCCCTAAGGCAAGAGCTGGACAAGCACCAGGTATGTGACTGAGGCCATCCAATACTAGCCAGCCCCAGCCAATCTGCCACCTGATCACAGACACATGACCAAGGCCTGCCAAAATCAGCCAAACCTGGCTCAGAGCAGCAGAACTGCCCAGCCAACCCACAAAGCCTTAGATAATAATAAATGATTATTGTTCTAGCCTCTGCAGTTTGCTACACTACAATAGCTCATTGATAAAGCTGCCAAAAAGAATAGCATCAAAACGTGTTATATATAAAATATAAATCATCTAGAGATTATATGCAATTTTGAATTTTTACTTTTTACTTCACCTAAATGTGATCTGCATAAACTATTGATATGCAAGATAATTTTAACATAACATGAATAAACTTTTAAAATTTTGAATAGTTATGTACTTAAACTACTGTATATAAGAAAACACTTGTTTTCTTTTTGTTAACTTTTATTTTAGGTTCAGGGACACAGGTGTAGGTTTGTCATATAGGTAAACTTCTGTCACCTATACAACAAAGACGTTTGTTGTATAGATTATTTTGTTACCCAGGTACTAAATCTAATATTTAAGAGTTATTTTTTCTGATTGTCTCCTTCCTCCCACCCTCTACCCTCATGTTGGCCTCAATGTCTGTTGTTCCTCTCTTTGTGTCCATGTGTTCTAATCATTTAGCTCCCACACATAAGTCAGACCATGTGGTATTTGGTTTTCTGTTCCTGCATTAGTTTGCTAATAATAATGGACTCCAGCTCCATTTATGTCCCTGCAAAGGACATGATCTTGTTCTTGCAAGGTTCTCTGAACTGACTGCACCATGGACTACACTGTGGTGACCCCTGTGGCCCACACGTACACCTCCAGATGGCCTCCTGGAGCCAGAATGCAAAAGGAGAAGAATAGCTAGATCCTGCAGTGCCTCATTAACTGACCCTGTGATATCCCACCATTGCTCCTGCCTCAACTGTTCCTGCCTCAACTGATAAGCCAAGCTTGTGACACTGGACCTTGGACCTTGTGACACCCCCACCAGCAACACTCCCCAACTTGCAAAAAACTGCCCTGAACTATGATTTTCCACTAACTACCCAAAACCTATAAAACTAACTCCTATCCCACCACCATCAGCCTGCCTGCACCCAGGTGAATAAACAGGTTTATTGCTCACACAAATTTAGGTGGTCTCCTCATTCAGAGCGTGCTTAACATTTGGTGCTGAAACCCAGGTCGGGGTACTCCTTTGTGGGACTGACTCCCTGTCCCTGCTCTTCCTATGTGAGGAGACCTACCTGCGACCTCAGTGCATCAGACCAGCCCAACAACCCTCTCACCACCTTCAGGGTAAGCAGTCTCTCCCTCTCTCTCTCTCTTTTCCTTTAAATCCTTCTCCTTTAAAGTAGAGATAAAGGAGACAAGTTTTTCTCTTTCTTCCTTTAAACCCTTCTCCTTCTAAGTAGAGGAGACACTCTCTATCCATGTGCTCAAAAACTCCAGGGTTGGTCACGAACTCAGAAGACCGTCTTCCCTTGGTGTCTGGTCAATAGCAGGGATGCCTGCCTTGACCACTCACCCGCAGTACAGTCCGGGACTCAGTCAGGGATGCCTACTGAAAACCCTGATAGCTGCTCTTCTCTCATTCTCCTCATCTGTACTCCTTTCCTTAAAACTTATCTTCTTTGCCATGGGCAATACTCTGCCCTCTATTCCTGTGTCTTCACCTCTAGCCTGCATCCTAAAAAACCTAAAACCTCTTCAACTGTTGCCCAATGTGAAATCTAAATGTGTCATTTTTTTCTGCAATATGGCCTAGCCCCAGTACAAACTAGACAATGGTTCCCAGTGGCCAGCAAATAGCACTTTCAATTTTTTTATTCTGCAGACCTAGACAATTTTTATCAACAAAGGGGCAAATGGTCTGAAGTGTCATACATCCAATCCCTCCCTAATCTCTGCTCCCAATACAACCCATCCCAAATTTTTCTTCTCTCCCTTCCGTCCACCTCTCCTGCCTCCACCTGAGGTTGATGGACTCAGAATCCACAACCTGTCCACAACCTGTTCGAACCAGACCCTAGTCCAGGCCCTAACCTCCCCAGAGTCTCCCTCTTCTTCCTCTGCCCGCAGCTCACCTCCTATGACCTTCCTATCACCGCTCCACCTCATACCCAGTCTGGCTTACAGCATATCTCATGGCTAACTCCCCCAGCCCTGCCTAACAATCTCCCTCAAGAGGTGGCTGGAGCCAAAGGCATAGTCAGGGTACATTTTCCTTTCTCTTTATCCAACCTTTCCCAAATCAGCCAACAATTAGACTTCTTTTCATCAGATCCCATTAAATATATACAAGAGTTCCAATATCGAATTCAGTCCTATAACTTAATCTGGAGTGACTTAAAAGTCATCCCTACTTCTACTCTCGCCCTGAAAATGCTTAATGTGCATTTTATCACCACCCCTCCCCCTCTGACATTACAAAAAGCTACATAAATTAGAATTTGGCCCTCAAACCCCAAAACAGAAATTAATCAACCTCACCTTCAGGTTGTTCAATAATAGGGAAGAAGCTGCCCAGTGGCAGCACATCTCAGAACTTCAGATGCTTGCCTCTGCCGTAAGACAAACACCAGCCACACCACTGGCTCACGAAGACTTCAAAGCGCCCAGACTGCAGTGTCCAGCTGCCCTTCCCAGACCTTGCTTCAAGTGTCAGAAACCTGGCCACTGGGTCAAGGAATGCCTGCAACCCAGGATTCCTCCTAAGCCCTGCCCCATCTGTACGGGGACCCTATTGGAAGTGGAACTGTCCAACTCACATCACTGCTCCCAGAGCTCCTGGAGCTCTAACCCAAAGCTCTCAGAATGAATCCTTCCCAGATCTCCTTGGCTTGGTGGCTGAAGACTGATGCTGTCCAAACCTCTTGGAGGCCCCCTGGACCATCATGGACACTGAGCTTTGGGTAACTCTTATGGTGGAGGGTAAGTCCATCCCCTTCTTAATCAGCATGAGGGCCACCCACTCCATGCCACCTTCTTTTCAAGGACCTGTCTCCTTGGCCTCCATAACTGTTGTGGGAATTGATGGCAAGGCCTCCAGGCCTCCAAAACTCCCCAAGTCTAGTGTCAATTAGGCCAGCACTCCTTTCCACATTCCTTCCTAATCATCCCCACTTGTCCAGTTCCCCTGTTAGGCTGAGATATCCTAGCAAAATTGTCTGCCTCCTTAACTATTCCTGGGCTACAGCCACACCTCGCTGCCGTCCTCCTCCCCAGACTCGTACCTTCAATAGCTCCCCTTATGTCCCACTACCTTAACCCTACGGTGTGGGACACCACCTCCCCATCCCTTGCTACAAGTCATTCATTCCTTATCATCCCCTTAAAACTGAACCACCCCTATCCCGCCCAGGACCAGTACCCCATCCCAGCACAAACCTTAAAAGGCCTAAAGCCTGTTACTACTTGCTTGCTACACCATGAGCTTTTAGTTCCCACTAACTCTCCTTACAATTCTCCTATCCTACCTGTCCAGACAAATCTTACAGGCTAGTCCAAGACCCCTGCCTCATTAATCAGATTGTACTGCCCATCCATCAGGTTGTACCAAACCCTTATACCCTCTTATCTTCCCTACCCACTTCCGCAATTCACTGTTCCTTTCTTGATCAGAAAGACGTCTTTTTCACCATCCCCTTACACCCCTCCTCTCAGCCTCTTTTTGCCTTCACTTGGACTGATCCCAACACTCACCAGTCTCAACAACTCACCTGGCCTGTTCTGCCCCAAGGTTTCAGAGATAGCCCACACTACTTCAGTCAAGCCCTTTCCGTGACCTACTCTCCTTTGGTCCATCTGCTTCCCACTTCATTCAATATGTGGATGATCTTCTTTGCGGACCCTCTTGTGAATCATCCTGGCAAGACACGCTCCTGCTTCTTCAACTTCTATACTCCAAGGGGTACCCTGTATCACCTTCTAAGGCCCAAATTTTTCCCCATCCATTACTTATCTCAGTTTAATCCTTCATCAGCATACACGCGCTCTCCCTGCCAACTGTATCTAGTTAATTTCCCACACCCCAACCCCATCCACTAAACAACAGCTTCTCTCCTTCCTAGGCATGGTAGGATATTTTTGCCCTGGATTCCAGGTTTTGTCCTCCTAACCAAACCACTTTACAAACTTACAAAAGGAAACTCAGCTGACCCCATAGACCCCAAATCCTTCCCCCATTCTTCCTTTAATTCACTAAAGAAGGCCTTAGAAAGAGCCCCTACACTAGCACTCCCCAACTCCTCCGAACCCTTCTCCCTTCACACGGCAGAAATAAAAGGCTGTGCGTCAGGTCTAAACAACTTGACCTCACAGTCCTAGGCTGGCCGTTGTGTTTACGCGCCACAGCCACTGCAGCTGTAATACTCCTAGAATCCCTTAAAATCACATGCTACACTCCACTTATTCTCTAGAGCTCCCACAACCTCCAAAGTCTAATTTCCTCTTCACACCTCACACACGTTCAGCCCCTTGCCACTTCCAGCTTTAGGCACCCTTTATTGAAACACCCACAGTAACCATTTCTCTTGGACGTGACTTCAACCCAGCTTCTCACTTCACACCCAACGAAAGTCCCTGATCCGCACAATTGCATCTCACTAATCCATACAGCATCCTCCCAATTTCACCGTATTTCCCTCTTCCCAGTCCCAGACCCAGAACACACATGGTTTATTGATGACAGTTCTTCAAGGGCCAGTCCATTGGCACCGGCCACAGCTGGTTATGCTGTTGTATCCCACTCATGTATTATCGAGGCTGCTGTACTACCCCACCACCACTTCCCAACAAGCTGAACTTATCGCCTTAACCCAGGCTCTCACACTTGCAAAAGAGTTACCCGTCAATATTTACACTGATTCTAAATGCGCCTTCCACATCCTTTACCACCATGGGCAGAAAGAGGTCTTTTCACTACACAAAGGTCCTCTATTATCAATGCCCCCTTAATAAAGGCCCTCTTTAAGGCCACTCTCCTCCCAGCCAAGGCCAGGGTTATCCACTGCCGGGACACCAAAAACCGCCAGACTCCACTACCCAAGGAAACGCCTATGCCGATAAAACAGCTAAAGAAGCAGCTAACCCTCCATTACCTGCCCCTCATGGCCAGAATTTCTCCTTCTCATCTGTTACTCCTACTCTCCCTTCAAATCCTTAACCTACCAGTCATTTCCTACTCAAGGCAAGTGGTCCTTACAAGGAAAATTCCTTCTCTCTGCCTCACAAGCCCACTCTATCCTCGCATCCTTTCATCATCATTTTCACGTAGGATACAAGCCTCTAGCCTGTCTTTTAGAACCCCTTATTTCTTTTCCATCATGGAAATCCATCCTGAAAACAATCACATCTCAATGTTCTATCTGCCACTATACTACTTCCCAAGGCTTCCTTAAACCCCCTTCTTTTCTTACACATCAAGCCAGGGGATTTACCCTCACACAAGACTGGCAGATGGATTTTACTCATATGTCCCACGTCCATAAATAAATACCATCTAGTCTGGATTAACACCCTTACTGGATGTGTTGAAGCCTTTCCTACCGGGTCCGAAAAAGCTACTGCAGTTATTTCTTCTCTCCTAATTGATACAACTGCCGATTTGGTCTTCCTACTTCTATACAATCTGACAATGGACCAGCCTTCATTAGCCAAATTACCCAAGCAGTCTCCCAGGCCGTTGGCATTCAGTGGAATCTCCACACCCCATACCACCCTCAGTCCTCAGGAAAAGTAGAAAGAGCCAATGGCCTTTTAAAAACACATCTCACTAGACTCAGCCTCCAACTAAAAAAAGACTGGATAGTTCTTCTACCCCTTGCTCTTCTCAGGATTCAAGCCACTGGCCCCTTTGAGCTCCTGTATGGCCCCACCTTTCTGCTTGGGCCTAACTTTATTGCAGACACCAGTCCTCTTGGTGACTATCTTGCAGTCCTTCAATAGGCCAGACATGAGATCTGCCAGGCTGCTAATTTCCTCTTACCCACTCCAGATACCTGGCCATATGAAGACACCCTAGCTGGAAAGTCAATCCTAGTTAAAAGCCTAACCCTAGTTAAAAGTCTCTGCAACCTCAGTGGATAGGACCCTTCCTGGTCATATATAGCACCCCAACCATTGGCCATCTACAAGACCCTCCCCAGTGAGTTCATCATTCCAGGATAAAGCTGTGTCCATCAGACAATTGGCTTAACTCCTCCGCTTCCTCCTGGAAGTCAAAAGTACTCTCCCCCACTTCTCTTTAACTCACCCATATCCCCAAAGTGGAAGAATAACCCTGTATAATCCTAACATACCTTTCACTTAGGCATCTTTTCCCTAACACCACTATTTAATGTAGTCGCCCCTACTACTTAAACCACACCTCAGAAAGTCTCTGTCTCTATTATTTTACATGCCTGCTCTTGTTTACATTGCTAGTATACACTTTTCCTCCAAGCTATTACAGCTGACATTTCATGGTTTTACCCTCAAGTTGCCATGCTTAACTCTCTCTTAGAGTGGATAGATGATCTTCTGCGGCAGGAAACTCTCCAATTCTTCCACCCCAATGAAGTCCTCTTCTTTTCTTTTATACTCACTCAACCTTGCTCCCATTCTCCTGCTACCCTCTACCCCTACCGAATTACATCCAACATACCATCAACCTAACCCATTCTCTCCTAACCATTTCAAACCCTTCCTTAGCCAGTGATGGCTGGCTATGCACATCCCTCTCCTCTTCCTCCTACACAGCCGCCCCTGCCCTACCAGTAGACTGTACAAACTCTCCCATGTCTTTATGCCTCCAGACGTCCTTCAACAACCTCCACCTGTACCCCCCGGAAGAACTCTACTTCCTTGAAAGATTCAACAAAAACATCCTAGATATCTCATACCAACAGGCTGCTGCTCTTCTTCACACCTACCTATGTAATCTTTCCCCATAGGTATACTCCACAGCCCCTGTTTTTGGACCACTAACCACACAAACAACTATCGCTATTGCCACTCCCTTATGCATTTCCCAGCAATCACCTAATGGAATTCCCCTAGGAGACCTCCCACCCTCTTTGTGTTCCTTTGCACTTCACCTCCAAAGCCCTGTCACCCACGTTAACCAAGAAATAGAAACATACCAGCTTAGCATTACAGAAAGGCCCTGCCTCATTACAAGCTCTCTTAAGAATGTCAGTAGCAAGTTTGGCCTAAGTAGGCATTTACCCTGTCTCTCACTCCATCCTTGGCTGCCCTCTCTTGTTCATCAGACTCTCCCTCAGGCCCCTCTTCCTGCCTGCTCATACCTGACCTTGTTAATGAAAGTAAATGGTTACTCATAGATACCAAACGCTTTCTCATACACCATGAAAACAAGACATCTCTTTCCATACAATTACTCTATCAAACCCCACTACAACTTTAAAAGCCATGGCCCTTGCTGGTTCCCTTGGTATCTGGCTACAAGACCCCAGCCCCCACAGAACACCTTCTCATCTCTTCAGTCTACACTTCCAGTTCTGCCTCAGCCGAGGACTTTTTCCTTTGTGGCTCTTCCACCTACCTCTGCCTTCCTACCAACTGGACAGGCACCTGCACCTTAATTTTCCTTACTCCCAAAATCCAGTTTGCCAACGGAAATGAACCCCTCCCTGTGCCCCTTGTAACTCCTACCTAACAAAAAAGAGTCATTCCATTAATCCCCTTGCCCGTAGGATTAGGAGTCTCCACTGCTGCAATCAGGACAGGCATAGAAGGCCTTACTACTTCCATCACCACATTCCAGTCTCTCTAACGATTTCTCTGCCAGCATTACAGACATAACCAAACACTATCTGTGTTTCAACTCCAAGTTAATTCCTTGGTGGCAGTTGTCCTCCAAAATCTACTAACTGCTGAAAAAGAGGGACTATGCCTATTCCTAAACAGAGAATGCTGCTTTTTATCTAAACCAATCCAGCCCATATGACACCATCATAAAACTTAAAAGACGGGGCCCAAAAGCTCACTAATCAGGCAAATAATTATTCTGGACCTAGCTGGCCACTCGCTAACTGGGTATCATGGCTCCTTCCATTAGTAGGCCCTCTTATACCAATTTTTCTCCTTCTCTTTCTTGGACCTTGCCTTTTCTGACTAATTTCTCAATTCCTACAAAGTCGTATCCAAGCCATAACCAATCAGTTATTTACCTAATACAGCAAATGCTCCTTCTAACAACACTACACTATCACCTCTTGCCCCCAGATCTCTCAGAAGTCTAAATTATTTCCCATTTTTGGTTTCCATACCACCCCCAATCCCGCTCAAAGAAGCCCTGAGAAATGTCACCCATCACCCTTCTGTACCACCCCCAAAATTTCACTACCCCCCAACTTTCTCTAGTTTTTATGTTTTCCTTTACATTATTAGTATAAAAAGGCAGGAATGCAGGTTCTTAGAACTGACTACACCATGGTGACCTCTGTGACCCACACATATACCTCCAGATGGCCTCCTAGAGCCAGACTGCAAAAGGAGAAGAACAGGTAGTTCCCGCAGTGACTCATTAACTGACCTTGTGACATGCCACCATTGCTTCTGCCTCAGCTTTCCCTGCCTCAACTGATAAGCCAACCTTGTGACACTGGAGACACCCTCCAGCTTGCAAAAAATCACCCTGAACTGTAACTTTCCTCTGCCTACCCCAAACCTATAAAACCAACTCCTACCACCATCTGCTGACTCTCTTTTCGGACTCAGCCCACCCACACCTGGTTGAATAAACAGCCTTGTTGCTCACACAAAGTCTGTTGAGGTGGTATGTTCATTCAGAGTGCACCTAACAGTTCTTTTTCTATGGTTGCCTAGTATCCCATGGTGTGTATGTACCACAAATTCTTTATCCAGTTTAACACTGATGGGCATTTAGGTTGATTCTATGTCTTTGCTATTAGAAAACACTTGTTTTCTGCAAACAATAGTCATATGAATTTTTTTGCCTTAAATAAACTTTTTGAAGCAAATAAGTATCCCATTTAGAAAATATTAAGTAAACAAGGGTACAGGTGGTAAGTAGAAATAGTAAATCTATGAAGTTGTGAAACAAATGCCTGAGGTTTGGGTAAACATTGTAAGAAGGTAGGTGACCTAAAGTTGGCTGGAACACTTCAAGCTTTACCAAGGCACCTTACCTAATCATTTGGCAATTCTTAGAGAATTCTGGCCTGAAGGAATTTTTGTTCTAAGTCTGGGGCAACAAAACTAGCCCGAGGCATGTTGGTGGGCTGAAAAAGAAAAATTGTCAGATAAATTCAATATTGCGGGCCTAGCTTATATCTGTATATATGCAGACATGCATTACTTAGTGTTTACACAGTCTTATCTGAGGATCTTAGTACCCTTCACGGGCTTTAATTAAACCCCACAATACCCCTGATGACACAGTTATTATTTTAGATGGGTAAATTGAGACACTCTTAATCAAGGCTCTTGAAACTGATGAGGCAATTTGCCTAAGGACAAACAGGAAATGATTATCTAAGCTGTGAACAGAAGCTGCTAGTCTTTCTCTTTGGTTCCGACTCAAACCACCTAACCACAGAGCCTGAGGGAGGAGAAAATTGCCTGCTTTTAACTGTTTCTCAGAGTAGTGTGAGATTGTCTATCTCCCCTGACCGTACACTTTAAAGAAGAAAAGAACTTGCTTGCCTGCCCTTTTTTTTTCTTTTTCAGTCACAGATAAATAAGCTCCTTGTTCCTTTCCAGGGAGAGTAACCCAAACAAAGACCTTTTTCAAAAGTGTTTTGGAATGATCTACCTGTTGTATTCAGGCAGACACCAAGAGTTTCTGCTTTTAGGGAGCATTTTAATTCCTTATCTTAAAAAGCTTTGTCAGTGTCAACAGACTTGAAGCTGGGTGTTTTCCCTGCCAGGGGGGCACAAGTCTCTGCCAAACATAATCTTGGACTCATTTAGACTTCCCGGAACCTTGCATTCAAATCCTGCCAGGTTTCATTCTGGACCTTCATCTCTCCATATTAGATAAATGGAGCAGAAGACAGTATACCATGTCAGATTTCTCGGCCAAGATTTTGGAAGCCAACAATCTAATTTAAAAGTCTTGGTTCTTTGAGAAACGTTGTTGAGTTTACTTTGGATCATGAGATCAAAGCTAAATACTGCTAGTTAAGCACCTCTTTAAAAGGACTAATAATATTTTCTTTTGGAAGTTTTTGCCAGGTTTTTAAAAAATGGCAGCTGTACATGAATGTTGTCTAGATTATCAGATACATTTTTTTGTATTGTTCACCTTACACACACACACACACACACACACACTTGAATTATTCTTAATATACATTATTTACTTGTATCTTTTGTTAGATGGTCATAGCAAGCTAGAACCACGGATTCATAGTCTCATAGCAAAAGGTCATTAGGAACGAATGGGAGTGTTAAGAGGAAGATGGGCTGGGTTTTGATGACAACTATTCACATCACTTTCATTGACTTTGAAGGTATGTCTTTAGCTGAGACTGACAATCATTGCCCATCTTATATAGAAACTGTGAACAGACTGTATATAAAAGAATTCTAGAAACTATGGAGACTTATGAAGCTATAAAGGGTTATTTATGCAATGATTCTTAGTACATTCATTACTTACATGTTAATATCTGCTTTCAGTTATACTGAAAAAAAATGTATACTCCTAAATAATTCAAACTCTTCCTATTGTATTTTATTCAGCTCACTACTTGGTTGCTAGTAACAGAAACTTTATCTTAAACCATCTTAAAAAGAAAAAGGAAATTGGTTGGCTTGTGACAGGGCCAGATTCAGTGGTCAAGAAGATATCATTAAGATAATGCCATTATTACTAATGTCACTTTCCTCAATGTCATCTAAAATTATTCTCCTAGATTTCTCAGAGATCTTAAAACAGAACTACCATTTGACCCAGAAATGCCATTACTAGGTATACATTCAAAAGAAAATAAATCAGTCTACCAAAAAGACACATACAGTCATATGTTCATCACAGCACTCTTCACAATAGCAAAGAAAGGGAATCAACCCAGGTCTCCATTAACAGTTGACTGGATAAAGAAAATGTGCTGCATATACACCATGAAGTAGTACACAACTATAAAAAGAAGGAAATCATGTTTTTTGCAGCAACATGGATACAGCTGGAGTTAATTATCTTAAGTGAAAAAGATGCAGGAACAAAAAACCAAATACTACATGTTCACGTTTATAATTGGGAGCTAAATGTTGGGTACCTATGGACATAAAGAGGGCAACAGTAGACACTGGAGACTACTAGAGAGGGGTAAGTGTTAAAAAACTAGCAAATGGCCCTAGTACTATGAGTATAGTACTATTCTCATTACCTGGATGATGAGAGCATTTATATCCCAAACCTCAGCATCATGCAATAGACCCACGTAACAAACTTGCACATGTACCTAAATGTATCTAAAATAAGCTGAAATTATTTAAAAAGATAAAAATTTAAAATAAGTGAAACTCTCCTTCTAGGAATATTCATTTACATGCAGATAAAGCATTTATTAGCATTAGTTTCATCTATTATGAAAGTGGGCTTGATAAGATTTTTAACTTGGTAGAACCTTAACTACTGGCTATACAATTCTTGACTTAGGAAATTAAAGCTTTAAGTCTTCCAAAAAGCCCTTTAATTCAGTAATTTCATTAACGTTGATAGTTCTGTACCGTCATCTACTGAGAAACCTATCCTAGATTATAAGCAGTTTGAGGGTGAGGACCGCCTTATGCATCTTTTTTCTTTTTAACTTCAGCACATCTTACACAAAGTATTGATTCATTCAGGAAACATTAATCAGCTCTATGCCTGGGCCTGGGAATACACTTGTAAATGAGATGGATACAGCTTATGCCTTCATGGGTGATATATTTAGTAAACAAAAGAACAATATTAAATATGGAAAAATAACATAGGCTACAAGAATTCCAGAGAGATGTGAGGGAATCTACCTTAGTCTGGGAGTCAGCAGTACTCTCCTGTGCAGAAAGGTTAGCGGAAATTTGAAGGAATTGGTCTGGGGAGATGGATGCAGAAGACTCAATTCAAGCAGAAGGAATGCATGTGTTTAGGAACACATGAGGAAGATGGAGAGAGGGAAAACACCTCATAACATACAATGCGGGAAACAGAATGACCAAAAATATTCTATAAGAGTCCTCTAAACTAACAATGATTTTACCCTATCAGTCATGAAACACTGTTTGGATACAGCTCATGGCATAAGCAGCCCTGTTTTTTCCAAGTCCAGGAGAGCTTAGGTCTAACCTAGATATGCTGGCCATGTGCCTCTCAGATCCCCTACTTCATGGAGGACAGACGTCATTGATCACCAGACATAGCTTCTAAGCCAACTACTGCATATTTGCACTGAAGTCATTCTTCCCACTGGCTCCTAGCCCGTGACAGGGCACAACATGGATACTCAGACAGACTCATTCCTGGGATGTGAGAGCTCTTCTAATGGGTAACTTTAGCTAGAGGATCTCTCTTCAGCCTTGCAGAACAGCACTACAGTCTAGACTTTTCCTAGCCAGCCTTCTCTCCTTCCCTTTCTTCTCACAGGGTCAGCCCTGCATGCAGTTCCATGGTTCCTTCTGCCTCCTCCAGCCCCTCCCCATTTTTCTTCACAGGTATTTCCTCCAATAAAATGTTTGCACATCTAATCCTATCATACTGTCTGCTTCTCAGAGGACCCAAACTTAACAATTCCAGACAATCATATATGTATCTTATCCTGTACGGGGAGATGGCACACTTACAAATTTTTTTTTTTCTGTTAGTTAGGCATAGACATGGAATCCCAAAGGATATTTAATGAAATTTTTTCTTTAAATAGAAGAAATAATCATGGGCTAAGTAGTAGAAGGTTTGTAATCAAAGAAATAGCAATAGAAAGAGAGAGAGAAAAAAGAAATAGGTGAAAGTGAAAGGGGGGAAATGAGAGGGAGGCTGGGACTAGCAAGGCGAATTTAAAAGAATGTTGGTGGAAGAGGAGGAAAGAAAAATATAATCCCTCACTAATTCTGTTGGAATTACAATCTCTCATTCTTGAAAGACCCAGTCTTCTCTTTAAGAACCAGGTTCCATCACTCTAATAGAAGGGTAGTCATATAATCACTTAAGTCTAAGACAGAGAGAAAAACTCTTTTAGCAAATTACTTACAGAAGACAAGGCTATATATCATATAGATTTGTAAATTTAAAGTCTAATGTTGGGAGTTCAAAATATCTGATTTTTTTTTTGAAGATATTTCTTTGGAGGCCAAGTCACATGGGAAACTCTTTGTCCACCTTCCCTCTCAGGGCCCAAATATCCTTCTCCAAAGTTTCAGAAGCAAAATGGGAGGAAGTTGACAATGATGACAATCTATGCCTGACTTCAGCCCCAAGGAAGGTTTGACCTACAGAGGTGTGAATATGTCAATCCTGCACTGTCCAATACGGTAGCCAGTAGCACCTATGGCTCTTTACATTGACATTTCAATGGACTACAATTAAATAACATTTAAAAATCCATTTCACAGGCACATCAGCCATATTTCAAGTATGTCATTGCTGCATGTAGCTAATGGCTACTATATTGGAAAGCACACAGAGAAAACGTTTCCATCATCACATAAAATTCTGTCAAACTCAGATTTGTTTAATTGACATAGCTGCAGTGGGAAAGGAGACAAGTGAGGCGCTTAGGGATATCCTGCCCTCTAAAAAATAAAGGGTTCATTCTATGTTTGGCCTCCATGCCATGACCAAAGATCACTGACAGGTTAAATCAATGAGGAAAGCCCTCCTCACATATCTAACCTGCCCAAACATGGGTTCAAGTTGGGTGGTACATTGAACAATGTAACTTGAATCTTAGATTCAAATGTATTAAATATTCTTAGTACTCCATGTATTTACTAACAAAGAAAAAAAAGGTTAACTGATCATGCCATGCTTTCCTTCCACAGCAGTGTTTCTTGACCTCGGCACTACTGACGTTTTGGCCTTTGCTGTGGGGGCCTGTCCCATGCACTGCAGGATGTTTAGCAGCACCCGTGACCTCCACCCACTAGATGCTAGAAGCACTCCCCACCTCCATCCCCAATGTCACAACTAAAAATGTTGCCAGACATTGCCCAGTGTCCGCTGGAGGAAAAAATTACTCCAGGGTGAGAGCCACTGATCTAGAATATGATAGATGGCATCTGGGATATGAGAATATGATCTTGGGCCTGGTCATAAAAGTATGTGTCACCTTTTGACCTGAGACACAACCAAGCAGTGGCCTGTGACTGACCTGGCAAAACAACACCTTGTTCAGAGGCAGCTCATAAAACCGCTTTGGCCTGGAGGATGAGCTAACCTCATAACAGGCACTTGAGAGAAGCCACCCTGTAGATGCATGCTGTGTACCATGACTGGGATTGACTTAACTAGGGTGAAGAAATCATATAATTTGCTGTGTCTACAGATGTGTCAGTAACCCAAAGCTATGTTTCTTTTTTTGGTATCAAAGGATAGTTCTAGAATAAAATTCATAGTCACAGTTATTTTGAAAAACATCCACATTGTCAAAAGTCTAAATAACTACATTTTTCACTCTCTAAAAATGGAAGGCACTAAATAATACCACACTAAGTTCTAACCTGAAGATTTTCATACTCAGTTCTAACTCAAAACTGTATCTGCTGACACCCATGCTTCATAAATAATTCCCGTGTGATAATTACATACCTTGAACAGAATTACCAATGCATTTGTCTTGAATGCTTAAATATATTCAATGGGAAATGTCTCCATATTTTCAGTTCTGTTACTGCCAAGAGAAGGAAGTATTAACTATTCAGAATAAGACACTCACATTAGATTTTGGGCATGAAGAAAGTCACAACTGAGGCTGTAAGACTTAAATAGATGTTTCTCCAGAGAAACAATAGTCACTACTATACTCTCTAAAGGATAGAGACTATATGTTCTGTCAGTATCTCCATTAGTGTCCTATGCATATTAGGCACTTAATACATTTTTTTGTGCATGAGTAGACTGACTCCAAACTAACACTCTGAGTACACTGCTATGCAGTTTGGATGAGGAAATAAGTCTCCTAATCCCCAATGTATCTTGTTTTCTAACACAAGCAATATATGGGGGATTATGCTTAAGAGGCTGTGCCACTTTATATTTAAAAACCCAACTCTGTTTTTTGGACTCTTTGTTCTTTACATCGATTATGTGCTAGGTCCCTAATTTTTCCAAGTTTCCCTTTTCTCACCAATAAATTAAGACTGATTAAGAATGACATATTAGTTTGAGTCTAAATGAGAAAATCTACCCAAGGCTTTTAGCACGCTGCCTGACACATAGAAAGCGCTTTCTAAATGCTAGCTATTATTATTATTATTATTTTTTTTTTTTAGACAGAGTTTTGCTCTTGTTACCCAGGCTGGAGTGCAATGACGCGATCTCGGCTCACTGCAACCTCCGCCTCCTGGGTTCAGGCAATTCTCCTGCCTCAGCCTCCTGAGTAGCTGGGATTACAGGCACGCACCACCATGCCCAGCTAATTTTTTTTTTTTGTATTTTTAGTAGAGACGGGGTTTCACCAGGTTGACCATGATGGTCTCGATCTTTTGACCTCGTGATCCACCCGCCTCGGCCTCCCAAAGTGCTGGGATTACAGGCTTGAGCCACCGCGATAACATAATTCTCTCATAGATCCAAAATGACTTTTATTTTTAAAAAATGATAGTTGCATGTTTTTAACTATCACTTTTCTTCTTCTTGAAGTCAATCTTCTCAACACATCTTGAAAACTACAATGAATTTGGGGATCTGAGAAACAATCTTTTCTAAATATTTGCATGTTATTTGGAATCAATTACAGTGGCAACAAAAGTCTACTTTTTAGTATCAATCTATCTGTACCCTTTTAAACAAACAAACAAATAAACAAATCAATCCATGACAAGTAACTGACTTTTAAGAAGAGGTGAGGTAAAAGTAGTATAGCCTTATTAAGTACAGGCGTGAGCCACCGCGCCTGGCCAGAGAGGGGATTTTAACTCAACCCAATCTCAACCCCCAAATACAGGAAAAATCCAAAGTGACTGTGCTCATATGTTTAAATATTGGCTACAAATGCCAGCAAAAGTATGACATTTGCCTCCAGTGTGAGGCCTGAAGCTCCATCAAGTGGCCTCCTGAATTTCCCCCCATATTAACACAATGCAGTCATGTACACTGAACTCTTGAAATATAAACTGATGGCTGGGGGGCGGTGGCTACTGCCTGTAATCCCAGCACTTTGGGAGGCCGAGGCGGATGGATCACGAGGTCAAGAGATGGAGACCATCCTGGTCAACATGGTGAAACCCCGTTTCTACTAAAAATACAAAAATTAGCTGAGCATGGTGGCGCACGCCTGTAATCCCAGCTACTCAGGAAGCTGAAGCAGGAGAATTGCCTGAACCCAGGAGGTGGAGGTTGTGGTGAGCCGAGATCTTGCCATTGCACTCCAGCCTGGGTAACAAGAGCGAAACTCTGTCTCAAAAAAAAAAAAAAAAAAAAAAAAAAAAAAAAAAAAAAGCAGTATAGCCTTATTAAGTACAGGAACTGAACAATCCCTTTTATTAAATAGATCCTGAATTTGCATTATATTGAATTTATAGATCAATTTGAGGAGGATTGATATGATATTGAGTCTTGTTATTTAATACTGTGCTTTCTCACTTAGGATTATCTTATGTCTTTCAGTAATTTTAGAATTCTTTTTTAAAAGGGTTTGCATATCTTTTCTCAGGTTTGCTTCAGAGGGCTCTAGAGATTTTTGAATGAGACATTATTCAGCGTTCTAACTGGTCAAAGCAAGAATGCTATTGCCATTGTATATGATCCTTTTTCCAGAAAATTTACTGAACTCTCTACTGCTAGTGTGAAGATTCTCTTGGATGTGCAAAGTTAAAAATCATATGCAAATAAACGATTTTGTATCTTCCATTTTACTTTTGATACATTTTATTTTTCTTGTCTTATTTAGTTGACTAGAATGTCCAATTAATATTAAATGTGGATAATGTCCAAGGGCAATATTTATTTATACTTTTCTTAAAAGGAATGCTTCTAACATTTAACCATTAACTATAATGTTAGCTATAAATTTTTTACTGACTAAGAATGTTTCTTTTTTCTAGTGGAATTTTTATCACACCATTCAGTTCCTTTATTAAAAATTTTAAAAATAATAATAAAGTATAGATATCTAAGGACTTGTACACAAACTTTTAAATGATGGTTTCACTTTAATAGTAGAAAAAAGGATAAAATGATAGAAGAGAAAGTGGAAGCGATAAAAATGGCTACCTTAATTGACAAAAGAATAGTTTATGTTGCTTTTTTAAAGGTTAGCCTGAACCAATTGCTCCTCACTGAGTTATTCCAGGGTGATGAGCAGAGGTTCTCCAGGAATTGGGAACTGGGCCTGTGGTACTCTTCTGCTGTTTTCAGTGCTGTGAGATCACAGCGGTCCTAAAATGTGGCAGTATACAATGGATTTCTGGCTTGGGTGGCTGCTTTCTTGGCTTTGTTCCCACTTGCAGCATGGAATTACCCACTAGACATTGGTAAGTAAGTCTGCTTATCAAAAGATACAACAAAGAATATTTAATAAGTTATCTCCCATGACTTCTTTCCTTCCCATTTGGCCCTAACTACTATATCGTTCCTTAAGTGTGAGCCACGATCACATCTGCTTTCACCACTCCTATCTACCAAGCCCCTGAGTGCTGCAGCCTGACCTACATGTTGCAACTTTGGTTCCCTTCTCACATTCAGCCTCAAGTGGATCCATAGGGCTTCCTAGATATTCCTTTATTTATCACTTTATCATTTCCTAGCATGCTTTCATCATTGCCATTCCAGGCATTTTTCTCTTCTGGAGTCCTCAGCATCCCTGTACCCTCCAGCCTCAGAAGACTTAGTGCCTGACATCATGAAGATGGTGGCAAACAGCTTTGTCCATAGGTCAACACTTGCAGGAGGAGTGGTCCTTCTTGCTGATAGCCTTAGGAGTAAAATCAACCTCCGCATTGACCCCTAGGAAGAATGAATTCCTCCAAAATCCTTCAAATACAGAATTACCTCAAGAAAGGCTAGACCTTCCAGGAGCAATTCACACAACAGGAAATCCTCCCATTATCATTTGCAAAGACACTGGCTTCTAGAATTGACAGGCAAAGTGAGATTTCAAAGAGCAGTTCCATATGCAATTGAATTGTCTCACTGTCAATTTCAGGACATATCAGGTAGTGTCCTTGGAGTTGTTCTTTGAAAAAGAAATTTCTGATGCAATACTTGTTTATGATAAAAATTTTAACATAAAAAAGTATAAAGAAGATATTATAATTAATGGCAGGTCACATTAATAGGTTTACTGAATGCTCACTAAATGTCAGGTTCTGTGCTATGCACTTTATAAGCATTATCTTTTTTTTTTCTTTTAAGGTGGAGTCTCACTCTGTCACCAAGGTTGGAGTGCAGTGGCAGGATCTCAGCTCACGGCAACCTCTGCCTCCCTGGTTCAAGCAATTCTTCTGCCTCAGCCTCCCAAGTAGCTGGGATTACAGGTGCCTGCCACCATGCCCAGCTAATTTTTGTATTTTTAGTAGAGATGGGGTTTCACCACGTTGGCCAGGCTGGTCTCAAACTCCTGACCTCAGGTGATCCACCTGCTTCAGCCTCCCAATGTGCTGGGATTACAGGCGTGAGACTCTGCGCCCAGCCCTATAAGCATTATCTTATCTTCACAACAAGCCAGAAAAAAATAGCCATTAATATTGGTATAATCCCTTCAATCTTTTTTGAAAATAGATTTTGTTAGGACATTTTAAATTTACAAAAAAATTGAAAAGCTTGTACAGAGAGTTCCCTTGTACCCTACAGCCAAGCTCCCCTATTATTACCATATTACAGTAGCATGAAATATTTGTTACTATTAATGAATCAATACTGATACATTATGATTAACTATGATCCGTGGTTCATATAGACTTCCTTAGATTTTGCGAAAGTCCTTTTTTTTTCCGGGATCCTCTTTAGGATCCCACATTAGATTTTTCATCACATCTCCTTAGGCTCTTCTCGGCCATGGGTTTCAGACTTTCCTTGTTGTTCATAACCTTGACAGTTTAGAGGAGTGCTGGTGAAGTTGAGTGAAGAATGCTCCTAGATTAGAATTCGCGAGGTTTTTCTCATAAGACGGGAGTATGATTTTTTTTAATTCTGACTAATTGAAGCTGAATTGTAATAATTCTTTATCTGCTCGTGAGACAGTCTTTCTTTTTAATTTGCTTTTGCGGTTGAAGTCCATTACCAGATTTCAAATGTTACATTGTCTAGAGTCCTGAGATAAACCAACTTCATCACAATGTATTTGTTAAACCAGCCTATAACCTTCCTTTCTCCTATTATCCTTGTTCAGTTTTGTTATTGTCTTTAGTCATGTTTCCCAGGAAGCAAACTCTCGGTCAGACATGTAAGTGCAGGAAATCTACTTGGGAAGCTAAGCGTAGTATCAATCCCTATCAGGGCAAGAGTAAAACTGTGATGTAGTTGCAGTGGAAGTCTCAGTGATAGAACTAGGATGGTCTTTCAAAGTTGCCTCAAGTTGATTCAAGGGGTCCAGGCCCTTGTGCTATTTTATCTACCAGTAATTGGAAATTGGCTCTCTCCAGGGAAAGAACATAATCTTAGACAAGATAGGTCCTTCCAGCAACCGGTAATTCCTATAAAGAGACTAGCTGTGCATGGCCAGCAGCCACCATTCCCAGCAGCTGGGGGAATGTATGCCCTGTTCATAAAGGGTAGATCTAGGCAATTTGCCACAGCATCGACTACAGTAACCAAGAAAATTGTTTTCTCACAATCAGAATCGGGGAAGTTTTTTTGTAGTCAAACAATTTGTAGAAGCTAGAAGTTACCTATTCTGTTGATTGTGTGATAAAACTCAAGTTACAGATGGTCTGGGCCACAAGTTGCAGAGGGCTAGGTGTAGTCTGAAGTGAGGATGGGTAGATCTTTGACTCCTAAATCAAGTTCTTTGACAGCTTCATAAATCCTTTTTATTCACTTATGTCATATTGGTAACTTAAATTTTTTTCTAAAACAAATGTCAATTTTACGTAAGTTTTCAGATTTGTTAGCATCAAATTGTAATTATCCTTTCAATATTTTAAGGCACAATTTTATATTTAATTATACCCCGTTTTTTTCTGTGCCTTTTCTCTTTGTTTCTAAGTCTTGTCAGATGTTTGTTATCCTTCTGCTCTTTATTCTTCTTTTCACCTTTTCAAAGAACTGGCTTCGTTTTTGTTGACCGTCTTTATTGTTTGTTTTCTGTTTCACTATGTTTGGTCTTTATTAGTTTCTTCCTTCAACTTTCTTAGGGAATAAATTTCTTTTTCTAAATTGATTTGAGTTCTGGGCTCACTACTTTTCTGTTTTCTTTTTGAATAGATATATTTATGCTCAGAAAGTTCACCCTGGAGTATTGCTCTAGCTGCATTGCATATATTTGATTAAGAGATTGTTACGTCGTCCTCCAATTTCCATCATGATCTTTTTTTTTCTATTAAAAAAACATACAAAATGTTGGTTGAACATATGCTTTCCAACTAAGGATAATATTTCTCAGCCTCTCTTGCAGCTAGGGTGGCCATATGCTGAGAATACACAGAGGCCTTGGCTACCAGGTGTTTGTTGCAGAAATTTCTGAGGATAAGGTATAATTTGCAAGCAGTAAAGTGTTACAGAAACTCCAACGTGGTTAGCTGGATATTCTGCCTGGTCAGCTTTGAAACCTACTTGTCAGGCCAGAGAAAGGTACCGGCTAGATTCTACTACTGCAGCAAGGAAGGCTGGGGAACGGAGACTGTCACCTGGAAGCCATTTATCTGTCCAGCTAAGATTTGGAGACTCCACTATTGAAAAGGTAAAGGAAGAATGGATCTGGGAAGCTATTAGCATTATCTACCATAACTGTACACCAGCACACAAGGGATAGAATCAAGTAATTTTGCTTCGGGCAGTAGAGATGCGAGCAGAAGTCATACATGTACCCTTTAGTTTGCATCTTTAAAGAAAATGAACCTGCCCTCTCCTTCCCTTGTTCTCATTCCCTACTGGCTGGATGTCAGCAAGATGGCAGGAGCCGGAAATGGTCAGGTCACGACATGAAAGGAGCATGGTGAAGATGGGAGAACAAACAGTTACGGGGCTCCAAGTAAGACAGGACCTAGTTAGAGTCCTCCTGGAGCGCTTCTCTAGACTTTCCCAGTCTGAGAAAGGGGTATCGAGCATGGCCAAAATGAATCTTAGGGGCTAGTGAGGATGGAGGTCTAGCAAAATGGCAGTGAGGGAACAAGGGAGAGATGGTAGGCAAAGCAAACTCAACATATACTTGTAGTGTTCTATTTTATTTTCATAAAAAACAATGTATTTAATTGCTAACAAAATAAACATTGGTTTTCAGTATCTAAAAGAAATCAAGGCAGAAAGACTTGAAAATATGAAGTTACTCCAAAACCCACCTCACCAACTTTGGTTACACAAGAGGAAAACACAGCATCCTGGCTTGTGGCATAACAAGTGTTACAGGATGACGTTTGAGGATACTGAAACTGTATCAGAGCATTTAAGAACTATCATATACCTGAACAGATTCTGTCCCATCTCTTTCCAGTTTTGAAACCATAGGGAGGCCTCTATTTTTCTCCAACCCTTGAGGCTATTCTGAGGTCTTAATGATATTATAACTGTAAAGTGCTTTATTGTGCCTAGCACACAGTACAATTAGTGACAGCGATCATGATTGCCAGTATTTTATAGCACTTTCCCAACTCTAGAACCTTCTCTTTGCTGTTTTCTCAAACTCCTTAGCACTTTTTTTCCCTCTCAACATAGAAAGGATTGACCTATTGTGCCACTGAATTCTAACACTGTCAGAAGGTTTATTAAGTTCCAGGATTCAGTATCTATAAAAAGAAATCAGTGCCCTGTTTTATGGAAGCTCAGGGCTCAAAATTCTATAAAAAGGGTTTACATTTAATGACAAGTACCTGCACCGTGAACGTCATTGTTAATATTTCTGTGGCAAACTGCACTGAGCAATAAGGCATTTCAGACAAATACCCTGATGTCATGCAGCGGGGAAAGCCTTCTTTACTTACTAATTCTTAACTCCAAATGCCCTGTGTGCCTCTTGGTTTACTATTACATCAGAGTAGTTATTATCACCGAAACATAAGGTTAACATTTCCATCATCACTGAGGTTACAATTTGCATACTGCTGCATAATTCTTGTGCACAGCTGCTGCTGCTGCTATGCTTCATCTTTCATCTTAGTTTGTACAATTCATCTGGAATTTCTTAAAACTGAACTATTCATAATAACAGTCTTGAAAGAACTTCAGGGGGAATGTTGGGTTCAACATTTTAGCAGCATCCTTCACTTAAATAAAAAAGCTTCAGAGCCTCTTGAAGACATGAACAGTTTTGACTAAAAAGTTTAATATCAACCACATGGGCTAAATTATTGCAGAACAAATTTTTTATTGCATTATAAATCTGCTGGAAACAACGACAAAAAAAGATCATCAATCGCTTCCTTACTTCTTGTTGGTTTTTAAAAATTACTCTGTTTGCCTTTCTTGTTTCCAAAACTAAACTAGAGTATTCAATGTTGTCACAGCTTCTAATTGTCAATATATGTTTTTTGTAAACTGTCGAAACTTGTAGGCTAGATGAGAGGAAATCACCTAAAAACTCAAGCCATCTTTAAAAATCAAAAGTGCAATCAAAAGAAATTGGTCAACAGCCATTATGTGAAATGAAGGAAAGGCAAAATAGAGTGGTATAAAGAAGACATGAATTCTTTTTTTTTATTTTTATTTTTATTATTTATTTATTTATTATTTTTTTTTTGAAGACATGAATTCTTGCCTTGACTTTGCTTAAAACTTGCCATTGTTTCTTGAGCACATCATTTCACTTTTCAGTAGATGGGTTTCTTGATTACAAGTTTCAGAATCCAATCCAACTGGCAAAATAACAAGTGAAAGCAGTGGTGGGGCTGAGCCATCCACTGGCTCACATAAAAACATGGGGGTATATTTGGTTCAGGTGTGGTTAGATTGAGGCACCAAAATGAGGAACATGTTCTCCCTTACCCCTGTTCCTCAGCTCCTCTTTTTCTGTAGGTTGACTTCACTTTCAGGCAAGCTTTTCACATCCCATAAGAAGAGAGTTACTAGCACTTCCAGTTTATGTCTATCAGTTTAGCTATCCCAGTGGAAAGACAGCATCCCATTCCCAGTAATTCCCATAAAAGACCCATGGTCTTTGGAAAACCCCTTTATATCTCAGACTCAAATCTGAACCAATGCAAAATTCAAATTGTCCAGGTTTAGGCTACATGCACCACATACTACATGAACTACAATTTGGGAGGGGGTGTTTGCCTGAAGGAAAATCGGAATACTGTTACCAGAAAAAGTGGGGAATGAATAATAAATGGTGGGCAGGTAAAAGCAATTAACTTTCACTCCAACCTCTCTTGGAGCTCAAAGTAGTCAATGAAATGCAGAACTTGGAGTTGATGATGGGAAGTTTTTTACTCTAAGATTTAAACTACAATGCCTTTGAGAAATGTCTGAGAAAGAAAATTGAAACCCAACATTTATTCTCCTTCTCTATCTTTAGTAAAAGGATCCCCTAACCTGTTATAGAAGCACAGCTGCACAGCAAAAGACTCTTAGTCCTAAGCTCCCATGTAGCTAAGTGCGGCCAAATGACTGATGTGGTAGGCTGAATTATGACCTCTGTATTAGTCCGTTCTCATGCTGCTAACAAAGATGTACCCAAGACTGGGTCATTTGTAGAGGAAAAAGATTTAACCGACTTGCAGTTCCACATGGCTGGGGAGGCCTCAGGAAACTTAAAAATCATGACAGAAGGGGAGGCAAACGTCCTTCTTCACATGATGGCAGGAAAGAGAGGTACGAAGCAAAAGGAGGAAAACCTCCTCATAAAACTGTCAGATCTCATGAGAATTCAACTCACTATCATGAGAACAGCATGAGAGTAACTCCCCCATGATTAAATTGCCTCCCACTGGGTCCCTCCCATGACACATGGTGATTATGAGAACTACAATTCAAGATGAGATTTGGATGAGGACACAGTCAAACCATAACAGCATTCAAAGATAGCCAGATCTTAATTCTTGGAAACTAAGAATGTTATCTTATAAGGTAACAAGGTCTTTTCAGGTGTAATTGAGTTAAGGATCTAGAGATGGGCTGGATTATCCAGGGAGGCATTAACTGCAACCGCAAATGCCCTTATAAGAAGGAAGCAGAGGAAAATTACATACAGCAGAGGAGAAGGCAATGTGACCATCAACGTAGAGTCTGGAGTGATGCAAAATGCAATAACTACCCAAAGCTAAAAGAGGCAAAGAGGGGGTTCCCTTCCACAGTCTCCAGAAGGAGCACAGTCCTGCTGACACCTTAAGTTCATCACTAAAAAAGAGGACTGTGAAAGAATAAACTTCTGTTGCTTTAAGCCACTAAATTTTTTTAAATTGTACTTTAGGTTCTAGGGTACATGTGCAGATCATGCAGGACTGTTGCATAGGTACATACATGGCAATGTAGTTTGCTGCCTCCATCCCCCCGATCACCCACATCTGGCATTTCTCCCCATGTTATCCCTCCCCGACCTCCCCACCCCACCACTGTCCCTCTGTTGGTCCCCCCCAACAGACCCCAGTGTGTTATGCTCCCCTCCCCATGTCCCTGTGTTCTTATTGTTCAACACCCATCTATGAGTAAGAACATGTGGTGTTTGATTTTCTGTTCTTGTATCAGTTTGCTGAGAATGATGTTTGCCAGATTCATCCATGTCCCTACAGAGGACACTAACTCATCATTTTTTATGGCTGCATAGTATTCCATGGTGTATTAAATTCATGGTAGTTTGTTACCACAGCCATAGGAAAATAATACAACTTAGTATGAGTTTTGGAAAGTAAAATATGAGCAGAAAGGAGGTACCCAACTACCAGCTTATGCCCTTCAAGATCAAAGGCAATAGCCTCCCTTCCTCTCTCTTGTTTATTCAGTAGGCTGGAAGGCAGACATGATGGTGAGCTGTCTTAGGCCACCATCAATTATGTAAATAATGGTAACAACCCTACAATGGCAGAGCAGCAAGAAAGAAGGACCCTAGATCCCCAGTATTCAGCTTGAGATTCAAAGTTGAGAAATAAATAAAATTTTCTTTTGCTTACGCCAGAGTATTTTGGGGTCTCTTGTGACAGCTAATCTGTATCCTAATGAAATCACCATTTTTGTCTGCTATGAGATGCACCTTGCAGACTTCCTACTACAAGGAGTATAATACACCAACAGTCAGTGGCCACAATCTGAAATCCCCCACTACGTTTTCACTCAGCCCGTGCTTTCACAAGCTGTTCCTGGATAGTGACAGGGCATGGTAGAGATACTGAAGCAGTTCTATTCCTGGGAGACATGGTACTCCTATAACAGCCAGCTTTGGCTCAAAGATTCCCCAACGTCCTTGCCAAAACTTCCTTAGACAGCACAGCAGTCTAAGAAACGTAGACCCAACCTTCCTTTGCTCTGCAATCACTCAGGGCAGACTTGTTTTACCCTCTGATGGCTCTCCCAGCCTTACCAGCTCCTGCCCCATTTTCCCTCACAGATGCTTCTGCTAATTAGATTCTTGCTCATTTAATTTCATCTTGGCATCTGCTTCTCAGATTAGCATACCACCTTTTCTGAGAAATTCAAGAACAATAGGTCTTCTGCAAAAGTAAGAAAACACAACAAGAAACTTATTGAGCAGTAAAAATAACCTGCTATAAACGTATTTTGTAAATACCCAAGGTACCTCTCTGTGAAACCATGAAGGAAGGCTTGACCATCTCATACAACTTTATGTTCCCCCAGCAACCTCCTGGTTACTTCCAAATTCTCCTCTGCCACTTGGAAACAAATTAGGAGGGCAATAAAGTTCTCTCTCAAGATTTAGCAAACTATGTTATTGGCTATTCTGAACAACTGAATGAAAAATAAAATCCCATCAATTACCCAATTGCTTATTTAAATATAAAACATGTAGTTGGTTGATGCTAAATAGGTAAACATTCAGAATGATCAATTTTTTTTATTAATCTCCTACCTGATTTAACAGAGTGTATATGCAGCCCATTAGCTCTATGCCTCCATGTGTTTGCATGTTTTCGCCCTGGTGAGTGTGAATCTGTCATCCTGGATGTGTGGATGTCCACATAATGTGAAGACTTGCTTAACTTTCCTGATTAGAAGTTACTGCTCTATTCCACTAAGTCCACTATTTGCACTTTTAGTCATAACTTATTTCTTTATGCTTACTATATTTGTCTGCTGAATTGTCATGCTTTTTATTTATTTGAGGAGTCCCGTAACTATTTCCCACACCATGTCTGTCTTCATCACACATTTGTTGAATTGAATCAAATGTGAAAGAGTTGAGAAATGGGAGCTTTCATTGTTGGACACTGACAGTTCTGGAACAGTTTCTACCACAGGTGTTAAGAACTTCCCTCTGTGAGTAGTGACTGGAATAAGGAAATAGGCCATTGAGAGGATCTCAGGGAAGGATATGTCTGCTCTTGACAAAGGCTTTGAACACAAGACACAGCAGAGAAAACTGAGAATGATGAGTTCTAATCTTTTCACCTGTAGTTTATTTACAGTCATGCCAACTGAAGGAAGACTCTAAGAAGCATGCTTTGTTGTTGACTGGAGGGTGTGTTTGTGTGTGTGTGTTTGTGTATGTGTGTGTGTGTGTGTTCTCCAAGGGAGAGCTGTATTTTTGTTTTGTGCACTTCTTTTTTGTCTATTTTCAGAAAGCAAAGCTTTCCTACACGCTTATAAAAACAAATCAATATCTCCTTTTTAATGACAGTGGAGAGCTGTGACTGTCATAACTCCAAATAAACACATTTCTTTAAGTCTGAAAGGTTTTTGGTTTTTTATATTAAAAGAAAACACTAAATCTAGTCCTGGTAATAAAACACATGAGGAAATTGTGAATTCTTAGAATGTTGGCATATTAGTCATGTGAAAATAGGAGTCACCTAAATCCTCTGAGGCCTGACAACCTTATCTATACAATGAAAGAGTTGAAGCATATCAAAGATCAAACACTGGTGGTTTATGGGCCCAGTGTAGCCTAAAGGTGTGCTTCCTTTGATCAGTTAGTAATTTTAAAACCGAACCAATTGCCTACATATAAAATCAGATGTTTTTGCCAAAATATTAAATTAAATTTCTGGCTTTAAAAATAATCAGAAGATATAATCATCATCCTGTATTCCTATCAGGCAACCATAAAGTCAATTCTCCACAAGCATACCTGGCCCACTTCATTCATTTATGTCATCTGCCTCAATGCCCTTGACAATCATTTGAGTGTGTGATTCCTACACTCCATGACTGAAATACAATTGAGAGTCTAGAAACTTATACATATAATCAATTGATTTTCAACAACGGTGCCCAAAACTCAATGGAGAAAAAAAAATATTTTCAACAAATGGTACTTTGAAAGGACAACTTGGATATCAAATGGACAACTTGACACCCACATGCAATAAATAGTATGAACTTGGATCCCTTTTTCACACCATACACAAAAATTAACTCAAAGTAGATCACAGACTTAAATATGAGATGAAACTATAAAACTATTAGGAGATTCTTCAAGATCTTAGGTTGGGCAATATTGTTTTATATATGACATGAAAATACAAGTGACAAAAGAAAATAGAGAAATGAGACTTCAAAATTAATAATGCTTGCGCTTCAAAGAGTGCCACTGAAGAAGTAAAAAGACAGCCTACAAAATGACGGCAAATATTTGCAAATCATATAGCCAATAAGGAACTTGTATCTATATTACATTCATAATTATTTTAATAGAACAATAAAATGACAGCCCAAATTAAAACATGTGTAAAGGATCTGAATAGACATTTCTCCAAAGAGGCTATACAAATGGCCAACAGGCACTTAAAAAGATGCTGAATGTTATTAGCCATTGTGGAAATGCAAATAAAAATCACAGTGAAATTTGACTTCACACTCACTAAAATGGTTATAATAAAAAAGACAGACACTGACAAATGTTGACAAGGATATGGTGAAACTGGAACCCTCATATACTATTGGGAACATAAGATTTTGCATCGACTTTGGAAGATAGGCTGGCAAGTCATCAAAAGGGTAAACATAACATTATCATATGGCCCCCAAATTTGACTACTAGGTATATTCATCCAAGAGAAATGAAAATGTGTGTCTGTATAAAAACTTATACATAAATGTTTATAGCAGCATTATTCATAATAGCTTATAACTAGAACCAAGTTTTCATCAACTGAATAATAGATAAACAAAATGTGGTATATTCACCAATGGAATATTACTTGGCAATTAAAACAGAATGAAATGCTGAAACATTATAGAAAAGAGATGAACTCTTAGAGTAGTATGCTATGTGAAAGAAGTCAGACACAGAAGGCCATATATGGCAAGATTCAATGTAAATGAAATGTCCAGAATAGGCAAATTCATGGAGACAGAAAGTAGATTGATGGTTGCCAGGGAGTTGGGGTAGGGAGAAGGAAGAGTGACTGCTTAAAGGTATTGGGTTTCTTTTGGGGGGTGAAGACTATGTTGTAAAATTAGATAGTGGTGATGGTCGTACAACTTTGCGATCATGCTAAAAAAACATTGAATTGTATACTAAAAAGGTGGATTTGATGATATATGAGCTATATCTCAACTTGTAAAAGTCTATGAGTCTCTAATAGCATGTAAACATTCATCACCATTATCCCTATTAACATTGCCAATATCCTTAAATCATTTTCCCCAGTCATCAGTTAACCAATATGAGCTTCCCACTTCACCTTAGCATATGACATAGTGAATTAAGGCTAACATTGGAATAAATTTTACTTATGAAAAAATAAGACATGAGCCTCTTCTTTCAAAAAAAGGAAATTAGGAGAAATTTTTAAAATATATATTTTACTCATCTTTTGAAGATTAAAGTTTTTGTATTTTTTCCCCATAAGCATCTCAGCTCCATGTGACCATATGAAATCTCTCTTCTTTTGTTGACAGGCTTGTTGCAGGATAGAGAAGACAAATCCTAATCAATGACAAACTGGTTTCTTTAAGTCTTCACATCCTTTTGTATATTTACCTTTGAGACTGAGCTCATGGTCTCTTCTGAATTCCAGATCAAGCTGGGGCAACTGATAAATTGGCAGCCCCTACAGGGACTCATTCTAAGCCACTTTTCTCATACCCCAGTACTTGAAGATTACATGAAAATGGCAACTGTCTTGTGACCATTAAAAAATTAAACCCTGGGCCAGGCATGGTGGCTCATGCCTATAATCCCAGCACTTTGGGATCATGAGGTCAAGAGATTGAGACCATCCTGGTCAACAAGATGAAACCCCATCTCTACTAAAAATACAAAAATTAGCTGGGCATGGTGGTGTGCACCTGTAGTCCCAGCTACTCGGGAGTCTGAGGCAGGAGAATTGCTTGAACCCAGGAGGCGGAGGTTGTGGTGAGCCGAGATCGTGCCATTGCACTCCAGTCTGGGTAACAAGAGCAAAACTCCGTCTCAAAAAAAAAAAAATTAAACCCTTTATTCAAGGATTGCTGTGCAGGCAACTGAATTATCCCAGTTCTTCTGTATTTCTATCTTAAATCTCAGCATAAGTAAAGAGGAGACATACATTACTAAAATAACAATATACCAAAAACGTTCCCCTGAAGCATTATTTTCATAGCTGTAAATACAGTTGAAGTTCCAGAAATATCTTCTCACTATATTGACCAAGCATAAAATATAATAAATTATTTAACATTAACCAGTCTATCTAGGAAAATTCTGCATGTTTCATCACTATTCCAGCATTAAAGATGAAAACATATTTGCCTTTAGAAAGCGGTTCCTATGGAAATGACCATAAATACAGACAAATGTGAATATATAATGGGAAGTGGGAAAAATACATTCATTTTAAGTTGGCTAGTTTGAATTGGTTGACTTGAGAAGAGTGCAGCTTCTTTTCTTTGGCAGAAAATTTTCCTTTGTTTAGAAAAGACATCAGTGAGTTTCCCTGTATTGTATACATTTTTTATTTTATATATATTATGATGTTTTGACATCTTAAAAAAAAACCTTTCTAGCAGGGGAGGGACTGCCCCTTCCAGGAATAGCCACGCAGAGATCAGGAGAGCTCAGCCAGGCACGCCTTTGATATGCAAACCAACCAATCTGCAGCCCAGAGCCTAGGCTTCTCTATTTGGCCCAGACACCCCAGGAGACTATATTCCTCTGTCCTAAACATCCTAAAGCCAGATGCCAGGCAACTAGGGACCACCCCTATAATTTAGAACCCACCCCAAATTACTCAAACCAGTCAGTCCTAAATTGTTCACCTTGCCCTGCCTTGTCTTTCCCACAAACCATGGTCCCAATCCACCCCCTGTTTTCTGTTTCTTTTTTCTGCCTCCTGACCACCCTGCTGTCTTACCGCTATGTCCCTGCACGGTATGCCCCATCTTTAGGACCTGTGAGTATAACACACTTTGCTTTCTGGGGCCTTTCCTGTGTCTCCTCTTGTGGTTGCATCTTAATGAACATCATATAAAAGAATTCAAAATACCCCTCAATCCTCTGAACCAGATAAGAGAGATCTAGAAAAAGAAAAATAAAGCTGATCTTCATAATAAATAATTAAAATTTCTCCAGTGGTATGGGGCAAGAGGATCCTCCACATCCATTCCCCCACCCTGCTCTGCCCTGCCTTTCATCTGACCACAGAGGACTATATCAACAGACTCCTTGGCCACTGGCTCCCAGAGGGGTTGTGCCAACATGTGATAACTGTCAATGACAGGTTAGTGAGGTTTGGGTGTTTATTCCCCAGGCTCTCCATCTGCTGCTTCATGAGCCAGCAGCACTTGGGATTTGTGGAAGCAAGGCATCCTTTTCCTGCAGGGGCCCTCTCCCACTCGGGATTCCCATGACATCTTCTCTGCTCTCTTCCTTCAGACCTAAGAGTGGTAATAGCTCCCTGCTGTTGCCAGCCACAGGGTGCTTCAACATAAAGTCGGTTCTGCTATAATGCAACACAGACATTGCTGAAAATCAACATACTATGTAAAATTGTACAATGAAAACCATAGGACTTAGGGCAAAATGGGGCTAGAGGCAAATACACAAAAATGACACCTGTGATGTCGTTTAAAAAAATGGTATACAGCATTATACTTCCTGAGTTATTAAGAAAGACATAAATACTAGAAGAAATATGGCACTCAGCCTTGGGAAAGACCTGGCATTTCCTTATGGAAATGGGTGTGGGGAAAGATGCAGCTTGTGGGTTATTGTGAAGTGGTGGAAATGGGTTACCTGGGATCCCAGGGAAAGTTGTAACATAGGATGTAGATGGATGTGGCTCACAAGAATGTGATGAATTCAGTGTGGATGCTGGTGGATGCTCGAAGCACTTGCATTTTGTGTATTCCTACACTGCTTGGCTCGCCTAGGTGTAGTTTTCTGTGTTCACTTAATGTTTCTCATGGATGAAATCACACATGAGCAAATACAAAATTATGGTCAAATTGTTCCTGAATACATCAATGGCTTTGGAACAAATCTGTGTTTTCAAAACAAGTGTTATGAATGAAATGACTGTATGTAATTTGTTCCCCTATACTCGGCCTATGACTTTTACTAAATTCTCCTCAGTTTTCAAACTCAAGCGTGTTCTCTGTTTCCTCTCAAAACACCTATAAAGAGAATTAGGGGAGCCTGGGAAAGCTCAGGAGCTTCACTTGGAGCTCTAGGAATGTAGTGGGAATTCAGAACCTAAGACTCGAACAGCCTCTGTAAGAAATTCCTGTTGGGAGCTTGAGCCAAGGGAACTATGGCATGGGCAATGTCCCATCAACCTGTGTGAGTGATGTTGCCACCCTGTGTGTCTGGAAGGCAGAGCGTCAAAGCAAAGAAGATTATTCTCAAGCCTTTAAGATATCACAGGGCTTGGCTGGCTTGGTTTTAGACTTGCTTGGTACTAACACCCCTTTCTTCTTTCCTGTTTTTCCCTTTGGAATGAGAGCGCGTATCCTATCCCTGTCCCACTATTGGATTTTGGAAGCACCTGGTTTCACAGGTTCACAGGTGGAGAATGGTTTTGCCTCAGGATGAATTACACCTCAGGTCTCACCTATATCTGATTTAGATATTTAGATGAGACTTTGCATTTTAGAGTTGATGCTAGAATGAGTTTAAACTTTTGGGACTGTTGGGATGGAATGAACATGATTTGCATATAGAAGAGCATGCATTTGGGCGGGAAAGGGTGGAATGCAATGGAATGAATGTTTGTGTCCCACACAAAAAACATGTTGAAATCCAAACCCACAAAATGATGGCATTTGGAGGTAAGGCTTTGGAAAGTCATTAGGTGATGAGGGTAGAGTCTCCATGAATGGAATTAGTGCCTTATCAAAGAAGCCCCCCGAGAACTCCCTTGCACCTTCCCCCAGTGAGACTACAAGCAGACGCTGGCAGTCTGCAACCTGGAACAGGACCCTCATCAGAACCCAACCGTGATGTCAACCTACTCTAGGATTTCCAGCCTCTGAAAAAGTAAAAAATAAATTGCTGTTGTTTATAAGCCACCGTAAGTCAATGGTCTCTGTTATAGCAGCCGAAACTAAGACAAATCAATTGCCAAGGAACTTTGAAAGATGGTGATGTCTCTTTATAAAATTCTAGTTGCTTCACATTCTATATGATCTCGCAATCTCTATCACAGCCTGTCCCACCTTCCAGCCTGCAACAGCTGTGGCTTTGTGAAGATGTGGGAAAGGAAAGGGGAGGAGAATGACAAGTGTTAGACAAAGATAGACAGAAAGACAGGGACCACAGTTGCCAACAAAAAAATAATAATTGAGACACAAACCTCCTTCCCCAAAATCAATCGAAGAAAGGGACCTTTGAAGGGAACCAGGCAGTTCACGTTGTGTTAGTATGTAACTAGGGACTATATTCCCATGGCTAGAGAATTGCACTCTACATGCAGAAAAAGTGAATGACTTTTACTTCCACATTTTTCACCACAGAAAGCTTCCCAGCTATATTTTCCATTCCAAAAGCACTTGTTCTGCAAGTAACAAAATTTTAGAGTAAAAATATTCCATTATTTTTTCCTTCAACAAGCCATTTCTTTTTTACCTGAGCCAGAACATAAATATGACCTAGACTTTGCCCAACAACATTACATTAGCCACAGAAACACACCCATGTGAAGGAGTTATTAATCCTCAAAAAAACCATGGCAGAATTTGATGAAAGCTGAAATGTATTTTTACAGAT
Organism: Callithrix jacchus; assembly: GCF_049354715.1. Taxonomy (NCBI): domain Eukaryota; kingdom Metazoa; phylum Chordata; class Mammalia; order Primates; family Cebidae; genus Callithrix; species Callithrix jacchus. The sequence continues at coordinate 46,877,287 of NC_133516.1, forward strand.
GGTTGTGCTATGATGTATTTGATTTGAAAAATATTAAACAAAGGAATACTTCATTTCTGTTTTACTCCCTGAAAGCAATTACTACATGAAAAGGTAGACAGGCAGGACACAGTTAACAAACAAAGACTAAAGAGTTGTCATCGGGTTTGAAATGGTCTGGAAAATAAATGAGGGCCACTCACCAATAATATGACTATAAAATACAGCAATGAAAAATCTATATTGTGAACATACGCATACTTACATCCCACATCACAGCTTGATGGAGCAGGAGATAAATGACCCAACATTGATTGTTTTTACAGGACTATGACAACCCCCCGCCCAAAGGAAGAGAAGCAGAACGTCTCTCCCTTCACATAAAAAGCAAATTACAGATGGAAAAAAAAATCACTACTCTCAAAGCAAGATTCAATTAAAAAAATATGTCTGGCTTTGACAGGGCAAATTCCAGGCGAAGTGTGTTTTCATAGAAGTTGGTCCTAAAGGAAAGATTTGAGTGCAACAAAAAACTGTGGAACTTTTCACAGCTTCTAATTTCTCCGTAATACTAAGCAAGGATTTCCACCTCCTTAGCTCATATTTTTCTTAACTGACCCTGCAAGGTGGTGTTATGTTTGTGATAGTGTATGTCCTTTCTGAAATCCACATTGTATAATAGCTGCACTGCAGACACTGAATAATAACTAATACTCTCTTACAGCAATACCGTAACGGGGAATGCTTTATTGAGGAGTGTGTGTGTGTGTGTGTGTGTGTGTGTGTGTGTGTGTGTAAATACTTGAGGTTATATGGCAGGATGAAACTACAGGAAGGAAGGGCAGAGGCAGCTCATCCTGTCCTATGCAATGGTGCAAGGACATCACAATGGCATTATTTAATTACAAGGCAATCCTAACTCTGGGACATCCACTTCTATCTTCAGAAACATTAAACAGGAACTATATTGTCTTTGTGTTGTGCAAAGGTTCAAGGCAACCTCTGAAAGAACCTCTGAAAGTCGCATGATTTTTGAGCCAACACTTCTGCGCACATTCCCCTCTGCCTTGTCACCTTTCATCCACTTTGTCCAGAGCATCATTAGGGTTTCTAGACACCTTGTTCTGGATCTTGTTATAATGCTCACAATGGATGTCAGTGGACAGGAAAAGAGCTCCAGTAGTCAGGTTTGAGCTATGTGAATAAATACACCCATTTGGGTGTTATCGAGCTGTTTCATTTGTCTTATCATTTCGTTCTTCATTTGACACTGTGACCCTTGAAAAGCCAAAGATGGCATTTCTCTGGTTCTTTACCCTCAACCTCAAGGTACCACAGCCTTTATTCTCTGTCCCCTGTTGCACTTTGGAGATAATTGCCTACACTTTGGTGCCTATATTACATATGTTTCAACCTGTTCTCCAAACATTAACTGTTTGGGATTAAAATAGTTTCTAAGAAGTATTTTCAGCCTTTCCTTGAGCTTCTGCCAAATCTGTGGCTCTTCACAGAAAGGAAAATGCTGAGCATCAAAAAACAAAATGAGGATTAGTCAGAAAGAGATAATAAATAGCACATTACTACATGTAGCAAAAGCCAAAAAAAAAAACAACTAGTTTGTACTTTAATGGTTTAACCATGACAACAGTCTGAAGTCTTAGTAAAGATAACAGGAATATAGGTTTCTCACTTCTATCAAGAACTGAGAAAAGATTGGAAAGGCTTTTCATGGAAGTCATATCAGATTATTGATATTGTTTATGCAACCAGATTAAAAGATTTCACTTAAATACTTCCACAATGCATTATTTGGAATAGAAATAGTAATAGCAGCAATAAATGATGGAATAAATTGTGATGTGGATAATTACAAAATAGAAGTTGGACTGAGGTCTGCAGGACTCTAGTACCCTCAATATTATGCTAATAAAGGGGCAGGGCAAACTCTGTTGAGACCTTTGTCAGAGTCTCTGCGGGTGTGGGTGGACAGTGGCTACCACTTGGGAAAGAGAACCATGGTGGTAAAATCATAACAAACACTACTACCACAACTTATTTAATCTTACAAAAAGAAAAAAAGCCAACCGTATGAGGTTAAGGCACTATTATCATCCTCATGTTGCAGATGAGGAATTCAACACCCAAAGAGAGGTGGGGTTTACTAAAGGTTAGAGAGTTGATAGATGGAGCAAAGATGTAAACCCAAGCAGTAGAGCTCATATGAATCCCTACTTAACTCCACAGTATCGTGCCTGCATAATGGGCTAGGAAAGTTACAGTGTGTATGCGCCATGTCTCACTAGAGGATTAGACATTTAGCCGATCATTCATGTATTTATTTGTTTATACATTCAACAAATATACATTGAGCACCTACTATGTGCCAGGCATAAATGCTAGAGCCTGGGGTTTAAGGATAAACAAGTAGGTGAGCCCTCTTCTTTTGGAATTTACAACTTGGGAGCGGAGATTGGTGGAAAAAACAGGTTACCTGCAGAACTACAGAGGGAAATACTCACAAGTAGTTCTGGAAGGTTAATATGCCTCAAAATTGCCCAGGGAGTTTATGAAAGCATAGATTGTGCACCCCCACTCTCTGCCCCCACCACTGCCACCTGCAGTTTCTGACTTAGTAGGTCTGTGTTTGGGCTTAACAATTTACATTTCTAACCAGTTCCCAGATGATGCTTATACAGCTGGGCTGGAGACTATACTTGGAGCATTGTTGCTCTAAGGGGTATTTGGTTGAGGGAGAAAGATTTCTTCACGTTGTACTTTACATCCCTTGGAGATAATCCTGTGATTAAGAAAAATAGTTACTAACTTATATAGATATAATATGAGGCCTGCCAGAAAGTCTCTCTCATCCTGCCTTAAAATATCAACATGCTCTCTAGGATGAGTAATATTCAGCCACCCACAACATTCACATGTGGGATCTGGTAAAGTGGGACAGAGGACAGGTAAGTTGTTTTTTGGTTTTTTAGGTTTTTTTTTTAAAGCCTTTATTTTGTAGAGCAGATTTAGGTTCACAGCAATATTGAGCACAAATACACAGCTCCTGTATACCTCCTACCCCCACCTCACACCAACAGCTCACACTGTCAACATCCCCCACTGGACAGGTACATTTGTTGCAATTGATGAACCGCCATTGACACATCATTATCACCCAAAGTTCATAGCATATATTAGTGTTCATTCATATACATTCTCTGGGTTTGGACAAATATACAGCAACATGTATTTACCATTATAGTATCATACAGAATAGTTTCATGCCCCTAAAATCCTCTGTGCTCTGTCAATTCATCCCTCCCTCCCCCAACCCACAGTTTTGCCTATTCCAGAATTTCATATAGTTGGAATTCTACAATATGTAGTCTTTTCAAATTGGCTTCTTTCATTTAGCAATATGCATTTAAGATTCCCTGATGGTTTTTCCTGGCTTGCTAGCTAATTTCTCCTTGTTACTGGATAATATTCTGTTCCTTGGATGTACCATTGTTTATTTATCAATTTACTTACTGAAGGACATCTCGGTTGTTTCCAAGTTTTGGCAATCATGAATAAAGCTGCTATAAACATTTTTGAGCAGGTTTTTGTGTGGATAAAGATATTCACTTTTTAACCATTGGTAAAATGTCTCTATAACTTGTATTTTTGTGTATTTTACAATGAAACATCTTTATATGGTATTTTTATTTTTAATTAATTTTTTGTTTTATTAACTATTTAAACTTTTTTTAAGTTGGCAAAATGATATATGATTACCACATACACCATGATGTTTTGAAGTATATATACATTGTGGAATGACCAAATCTAGCTAATTAACACATTTTATTGGCTCTCATACTTACTTTTTTTTTGGTGAGAACACAATATTCACCCTCTCAGCAATTTTCAAGAATACAATATATTGTTATTAACTGCAGTCAGCATGTTGTACAATAGATCTCTTGAACATATTTCTATATAACTAAATTGTGACATTTTAAAATGAGCTAATATATATAAAGCACATATCAAAGCCTAATATATATATAAAGCCTAATATATATAAAGCACATATCAAAGTGTGGCACATATCAAAGCCTAATAATGCTACCAGACAGGTAAGTTTTGATAACACATACTTGAAAGGAAAAGCAAAATGTGAAGCCAGGGTGTGCTACCTTGAGTATATTACTGAGGAATCAGAGGTAATATACAAAATATTGACACTCTAAGGGATGAAGATGCTAATGGCAAGATGGGAACCACTACAGAGGAATTTTTTACTCATCAATTCAAGAAGCACATATCATTCTTTTTTTTTTTTTTTTTTTTTTTTTGAGACAGAGTCTCGCTCTGTCACCAGGCGCCAGGCTGGAGTACAGTGGCACAGTCTCGGCTCACTGCAACCTTCACCTCCTGGGTTCAAGCAATTCTCCTGCCTCAGCCTCCCCAGTAGCTGGGACTACAGGTGCACGCCACCACACCCAGCTAATTTTTGTATTTTTAATAAAGACAGGGTTTCACCATGTTGGCCAGGATGGTCTCGATCTCTTGACCTGGTGATCCACCCGCCTCGGCCTCTCAAAGTGTTGGGATTACAGGCTTGAGCCACTGCGCCCAGCCCACATATCATTCTTATAGACAATGACACCTTACCATTTAATTGACATGACGATTAAAGTTGCTTCCAGTTTCCTGGGTCTGGCTCCAACACATGTTTTTGTTTTGGATTTCTTGTCTATGAAAGGGCATTTTTCCAGATTCATGACCTTTTCGTCTACTAGAGACATACATGGCAAGAGTGAAAGGAAGTATTGTGAAAGAGACAATTTCTTTAAAATCCATATGTGGATAGAAAGTGCAGCATTATCTCTGAGAACAATAATAGATGTACATATATACACATACACATGATTTTTTTCCCATGTGTATGTGTACAAGAGTTGTCAGGCTGAATGCTACAGAACAAGAGGGCTTGTGGAGCTAGGTTATAAAACTGTGAGACACAGAAAGGAGTAATCCATGGGTTGGCATTTGGATAGCTTTCCTCCCAGATCAAAGATCAAGCAGAATAAATTTCTGATATCAAGAGGCCATTTTCCTCTGCTCTGCAAATAGCCTTACACTAATGCCAAGTAAGAGCCTAACAAGTAGTACAAGTACATATCCCTCCTTAAAAGCAAATGCAAGTGATTTGGAAAGTCATTTAGGAGTTGGTTATCTATAATATCAGCTATCCGAATGGCCTATTCCTTAATCTGGTCCAGATAATTAAAAGTTAGCTAATTTTCTAAGCTAATGGCACACAGGCAAAATCTGATGTACAGATGTGATTTGTTCAGTCTGTGTATCTTGCTGCTTGTTGATGTGCCTTTAAATGTTGAACCTGAATGAGTTAAATGGAGCACTCAGTCTCCTTTGTGCAACCTTGCCCACTGGTCTCTGATATCTTTTACCTGGACTGGGTGAAACCTTTAAGTTATTGGCCAATCCCTTGGAAAGATTTGAGTTTTTGACCCTTGTTATATAATTTACAAAGTTTCTCTTCAACTACAGCATTATTTTTCTATTCCTCTAACTGCTTCTTATTTTTTCTTCATCTCACTAGTGAAAGGCCAGGTTTTTCCATAAGGATTTAATTGTTCCTGGGTGGATGATATAATACTATGTGAAACTTAGGGAGGAAATGTTTCTCAATGAAAATACAGAATTACTTTCTGGCATGGTTCACAGTACAGTCCATATTATTGACCTATTTGATATGGGCTTGAAAATTTTAAGCTGAATAAATAAAATGGGTCAAATCTGTGAAGTATCTTGATTTTTAGCAATAGAAGCATATTACTACCAGACACAAATTAGCTCAGAGAATACATTAAATTTTAGGAGGTACAGAAAGGGCTTTGTGTGTGTGTGTGTGTGACAAAAGAAGGCTGGGAGAATGTGAAATGCCCCAGGCATGTTCATTTTTATTCTGTAATGAATAGGAAATCTACTGCAGTAAAAGCAGAATTAATGATTCAAAAACAGCTGGAGATATTGAAACAGAAATTAATCCTACTTACCTAACTCTTAAAACTGGTGAAAGGACAAGGCCGGCTGAAAGCCAGCACCTGAAAGGAAATGGAATGTGGATGTTAAAAATCTGTGACCAGTCATTTGTAGGACATTCACAGTACACAGTTACAGTAAAGCTCACAAGTAGCAAATCTCACTAATTAGGAATAACAGGGTGATGGCCACTTGAAATCACTATAAAACCTGAAGTGTGGATACTTTTTAAGGCATTGCTTTCAAGGCAGAGACTAACGCAAATGACTTTCAAAGGACTGTAAGGTCCCACTGGAGCTGCTAAGAGATAAAAATCATTTGCACTTAGTACATTCTTTACAGGCCAGGGACTGATGTTTGGGTTATACCAATCACTTTAAAACAGTTTGATTTTAAAAAGCTATGCATATCTCCTCCTACCTTATCTATGCTGCTCATTTGACCATTTTTTCTAAAAATGGTAGAAAGGTTTACTTTAGTCCAAGTGCTTTCCTGAGTGACAAATTCATGTTTGTAGTATATGTCGTATTGAAGTGGTCCCACTGATCTTGGAAATTCTTACTGTTACAGTTGGAGAAAGGCTGAAACTCGGAACATATGTATGTATGTATATACACGTGGGTGTGTGGGCACCTGTGTATAAGGCCCATATCTGCCATCTTCTATGTTGCTGTAAGTTTTTTAAAATTGAACTCTAGGAGGCAAGTATGCAAACTTGAGCCTCAAACAATTCATTTTGTAGTTTTTGTTTTTCGGGGTATTGTGACGATATAGGAATCATGACCAGGGCTTTTCTTCACGAGTAAATTTGCTGGTGGATTTTAAGCAAATAGCAAAATAAGCAAAATTCATCTGGCAACTCTGTTTTACCACCATGTATATATTTTCAAACTTATTCTGGATGGAAAAACAGCATTTATGGCCAAATCTATTTCAACATCAGCTCTCAACCAAAAGATGTCTTTACAGAATTTCCAAGGCTAAAGTACTTGCTTATTTCCATACGCAGTGACTTTCAAGAGAGAGGAGCTTATAAAATAACACACCAATTCCAGGATGTTTGTGAATGTCTTTACGCATTGGGGTTCAAGGCACAAAAGGCTTGTATATTTGCTGGATGAAACTGCTTGAGATTTCCCTAAGGAGGAAGGAAAAGAACTTATATCAAGTGTGTTCTCAGTGTCAGTCTCTGAATGATAAGCTTTATGTTTGTAATATATTAAATGACATCCCTATTTGAAATTAGGCCATGCCCCCTCCTACTTAATTTCTCTCCTTAGCATTTGTCATTTTCCACTATAATATAAAATTTACTTATTTTGTCTATTTTCTTTCTCCTACCACCAAAATATAAGTTTCATGAGTATAGAGATTTTACCTGTTTCTCATTGCTCTGTCTCCAGTGTCAAGAATTCTGTCTGACCAATAATACGTACTCGATAAATAAATCATTTTGGAGTGACTGAGTGAATGACTGAGTATAAACAACTATGGATATCATCTCATTATCTTGTGTTCTAATGGACACAACAGGAAGACCTGGCTGGAACCCAGCTCTGACACTTACCAACTGGAAGGCCTTAGATAAGGGACAGTCTCTCTGAGCATTCGTTTTTCTCATGCCTGAAAAGCAGATAATGATAGTTCCTTCTCCATAAGGTTTTAATAACAAAAAAGGAACAAGCCAGGACACTGTTTGGCATGGTTCTTGGTATACTGTAGGTGGTTCAAACATGTTGGCTATTATTACTGCTTTTGTCTTTATTTCAAAACCATTAATGAATGCAGGATAATACTGAATATAACATAATTCTGCACCTACATATTTCATCATTCATCTTAGAATGCTGACACAGGACTAGGAAGAAACTGATGGGTGAAGAAGCTGCCTTACTCTTGCTGAGTTTTGCAAAACCATTTCTGGGGCCTGGGAAGTGGAAAGGGCCTTCTAGACCCGACCCCACAAAGGACCAAAGTCGCACACTTAGGAAATCAGTAAGGCATTTGGGTCTCACTCTATTACCTTTCTGAAGCCTTAAATACATTTGAAAAGCAATTGTTTTCTTTCTAGCTTTGGAAAGGAAAATGTGAAGAGATGCCTGGTGGAGGCAAAGCTCATATTTCAAGGCACGTCAAGGACCAAGATGGATGATGTGCAGATAACAGTGGAAACAGATGTAAAACATAACGACCAGACCCACACAGATGCCCACACTGCCCCCCCAACCCACCACTTTGGATCAAGATGAAATGGAGTCATAACATTCAAAAACAGAGACACTGGTTTTCAGAGTAAAGAAAGGCTTGATAGCACCTGATATTCAGGTCATCATTGTCTGTGCTGGGATTTTGAATGCATAGATGCTTCCAGATAATGTCTATTTTTCTACCTCTTTGTTCTGTGATTCCTAGTTCTACTAGCCTTATTAGAATTATCAGTAAAGGATACTTTTCAAAAGCACTTATTCTATGCATAAGTGCTTGTTTCATCCTTGCAATAAGCCATCAAAATAGGAAATATTAATTTGTGTGCCCATTTCACAGATGAGGTCTTGCCATAACACCAGTAAGTAGCACAGTCAGATCTGTCCCCAGGCCTGTCTAAATCAAGCTTACACGCTGCTCTAATATCACGACACCACAAACCAAATTAGATTTCTTGTGATGCTCTCACAGCTTCTTTTACTTTTTCTTCATAGCGTTGAACTTAATTTATAGAAATATATGTGCATAATTACTTGCCTAATTCTTGACTCAGCAATAAACAACTTTTTTATATATAAAACTGTATTTGTAAAGCAGAGCCCAAACCTAATTCATAAGAGAGGGTCAGAAAACATCTGTCAAATGTGTGAATACAAAGTGGACATAAATTAATATTTCACATTAAGATTGAAATTTAGTTCATTTTTTAAATGAATAAAGAACATTCAAAACTCTTATATTCAGTGATCTTTCCTCTTAAAAGGATAAAATCATGTGTAAAAGTTTCTAATAACCTTTAGTATAATTATTCCATAATCATAGGGAAAGTCAAACAATTGTACAATTTATTCATTTATTATTTTACTCTTCCACTAAACAACTGCCAGTATGTACCTACCCTCTACATTTTTTTCTCCTTTTGATTCTAGTTCTTAGTAGGTACTCAACAAATATTTGTGGGACAAACTAATTAAAAATACTGCTGATGAGCAGTTGCTGATATTTTAATAAAAGTAAAAATGCTGACACCTTTATAACCATACATAAATCTTTCCTGAGTGATGTGAACTTAGAGATTTTCAGAGTGAGTTACTTTGTGACTTGACAGCATTCAAGATACAACAAAATAATGAAAATCTGATTTAAGGGAGAAACTCTGTGGCTATGAACCAAAGCTAAAGAGAAAAAGCCCTGCTGTTTTAGTTTGTTTTTACCAAACAAAGTTGGGAGGTAAGCCACAGCTTCTGACCATGTTTTTAAACATTTCAAAAACTCTCTGAAATCACTTACATGTAAACAGCAAGAGATTAATACTGTGTTTTTGAAACTGGCTTGAATAAGGGCTGTGAGATTTCACCACAGAAAATGAGAAAATGTTTGTTCCCAGAAATAAACAAAAACAATGTAAGAATTTAGATTTTTCTTTATCTTTCTGTTAGCCGAAAGCAAAACACAACAGACAATGCAAACAAAAAGCAAATGAACAAAAGAATCTTAAAAGGAAAGAAGTGGTGATAAAGTCTAAGGAAGGGGAAATGTGCTGTGAAGCAAGAAGCAAAGTATTCCAGTGAAATGTAAGGGAAATGCTAAATGAAAGATGGGTATGCAGCATGAGGCAGAATCAAGAAATGGTAAGAGGTTGGACAGAGAAGAAGAATCAAGCTGCTGGGTAGTGAGTCCAAACACTACTAAAATCCAATTCTAATTACACACGAACTTCTTCTCTGCATTTGTTTAATTTTATTCTTCTCTGAAAACACAGAAACAGCTGCTTCCCTTTTGACACAATTATCTAAGTCCAGAAGCTTTTGAAATGTCCCTTTGAAAGGTTTGCAGACCTTACAAGAAGCCTAAACATATTAAGTAACAGATCTTTTGGATTTTAGACAAGGAAAGCATTTTACTCAAGGCCTTGAATCTACAGGCCAGAGGACCTAGGGTGATGGAAGGAACCATGATGAGTTTCAAAGTCAGGATAAATGGCAACTTATCTGGCCTTAAAAGTCAACAACTTGACAATTAGCTTGATTACATTATGAGCAAAAAATTGACCCAGAGTATTCTTCCATTGGCTGATCAGTAGCTAATCAGATTATCTTCATTGACTTAGTAGTTTAAACTAAGATATTGAGAATCTATAGTCAATTGTTAATGGACACCATAATGTAAAGCCAAGGAGATGTAGGATTAGTCGTTCCATTGGGCCATGTCCATGTCAGTCAGGAGACACAAAGAACACTGAGTAGTTCCATCAAGAGAGAGAAAAGACTAAAGGAAAAAAGGGAAAGACTACAGAGGAGACACAAATGAATAAACCTGTGGCCCTAAAGAGATGGAAGTATTTTCCATTCCTATCAACTTTTCATTTCCAGTCTTCATGAAGACTCAATATTCAAACTCAGTATCCAATAAACAAATAATGATCAATGTTATTGAACACATAACCACAGCATTGTGCATATATTGTTTCATTTCATCCTCAAACAACCCTATAAAGTAAGAGCCATTACTATTTTACTTTTACAGCTGAGAAATCTGAGACCTGGAGAGCTTAAGTAACGCACTCACGGAAGTCCCGTTGTTAGTGACTGGTAGCAAAAACTCAACTCTGTCTTATTCCAAAGTTCATGTTCTTTTTAAACCACTGCTTCTTGGACCCTGAAATGATCTTCCTCTTTATTTGAGCAAGTTTGAGAATTTCTTTTTTAAACATCAGCCATCCCTGATGAAGACATAAATGAAAAAGTTCAACATGTTGGCAAAGAGGGCACCCTTGCTAAGCACAGATGTTGTGACAGAGAGGCAATTCTGTGACTGAAAACTCCATTTCCTTTGGGTATAAAGATTCAACTTTAAATGTTTTTGCCCCCCCTTTACTTTCCTCCTTTCTGGTTTTTACATTAGGCAAGTTGACTGATGTGAAACTCACTTCTTGCTAAACTTAGTGTCCTGTCATTCTCCCTAGTGTTCTGACATTTTTAAAAAGATATAAAGTAATTTAATGGATTTTTTTTTTTACTGGGTAAGAGAAGGACAGAAGAAAGAGTATACTTTGAGTAATGAAGCAAACAAAGCTGAGGAAGTTGGATGCTTATGTTTACTACCAAGTAAATGTCAGAGGACATTTACATTTGCCAAATTCTTTGCATGTGTATCTTTAAAGCCATCCAGATACATCAGATGAACACAGTATGATAATGGTCATACCCTGCTCTACGCTTCACTTCTTCACATTAAATCGCCTGAATATAAATGAAGGCCACAATGTTCATTTACATGCAATACTAGGCCTATTTTTTGAACAAGCTGTCTAAAGGAATATTCTTTCACACGGTAGGTTTTCACCTCTTTTCTTTGGCTATTTTGGTTTTATGTTAAAAAGAAGTGAAGGGATATGTGAAGGAATTTTTCAGAATATTGGATTTGGGCCTGGGCTAGCCATTGGCTAGCTGTGTGACCTTAAGCTAGGAATTTGCCTGATGACACTGAAACCATATTATTTATGTCACTGGGGAAATAGGGTCATAATATTATAACTGTAATAAAGATAGAAAAGATTATCAGGAGTCTTTAAATGTTTATGGAATTTATTGAATGATTCCATTTGTTTTAAGGAAGAGCCACTCGAAACTCCATTTAGTTGAAGGAACACATGTGGGTACTTACTGTGTGGCACTGGGTTGTAGCACATGCTTTCACATGAAATGATCTCCCCAGCTCTGCAACAGGACTTTCAGTTTGGGTCTTTTGAGTTGCAAAATGGCAGAAGGTGCTGGACCATCAAGACCTGAAGCTGATCTCAAGAAAAGATGCTCCCTGCCATCCCTGCCTCCAAATCTTTAGCCCCAGGCCATAGGGCACATGTGGATTGGGTTCGCTCTGCAAAGGGGTGGGGTCAATTGAGAGGCTGCTGTTGCCTTGCAGCCATGTTCCATGGGGGAGCAGGGGGGACAACAGGGTGCCAACCAAGAGCAAAGAACTCCCGATTTTACCCCTTTAACAGGGTAAAAATTATAGGCTCATTGGTTTAATCTCGCATTCTTTTGTTTGTAACATCAGAAGCAAGTCTTGTATAACCTATTCATAGACACATACACATTTATGTGAAACAAATATTTTGCACAAGAATAATTTTTAAAGAAGTGACACTTTCAACAGAGAATATGTAGATATTCAATGTTCTCCTTCCTCCTAGAGGGGAACAGCTTCTTTCTAGGGAGAGGCACCCAGCTGGAGAACATTTGTCATAATTTGCAATAACCAGCCTTTCATGAAAAGAAACATAGTCACAAAGCCAACCCAGGCTGTTTCAAAACCACAGTAGAGAATTTTCTGGAATCAGGGGCATATGGGTGCATGGAACTGAGGAATAAATGCCAGATCCAAAGTGGATGCTGAGATCATTTCCAAGCTAAGACCATCATGTGAGTAGAGGGAATCAAGGCATACTGTCAGAGTGGGCAGAGAAGCCCAAAGATGAGTGAAGAGTATCATGGGGAGAGAGGGGTAGCAATGGCATCTGCAGGAGCTAAGGCAGTTCTACTGGCATTTGTAGCCATCTAGCCTTAAAAGGCATTGGCACAGAGGAGTGGAAGCAGCTCAGGGCATCATAAGGCCATGGGGGCCTTCGGGAATGGTGATAAATAGAGGTATGAGGCCCAATGAGAGATGCGGATAGAGAGTAATCAAGGACTAGGAAGACCATATCATGTATTGTCCAAACAAGGTCAGGACAATCTGGAAAGTGGAAGGAGGTGCTGTTAATAACTATGCCAGGCATACACTGGACTGTTTCAGGCAAGTTGGGACATATGGACTCTATCAAAAGCAAATAATTCTTTGGCTTAATGTTGGCCCTGATCAAGCCATTGTGGGTAAGAGTTAGGGCTCTGGAGTCTTTGCCCAATTCAAACACAAGTACAAACACTGCTGCTTATTGACCGGGTGATCTTGGGTGGATTATTTAACTTCTCTGGGCAGAGTTTTCCTGCATATTCCATTTCACAGGGAAAGCCCTGGGGCCCTAGAGAAGTTTAGTAGTCACCCTAGGTAATGGTATTAGGAATCAAACATAATCCAGTCTTAATCCAAACTCACGCTCTGAAGCTCTACCATAGTAACTGTGCACACAGTCAGTGGCAGCATTTGGGTTCTCAAATTTTTCACCATGAACAGCATTGAATAGATCTATGCAGGTTTTTAACTATTTTCTTCCTTGACCAGTATTTTTAGATACTGACCAGTATATATCTGTCCCCAACTTTGTAATGCCCTCAAACAGTACCCACTCCCCACCAAAGGTCTAGTTTAATGTCATTTTGGAAGGTTTTACTTAAAATCTGCTGTTCCTTCTACCAGTAATTCCTCCTGCCTTACAGAATGTTCTCTCCCTGGCCACAGAAGAGGGTATATGTTTGATTTTAATCACTCTCCTTAGAATCCCAGCTTAAGGGGATACAGGTAAAAACAAGAAAAAGAATCAGCTGAAAAGACAAAGTTCTTGGCTCCAAATTAAAAACAATCCTGAATACTCCATATCTGAAAAAAAGTGCAAATGATTCCTGGGAGGGACTTGGAAAAGAGCTTGGCTCTTACAGTAACCTGTCAACTGTCAGCCTTTCAACACTAGAGGTTTAAAGACACACACTGTTCTTGTTACAGAGGACACGTTCTTGTGGGTACATCCGCAGCAACTTATGACGACTTCAAAATCAGTGGCAAGTTCATCTATGTTTGAAATCCAGCATTTATGTGTGCTTTAGGAGACACTGAAAATGATCTTAAATGAGATAATATATGTAAAGGCCAGTAAAAAGTTAAAAGCAGCTTATAAATACAAGGTATTGTTATTATTGGAAGAACATTAGTTATGCAATGCCTGTCAGTCTCTTCTACAGTATTCTCCTGGATAAATGTGTTATTCCTTTAAACCTATTCCAGTAAAACTGACTTTAGATAAAACATAGGCAGACATTATTTTCATATCTCCTGTTTTCATTCTGTGAGTGTTGACATATTTCAAATCAGTGAGTGAATCCATAAGGTACTCAAAGAGGCAGTATGGTCTTCTCACCACAGAACACCATCACTAATTACCTATAATACAGCTGACCAGGACAAGAAATGCAGAACATAACTCTTTATTATTAGGTACAACCATTTTAGCTCAGATCCCACTAATTTGAACATTTCAATTATTCAACTGAGCCTATGCTGAATTTTTTCTTTTTCTTTGTTTTGCTCTGAATTTTTTCCTTCTGCTTTCTTTGGTAAAACTGGTTGTGAAGCAAATGGAAGCATAAATATAATGAGTTTGGAGGAGAAAGTTAAAAATATTTTTTAAAGTTTTGAATACATATTTATGTAAAAGAACAAGAAATGTAATGATTCAAAATAGGTACTTCTGTATTACCTAAATGTTATACCTCTTTAAAAGAAAGTCTGGTGGTTGCCCTAGGGTTACATCTTTAATTAACCAATGTACTTTCAAGTAATGTTATACTGCTTCACATGGCATGCAAAATGCCTTTGAATCACTTTCCTTATTTAATAGATGGAAATTAAAATATAATTTAAGCTGTTAAAATATAATTTAAGCTGTAATTCTCTATATTTTAGTCTATTTTCACTAATTCAGACTGACCAGTCCATTTTCTTCTTTTTACTTTCAGTTTACTCGTATATTCCAGGGTATTGGAAATGTTCTATATCTTGATTTGGAGGTATATAGGTGGATACATGTGTAGAAATTTATCATGTACTTAATTGTATATGTATTATACTTAGATTTTTTTTTCAATGTGATGCACAGGTTAAGCCTTCCTCATTGTTCACCCAGGAGATATTTCCATAATAGCATTGAGTTGGTTACAGAAAATATGGACAGGGCATATTTTGAAGGCTGTCTGAATGCCTTGTGTTAGCATTCAGAGCTCAAGAAGCTGGAATTTCTACTAATCAATTATCGTTACTCTAATCCAACAATGCCTTTTCATCCCAACCAGCCATCTTTCAGATACTATCTGTTGCCTAGAAAAGCTAGAGTCATATCAAGAAAGATATTTCTCAACCAATAAAACATTAATTTACAGCCCACATGCAAGAGGTGGTGATGGCGGGTTTTTTGGTATGTCAGTGAGGTATAAAGAATGGCATCATTGGCCAGATGTGGTGGCTCACGCCTGTAATCCCAACACTTTGGGAGGCCAAGGCGGGTGGATCATGAGGTCAAGAGATCGAGACCATCCTGGTCAACATGGTGAAACCCCATCTCTACTAAAAATACAAAAAATTAGCTGGGCATGGTGGCGCATGCCTGTAATCCCAGCTATTCAGGAGGCTGAGGCAGGAGAATTGCCTGAACCCAGGAGGGGGAGGTTGCGGTGAGCCGAGATCGCGCCATTGCACTCCAGGCTGGGTAACAAGAGCAAAACTCTGTCTCAAAAAAAAAAAAAAAAAAAAAGAATGGCGTCATTAATGACGGCAAACTCTAGCAAATTAAGAATTGTTCATATTCATTTATTCATCAAGGATTCATAAAGGATTATTCATGCAGTCATTTATTGCATGCCTATATGTACCAGACCCTGTGCAGGAATATGCAGTTATTGTTTTTAGGCATTCATTGTGTTGAGGGATATAATGGCAATTACAGCTGCATAGTAAGCATACTATAGTGGGAACTGCACTGTGTCATAGCAGAGCAGAGTTGGGCTCTCTGCCAGCTGAAGAGTAGCAAGGAGTGATGGGTATGAAAGTCTTCTTGGAGGATATGAAGCATAACCATTGGAAATAGCCTATCAATCTAATGCCAACATTCTCAATAGCCATCCACTTTCCTCTTCAAAATAGATTCCTTCCTTAATGGATGCACCTTGGAAATGTACAGCATTTTTTTTTCAGTTGCTAAAGTTAAAAACATCTAGGAGGTCCTGCAAAGGAGCACAAAGAACTGTTTTAGATTGGTAAAAGAAATTATATTTCTGTACTACAGTGGTGTGGTTTCATAGGCATATATATATTTCTATACTCATCTTAGTGTATGTTTTAAATGGATGAAGTTTTATCAATAAGGTTGATGAAAAATCTAGGCATTACCCTTGACTGATTTTTTTCTGTAATCCACAGGTCATTTATAAGTGGAATCCGTTCACCTATCCTAATCCATCCACCACTCTTCATCACCATTGCCACCACTTTTGTACAAGCCCTAGCCACATAGGGCTGGGATGACTATGGTAGCCTCCTGACTGGTCTTCCCCCTCCATTCTTGCTCTCTACAATGCATTCTCTGTATCGTTCATAATGCAAATATGGTTATGTTATACCCTTGCTTAAAACTCAAAGGGCTTCCAATCTCATTTATAATAAAACTGAAATTCTGGGGAACGATCCAAGATGGCCGATTGCTAACATCTCGGGATTGCAGCTCTCAGTGCAAGCACAGAGAACTAGAGGATGCCACACTTTCAGACAAATTCTGGTTGCTCACGGAGCAGAAGATTCCCAGTGGAGGAGCCACACGGGTCGCCAGCGCGACTCTTGTGGCCAGCGCAGCGGTTTTGCCTGTACCTCGGTGCGGCAGCTCTCAGAGCAGAGTAAACAGGGCTGGCTCCCCTTCTGACTGGGGTTTGGAGGACCCACACAGGTCCCCAGCACGACTCCTGAGGCCGGCGCAGCGGTTGTGACGGCACCTTGGCACGGCGGCTCTCGGCTCAGAGTAAATGGGACCGGTTCCCCTTCTGACCGAGGTTTGGAGCCCTGACAAGGCAGAGTTGCCTATTATAGACACAAGAAGGAAGCCAGACAGGAGAATCCTGGGCAGAAAAGCACCATCAGTCTTAACGCCGCTGTTCTGGCCCTGGGAACTAACAACTTGGACATCCACTCAAGGGACTTAATCTGAAAGTAGGTAATTTCAAAGACGACAGGAGGATAAACTTACAATGATGGGAAGAAACCAGTGTAAAAAGGCTGAGAATACTCAAAATCAGAACGCCTCTCCCTCTAAAGATGATCACAGTTCCACATCAACAATGGAACAAGGCTTGATGGAGAACGAGCACATGCCAATAACAGAATCATGCTTCAGGGAATGGATAATAAGAAACTTCTGTGAGTTAAAAGAACACATTGTAGCCCAACGTAAAGAAACTAAGAACTTTGAAAAAAAAGTTTGACGAAATCCTATTGAGAATAGACAACTTAGAGAGGAATATAAGTGAATTAATGGAACTGAAGAATACAATACGGGAACTCCAAGAAGTATGCACAGGTTTAAACACTCGAATTGTTCAAGCAGAAGAAAGGATATCAGAGGCCAAAGCCCAACTTAATGAAATAAAACGAGAAGACGAGATTAGAGAAAAAAGGATAAAAAGGAATGAGCAAAGTCTCCAAGAAATGTGGGACTATGGGAAAAGACCAAATTTACATTTGATAGGCGTACCTGAATGTGACAGAGAGAATGAATCCAAGCTGGAAAATACCCTTCAGGATATTATTCAGGAAAATTTTCCCAACCTAGCAAAGCAAGAAAATATTCAACCCCAGGTAATACAGAGAACACCACAAAGATATTCCTCAAGAAGAGCAACCCCAAGGCACATAATCATTAGATTCACCAGGGTTGAAACGAAGGAGAAAATACTAAGGGCAGCCAGAGAGAAAGGTCAAGTTACCCACAAAGGCAAGCCTATCAGACTTACAGCAGATCTCTCAGCAGAAACTCTACAAGCCAGAAGAGAGGGGGCCAACATTCAATATCCTCAAAGAACAGAACCTTCAGCCCAGAATTTCATATCCAGCCAAACTAAGCTTCACAACTGAAGGAAAAATAAAATCTTTTACGAACAAGCAAGTACTCAGAGATTTTATTACCACCAGGCCTGCTTTACAAGAGCTTCTGAAAGAAGCATTACACACAGAAAGAAACAACCAGTATTAGCCTTTCTAAAAATATACCAAAAAGTAAAGAGCACCAACATAAAGAATTTACATCAACGAATGGATAAACAGCCAGTTAACATCAAATGGCAGTAACCCTAAATTTAAATCGACTAAATCCCCCAATCAAAAGACACAGTCAAAACCCAACGGCATGTTACATCCAGACCTGTTTCACATGCAAGGATACACAAAGACTCAAAACAAAGGAATGGAGAAAGATTTACCAACCAAATGGAGAGCAAAAATAAATAAATAAAAAGCAGGAGTTGCAATTCTCGTAGCGGATAAAATAGATTTTAAAGCAACAAAGATATAGTGGTAAAAGAATCAATGCAACAAGAAGAGCTAACGATCCTAACACCCAGATACATAGAGACTTAGATTCAACGAGACAGAAAATTAATAAGGATATCAAGGACTCGAACTCAGATGTGGAACAAGTAAACTTAATAAATATTTATAGAGCTCTCCACTTCAAATACACAAAATATACATTCTTGTCAATACCACATCACACCTACTCATAGGTTTAAATGAAATATTGATTGGCCATTATTAATACCCATTTTTTTCAGAATAAAGCAATATTTCCGTTTACCCTCACTCTTTCTCTTCCTCTTTCTTCCTCTCCTTTACTCATTTTTCTTTCCTTCTCTCAAAAAAAGAAAAAAAAAAAAAAAGAAAAGAAATCAACTTGTAAACCTCTAGATCCAGGTCAGCAATGTCTCTCTCATTGCTTAATTTCCTTCCTTCCCTTCCCTCCGTCCCTCTACCCCTCCCTCCCCCCTTCCTCCCTTCCTTCCTCCCTCCCTTCCTCCTTCCCTCCCTTCCTGCCTTCCTCCCAAAAAAAAAAAAAAAAAACTGAAATTCTTTACCAGGGCCTTCAAGATGCTACATTAAAACTTATAAAATTTTTGGCCTCAGGACTCTCTCACACTTTCAGAAATTAGTGAGGAAAGCAAAGAGCTTGGTTATATCTATTGATATTTATCAGATTAAAAACTAAAGCTGGGATATTTTTATGCCTCTTTTAAATATATTTTTAGTGATTACTCTTCCAGGGTTTTATATATACATTTATGTATATAGATGTATATATACATATGTGTGTGTATATATATGTATGTAAACACACATATATATCTTTTCTTTTTAAGTTCTGGGGTACATGTGCAGATCTTGCAGGATTGTTACATAGGTATACACATGCCATGGTGGTTTGCTGCCTCCATCCCCCCATCTCCTACATTAGGTATTTCTCCCAATGTTATTGCTCCCCAATCTTCCCATACCCCACTAACCCTCCTCTAGCCACCCACCCTGGAACAGACCCCAGTGTGTGATGTTCCCCTCCCTGTGTTCTCATTGTTCAACACTCACCTATGAGCAAGAACATGTGGTGTTTGGTCTTCTGTTCTTGTGTCAGTTTGCTGAGAAAGATGGTTTCCAGATTCATCTATGTCCCTGCAAAGGACATGAACACATCCCTTTTTATGGCTGCATAGTATTCCATAGTGTATATGTGCCACATTTTTTTTTATCCAGTCTATCATTGATGGGCATTTGGGTTGGTTTCAGGTCTTTGCTATTGTAAACAGGGTCGCAATGAACATACGTAACACACATATATATCTTTAATTAATCAGTTTACCTTCAAATATTATATAGCTTCATTTGACAGGCAAGAAATTTTGGAACAATATTCTTTTGGTTCTTCTCTCCCCTCTTTTTACTATTGTTTCATACCTTTTACTCATACATATACCATAAAGATACAATACTACATACTCTAGAAAGTTATCTTTTAGAGCAATTTAAAATGAGGAAAAAATACTTCTATACTTACCTTCATTAATGCCATTTCCAGTGCTCTTCATTTCTTCAAGTAGGTCCAAGATTCTTTAATCTGGTATTATATTCTGTCTGAAGAACTTTAACATTTTTTTCCATAGAACAGGTCTACTTGTAATGAGTTCACCAAGTTTTTGCCTGAAAAATGTATTTTTGAAAGATATTTTTGCTGGATATAGATTTCTGTATGGACAGTTGTGTTTTTAAATTTTTTTATTAATATATAATAGATGTTCATATTTTCAGGATACCTGCAATAATTTTGTACAATTTGTTTCTTTCAGCACTTTAAAGATGTCACTTTTGTCTTCCAGCTTGCAGAGATTTTTTTTTTTTTAGACAGAGTTTTGCTCTTGTTACCCAGGCTGGAGTGCAATGGCGCGATCTCAGCTCACTGCAACCTCCGCCTCCTGGGTTCAGGCAATTCTCCTGCCTCAGCCTCCTGAATAGCTGGGATTACAGGCACGTGCCACCACACTCAGCTAATTTTTTGTATTTTTAGTAGAGACAGGGTTTCACCATGTTGACCAGGATGGTCTCGATCTCTTGACCTTGTGATCCACCAGCCTTGGCCTCCGAAAGTGCTGGGATTACAGGTGTGAGCCACTGTGCCTGGCCCAGCTTGCAGAGATTTAAGGGGAAGTGGCTCATAATTTTTATCTTTGCTTCTCTTTATGCAATTTTTTTTTATTCATGGCCTTCGAGATTTTCTCTTTATCTTTGGTTTTCAGAAGATTGGTCTAGGGTTTTAAACATCTTTATTATTGTTCTCTAAGCTTCTTACAGCTGTACTTTGTCATCCATCATTAATTTTAGAAAATTCTCAGCCATATATTTCAAATATTGCTTCTTTCACATTTTTCTCTTGCTAGAATTTCAGTAATTATGACATATCAGACCATTTGATATTGTTCCACAACTCTAAGACACTCAGTTCCTTTTTTTATTTGTGTTTCAGACTGGTTAATTTCTGTTGGCCTATTTTCAATCGCACTGTATTGAGTTTACTGATAAGTTTGTCAAAGGTATTTTGAATCTGTTTTTCACTTCTAGAATTTTTATTGTTTCTTATAATTGTCATCTCTCTGCTAAACTCCATCATCTGACATTGCATTTTTCTAGTAGAGCCATTAACATAATAAGTATTTGAATTATTTGTCTGATAGTTCCACCTGAAGGACTTGTTTGGGGCTTCACACCTTTCCCAGGGAGACTGCTGTTCCCCTCTTCCATGCCCTGCACCACCAGGGAGTTTTCCCCTGGACTCTCAGCTGCCTCTCATCTTTCTCATGAATCCCCAGTAAAGTTCACAAAAAAAGAGCCTGAGAGTGTCAAGTCCCTTGTGTCTGCAGCTCCCAAGGGTTCTATACTCTAATATTAGCCACCTTCTGTTTTAACTCATTAAAATTTTTAGCTGAAACTTTTCTGATAAGCTTTTTGGCTAGTAGACCGTCTCTCTCTTAACATACTATACTTGCTTAAGTTTTAGATGAGTTGATTTCCCTGAGATCTCAGCAATCTGAGAGATTTAGGAATGACTGTATGTAGACTCTGGAAAACTTACTGTGTGCTTGTCGGAGAACCAATGAAAAAGGAAAACAGTATTTAGTATTGTTATGACAATTGTTTTAGCTTTGTGGACTCTCCAAAATGTTTTGGTGACTTCCAGTAGAGTCTTTGAGACCCACGGTACTCCATGATTCAAGCTCCACTCATCTAACATTACCACCAAACACTATCCCCACTTCCACACTATACTCAGCTACACTGGTCCTATCATTCTGCCTGCACGCCTAGCTGTCGAATGGCCTAAGTCTTTGGCCTCATTTCTCCCACATAGAATGCTGTTTCCTTGGTCTTTGAATGACTAACTCCTTGTAATTCTCCAAATTTCAACCTGGATGTGCCTTCTCAAAGAGGTCCTCCATGATCACCTTGGTCTAAAGAACCTATACACATACACCTACTCTAAGATGTTTTCAGTCACATCACACTTTTTATTTATACTCTCAGCCATGCTTCTATGTCTCTTGCAGCTAAGTCTATCCTTGGTGTGAGTCCGACTGGGCCTAGACAGAAAACCAATTTGTTCAAAGACCGTTTGAACCTCTATATGAGCTATACTTGGCCAGTGAAACAATCCCATAGAAGTCTTCTTTTTAAGTGATTTTTTAAACCACAGTTAGCTTGTTAATGATTGATACAATTTAGTTATTCTTTTATCAAAAAATATTTTCAATATATTTCCTTATTTTGTCTTCCTTCAACTCTTCTGTCTCCTACAATATCTGCAGTACCTAGAACAGCATCTATTATATAGTAGCTGCTCACAATATATGTGAATAAAATGGCTTAGATTATTTTTATAACTAAATTGTACTAATCATTATCAAACTAATTGTGACTTTTACATCACTTAAATTAAAAAAAAAAAGGCCAGGCGTGGTGGCTCATGTCCATAATCCCAGCACTTTGGGAGGCCGAGGCGGGTGGATCACGAGGTCTAGAGATCGAGACCATGCTGGTCAACATGGTGAAACCCCGTCTCTACTGAAAACACAAAAAATTAGCTGGGCACGGTGGCACGTGCCTGTAATCCCAGCTACTCAGGAGGCTGAGGCAGGAGAATTGCCTGAACCCAGGAGGCGGAGGTTGCTGTGAGCCAAGATCGCGCCATTGTACTCCAGCCTGGGTAAAGAGAGCAAAACGCCATCTCAAAAAAAAAAAAAAGTCTCCCATAGGGTTGTTTCACTGGCCAAGAATAATTAGTATCTAGATTCAAATGCTCTTTGAACTGGATTGGTTTTTAATCTAGGCCCAGTTGAACTTATATCAGAGACAGGCTCAGCCACAAGAGACATGGAAGAATAGCCAATAGTCTAAAATATGATTCCAACACATGATAAAGCAAGGCTGTTTCAACAGGGAGGTGTAATTCTTTGAACAGTGAGCACTGGCTTTCCATATCACCATACCTGGCAAAGCTTTGTTTTCTTTTCAATAATCTTTAGCTTATCTTCCTAAGACAATGTGAAAAATTAAAAAGGAAACTTCAGGAAGCTGTCAGAAAACCCCTGGTTTTCACATCTGCTCTACTTAGTTCCCCAAAATAATATTTCCTCAAATAAAGATGTCAGGAGTTAATGTGGACTCCAGAACTAGGCAAGAACCCACAATCAGGTGGTGCCTGATCAATCTAATGATGTGGTTTCTCTCTTATGGAAGACTATAGAAAATTAAAAAAGAAGAGCCACAGTTCTTTTCTAATTTGGGATTTGGTACAAGAAATTAAGAGCTGGTAGTTTGGAGTTTGTTTTTCACAAATTGAAAGGATGTTTTAGAAAAAAGCTCTTGCTCAACACTCAGCTCTCCTAATAAAACTGATGACTTTTTCCTTAGCTGTTGGATTTTAAATGTATGTTACTCTCTTGATAAATCTTTTCTCTAAAGCCTTGTTAAGGGCAGATATCTGGGTGGGGAATAAAGCAAGGGCAGTGATCTATGCAGTCATCAAGAGCTGAAAAGTTCTTAATTCAGTCCTAGAGAAAGGGCATAATGTGGTGGAGAATGAAGAATATGGGACCAAAATCTAAGTCATATTTGTGTGTGTGTGTGTGTGTGTGTGTGTATTCATTAGTCCAGTATATATTTGATGCGGTTTGGCAGAGGTTGCTGTGGACCAAGATCATGCCACTGCACTCCAGGCTGAGTAACAGAGCAAGACTCTATCTCAAAAAGAAAAAAAGAAAAGAAAAGGTATTAATGAATATACATTTATTCAATTTGTTACAAGTATCAAAAATGAACTAGGGATGCAGATAAACACAAAAATTATGAGAATTAGCATAAGAGAAAATTACATAATCATGAATTTAAAAGAAGTGGTAAGGGCACCAATCTTACAAACCAGAGACCTTAATTCTGGACCAGATTTTGCCAAGAAATGCCTATGTGATATGAGCAAGTTTAATTTCTCTGAGCCTCAGCTTCTATGTTGAAGAATAAGGGAGTTGGACCAGGTCATCATGGACTTCTTTCTGGTATAATAAGAATGATATTTTGAGTATATTTTTCTTTCTTCCCATTTATTTGAATCAAATAATAATGTACCCCAATATTTCTCTGAGATAGCCACAATATATCATCTTGAACAGTGCTAATAATCAGATTCATGATGAAATGCACAAGGAAATGCTCAAAGCTGACTTTAAAGAGCACCATCTAATATAACACTGAGGTTTCCTCCCACCACTTTAACTGATTCTTCTTAGTGGCTTGCTATTCATCACAGAAACTGATCACACAAACCACAAGGGCATTGATCATATTTCTTGAGTCTATGCATTTGTATAACCTCATTGTCTCTTTAGAGTGCACAGAATAAGAATTTCTGACAACTTCTTTTTCTCTGCTGAAAAATAATAGATGTCTGCATAATACCAATGATACTGGTCTGATGGCCAGCCAGCAGTTTACAGTTTCCAGTAGGATTTGTTTTTATGTGTTGTTTTTCTAACAGTACTGTTACTATAAAATATAAGAGAACAGTATACTGGGGAGAAGGGAGGTGATAGGGAAGAAATAAGAGAAAGGAAGTAGAGGCCACAGTTGAGGGAGCTGCAAGGTGCTTGAAGATGTTTGGTCTTTTGGGCACAATTGACATAACCATTTAAATTGTGGTGGGTTGTGCGGCTCCAGCTAAAATTCAGTCGAGAGGATTAAAAAACATAAAAATTAGACGCAGAGAACTAAGCAAAGCAATTAGTATATACAGAAGTTGGAGATCCTAGGAACAGATTTTTTTGCAAATCTTTGGGCAGATGACATTATTTGGGCATAGTATACGTCTTTCACAGCCAAACAATATGACCTGTGATGAACAGAGTGTCCAGACAAAGAGAAACTCTGGGAGTCACATGTAATTTTTTTATCAGCAAACAGTAGACTTACATCCATCTTGGTTGGTGGAAAAGTCAGCCAAGGCATTTTCCTTTCTTTGAGCATCTTAATATAATGAAGAGATAATATATGAGAGGGGACATAGAGAAGGAGAAAACTTTATTAGAGAAAGAAACATTGTCAGATGACTAGACAGAAAAAAGACATAGGGTAACAGATTTCCTGAGATATATTCCTTGGGTACCAAAGAAAGCATAGGCTTGGAAAAAAAAGAAAGACCAAGATAAAAAGTAAGGAGAGAGTGTAAAAAGTGAGAAGAAAGCTTATGAAGAGAAAGAAAAATGGAAATAGGAAAACAATGAGAAGAGAGGAAAGAAAATACAAGGAGGAGGTAGAAGCCTGCTTTGTCCTTCTTTCATTGGTGCACATCAGTAAAGGTCTGTCTTTGCATGTCTCCTTTATCATTACCTCCACTTTCTCTTCTTTCTCACTTTTTTCCCACTTCAGAATGGAGAAAGAAAAAGACACTGCCAGAGATGCTTCTGGGTTCCCCTTTACTGCCATGTACAACTTAGATTTTCTGTCTTTCCAAGACAGCATAAAATTGGGTCCCCCAAAAGGAAATCAGGATACTGTTAGGAAAGGGCCATGAAGCTGAGGAACCAAAGCACAACAATATCTACACAGAATCGATTCTGTGAGCTAGTTTTATCTGCCATTGAGCTCCAACCATTCACAACTTAATGAAGGAGAGCTGAAAAGCAAAGACACTAAAAAGTAAAAGAGAAAAAGAAAAAGTGTACATATTCAGTGTTTCATAAAAGATGAAGCTTTCCCTAAGCTCATAGATCAGAAATAGAAATGAAAGCTCAACGTAGCTTTCCTATCCCGTGAGTCTGCTTCAACAATAAGATCACTAGGTTAATTGAACTCTGACTTCTTAACATTTTCACTAAAAATGTAAAAATATTGTTTGATTATCTCTTGAAAACTAAAATGAGGTATACTTTCAGTCATTTATTTAGTTGTCATATGTATGTTTTCCTGTTTTATGATGCCCCCTGATTTTAAGATTTAAGTATACTAAATTTTAGCCCCTAGAAACAAATTGGTGCTTTTCTATGACATTTCCTAAAAGACAAGTGGTTGTTTTTTCTTCTTTTGGCTCTTTCTTTGCTGCATTCTTACTTTTTTTTTTTAATCTTGAGAAAATGTCTTTCAACTTTTTTTCTTCATGAGAATGCTCTTCAAGTTTCTCAGAACCTGTCACATTATACTACTTCACATACAAAATTATACATAATTATTTTAAATGCATTTACAAATGACTAAATGGCAAATGCTTACAGATGCATACTTACTGACATGTATATATTCAATATTTACCTTATACATAAATTTAGTCAGACTCTATGTTAAGTGAATGGTTATTAACATGTCAAAATATCATTCTGAGATTAAGATTTTATAACATCAGGATAGTTGTTATGTACTGACAAGGACTGATGTCTAGAAATGTCAAGTGAAAAAAAATGAGCTGCAGATCAATATACATAATATAATCCTTTGCATTTAAAAAAAATCATAATACAGATTCATGTATTATGTTATAATTGGTTTTGCTATGGTAACTAGCTAATTCTGAAATCTTAGTAATTAAACACAATGAAGATATAATTTGCTCATGGTACACATACAACCCATATTTTCAGGATGAGGGAAGAACACTAATCCACACAGTCATTCAGGCACCCAGGCTTCCATCCCATTGTATGTGTAACATTTAGAAGATGGAGCCTCATCAGTCTTTGCAAGAAAGAAAGGAGGCTCATGAAGAACTCATTCTTACCATTATGCATCAGCCCAGCATTGACAAATGTTACTTCTTTGTGACACGGTCTCGCTCTGTTGCTTAGGTTGGAATGCAGTGGTGTAATCATTGCTTGCTATAACCTTGAACTCCTGGACTCAAGCAATCCTCCCACCTCAGCCTCCCAGGCTGTAGTCCTATGACTACAGGTGAATGCTACCACCCTCAGCTAATTTTAAAATTTATTTTGTAGAGACAGGGCCTTGCTCTGTTGCCCAGGCTGATTTTGAACTCCTAGTCTCAAGCAATCCTCCTGCCTCAGCTTTCCAAAGTAATGGGATTACTGGCATGAACCACTGTGCCTGGCCTCACTTCTGTTTATAGCATATGGGCCTAAGGTAGTCCTAAAGCCAATCTGAGCTGCAAGGAAACTGCAATTGGGAAGAGCACATGAATATCCACTTAACAGTAAATATTTCTAACAGTATGTACACACACAGAAAAAGAGAGAGAGAGAGAGATGGAAAATGCAAATGTAAAGCTCCAGAAAGAAAAAATAAATCTATCCAGTGATTTACCTTCGAGGAGAGAAGTGAAATTAGGGAAAGAATGAAGAAAAATTCCACTCTTCTATATTATGTTTCCAAACTTTTTGCATTTTTAAAATAAAAATCAGGTCTTATATTTGTTATTAAACAAAAATATTTTAAAAACTGTTAATTGTGAGTTATTCTGGGATAATCCAGTTGAAATAAAACTGGTAAGTAAGTGGTTAAAAGGCAATACAAAATAGTTTTCGTCAATGGCTCAGCATCAAGCATGGGCATAGTTTTCAGGGATCAGCCAGGGCTCTCTATGATTTAGTGGCTGTTGTTTGATCAATGGCTGAAATGATAGAGTGGATAGCCTGCTGATTAAGTTCATGGATAAAGCTATGTTAACTAAAACTTTGGGAGCTGTGATTAAGATCCAAACTGGCCTGTCAGAAGTGAGCTATGGCAAGTGTAGGGTGTGAGTATACTTGGGAGTGAAGAATGAATCTCTGAAGACTGCAAGGGTCAGACAAAAATACTTGAGTGCCTCTGGATTCAGTGTAAATCACATGCCAGATGGACATCTGGAATAAACGAAGTTGCTTTAAGAAATGTAGCACTACTCAGGCATTTCAAGCATTAAGATGAGAAAGGAAAGAAAGGAACATATCTTCAGAACTTGTTGTATTTAAGATCATCCGGCAAAAAAATAAATAAATTCCTGAACAGGGTGGACTGTGTATCAGAGCATGTGTTACAGTGGTAAATAATGCAGACATTGTCATCATCTTTATGGAGAGCATGTCTAGCTGCCCTCTTGACATCCAAGACTTATCTCTCATGGTCTCTAGGTTGACTCATTCAGGGATAAGAGACTCTCTTGGGAACTTAGTAGATAGGCAGAATATGAGTTCAATCCCCGACCTAAGGAATCAGAATCTGCTTTGTAACCAGGTCCCTCAGGTGGTTCATATGCACATTCATTTGTGGAAAGCACAGGTCTAGGTTATATCTGCCTCCTCCTACTTACCCAACCTATTAAGGAGAAAGCCTCCTTACTTCCCAATTGCCTTGTCTTTGATTTTATCTACCCCTAGATAGGCAAGAGAATTGAAAGGGATAGGAGAGGCTAAGCAGACATATATAATGAAGAGATGAATAGAGAGGGGAAATGCAAAGAGAAATATTCAGGCAAGGGGAGTTTATAGGTGAAGTTCAGGGAAGTGTAGAGACAGGAGGAGGGAGAAATGGAGGACAATTGCAAATATATAAAGAGATGCGGGAGAGCAAATTTGAAGAAGTTTTACTATACAATGTCTCCATCAGTCATTCTTTGAAAAACTTTGTAAGAGATTTAAATTTCTTTTTAACTATCTTTGGGTGCCACTACTGACATTTTTTATGTGAAACCAGATGAGAAGGGGCTACTACAACCCCTAGCTTTATATTAGTTATATATTAGTTGTCATTTCTTAGGTAGGAAGGTGGAAAAGGCAATAAACATGTAAGACAAGTTCTATAATCTAGGAATATGCAGTTCCCATTCTATACCATTTCCAAAAAGGAAGGATTTTTTTCATTATTTAACAATGTTTCTGTTGACTTTCATGGATCTCTGCACTAAATCATTAAATGATGCTAAATTAACACTAAATCCCCAAATAGCTGTCATTTACCAGTTACGCTAGAAAGGGATGCACCAGATAGATCCTTTTAGCTGATTTTAGCTCTGTATTTCTGTATCTAATATGAATGGGAAAAAAAATGAAAATAATCTCCAATTCATGGAATTAAACTAGCAGAAAGAATGTTCCAGCCTTGGTTTTTAGCTAAATGAATTGCTTGAGCATAAACGATCTTTATCCTTATGTACATAACAAAGAGGATCAATTTTGGAGGCCAAATGAATAATAGTGGTAGTAAAAAAAGGAATTCATAAACCAAAATTGGTAGACTATAATAACCCCAACACTTACGGCTACTCTGTATAATCTACATATCAAACAAAAATCACAAAACAAAAAACAATATCTTGTGAAAAATCTGGAATGGTTATGAGAGATGAAGTGATGGTTCTTTCTGAAAAACCACTCTTATAAACATTTATTTTAAAAATAGTTTTTAGATCAGGAGAAAATGTCAGAAAGAAACTCAACCTGACTCTTTTGCTCTTTTTGGTGTTTGATTTGAACTCAAGGTTGGGGATTCTTATGACAACAAAAACAAAGAATTTTGTTTTAATTTAAGCGTAGTCTTTGATGCTGCATTGCCTACATGTGGTAACATGCAACCTTGCTTGACTTAGATATATTACCATGCATTCAACTTCAGAACAATTTCAAAGACTTTCAAGAGACTAGGTGCCCTTTCTTTTCAAGATAGTATCTAATTAGCCCATGGTAAGAGGACTTTAAAACACACACACACACACATACACACAAACACTAACAAACACACACAGATGGTGAGAAAACTGCTAACCTTTATCAAAATATAGTACTTGTAATCAATTTGTGTAGGATTTACCTCTAATTGCTGTTGTGAATATCATGAATTCTTCCACATTTAAAAAAGAGAGAAAGAAAAGTTGCTGATCTACATGTGCTTTACAAACGCTTTATCAAGGCTGCAACATTTTAGGTGTTTCACAGGCTATAATATAAACATGATGGCAAGAAATTGTGTAGAGTTGATTGCTGCCCTCAAAGCTTACCATGTATACCTCCGGAATACAGACACCACATCTTCTAGTAGACTTGCAAGTCCCTGGGCTATGCTCCAGGGTCAGTGTGCTTTTCTGACTTGGGGCATCAGTGTATGAACCCTAATTACAGTTAATACACTATTCCTAGATAATGATCTCCAATCCCACAGCTGTCAAATCCATTGGAGAAACTGGCGGAAAGTCAAGTCCAGGGAGTTTTAAGGGAAAGCAAAATGCTGAAATGTACAGGATGCTGTCTATCTCCTGCTTAAATATTTTCTCATGGCTCTTGAAATTAAGGTCAAGATCCACAGGATGAATTGCACAGTCCTGCGCAGCCTGGCAGCTTCCTAGCTCCTACTTAGCATTTTTTTCTTGGCCAACTATTCTTTAGCCATACTGGTTTTTCCCCCATCATGGGGCCTTTACCCACATCCCTGCCCTTTGCCTGCTTCATTTCTAACCTCTCTCTTCCCTTCATCCATCAAGTCACAGTGCAAATGTCAAGGTATCAGGAGAAGCCCAACTTCAGCATTCAAACTAGGTAGTTTGTTTCCTCTGTTATGCGATCCCACATGACCTGCAACTTTTCCATGAGAACATCTACCACAATTGCAGTTTTACTGTTATATATGCAATTGTTTTTTCACTGCCTTTTCTCTATGGCTTTAAACTCCATGTTTCTAAGTACTATCTGTCTGACACATAGAGACTCCATAAATATTTGTTAACTGAATGAATGAATAAAAGGGAGAAGAATGA
The DNA here is from genome assembly GCF_049354715.1 of Callithrix jacchus. Taxonomy (NCBI): domain Eukaryota; kingdom Metazoa; phylum Chordata; class Mammalia; order Primates; family Cebidae; genus Callithrix; species Callithrix jacchus. Next base: position 46,908,029 of record NC_133516.1, read on the forward strand.
GAGGAAGACATGGAGACAGAAGATGACTGACAGGAAATAAGAGGAAAAGGAGGCAGAGAGAGAAAAAGAAGACAGAGGAAAAGTTAGTAAGTCCTTTAGCATGTCAGATGAAATACAAGAGAAAATCCCTGATTAAAACCTTCCTCTGGAAGAAGAAAAGGCTTATGTAACCTTTTGGAGGATATACCAAACAAATGTGGCACATTGACAGCATATTATAAATAATACTGATCTTAAAATTGTTTTTATAAAGACAAACAGAACACTAAATTTCCTGTTGGCAATATTCAAACCATTAATAATTTTGATTTCAGGTTAATACATTTTGGGGGCAAGAATAGAAGACTTCAGAGGGCATTTAGAATCATTAGAAGCCAGTGTATTACCACTGACATTAAAATCTTTGGGAAAACTCATGATGTCACTTGCTTTGAACAATATGAGGACCAGCTGTAAGTGGTACAAAATGAAGACAAATGACTAAAACTGTTCACATGCAAAACTCAGACTTGTAGAAGAGGACCTCTTCAGCAGCACCAGGCTGTTAGGCTAAATTATTAGCTCATTTTAATTGAAAATGTGAAAAGACATTACACTTTGCAAGATGGTACTCAAGACAGCCATGATTTTAGCTGAAAGAATCTCATTCAGAGAATCCCCACGGTGCCAGCCTTTCAATTATATATTACATTTATGTTACTGTTGATATTCTGTATTTTTGTAGATCTGGTCAAAATGCATTTGGCTCTGAAATGATTTCAATAAAATTCCACATCAGAAAGTCTTTAGTCATCTTGTATTTTAGACCTTTTACTTACATTTCAGTTATTCAAGACAATGTGTTTTTTCACCATCCCCTTCTAAAGGAGATGAGTATCATTAACATGTCACAACTCACTTGTTTTTTATTCCAAATCCATAAACTTTTATTGACAATCTTATGATCCATTCACTTTCAAGAAAAGCTGTTGGAACATCTTGGTTTGACGGAGTCTCTTAAGTCAAGCCCAATATCTCCTGACATGGTGAGTCGGATTTTTGCCAAAAACAGGCAAAAGCTAAACTCTGCTTGTTAGCAGCAGATGAAGCCAACAAGCTGGCTTTGGGAATTATTATCAAAGTAGCCACATTTGCATCCTGGATAATAAGAAAAGACACCTCACACAGAAGCTGGTAAGCATAAATCAACCAAGGTTCCTCTGTCCCTCATTTCACCCCATGTCCAGTCTAAAACTTAACCCCATTAATTTTACTTCCAATCTTCCCCACACCACCTGAGCTACTCCAGTGGTCTCATCCCTGGGTTTCTGGCTTATGTCCTTGGCCTCTTCAATGCATTCTCCACATGGAGACCCAAGTGATCTGATAAACACACATCGGATAAGTTTGGATACCTGTTGTATAGGATAGTGACTATAGTTGATAACAATGTATTGAAAACTTATAAATTGTTAAGAGATTAAATCTTAAATGTTCTCACAACAAAAAAATAAGTATGTGAGGTGATGGATATGTTAATAAGCTTGATTATATTATTTTACGATATATACCTATATCGCCTTTCAGGCGCCTTGCTTTTACTCTCAACATGAATGCCTCTCTCTGATTTGCAAATCTCTTTCCAGAGACTGTCTAAATGGAAAGTTTTTTTGATCTACAGCCCAGACAAAGGAAGAATCTGTATTTCCAACATCTAGTGCAGGCTGCCTCCCTGTTGACATTAATCTTCCACTTTTGCCAGGTCTAGACAATAGAGGTTTGAGAGTGTTGGTCTAAAGATTTATCAGACACCAAGCCAATATATCACCTTGTATGCCATCAATATATGTGGTTTTTGTCAACTGTACCTTAGTTTTAAAAGAATAAAATTAAAAAGAAGCACTCTCCAAAAAAAAAAAAAAAAAACATATTATCACATTATTCATTTGCATGAACCCTTCAGTGATTTTTCTTTGCACTTAGAATAAAGCAAAAACTCTTAACCCTTCCTTAAAATGCTTTGCCATCCCCTCCAAACTCATCCTATATTACTTTCCATCAGTCTGTTTCATATTTATTTTCTTAAAAGTTAAGGTGCAGTAACACCAACACACACTTTCACCCTGGTGTCCCCATGGGCCGCAGCATCCCCCTGGACCTGGTGAACCACCTGGCCCTGCAGCTCAGGAACGCCAGCCGGTCTGAGGAGGACCAAAGGAAGGACCTGGCCAGTGCCCTGGAACAGCTGCTGCAGGCCCACCCTCCAGACATGGACAAGGAGAAGGCTATACTGGTGCTGGCCCTGCTGCTGGCCAAGGAGGTAGCCAATCACATGCCATCCTTGCTACGTGATGTCTTCTGCACAACAGTGAATTTCATTAACCAGAACCTACAGGCCTACATGAGGAGCTTAACCAGAAACGAGATGGACTGAATGGACGGTTCCGAAAGCATGACTGGCTACAGCTTGGTGTGGCCACAGCCGGGTAGCTGCTTCAGTGCAGGTGGACCCCTGGCATGTCAACAGCATTCCTAGAGAAGACGGGCTGGATGGCGGCTGTAATTTCTATCTCAAAGACAATGTTTTAAGCTTCTAACCAATTTCAAAATATCCACATTAATACACTTGAATGAAAATGTCAAAAAAAAAAAATCCTGGCTCATCCTGGCTCACTCAGCAGGTAAGTTGGACCCCATTCAGGAGTTCTGCATCGTGGAGATGTACACAGAGGCGCCCTCACACCTTTTCATGGGTACACATATCACAGGTGATGTGTGCCTTTTATAGTCAAACCAAAGTCATATTATTTCATGATAACTAAATTGCCAAAAATGAATGATGGACTATGTAAGCTAATGCCTACCAAGAAACTCAGTTTGAAGATACCAAAAAATGAAACACAAGCAACCACAAGAAAAAGGCAGAATGGACACTTCTCATATTCCAAATCTATACTTCTTGCATGTTAAAAACAATGACCATATCAGATTTGCCATGATGCCAGGAAGAAAGTGATAATTTAAAAAAAGCATTTGAACTTATACACTTGTTTACTATTGTTAATAACTCTTAACTTTCATACTGAAACTTGACCTATTGATGTGAAAATATAATTAGCAAGAACATTTCAACACTAAGCATACAGACTATTAATCTACCTAAGAATATAAGAGATTGTTATTAAAAATGGCTTTTAAAAGTATTTTATCTTTTAAAATATTTTTGTAACATAGTGATATACATACATAATTTGTAAGTAAGTAAATACATATATTTTTATATTTCTTTCTCAAAATGTTTCTATTGCTGGGGTGGTCAAAAAGCTTAGAGACAACTAGACTCATGTATCAGAATCATTTGTGGAACTGCTGAAAGCAAGGGTGCCTGAGATTCACCTAAGAGTCTCCAGGGGTGGGATGTGGGAATCTGCCTTTTTAAACAGAGCCTTTTGAGATCTTGAAGTGTTCTTAGGATTCACTAATTCCATGCATACCAAATAAATCCTCCTGTGTACCAGGCACTTTGCGATGGTGAGGGGACAGAAGCGAACAATTTAGACAATGCTACTGCTCTCCTGGTACTTACATTTTAATGAGACAAAGAAAAGTAAATAAACAAGAGGATAAATACTTCACATCATTCCAGGCTACAAAGTAAATAAAATGAGGTATTAAGATAGAAAGTCAGGGACTGGGCACAGTGGCTCATTTCCGTAATCCCAGCACTTTGAGAGACCGAGGTGGGAGGATCACTTGAGCCCAGAAGTTCGAGATCAGCCTGTGCAACGTAGGAAGACCCTGTCACTACAAAAGAATTAAAACATTAGTCAGTTGGTGGAAAACACCTGTAGTCCCAGCTCCTTCGGAGGTTGAGGTGAGAGAATCACTTGAACCCAAGAGGTTGAGGCTTCAGTGAGTCATGACTGTACCACTGAATTCCAGTCTGGGCAACAGAGTAAGACACTGTCTCTCAAGAATAAAAAAGAAAGAAAGTCTTACAGGTGTTAGGAAGGCCTCTTGTAGAGATAACGTTTAAGCTGAAGTTGAATGACAAACAGCCAGTCATGCAAAAATATGGGACCAAAGGGAACATCAGTGCAAAGTCCATAGGTGGCAACAAACTTGGAAATTTTGAGGAAAAGGAAAATATCATACAGCAAGCACTGGGGACAAGGATGAGGTGCAAGGGGAGGTGAAGCCCCACTCCTGTCAGCTTTGAAAGGCCAGGGAAGGAGTTCAGATGTTCTCTTAAATGAGATGGGGAGCCACTAAAGGGTCTTGGTAAAGGTACCATCTGATTTGATTCATATTTTTAAAGCGTGCATGCTGGCTCTGTGTGGGGAATGGAATGTAAGAGAGCTGGCAAGATATCAGGTGAGACCCACTGCGACAGTCAACTTTTTCAAACCTAAGGCCAAGGTCAGAACTAAAAAAAAAGTAGCACTTGGCTGTTGAGTGAACAAATCAACAATGAAGAGTTAATAAACAGTAGAACCAAAGAATTAGTCAAAGCCAGGGGTGAATTATAATCCTAGAAACTCACCCCATATTCATTGGTGACCCTTGCAGTTAGAGGTCAGGACCACTGACCACTCCTGTTCTGGGTGCCAGCCAGCCCTCTGCTCGTATTTCAGACAGAGTGCATTTTATGATTAATCTTAATCCTCCTACCTCCTGTAGAAATTAATCATCTAAATGCTTTCCTCAGGGGAGGAGAGAAGGTAAATGATCTCTCCAAACATACCCTTTAAAGTTTTTTTGATGAAAGCAAATTTTTAAACTCACACATTTGAGTGAGAACTGAAAGGTGGCAAACCAATACCTGACTTCTACCTGTGGGATCTTTGAGATGACCCTATGTCTGTCATCACAGAATGAAGTCTGTAACCACAGCCAAGATGCCTACCCTCATCCTTGCCCCCACTTCCAACTAACAGGAGCCAGAAGTTGTCTCAGTTAAGACATGAGATGGCTGTGGTCTTTTTCACTTGAGTTCTTGTGCACCTTCTTTTTCTTTCAGGCGCCTTGCTCTTTTACTCTCAACATGAATGCCTCTCTCTGATTTGCAAATCTCTTTCCAGAGTCTGTCTAAATGGAAAGCTTTTTGATCTACAGCCCAGACAAAGGTAGAATCTGTATTTCCAACATCTAGTGCAGGCTGCCTCCCTGTTGACATTAATCTTCCACTTTTGCCAGGTCTAGACAATAGAGGTTTGAGAGTGTTAATCTAAAGATTCACCAGACACCAAGCCATAAATCTGCCAGGGGGTAGATAGACTTGTGGCATTTTCTATTTGCTCCTAAGAAGATTCTAGGATCTGTTTGGTCTTTCATTGCCTCTGCCCTAAGAGACTGAATTACTCACAACATCAAAATTCACTTCCTCCAGAGCATCTCACGCCCAGCAAAGCTGAGAACAAGGCACCATCCATTTACTTCAGGAATCAAGTCAGAAAATCCAAGGGGAGACATGGAAAGATACAATATATTTAGCTGTGTGAGACATTTTGTTTCCCAACAGAGTAAAGCAAGGGAGGTGTTTCTCATTATATAGTCATATTTCCTAGTGAGTATCACTGAGATTTTTCGAATGGCCATATCTAGTTTTTCTTACCTGGGTTAAGGTGAAAGTTCCCAACTAAGACCAAAACTATAAGGTGTTCACAAGAGAATACTACTAGTAAACTGGATATTCGCTGTATATTTTCATAAAATCCAAATATTAGACAGCAAATCTGAAAAGTGTGCCTAATGACAGATTAAGCATTGTGTCTGCAAAATTAAAGGCATCGTTATATCTTGTCTGAATGCACAACTGATAAATGATTTCCCTTGAAAAGTCATTTTGAATTTTTGTTTTGACTTTTGTTTCCCCTCAGATTAACTGGACTGTCAATGTATGTGGGTATACACTTAAAGATTATTCTCTGTGTGTGGGTGTGGGTGTGGGTGTGGGTGTGGGTGTGGGTGTGGGTGTGCACGGGTGCACACACACATCTGCCTCCCTCTGTGTCTCTCTCTGATACTTTCTCTGTCTCCACCTCCCTTTCTCTTTCTCCCTCCCTCCCCATTTGTGTCCATCTGTCTGTCTGTCTCTCCCTAAAAACACCTAGCTCTACTAAATAAGTTGCATTCCTTAACCCTTTCTACTTATTCTGGCTCAAAAGAACACCTATTTTAGGACACTCATCCTATGGACACAAACTGACTACTTGAGATAACTTCTAATCCAAGAACTCCATAATTAGTAGGCAATCCCTCACTTCAGTTAAAGAAATGTTTTCATGCACAACTGCAGAATGAACTTGGGCTCCATTATACTCCTGGAATCATTCATATGCTGACATCACTTAAAATAGGCACCCCAGTGTGTATAGAAAGATAAGCATCATTTCATGTGTCAAGAATGAGATAGACTAGATAAAAAAAAATGTAGTTCATTTACACTGTGGAATACAATGTAGCCATAAACAGGAATGAGATCATGTCCTTTGCAAATACTAGAAGGAGTTATCCTTAGCAAAATAGTGCAGGACCAGAAAACCAAACAAACACCTAATATTCTTACTTATAAGTGGGAGCTGAATGATGAGAGCACATGGACATATAGGGGGAACAACACACACTGGAGCCTGACAGGGTGGTGTCTGGGGAGGGAGAGAATAGCTAATGGATGCAGGGCTTAATACCTAGGTCATGGGTTGATCTGTACAGCAGACCACCATGGCACCCATTTACCTGTGTAACAAACCTGCACATCCTACACATGTACCCCGGAACTTAAAAGTTGAAGAAAAATAAAAAGAGATTGAGTTGGTAGTGGTTTCTTGGAGCTCTGTGTTTAGAGGGATTCTGAGGCTATCTCCTTCCTTAACAGGAAAGTGCCAAAATCATCACGTCTGATTTCTACAGGAAAGGGAACTTGAACAAGGACACAAGTTACCTTTCTCCAATCTGTTCCTTCACGTGTTTTCTATTGAAAGGCTTCATTTTGAACATGTACTTCACCCCATCACTTGCTAGACCCTCTTAACCAAATATTTTGCTCCCATTTTTTCAGCTTACCTTTACAAGAGGGGCTAGACCCTGGAGTGTTCCTTCAACCTCAATTGACCTATGATATGGCTCATGATATGGTTCATTCTTTATGTTCCATTTTCCAGGCTAATTCTGTAAGTACTTTGTTTTATAGTAAGACTAAGTGAGAATGTCATAATGAATTACGCTTTAGGAATACTATGTTTACATTTTAACTCAAGTTGTGGGCTTTAAGAAGCATGATGAATAAACTTTCTCATACACATCTGCACTCACAGACATTGGTGGTTCATTGCATCATACCCAAATGTCCAGGCCCACTTTATGATGTCAGCTTAGGACTTTCTATGTGTGTGAAAACAATGAACAAAAAGTCTGGTTACCTCAAGATTAAGGTGCAACCAAAAAATGAGCAATCGACCTGTGCACAGAATGGGCAAGCATCTTATGAGCACACAAAAGAGATCCGGGTTGCAATTTTCCCTATAGTACAATTTGCCCATTTAAACTAGCTCAACATTCCCCATTAATTACTCATGTACGTTTCAGCTCTTTTGAAAACTGGTAACAGGCACAGTTTAAGAAATAAACTACCTATACAAAAATAACCTGGGAGGAGAGTCACATGTGGCAAATACACATTTGTAATCAGTACTATAAATCATGAAACAGATTAATTATCCAGAAACATAAAAAATTATCCTCTAAATTGTTCTTCTAATGTACCAGCTCTCCACTGACTCATTACTAAGTTATTTGCTAGTGAATGAATTTTCCTTTCTTCAAATGCTTTCTGAGCTGGGAGGAGTTGGCACAGACAAAATGCTTTCTGCAAAGAGTGAGGTTATATACCCATGACCCTGAATCAACTGATTATAAAAGTCAAAGGATTTTGTTGAACCACAGGAAGTTTTCTCTTACGGTTATCAGCCATTGATTTTGCCACATCTTCTTTATATTCTGAAATAAAATTCACAGATAATATAACCTACTGACATGTAATTTAAATAAACAAACAAACAGGTATTAACTAATATAAAGGAAGGAAAAAAGAAAGTCATTTATTATAATATGCATTTAATATTTACATGTTTGGGCTCTAAACTGGAAATCATCATAAAGCAGTCAGATGATTTCATCTGTACACAGAAACACAAAAGCTACAGATATTCCCCAATCCTTACAGCACCCAAAATTGCATCCAGGTATTTGCTACACAACTCCTAGAGAGAAGTGCTTTTATTGAGACCCCCAATTTCCACAACACTAAATGGTTGGTTTGATAGCCTGTTTTTGATATATTTATTTTTCAGGCTGAATTCATTATTGGTCTGGCTAGGAGTGTCACAGCCATTGATGAGAACTAGAGACCACACACCCTAAGTTTTTATATCTCTGTTTTTACTTTTTAGAAATATTGTCTTATTCTGTCACCCAGGCTGGAGTAGAGCAGCATGATACCGCTCACTGCAGCTTCAAACTCCTGGGTTTAAGCAATTCTCCTATTTCAGGCTTTCAGGTAGCTAGGACCATAGGCATGTGCCACAGTGCTTACCTAATTCTTAATTTTTTTTGTGGAAATAGAGTCTTGCTTTGTTGCCCAGGGTGGCCTCAAACTCCTGGCCTCAAGTCATCCTCCCACCTCAGCCTCCCAAAGTGCTGTGATTACAGACATGAGCCATTGTGTCCAGCCTCACCTCTGTTTCTAGACATGATTCTCTAAAAGTCCAATTCTAATGAAGTAAGCATAGAAATTTGCTCAGTCTTATGGCCTGCCACATGACTATACCTGTAGAGACAAATGGCAAAAATTTCAGGAAAAAAACGGCCTACTCCACAGATATAGTGAGATTTATCTTTTAGGCAGAAGTTATAAAGTTTTCTCTACTCCCCTTGAAATGGGTCACTGAAACTCCAAAAGACATTTTCCTTGTGATACCTGAATCAGGAGAGTGGCTTACTTACAACCAAAAATGATCATTGTGAGCTTCCACACTGGATTCTGTTTCTCACCAGGGAGAAAAGTAAACTTCTACTTATCTGGCCTGTGAAGTGGGAACCTGAGGTTGGGGGAGTGCCCTCACCTGTTGTTAAAGGGGATGAGTAAGTTTTCCTTTTTACTGGTTCATACTTCTAAGAGAAAGAGGCACACATTACTCCCTCTGGGTTGTCCTTCTTAAGTTTCACTGGAACAAAGGTTAGTTTGAATTTCTCTTGTGGTGAATCACAGAGATAAAACGAAAACAGTGAAGGCACTTCAAAACCTCAACAGTGTGCTTCCCCCTGAGCTATAGACCTGTGATGAGATATCATAATTGCTATCGGTATCATTGATGTTTTGCATTCCTGTACCATTGTAGAAGCATCATTGTACATTCTATGCACACGGTCCTACTTGATCCTTTACAGCAACGGAAATAAGAAAGTCAGTGTTATTACCATCATTTTAAAGATGATGACTCTGAGGCTGCGAGAAAAATGATTTGTCTAAAGCCCCATGGTTACCAAGTGGCAGTTCAAAGAGGATTCATGTATTGGGCTAAGAATAGCTTGCTCTTTTTATTCCACCACTGAATTACCAGAAGATACCCCTTTGCCCCTGGATAATTTGCCTGCTGAAGAGAATAGATCATTTTCATGATTGGCCCTCAAGTAGGTAATAGCTAAAAATAATACCATAAACCAAGTTCTATACTTTCAACATTGGGAGAACAATTGGGAGGACAAGGACATACTTGAGTAATGTCAAGACCCAAGTTCAAGCAAAAGCATGTTTCAAGAGAATTAGTCGCTGCCTCAAAGTGTTGCCTGCATTTGAAAAATGATTGTCTCAGCTCTCAGACCCCAGCATCCTCAATATAGGGGTTTTACTTCATGATAACTCTCCTCATGGTCACAAGATGGCTGTCAAACAGCTCCAGGCTTCCTATGGGGAGGAAACAAGATCTGGCAAGAAAGAGACAGTCTCTTCCCGAGTTTAAGAGTGAAATAAAATTTTCTTCTGGAAAACTTCTGAGAAGTCCCCCAGCCAGTCTCATTATGTTTATCAGCCAGAATTAGGCCTCCTGCCCACCTTTAAAATAATGTATTGGCAACAGGAATTACTCAATTGGCTGAAACAAATCAAATTAACCCTTTGGTTAGAGAGAGGGCCCTCTTCCCTGAAAGAAGACAGGGAGATATCTGGGGGTGGGGGACAAGGAATGGGGTTCTATTGACAAGGAAAGTCTGGGGGTGGTAGCTCATGCCTATAATCCCAGCATTTTGGGAAGCCGAGGCAGGCGGATCATGAGGTCAGGAGTTCAAACCAGCCTGGCCAATATGGTGATATCCCATCTCTACTAAAAATACAAAAAATTAGCTGGGCATGTTGGTGCACACCTCTAGTCCCAGCTACTTGAAAGCCTGAGGCAGAAGAATCACTTGAACCCGGGAAGCGGAGGTTACAGTGAGCCGAGATCATAGTGCCACTGCACTCCAGCCTGGGCGACAGAGCAAGACTCCATCTCAAAAAGAAAAAGAAAAGAAACACACACACACACACACACCCCTCTCTCTCTCTGTGTGTGGAGGAGAAATGCAATGTTACCTACCAGCTACCAAGAAGTTTCCATTTTCTAAGTTTCCTTTTTTTGATGATCCTCTGAGCACTTCTTTTACACGTCATACCTTCCAGACAGTGCTGGTTTTTGCTTCTCTCCTGAGCTGCATTCTCTTCTAGTTTTGTTGCTGGTACAGAACTGTCAGTCTGATCGCCTCTTCTCTGAGGCTGCCATGCCATAGAATTGGACAAGTTTCTAAGCTTGGCCCTTTAAATCAGATTTTTCGAAAATTATACTTAAAAACAGACATGAGAAATCTTAGGGTGTGTGGTCTCAAGGTTTCATCCGTGGCTATGGCACTTCTAGCCAGTCCAATAATAAGCCAGGAGACAGTATCAATATATAGTGTGTTTAGAGTGCTCACTCAGGTGTGAATCATTCATTATTAATAATACATTTTAAAGCCACTTTACTGAGTGTTTATCAGGTGCCAGGTGTTGTGCTTAGTGCCCCATATGCGTGACTTATGTCACTGTCACATTTCCCTCAAAGGAAGGTAATATTTTCCTCATTCTTCCTTGACATATGAAGATACTGAGCCTCAGATAGGTGAAGAGACTTACCTTCTCAAGGTCTCACAGCTAAAAGTGGCAGAACAGGTCCTTGAACCCATGCTTCTCTGACCCCACAATCCATACTCTTAACCACTATTTTATGTTTTCTTTCAGATGTTCAGAAGCATAGTGAATGAGTCAATGCAATGATTAATCAGTTTCCATGTTCAGAATTACTGATGGCTCTTGCCTTCCTAATCGCTCAGTGAGTATGAACATTATGATATTCTATCCTCACTGAGTATTGAGAGAGGGCTGGGATCATCAGCACCACAGCTGCAGATCACCGGGTGAGGAAATCAAAAGAAGAGCCTACAACTATTAATAAAACAAGAGTCTTCAGACTCCTAGCCAGTGCATTCACTTACACATCATGAAATGCCTTACCCAGGACAGAAACCACTCTTCCATCAGGTTCCAGAGTTCTTACCATTATCATCATCTCAGAACCTCCTCATACCTCCCTGGTAAATATGAGGTAACGATGTTAACCTTGATAGAAAGAAGCAAACCTGGTGGGTCACAGTGTTCATGCCTGTTATCCCAGCACTTTGGGAGGCTAAGTCAGGCATGTCACTTGAGTCCAGGAGTCCAAGACCAGCCTGGGCAACATGGTAAAACCCTGTCTTAACAAAAAACACAAAAAAATTATCCTGGCATGGTGGTACATGTCCGCAGGCTCAGCTATTTGAGAGGCTGAGGTGGAAGGATCCTTTGAATCCAGGAGGCAGAGGTTGCAGTGACCCAAGATCACACCACTATACTCCAGCCTGGGTGACAGAGTGAGACCCTGTCTCAAAACAAAGAAAGAAGCAAACTCGATAAGGGAGAAGTGTGGGGTTTTTTCATGGCAACAAGACTAGTTAGAGGTAATGAATAGGTACCAGAGCCACAAAACGTATTCAAATGCGCCCCACAAAACCTAGTTATAGAAGCCTTTCTCATCATTCCTGGGGGCTTGGAGAAGAGATCACTAAAGTATCTGGTTATGCTCAGTCCCACAGGACAAGATTGCTGATGCCACATCTTTTCCCCAATCATTCAAAAGAGCATCTTTGTCAGCCTGTCAGCCCCACTGAATCAAAGCGATGCTAGGGAAAGGAGAGAACAAAGTCACGAGAGAGAAACCACATATAACATCTGCGCTGAACATGACCTCTAGTCCAGAAACAAATGTCCTAATTTTAGAGTGCTAAGGAAAGTGTCCTCACTGGTGGGTGAAGTACAGCTTCTCTGTAGGAGGAGGACCCATGCAAATCTTTGCTTTTTCTTCCTATCTATTAGATACTTTCCAAAGGGTTAATCCGCTTTAACATGGGTTGATGCCACTGTGCTAGTCTAAAATCTAGCAGATGGGGGTTGGCAGGATCAACCACAAAGTCTAACATCAAACAAAACACAAATGCATTCACCTCTGATCACTGGTTCAGATTCAGGGCAGCCTGCCACTTTGGCTGGAGGTAGAACATTCTGATAACTGTTATGAGTGTGGTGGTGCAAGCTGAATAATTTGATGCTCCCTTGGACTTCTATTTGAGATTCCTCCTCTGGTATTTATATGGTAGAGAATAAGCACGTGTAGGGACTACTCTTAGCAAAGCAACATAAGGCTGGGCTCAGTGGCTCACACCTGTCTTTCCAACACTTTGGGAGGTAAAGGAGGGCAGATCACTCGAGGTCGGGAGTTTGAGACAAGACTGGCCAACATAGTGAAAACCCTGTCTCTACTAAAAATACAAAAATTAGCCAGGTGTGGTGGTAGGCTCCTGTAATCCCAGCTGCTCTGGAGGCTGAGGCAGGAGAATCACTTGAACCTGGGAGACGGAGATTGCAGTGGGCTGAAATGTGCCAATGCACTCCAGCCTGGGTGAAAGAGTGAGACTCTGCCTCAAAAACAAAAAAAAAGAAAAGAAAAATCAACATAAATCACTTTTATTATTTTGAGATATGTTCCATCAATACCTAGTTTATTGAGAGTTTTTAGCATAACAGGCTATTGAATTTTGTCAAAGGCCTTCTCTGCATCTATTGAGATGATCATGTGGTTTTTGTCTTTGGTTCTGTTTATGTGATGGATTACATTTATACATTTGACTATATTGAACCAGTCTTGCTTCCCCGGGATGAAGCCTACTTGATCATGATGGATAAGATTTTTGATGTGCTGTTGCATTCAGTTTGCCAGTATCTTATTGAAGATTTTTACATCGGTGTTCTTTATGGATATTGGCCTTTTTTAGCTGAGTCTCTGCCAGGTATTGGTATCAGGATGATATTACCAAACAATGAGCACAATCTAAATTTCCTCTAAGTCATCCAGAAAGCACGGTAATAGTCAATGTTAAAAAGTTGGTCTCATAAAATGAGTTAGGGAGGATTCTCTCTTTTTGTATTGTTAGGAATAGTTTGAGAAGGAATGGTACCAGCTCCTCTTTGCATGTCTGGTAGGGTTTGGCTGTAAACCCATCTGGACCTGGACCTTTTTTTGGTTGGTAGGCTATTAATTGCTGCCTCAACTTCAGACCTTGATATTGGACTATTCAGGGATTCAACTTCTTCCTAGTTTAGTCTTAGGAGGGTACCAAAAGTGCAGAAAGCTAAAACTAGACCCCTTCCTTACATCTTATACTAAAATTAACTCCATGTGGATGAAAGATTTAAACATAAAACCTAACACCATAAAAACACTAGAAGAAAACCTAGGCAAAATCATCCAGGACATAGGCATAGGCAAGGACTTCATGACTAAAACACCAAAAGCAATGACAACAAAAGCCAAAATAGACAAATGGGATCTAATTAAACTTAAGAGTTTCTGCACAGCAAAACAATCATTAAAGTTAACCGGCAACCAACAGAATGGGAAAACATTTTTGCAATCTAACCATCTGACAAAGGGCTAATATCCAGAATCAACAAAGAACTAAAGCAAATTTACAAGAAAAAGAAAACCCCATTCAAAAGTGGGCAAAAGATATGAACAGACATTTTTCAAAAGAAGACATTTGTGAGGCCAAAAAACATATAAAACATATAAAAAATGCTCATCATCACTGGTTATTAGAGAAATGCAAATCAAAACCACATTGAGATACCATCTCATGCCAGTTAGAATGGAAATAATTAAAAAATCAGGAGACAACAGATGCTGGAGAGGATGTGGAGAAATGGGAACACTTTTATACTGTTGGTGGAAGTGTAAATTAGTTCAACCATTGTGGAAGACAGTGTGGCTATTCCTCAAGGATCTAGAAATAGAAATTCCATTTGACCCAGCAATCCCAATACTGGACATATACCCAAAGGATTCTAAATATTCTGTTATAAAGATATATGCACACATATGTTCCTTGCGGCACTGTTTACAATAGCAAAGACCTGGAACCAACCCAAATGTCCATCAATGATAGACTGGACAAAGAAAATGTGGCACATATATACCATGGAATACTATGCAGCCATAAAAAAAGGATGAGTTCATATTCTTTGCAGGGACATGGATGAATCTGGAAACCATCATTCTCAGCAAACCATCATTCTCAGCAAACTGACAGAAGAACAGAAAACCAAACACTGCATGTTCTCACTCATAGGTGGGTGTTGAACATATGGACACAGGGAGGGGAGCATCACACACGTGGGGGTCTGTTGGTGAGGGCTAAGGGAGGGACAGCAAGGGGTGGAGAGGTTGGGGAGGGATAACATGGGGAGAAATGCCAGATATAGGTGACGGGGGATGGAGGGAGCAAACTACCTTGCCATGTATGTACCTACGCAAAAATCCTGCATGATCTGTACATGTACCCCAGAACCTAAAGTACAATTTAAAAAAAAGAAAAAGAAAAAGAAAATCAAATAATAAATCGAAAAGGCAAAGCAAATCAATAGAGTAGGTTAAGTACAATAACAATGGAAGTATAGCGGTAGAGCCTGATCTCACCAAGACAGTAGTATCTAAAGATGAAAATTGGGCACAATCTAAATTTCCTCTAAGTCATCCAGAAAGCACAGTAATAGTCAATGTTTCTCATGGCCCTTAAATGATTCTTCCATTTATTCCTGCAGAAGGTTGAGGAAGTCATAACTGCCTCCTAAGCAAGGTATCTGATGTCTCTGTGTTGACAAAACCTGTGAAATTATTCACTGATTCTTCCTCTGTGTTTTATCTTCCCGCATGGCTAAATTTCATCCACTGTCTGTTTATGGGTAAAGTATTAGGGGTCTCACCAAGTATGTATGCTTGAAGTCAGTTAAGACAGATGGGCATATGATAGTCCTCCCACAGAGGTGACCTAGAAGACTGAGTGCTTCACTGTGTGTAAGGAGTGGGACATGGAAAGTTTCAAAAAAGAACTTTGCAGGATTTCACGTCAAAGGGGAAAATGAGTTGTTCATATCTATAACATGGCATGAGATTGAGGATTTTTAACTTCCTGGATTTACTAAGGCTCCTATGTCATCCCATCATAGATGACATTGTATATGCCATCACTCATGGGATCCTTTTCAGAAGTCATGATAAATTTTAGTAACCAAGTCATGGGAGCACTGGCACTAAAAGGGTCCATGTGTTTACGGTATGTAACACACTGTGACATGGGTATTGTCAAAAGCACCAGACAGGAAGGATTGCATATTGCCTATAATAACCACTTACAAGAAAAACCTTCATAAATTTCTGGTTAGTCAAGCAAGTAGACATTATCACAAATAACAAATTCATTTCTGTAATAATAATTTTGTTAAACCCTTGAATTATAATTTAGGTAATTATGAGAGAATGAGCTGCTTGGAAAACTTAGCACATCCTTGCTTTTGAAGGAAACAAAACATCACCTAACTGATAGATGTGTTAATTTCTCACTTTAGCACATCCACTTGCTTATAATGAGGGTTACTACCAGTAAATTCACACCCTGTTCCAAATCTGCCGTGGTGCATGCTTCATCTCAGAATAGAACCCCACAGTCTATAACTCATTATACTTTTCTCTTGATAACTCTTAAAGTTGTGGTCAGAATTAAGTAAGTCAATAATGTGAACTACCTGTAACAATAACCCAGTTAGCAAAGATCATTTATCCTCCCTGTAGATTATCTGCAAAAATGGCCTCCCACAATTCCATTTATTTTTAACACACATTCCATCTTTCCCATCAAGAGGCATAGTCTATTTCTCCAGCCTGTAAGCCTATGCTGGCCTCACAACACTCTTCAGAAGGGATGTTATGTGACATCTATTAGTATTTCTGCACCTATACCTTAAGAGACGTGGCAGCTTCTGCATTTGGCCTCCTGGGACCCAGCCTTCATGTTAAGAAGCTTGGGCTAGATTGCTGAATGTTTAAAGAACACATGGAGAGACAGAGAGGTTCAGTGAGTCCCCTGCAGTTCCAGCCAAAGCCCCAGGCATGCAAGCAAAGGCATCTTGCATCCTCCAGCTTGAGTCAAGCTCTCCCTACTCCTCTTTTCCACCCCCAGCCCACCTCCTTGCCAACAGCACATGGGGTAGAGATAAGCCTCCCATGCCAAGCCACCCATCCCAAGCCCTGACCAACTTGCAGAATTGTGAACAACTAAGTTGTTGGGTTTTTTTTTAAAGCCTCTAAGTTATGGGGCATTTTGTTATATAGTCATTGATAACTAAAAAAGATGAAGAAACTGAATCACAACAGGCCACTAGCTTAGCTAATCAAGTAGCAAAGCTACGATATGAACCCAGGCAACCCAGCAGCAGAAACCACACCTTTAACCACCATTCTGTGCTGACTGCTTAGATATAAACAAAGAGCAACACAGAATGAGAAGGCAGATCGAAACCACAGTCTTAGTGGTGGGTACAAATAAAGCAAGGGAAAAGAACAATAAACAAAACAAAAAAAGATCGGTCCAGAGAGAGATCTGAGGTAACGGTATCAAAAAAATGCATAGAAACCATCATGATTTCCAACATGTTTTTTTGCTCTTTAGCTGCTGCCTAAGTCAGAATACATGCCTACCTTGATCTTCATGCACATATTCTGTCTTTTAGATGTCTCTTAGGAAAGGCAGCAGTTCAGAGTTGGAACTCTACATGATGGGGCTTAAGATTTGAGATACCTAATACCTAGCTGGCATCAGGTATCGCAAATCTTAATCCACCTCATCTTAGCTGGGTGCTCTCCTCACATCACTTAACGTCTCTGAGCCTTAGTCCATATATCTGTAAAATGGGCACAATACTTTGATCTAACTCATAAATTGTTACAAGGATTAAATCAAACAATATACTTATGGTTTAATCTCAATAAATAGAAACTATTACTTTGATGAAAACTTGCTCTGGCCCAGAGACCATCCTCCTTACATTTTTGGCATTGTCTTTTGACTTGTTTTCATATCTTCCATATTATATTTCTAAATCCACGTGCCATAACAACCACCAGATGTCTGCCATCCTCCAACACTGCTGTAGGCTAATTCTGAGGCACACACACTGCTAAACTGCCATACCTGTTTGGACTACAGGTTCAGGAAACTCTATTTTAAGCCTCTGACTGATTGCCAAATATGAACCCCCCCTTTCCAACTCAGGAATCTCATTTTGCATCTCTTGCCATGTTAAACAGTAAATAAATTACCTCCTGATCAAGGCAAAAAGCACTTTTGAAAGGTCCTTCCCTTTTCTTTCTTCTCTTCACATTAATCTTTGTTGCTAGCCAGGTAATTTTTTTTTTAATGACATCTAAGCTCTCTGCTCCCATGGGCATCTGATACAGTCTGCTTTCTCTTAGCCTGTTATACCCCGGTCCTCCCTCTCTTTTCCCATTATCTTAAATTCCCAGACCACTAGAGTGATATCAATAAGCTGACAACTCACTTGCCTGCCAGACCCCTTTCAAGCGCTTATTAATTCAGTTGGGTCAAGTGTAACATGCCTTCCCCCCGATGCAATTCCTTTCCCTCAATTTTCATTTTCCAGGCAAGGTGCCTGCATCATGGAATGGCCATGATGAATTAGTTTTACCTTGATTTATTCCAGCACGCATAAAGAAAGCATGAGGATTCCAATTTCCTTGATTAATGTATCATTCCACTCCACAAGAGCCTTCATTTTTAGCTCCTAATCACTCTCAGAAATGTGTGATATTGTTAGCTACCACATTCCACCCGGAAATGCTATTGTTTCCCTAAGTTCCCTCAAACTCAACTTGGAGCTTCACTCTCTGAGCTGGGATGTCTTGAAAAACATCCTTCACTTTAAGTTTCACAATAAATTTTGCATTTTTGTCCCCTTCTTGGGATATCGTGAAAAACATACATTAGGAAGAAATATAGAATATACTTTAAGAGAATCTGGCCACATCCAATGAAAATGCCTCACTTTTACAGCAGGGAGAAAAAATTCCTACATCATAAAGAATCCGTGGCTTCTACCAAAAATAATGGTAGCACTTCCAGAGGGTTTCCATAGAAATAGAAAGGATGTTTCACTCAGAAAAGGGGAACAAAGGCCAATGACATGTGTTCACTCTCTGAAAACGTGAAAAACAACAGATGAAAAGACAAATCAAAGGTCTCCTCACCAACCTCTCTTCCTTAAATAGATGAGAGAGATGGAGGCCCACACTGAGCTAACCCAACCGTGAAGCTATTAGAGAGTAACGGGGAGATGAGATGAAAGTGTCAGGAAAAAATACAAAGATGGTATTTTTGTTTCAAAGCCAATTTTCCATATTTTTATCACAAAGTATATTTAAAAAACGGAGTAGATTGGGAGACTAGGAAAGGCTTTCTTTGTTCACTAAATATCAGAGTCCATCAAAAATGTGAGCTCCCTCCTTTCTTTGGGGTCTGGCACATTGAAAGTGGGAGGAGCAAAAAGGGAGAGCCCAATGGGGACAGAACCTGGTGATAAATGGACTGCATCATCAGTCTAGTTGAAGTCAAGTCTTTAAAAAAAACAAAGAAACAAACAAGCAAATTTTTGAAAACCAGATTAATACTTGCGATACTCCCCTCATGAAAATTCTCATGTCTGCCTCTATCCCTTTTTCCTGGTCTGGCCAAATGCAATTGCTTCCCTTCACACATGACATTTGATACTTTGGGAACATTGCTCGTATTAATCCTCTTCTTTGATTCCCCACATCTTCCCTTCTGGCTATTTTCTCTGCCCTTTGAAACCCTATTTGACCTACATAGCCAGTTCAAATACATTCAGTATCTCCATGAAGACTTCATGGTGTATTTGGCTGTAATGTATTGCTCCTTCATTGGAATCCGGTCATCCTCCTCGTCATTGAAGCTATCTTTTGTTAAATGCTGCTGTTTTTTCACCCTTGTGTTCTATTATTTGGCAGACATTTAGAGAGTGTTAAACATGAACTGATTACTACCTGTTTGTTTGCGGAGGGGGAGGAAGAGGTGAGGGATAAGGAGAAGGAAACATCTCTCAGAACGTCATCATCATCATCAAATATTGAATCACGACACGCCATGGCTGATTCACTTCCTACCCATGTGTGCTCTCATACATGGTCCTGCCCTCTTGCAGTTCGGTAAGGCCATGTGACTAGTTTTAACCAATGGGCTGTGTGTGGCTGTGACATCTGTCCCTTCCTGTCTGAAGCACTTAAGAGCTGGGGGGAAATAATGATTCCCCTTTCCCCAAGCTCTCTCTTGCTTTTTTGAAAGCCATGCATTAAAGTGGCAACGTCACAAGTTTCAGGTGACCTAGATCACTGGTAAGTCAGTGAATGGATAGTGTTGCCCTAGGGAGTCACCTGACTCACAGCAGATTTTGTGTTGACGAGAAAAACATTTGTGGTGTTAAGCACCTGTATTTTGGGAAGATTCGTGAGTGCAGCTTGACCTATTCAAACCAATACATTTCTCAAAGACAGGTTCTCCTACTATCCCTATTTCTAAATGAGAAAACTCACACATGGAGTATAAAGACATTTGTACAGGTAGAAACAGAAGGATTCTCTCATTTCCATGATCAACTCTGCCCTCCTGAATGGATTCATATCATTCTCACTCAGGTGAGTTAATTACTTCAGGATTGGACTCCTGTTAAAAGACCCAGCCTGATTTCTTTTCTCTGTCTGGCATGCCAACTTGCCCTTCCATCTTTCACCGTGAGTTGACCCAGATGCCAGCACCATGCTCTTGGACTTCCCAGCATCCAGAACTGTGAGCCAAATAAAGTTCCATTGTCTATAAATTATCCTGTCTGTGGTATTCCGTCATGGCAGAAGATAAACAAAGACAACTAGTATACAAACTGATTAGTAAAAAAAAAAAATTATTCTCACTAATATGGAGACTGAAGTGACTGTGGAGCTAATAGCAGCCTATTGATGCATTCATTCATTCTTTTTACATATATTATTAAGTGCTCATCATATGCTGAACAATGATAGACACAATAGGTTTGGCAGTGAAAACACAGGCATCATATCTACATTCAAGAAACTTACAGTCTAGTGGAGAAAGAGAAGGTCATCAGATCATGATATGAATGAGCATATAACTGAAGACAGTGATCAATGCTCTGAAGAAAAACAACATGGTTTTATGAAAGTATGTGACTACAGAACCTCACACAGGATGAGACCAGGGAAGAGTTCCCTGAGCAGGTAGGGATCTGCCTGCTCAAGATCAAACTAAGATCTGCAAGAAAAGTCCTCCCTTTCTTTTCTCATTATCCTAAATTCCCAGACCACTAGAGTGATGTCAACTCCCCACCTGACTTTAATATGAAGTCAGGTGGGGAATTGGAAAAGAGGAGAGAATTCTAGTCCAAACAAATAACACAGTTGAAGATTCAATGTCGAGAAAGAACAGTCTGAAGAACTAAAAGGTCAGTGTATTTAGGATTAGAGTATTTCTGAAAATGAAAGATGAGGCTCAAATGATAAGTAGAGATCAGAGAATGGAGGAAATTTTAGGCTAGGTCGAGGCAGTCCTATACATACTTAGCATCCCAGTTGGCTTGAGAGATGATGCTTAAGCAAAGACTACTCATTGTCCTCTTTTATCCTTCTCTCTGTTAAAAAAAAAATTGTTTTTCAGCTGTGCATAAGGCAAACTTGAATAAAATACATGTTCCCTAGACCTCTTTACAACTAGTTATGACCTTGGCACTAAGTGGCTTAGGAAATACAGGCAGAAATGGTACATGTGACTTTTGAGACTGAGTCTCACTCTGTTGCCCAGGCTGCAGTGCAGTGGCATGATCTTGGCTCACTGCAACCTTGGCCTCCTGGGTTCGAGAGATTCTTCTGTCTCAGCCTCCCAAATAGCTCAGACTATAGGCACACACTACCACGCCCGGCTAATTTTTGTATTTTTAGTAGCGATGGGGTTTCGCCATATTGGCCAGGCTGGTCTCGAACTCATGACCTCGTGATCCACCCACCTCAGCCTCCAAAAGTGCAGGGATTATAAGTGAGAGCCACTGCCCCTGCCATGTAACTTTTAGGAAGTTCACTTAAAGGATGGGGGAGTGCCCTTTGCCACTCCTTGCTCTTTACTGCTGGCTAGAATAGATATAATGGCTGTAAGTAAGTGACACACACATGGGAAAGGAAAACACATGTGACAATAAAATAGAAGAAATCTTGTTCTCTGATGCCATAGACCATGCCATCCCCAGGTAGACTGCCTTTAGCTTCTTAAACATATGAAAGATATTCACTTCTACCTTCTTTAACCCAGTGATATTTGGGGATTTTTCTGTTATTCCTATGGAAATGTAATCTAATCCAGTGCTGAATATTAAATACTCACTTAACTCTGTGAAGTTATTGGACATTTTTAGAATTGTCATATTCATAATTGGAAGATAAATTTTCCCTTCAGAATTCTAAGCAAGGAGCAAAGCTAGTATATACCTCAAGCAAATTTTTTTTAATTTTAATTTTAATTAATTAATTAATTTATTTATTTATTTATTTTGAGACAGAGTTTCACTCTTGTTACCCAGGCTGGAGTGCAATGGCGCGATCTCAGCTCACCGCAACCTCCGCCTCCTGGGTTCAGGCAATTCTCCTGCCTCAGCCTCCTGAGTAGCTGGGATTACAGGCACGTGCCACCATGCCCAGCTAATTTTTTACATTTTTTTTAGTAGAGATGGGGTTTCACCATATTGACCAGGATGGTCTCAATCTCCTGACCTCGTGATCCTCGGCCTCTCAAAGTTTTTTTTTTAATTTTTAAGTTCTGGGGTACATGTGCAGGATTTGCAGGTTTGTTATATAGGTAAACATGTGCCATGGTTGTTTGCCGCACCCATCAACCCATCACACCTAGGTATTGAGCTCAGCATGCATTAGCTATTTTTTCTAATTCTCTCCCTCCCTCCACCCCAACGGCCAGGAGGCTCCAGTTTGTGTTGTTCCCCTCCCTGTGTCCATGTGTTCATACTGTTCAGCTCCCACTTATGAGTTCAACCACTGTGGAAGACGGTGTGGCGATTCCTCAAAGATCTAGAACCAAAAATACCATTTAACCCAGCAATCTCGTTACTGGGTATGTACCTAAAAAACATAAGTCATTCTATTACAAAGATGCATGTATGCATATGTTCATTGCAGCACTATTCACAGTAGCAAAGACAAAGAGGCTTGAGGGAGCCTGTTTGTCCCTTCTAACACCTGAGGACACAACAAGGTGCCATCTTGAAAGGAAAGTGTAAACCTTCACCACACACTGAATCTGCTGGCACCATGATCTTGGACCTCCAGGTTCCAGAAGTGTGAGAATAATTTTCTATTGCTTATAAATGACCCAGCTGGTTGTACTTTGTAATGGCAGCCCAAACTGACTGAGACACTGTTAGAGAGATAAAAGCACCCATATGAGGTCTCTTAGCCCCAGGCTATAACTCCAACTCCCTGTGTAACCTTCAGCAAGTTACTTCCTTTCTCTTTGTCTCCATCTTAACAACAATGAAGTAGTAGCTTCCTTGCAGTCTGAAGTGAAGATTCAATGAAATAATGCATGTTAAAACACGTAGCACAGATAGCGCATAATAAGGACTCAAAAATGTTATCACTATTATTAATTTTTCAGGGCAAACTAAAACACAGGAGAGAACCAGGGAAAAGTTTACAACCTTAATAGAAGGCTCAATAATCAACTTTCTCTTTTTCACTATTATACCTAGTCTAAGAAGATAGCTATTAGATACATATGAGTATTTAAATTCAAATTAATGAAATAAAATGAAATGAAAACTTGAGTTTTTCAGGCGCACTAGCCAACTCTTAATAGCCACATGTGGCTAGTAGGTATGTATTATTAGATGGTGCAGAATAGAACAATTTCAGGATTGGAGAAAGTCCTGTTGGAGAGTAATGTTGCTACTCTTACTGCTTGAAGGCCTTAGGAAGAGACTTTCCAGACACAGGAGCCAAGATGCCAAGGGGGTGTTATTTTCCTTTCGGCTTATAAAGGATTTCCAACGCTGCATCAGTAAATAGACATCTTAAAAAATAGCTTTATCAGCAGTAACTATAAAAGTCAGTTCTTATCACAACTTCAAATAGAATGCATAGCTACCAAGAATTTTTCATCTATAGATGGAGATGCTAGAAGCCACAAAAGGTGTGTATTAATCATGGCAATACCAGTGTATGAATAACTTCTTTAGCAATATCCGTAAAAATGGAAAGGGCTTTGAGTTTTAGAAACAAAAATCGGTACAAACACACATAAACCAAGCCCCACCTTTCCTGCAAATAAAAAGAGACCATTCTTGTATAACATGTTGACCACACAAACACATTTTTAAGTTTCAGAACCTGGGCTGAATTAAGAACCACCTGGAAGATTACAGCCAAAGTAGGGAAAAATACAATAATAAATGACGGAACAGAAATCAAAGTGACAATGTAGTTTACAAGTTTCCAATGAAATGTCACCTAAAATGTTTTGCTCACTGTAATTGACGTATCAAGAAGACATTATGTGAGAAACAGCTCAAGGGACAGCCCAGGGTGTCTCTCATTTTGATACAATTTCTGGAAGGGGAAGAATATAATCAAGTCACTTCTGTTCCAATCAAAAGGGGGAGATCGTGGTTCAAGAAAAAGAAAATCAAAATAAAGAAAGAAAATTTATGTTCTACTAATCAGAGATGAAATTCAGAAGGAGTATTGGACTTTTAGAAGAGAGTTCAAAAAACCCATTTAACCACGGGCATAAGAGAGCAATAAAGTCATGACACCACTAAGCAGAAGATAAATGGAGTTTAGGTCCCCCTCATCCTTTTATGGCAAGAGTAAGGCTTAGGCAAGAGAAAGGCCTGACCAAGAAACAAGAGTGGTAAGACATAGATGGTGTTGGAAGTAAACCCGAAAGGGTCAGCATGGACAGCCTTATCTTACACAGCCTACCACTAAGCAGGTCTCTAAGAACAGGCAGTGGAGATCGGCTATGGGTATCTGTCACAGTTTCCTCCTATCAAGATATTCTCTACCCGGGAAATGATCACATCCCTTTCATCATTTGTACATCAACTAGACTCCATCATCTTGTTTCTGTCTCATAAATGTCTGCTGAAAGGTGGGAGGGTCTGGAGAGCAGGCCCCAGCAAATTTCTGACACCACCCTCTATAGAGTCCTCTCCCTAAAAAGGAAAAGAAGAACAAGAAAAAAAGAGTAATGAAAGAGAACCCTTCTTAAACAGGAGGAGCTCTCTCGGTACAAATGCACCATTGCCTCTCCAGCAGCTCCTAAAGAAACTGCAGTGATTTCCACATCACAGAAACTCAATGTTAAGTCTCCACATTCCTTTCCTATTACACCTGCCTGCCACCTGCAGAGAGGTACTCATCTCATTTCCTGAGCGGGTTTTTGCACATAGCAAAGTGGCCTCAAGTCAAAGGAATGATGCAGGTCAGGAGACACACAGTTCAACTCTTTGAACTGTTTACAAAATCAGATCCCGAACTTGTCCTCCCACCATTATGCTGCACAACAGCTATCATACCCCTGCAATTTGCATTGCTGAGAAACTACATGATTTGTTTCTGGACACCGCCCTGTCTATATAGAAAGGGTTTGTTTTTCCACCTGCACAAGAGGTTCCAGTCTGGTCCATCAGCTAGAAAACATACGCTTTAAGATGATATATGTGTATTGTAAGATAATGACTAACATAATCATTAAATTCAATAATGTAGTTTATGTTAATAAAAAAAACTGTAGTATTAGAAAACGACACCAAGGATATTAAAACCTAGCAGAAATTCTAAGAACACTGAACAGTCAATAGCCAATCCAAGCAACAAAGGTTGTGGTTTTAATGGCATATTGGTGATAAGATCAGAAGCACTCTAGCTTAAGAGAGATCTGAGTTTTAAACCATCCTAAACGCTATCTCAGAACTTCAGTAGCCACCTCAGCAGGTTCTCAATGCCCACTCCCACCCCCACCCCCCGACCCCTGGCAATTCTATTCCTTCTATTTTGCTTCCTGATCCCCACAAGAGGATATCCAAAAGAAAAAAACCAAGGGATTATGTTTAACTACTCTTAGCCCGTATCTGCTTACATGTTGTAAAAAGCAGTGCATACATCTGTTCAGCTATTATCCACATGAAGGACACAATCCATGGATAGATCCAAGGAAAAGCACAATTCACTAGCAATACTAAAACACTAATCCAAATAACAGCAAAAATCACTGGGTGCTTCCTAGGTACTAACTAGCAGTATTCTAATACAATTTATGTATAGTTCAGTTCCTCCTGTGACAATACTCAGGAAGTAGATACTACCGTTATAATCTTCATTTGACACATAAAGAAATGGAGGCATGGAGAGGTTGAGTAACTTGCTTAAGTTCATATATCCAGGCAGAAAGTTTCCAGAGATTTTGTTCCTGACCACTAACTCTGCAGCTTGCTAAGGGACATAAGTGTAACTGCATCTTTTCCTGAGGAATACCCTGAATACCTTAACATACATATATTATATATATATATATATATACCTTAATATATATATTATATACAAATACCTTAATATATATATTATATATAGAGATACCTTAATATGCATATTATATATAAATACATATATATATGGAGATTGGGAAAATAAGGATATAGGTATATATATCTAGGTATATAAATCTAGGTATATATGTCTCCATATATATTGTGTGTGTGTGTGTGTGTGTGTGTGTGTGTGTGTGTGTATCCATATATATATCCATATATATATGTGGAGATTGGGGAAATGGGGATATAGGTAAAGAATAGGATATATATATGGAGATGGGGAATATATATATGTATATATATCCTATTTTATATATATATACATATATATATCCTATTATAGCCTAATATTATATATATATATATATATATGTATATATATATCCTATTGGCTCTATCTTTCTGGGAAACTCTGTCTTTCTGGGGAACTCAGAGACGAATATGTCTCTGAGTAATGCAGAGACATATTTGTCCCATGCTCAGCCCCATTCTGCACATAGGAAGTGCTCACCTCCATTCCACTTCAAAGGGTCCCTTCAAATCTATAGTAGCTTGGGGATAATGCAGGAAGGTATGTGTACCTTCATCCATGTCCTCAGATGAAGGTAGAAACAGGCTTTGTGGCTTGGGTCCAGTTGTTGTTCTTGCTAGTCATTGCTAAGAGTCCTTAGAGGATCCTGGTGTGAAAACTAGATTGTCAATTGGGTGGATGTCTTGGCAGAGGTCATGTTTATTTTCTATATTTGTCTGAGTGTATTGATAAATTCTCTGACCCAGTGCTCCTTCTCAGGTCCACTTCACCAAGCGCCTTCTAAGCAGAGCCTGGGCACCTCAAATCCCTTCTTCCCAGAGCCACAGGCTTTGGTTTCCTTTCTTTGTGCTTCCCTGCCACCTCCCCCAAACACGCACACAGACTACCATTCAACTGACCATCACTCCCTAATACTATTTTCTTTGGCCTACTAGAAACCTTCAGAGCCTCATTTAAAACAGAATCCAAATGTGTCAAGGAAAATATTGGTTGTCATTTTCTTGAGGACAGGGAAGGCTTGATCTTTAAAATAGAATTTTTTTTATTTCTACCTCTTGCCAGTGAGAGGAAGTATCTACTTGGCATATCAGGAAGGTGCCTAATTTCCAGATGGGCTAAGTCAACTCCTCCAAAGCAGCAACAAAAAAAGACCTTCCATATTAAAATAGGTTAATCTTTTACCTACGATTGCATTTGTACTTTGTCACTTTACCCTCTGGTTAGCAGATTGAATGAGAAGAAGATGTTCCTTTTTGAAGTTATTTACTTTGCTAGAACCCAGTGAAAACTCCAATAGAGACCAACAGGACTTCCTTATGGATTGGCCTGAGTTCACAAGTCAGGAAACAATCAAAGGGGTAGTCCATTTTAAATGTTATGTTTCCCAAAAATTTTTATGTTAAAAGGGTTCTGCTCTCATGAATGGGATTAATGTTCTTACAAAAGAAGCTCCAGAGAGCTACCTTGCACCTTCCACCATGTGAGGACACAGCAAGGAGGAGCCATCTAGAAATCGGAAAACCCTCACTAGACCCTGAATCTGCAGGTGTCTCGATCTTGAACTTTCCAGCCTCCACAACTATGAAAAACAAATTTCCATTGGTTATAAGCCACCCAGTTTATGGCATGTAGTTATAGCAACTTGAATGGGGAAAAAAAAAAAACACAAGAATTACAGTGAAAACTTGAATTCAGAAATATCTGAATCCTAGTTCGTATCTCACTTTAGATGCTTAACAGTTGGGTATCCTTGGATAAGTTACTTAACTTCCACAAGGCTCCAATTTTTTTTTTTTTTTTTTGAGACGGAGTTTCGCTCATTACCCGGCTGGGGTGCAATGGAGTGATCTCTGCTCACCGCAACCTCTGCCTCCTGCGTTCAGGCAATTCTTCTGCCTCAGCCTCATGAGTAGCTGGGATTACAGGCATGCACCACCATGCCCAGCTCATTTTTTGTATTTTGAGTAGAGACGGGGTTTCACCATGTTGACCAGGATGGTCTCGATCTCTTGACCTCGTGATCCACCCGCCTCAGCCTCCCAAAGTTCTGGGATTACAGGCTTGAGCCACCGCACCCGGCCAAGGCTCCAATTTCTAATGCAGAAAATGAGAATGATAAAGCCTCCCTGTTCTGCATAGCCCTAGACAATACACCAGAGCTGATGTGTAGACAAGCACCCAGCACAGTGCCTGGCACAGAGAAGGGGATACATAAATAATATTAATGCCTTGGCATGGAAGAGACAACAATTGAGAAGGAGAGAAGCCTCTCACATGCTGTACAAATTGTTTAACAGAACATCCAGAGCACAACCAACCTTCCAATAGTTGGCACAAACTATGGTTTTTAAAAAAAAAAAAAGGAAAATAAGACAAAAGAAATATATTGAAAAATTCAGTGGTTGAACAACACTGATTCATTCAGCCAATCTACACTGAGTAACTGTATCAGATGAGGGCTAAGCACTGGCAGTAACAACGGAGAAAACAATTCAAGTAGTCATTGCTTATCATGGAGCTACAGAGGAGAGATAGGTAAATAAACCTGTAACAATACCAACTTGTAGTAAACGCTCAGGAAAGGAGAAGATACTTTGGGAGCATGTGTCTATCAGAGCCCCTGTTGGCACAGGAGTCAACTCAGCAGAGATCTGCAACTCGAGGAGGAACCAGCAAGATGGAGAAGGTGGGAACAGGAGGTACAAAGTCTAGTGGTAAAAGCCAGAGAGTCCTTTCAATGGACTAAAAGAAGTCAGAGAAGACATTAAATGCAAAAGGGGAATGGACAAGGGTTGTGACTTGGGTTTTAAGCCCAGTCCAGGTCAGGGGGAGGTGCTGGGTAAGCCCCTGGACAAGAGATTTGATCCCAAAGGCAGTGGAAAGCTATCGGGGAGATTTCAGTAGAAGACTGGCTTGTCTTTGGATAATGAGAAAATGGATTTTTTTTCCTGCTTAATTTTCTGATTTTTAAAAATCTCTATAATGAGCAAATACTATTTATATAATTTTTTAATTGTGTAAACAATTCACCTTAAAAAGAAACAAATACAACACATTGTTCATCAAATATGCCTTTTGGGGAAAGGAGGTCCAGGGATTTAAATATCCTTAGTATTACCAAGAAAACAAACCCACCATTTTAAAAAGGAAAAAAGGTAACACAATGCCTTTGGCTCATTGCATCCATAGGGCCTGAGGATACATCAAGAGGCTTAGCTCAGCCCAGGGGCAGACCAGGCTCTAACTCCATCAACATGATGTTCTCATGGATTAGTATCTTGATGATGTCAGAGAGACAAGCTGAAAGCAAGGTTAGCAAACTCTTCAGTGGTTTTCAAACATTTTTTAAAAAGGGCTTTTTTTTTTTTCTTTTTCAAGTGCAATCTTAAACATAAAATAGGTAAAAGATTACTTGCAGGTTGAACAGGTAGGGAAACATGGTAAAGAGCTGGAATTGGGATGATTTGATCTCTATTTCCTAAGGTGAATTCCTCCCACAAATGCGAGGGTGCCTCAGAAGAGTTTGAACTTTACCAACCTAGGTTTAACATCAAAGAAACTGCAATCCACAGAGGGGAAGCCAGTGGCTTTAGCACTGGAAGAAATTTGCACAAGGTCATGGGTCAGTGCAGACCAGGGACAAGAACCCAGGTACCTGTCTGGCATTCATTCTGGCTTTCTCTACCCCTAAAAATGGGCCAAAAAACAGCCTAAAGTTAGAGTATTCAAGCCAAAAAAATTGGAGTGACAGCCAGAGCAGGGTATGTCTTTGTGGATCCCCCTGCCTCACCTCCCAGGACCCTGTCACATCTCCAAGAGGTCACACTCCATCCACCCTGCCAAGGATCTCCAAGGTAGTTCTGTATATTACTTTGGATTCCAACCCCTAAAGCTAAATTAATAACAACAAAAGGAGGACTTATTCACTCATACAACAGAGAAAGCTAAGATCAGTTGTTCCTCAAAAGAACTCTCTCTTACCTTTCCTTAGCTCCTCTCTCCTCTGGATTTCTTAATTTTGATGGTGGGTTCTCTCTATCTGGTGCCAAAAGTGGCCACTGAGAATTCTGAAGAAAGTTTCTTAGAAGACAGGTGGAATTCTTGTCTGATAATCCCAGCAAAAGTCCTCAGAAAGCTCTTGATTGGTCTAATTTAATACAGGTGCCCATCCCTGAACCAATCATTGCAATCAGAGAAATCTGATCCTGAATTGGCTTGGCCTGAGTCTTGAGCCCACTCCTGAACCTTCAAAATTGAATCATCCCCACCTGGGGCTTCGGGTAGGGAGGGTGAAAGTTGCAAATGGATGGTTCTCCAAGGAAAGGAGATGGGATGCTTGGCCAACAAATACTAGACATATCCTTGACATTTCAGACCTATAATAGGTCATTTTCTAATTGGTGAAAGCAGGATTATTTGTGTAAAAGACATCTTCAGAGATAGACACTGCTTTTCTGCTGTGAATAGCCAGAAATTGTTTACAATCCTAATTTAATCAGACCCCAGCAAAATTCAATTGTGCCACTAGAGCTGAAGTGAAATGAAATCAGCTGAATTAAAAGATTTCTTTTTTACTTGCAGTTAGATGAGTCCCAAACCACTTGTAATAATATAAATCCTGAGCCTGATACTGACATTTAGTCTTTATCTTCACTACAGGTAACTATAAGAAGAAAGAGCATTTGGGTGCATATTATTAGATTTATTATGTACACCTTTAGGAAAAATTAAAGCATTCAAAAGTTCCAGTCATTATTATATTCCAAACATGGTATAAATCTTTTTAGCACCCAAATTTAAGGATTCTACAAAGATCACAGTGGAAACTACTGTGTATAGATCATTATAATAGAATTAATGGTAAAATTTTTAAGTAATATGATATTTCAGAGCACAGAAAAATACTTAGCATCTGCTTTTGCCTTCCCTGCCCTACAGACATGGAGAATAAGGTCACACATATTTCAGAGCTATAGACATTTCATGTTTTCTACTTCTTGGGTTTCCAAAATAGCTCTCAAGTTTCTTCAAAGGTTTAGTTCACAAAACAGAGTTAAAATATAATGAGAAAAGGCTGAAAGAAAACCTCTAACCCAGGGACATCAGGTGGCTTTTGAGAAGCATTTTAATGACAAAGCTGAAATCAACATCTGTTAGCACCTTTCATAACGCCCCCTGGACATTGCACTGAATCCATTTAACTCTTGGCATCTGAGAACAAGGGATTCTCCAGGTCCAGCAACTGTTCAATGTCCTCGACATAAACCATAGAATGGCTCAGAGGGGGTAAAAACAAAACAAAATGAGCCAAAATGAAACTTCTCTCTGCTTGTCCTGCCCTGAAGGGAAAGATGATTTAATCCATGCTGGCTAAATCACAAGTGAACCATGGGTAAGGGCCACGGGTCAATCCGGGACAAGAGAACGGCATTTGTTAATGTTTGGTGATGGGATTGTTCCCTGGGCACTTTTAGAAACAATGGGAGCTCTGAAATTCTCTGGTCACTTTTTCCCTTCAGATGTAAACTTTATTCTTCTAACTTTAATAATAGGAACCAAATCTCATGCCCCACACTTACATGGCAACATATCCATTTCGTGCTTTTGCCTTACAGAATCTTTCTTTTTTTTTAAGTGCAAAAGTTTCTCTACCAAGATGATAAGATAGAACAGATTTAAAAGCACATATGGTAAATCAGTTCGGGTATTGGATGGCCTGAGGCTTAACATTACATCTTCCCAAACTGGTCAGTTTGGCAGAACCTTTATTCTTATCTGGCTTACTGTTGTACAGATGAATCCAGGTAATCCTAAAGTGCTTAAACTGTTTACTTTTAACCATAATAAAACATCTATGAGTACCTCTGTAGGGAAAATAAACTGAGAGAATACTGTAAAACACTGTGGTTTAGACATTTCCCCAACTCCTCTAGCTTTGTTTTCACCTCACATTTCTTTCCTTTCTTAATTTTTCTTCTTCTGTTTAATTGACATATAATACTTATACAAATTTATGGGATACATAATGATGTTTCAATTCATATAATGTGTAGTGATCAGATCAGGGTAATTAGTATATCCATCATCTCCAATAGTTATCCTATCTTTGTGTTAGAAACATTTAATATCCTCCTTCCATATATTTGAAACTATATATTATTGTGAACTATAGTGATTCTACAGTGCTATAGAACACTAGAACTTATTCCTCCTAGCTAGCTGTCATTTTGCCACTGTAGCAAATTGCTCCCTATCCTACCCTTCCCAGCCTCCAGTATTCTCTGTTCTACTTTTTACTTATGTAAGATCAACTTTTCTTAGCTTCCACCTATGAGTAGCACCTGACATTTTTTGAGTGTCTAATACATACCAGACATTGAGAATACAAAGATGAGCAAAAGCTTACACGCTGGTGGGAGACAAACACATCAGGAAACGGTGATAATCCATGTATCTATTGAAAACAGGGAATCAGAATAAAGGGAAGCTAACTTAGCCAGGCTAAGGAGGCATGATTAGGTAAGGTTCACAGAGTAGGTAGCCTTCCGCCTTTGCAAGTTAAACAAGAATTCACCAGTTGGAAAGTGGTGTTGAGTGCAGGGGCCAGAACAAAGAGCTGGGAGTACATTCTGCTTGTCTACTGAAGCAGACAAGTGGACACTATCTCAAATCCCAACTCTAACTGATTGGGAGTGTCCTCTCAAAGTGGTAATGACAAAGTCTATGAAGTTACATAGCAGGCATTATCCAAGTCCCACCCATCATCCAACCCATCCTTCACTCAGTCCAGCTTCACCCCTGAGCTTACTTCTGGGCTCTGTGGACAGCTTCTTTGCATTAGGACAGCTTTCTGTTTCCACCACCTGCAGCTTTCTGCTCCTCTGATTGAGGATTTTCTGATTCCTTGGGAACCCAAGGGCAAGGCAGCCTGCAAGTACTGAGGATTTAATGCTTCCAGAGGAAACCTTTAACCAGTGAGAAATGGAAGTCATTGGGAAAATAAGCAAGCATTCTCTTCCCTCAGGGATACTGTTCTCAGGTGTATCCTATACAACCATTGCAGGATCCCCAGTGGGACTGAACTCATTTGCCTGAAGCAGTAACTTACTCATCAGCCTATTGACTTCTGTCTTCCCTGACTCATTTTCCTCACTCGTTTAAACTTTCAGGAATCACCTTTCAAACATTACACATTAGATATCTATTGTGATGTAACAAATTATCTTCAAATTTAGCAGCTTAAAACAAGTCATAAAAGACATCATGATGACTGCCTTGCTCTTGTGAATCGTGTCCTCTGGGGGAAGACAGTTGCCATGTCAGGAAGACCTTTAAGCAACCCTGTGGAGAAACCCACATGGTAAGCCCAACGGCTAACAGCCAATACCAACTTACCAGTCACCTGAGTGAACCGTCTTGGAAGTAAATCCAAGGATCCAAATGTATCCAAACATACATTTATAACCTCTTGTAGTTTCTATAGGTCAGAAAATTAGGAGACGCTTGGCTGAGTTGCTCTGGCTCTAGGACCCTCAGGAAATTGCCGTCAATTGAAGGCATGATTAGGACTGATGGATCTACTTCCAAGTCGGTTCACTCAGGTGACTCATAAGTTGGTATTCGCTGTTAGCAGTTGGCCTTACCATGTGGGTTTCTCCACAGGGTTGCTTAAAGGTCTTTCTGACATGGCAACTGTCTTCCCTCAGAGGACACGATCCACAAGAGCAAGGCAGTCATCATGATGTCTTTTATAATTTAGCCTTGGAAGTCACACACAGTCATTTCTGCAGGACTCTATTGGTCAAATAGGCCGGCCTCATACAATGTGGGATAGAAGGTTATGGATACATGGGAGAGGCTATGATCATTGGGGAACATCTCGGAGACTGGCTATCATACTTTGTCTTAGAGTTTTGCAGGAAAGTTTGTCCTGTTTCATTCATGATATCCACCTTATGTGGGACATGAGGGTACTGCCATGCATGCTAGCATGCTAAAGATCTATCATCTTGAAATTTCTGGATTTAATTCCCAAAACTTTCAGAGATTAAGTAGATTCTAACCCAGACCTAAAAACTCACTTCTATTTTGGATGTAAGTCTTCCAACATTAAGCCAGACCGAATTTCCTACTAATTTATTCTTCTTTTTAGGAGTCATGTCACTGAGAAGGACTGGGACAATAGCTTTCCACTTTATTTGGAAACATTTTCAGATACTTCAATTGTTTTTAACAATGCCAGACTGCTTCCATTACTAATGTAAGTACAAAATTCTAAAGACATGGTTCCTTCTAATTTGTAATTTATATGCATTCTTTTGCAAAACTAGTCCCTAGGAAATAACAACAGAAAATCTAAATCACCCTTCAAGATTACCATATTCATATCCACATGGGAATTCCACAGTATAAATCAGATCTTAATAAACAAGTTCTGTCCCCAGATTGCAGAAGATTTATAAATGACATCAGATAATTCAGTTTGTAGATGACAGTTCAAAGCCTTCCTCTTTGACCTCTTATGACAAACCTATGATAAATATGTCCAAGGTAGAGAAATTGTCAAATGGCCAAAAGAGGTTCACCAAGGGGAAGAGTTGTGCTTGATCTATGTTTCAACCTCTCCCTAAAATAACTTGTCAATCCATAAAATGAATAATATCCTTAGTTTGATTCCATGGAACATTTAAATTACAATCCAATTTTACAATTACATTTCCTCAGGTGTACCACCTTGGTTAAATCAAGATCATATAAGCATGCAAGATTTAAGTTAGTAAATACAGAGCAAAATATTTTTATGCCTATGAACACATTACAAACTAAAATATTGAAACTCAAACTTGAAATTTCTTATGTGCCTCCTTTTCAGTGATGAAAATACAAAAACTAACTGGTCATGGTGGCTTGCACCTGTAGTCCCAGCTACTTCAGAGGCTGAGGCAAGACAATAGCTTGAACCCGGGAGGAGGAGGTTGCAGTGAGCCAGAATCATACCACTCCAGCCTGGCGACGGAGCGAGACTCCGTCTCACCACCACTAACAACAAAAAAAACATCTTGGCATCTTGGCAGGAATGTATTCTTGGGCCCAGGGGAATAGAAATAAAACATTAGCATTAGAATGTTAGAATTAAGCGTATGCATTAATAAACAAAATCTCTACCTGGAAAGGAACAGACCAGATCAACAAAAACCTCAACAGAATGGTTCAGGTTTAAAGCCATCTCCATTGTCAAAAGGCTCAATCTTTTGTTGGTTGTCTTCTTTTACTGTGACACTAACTAGAAGAGTCTGAAGAGTTTGTTTGTGTGTGTTTGGTTGGGCGGAGGGCAGTTGTTGTTTTTTACAAGGAGACATCAATCTCCTTTTAACCATTCTCCATCTTAAGAAAAAAAAATTGCTTAAACTCTGAGAGGTATAGGCTTTATTTAGGATGCCAGGGAGACAGATTTTAACTCACTTAATCACAGTGAAATCTCACAATCTAAAATAATTACCAGTACTTGGCAGACAAACTATTATCTGTTAAAGATAATCAGTAGAGAGAACCAGGCTAGACAGTTAAGAATCTAAGAAAAGGCTTTTTATTGTTGATGAAGAGGAGAATCATCAGGCCTGAATTATTCTGCCTAACTTCTTCTTTTTGTCTTTGCCAACCCAAACTCATGTGAAATGACCACAGTACTTTGACTATATCTGTGGGTGAATCCCATCTCCATGTGGTGTCTGCGAAGAAGTCTGTTTATCTACTTTATAACAGTAATATGTGATGAATATATTTTGTTTAATATATGTTTTCTGTGTTGTAAAATAGTCTTGCTTTTTTAAAAATAAA
The DNA here is from genome assembly GCF_049354715.1 of Callithrix jacchus. NCBI lineage: Eukaryota > Metazoa > Chordata > Mammalia > Primates > Cebidae > Callithrix > Callithrix jacchus. Next base: position 46,944,064 of record NC_133516.1, read on the forward strand.
AGAAATGGCCAGGTGGGGTGGCTCACGACTGTAATCGCAGCACTTTGGAAGGCTGAGGCAGGTGGATCACCTGAGGTCAGGAATTCCAGACCACCATGGCTAACATGGCAAAACCCCGTCTCTACTAAAAATACAAAAATTATCCAGGTGTGGTGGTGAGTGCCTATAATTCCAGCTACTTAGGAGGCTGAGGCAGGAGAATCACTTGAACCCGGGAGGCCAAGGTTGCAGGGAGCTGAGATTGCACCAATGTACTCCAGCCTGAGCAACAGAGTGAGACTCAGCCTCAAAATAAATTAATAAATTAATTAATTAAATAAATACTGAGTTCTGCTGAGTCATTCATCCACAAAGTCCTGAGTACAGCAATTGAGAACAGCTGGGGCAATGTCTTCATTTTTTTTTTTTTCATTTAATAACAGCTATATTGAGATATAATTCACATATCATAAAATCTATCCTGTTAAAGTATGCATACTGTGTTTTCAGCATATTCACAAAGGTTTGCAACTATCACAACTATCTAATTCCAGAACACTGTCATTATCCCAAAAAGAATCTCCATGCCTGTTAGCAGCCATTCCTTCCTCCTCCTTCATCCAGCCCCTCCCAACAACTAACCCTCCTCTGTCTTTATAAATTTGCCAATCTAGACAATTCATATAAATGCAGTGCTACAATATGCATTGTAAGGGAAGGACTCCTTTCCCTTATTCAAGGTTCCTCCATGTTGTAGAAGATAACAGTATTCACTGCTCTCTTTGGCTAAATAATACTGCTGTTTATTCATACTATATTTTGTGTATCCATTCATCAACTGATGGACATTTGTGTTGTTTTTACCTTTTGGCTATTATTAATTCTATGAACATTCATGCAAAAGTTTTTATGTGGACATGTGTTTTTAATTCTTTATGATATATACCTAAATTTGGAATTTCTGGGTCATATAGTACCTCTACCTTGAATTTTTGAGGAACTTCCAAACTGTCTTCCCACCAACAATGTTTGGGGTTCTAAAGACATGGTTCCTTCTAATTTGTAATTTCTCCACACCCTCACAACACTTGTTATTTTTGTGTTTTAGATATAGTCATCCTAACAAATGTGAAATGATATCTCATGTGATTTTGACTTACATTTCCCTAATGACTAATGATGTGGAATACCTTTTCATGTGCTTATTGGCTATTTGTATATCTTTTTTTGGAGGAAGATCTATTCAAATATTTTGTCAATTTTTAAATTAGATTTTCTTTTTTATTGTTGAGTTGTAAGAAGTTCTTTAAATATTCTGGATACTAGACCCTAATCAAATATGTGATTTGAAAATATATTCTCCCATTATCTGGGTTGTCTTTTAACTTCATTGATGGTATCCTCTGAAGCACAACAGTTTTAATTTTGATGATGTTTAATTTTTTTTTCTGTTGTTTATGCCATTGGTGTTATTTCTAAGAAAGCATATCTAATCCAATGTCACAAAAAATAATTTTGGTTCTTAAATTTAAATCTATGATCTGTTGCAAGTTAATTTTTGTATATATGTGAGGTAGGGAGTACAACTTCATTCTCTTGCATGCGGGTATCCAGTTGTCCCAGCATGATTTGATGAAAAGACTGTTTTCCTTACTAAATTGTCTTGGCACTTTTAGCAAAAATCAATTAATTATAAATGCTAGGGTTTTTTCCTTAGACTTTTGATTCTACATTATTCATGTACTTGTCTTATTTATCTATCTTTGTGCCAGTACTATTCCATCTTGATTACTATAAATTCATAGGAAGATTTGAACTTAAAAAGGGCAAAGCCTACAACTTTGTTCTGCTTTTTCAAGATTGTTTTGGTTATTCTGGGCCCTTTGCATTTCCACATGAACTTCAGGATTTGCTTTTCCATTTATGCAAAGAAAGGCAGCTTGGATTTGAAAGAGATTGCATTGAATCTTTGGATCAATTTGGGAAGCATTGCCTTTTAGCAATGTTAATTCTTCCAATCCATAAATACAGAATGTCTTCCCACTTATTTAGGTATTTCTTAACTTCAATGAAATGGCTTTTCATTTTCAGTGCCAAAACTTGCCATTCTTTTGTGAAATTGATTCAAGTATTTTATTCTTTTTACGCTATTGTAGACAGAACTTCTTTCTTGATTTCCTTTCCAGTTTGTTCATTGCTAGTGTATAGCAATTCAACTGAGTTTCGTGTATTAATCTTGTGTCCTGCAACCTTACTGAGCTTGTTTATTAACTCCAATAATTCCTTTGTGGATTCATTATGATTTTTTATATAGAATTTCTGTGGCTTTCCAGAGTCCCAGGAATATGTCAGAGCCCTTCAAAGACCACTGCAAATGTCTCAATCCTCAGTTTTTCCTTTTAAGTTGTTTGGTCAACCTCTTGTTAGCCCCAACTGGTGGTACCTCAGACAGCTACAACATCAAACATTTGCTGTCAATGATTTTCAATAAATACCTTGGAGACTATACTATTCATACAGAGTGAGTTCTGAATGAAGTCAAATAAAAACAAGCCCTGAGAAGGGAGCTTTTCAGCAAGGTTTCAGATAAGCCAAATAGTGGAAATTCTCTGAGGAAAAGGCTTTAGGAAAACTCCAAACCTATTTTGTCTTTTCCAGTGGCTGGAAGGCTATGGTTTTCCCAGAAATTATAACTGTAAGTCTGTTGGTTTTCAAGGCTACTATGGCTGTGGAAGAGGAAAGAATTATAAATTTAAAAATGCTATGAATCTAATTTTTCTACCAAGTTTTAATTATTTTTCTTGAATAGATTGTTTTTATTCAAATTGCTGTAAGCCTTTAGTTACTTCCAGAGTTCTTCAAAAGTTGATTTTGACAAGTTTTTTGTTTGTTTGGTTGGTTTTATTTGTTTATTTGCTTGTAATTGTTCTTATTTCCTCATTTCTTATATAAACAAGTAAATTTTCAGAGATTCTTACTCCACTATTCTAAAAGTTGGCCCAGTGCATATATTTACTTATTTATTTAGATTCCTACTGCAGAATTCTAACAAGAGCAACCAAAGATAGGACTTGAGTCAGTAGAAAATGTACTTAATAAGAATTGCACATCAATGAAGTAGTTTTCAATTCTAAAAAATGAGGAAAATTTAATTTGCCAATTTAAAGTACTTGAAATATTTTTTAAGTGACACAGTACATTCTTTATAAGTTTCTTTTCTAGTTGCTTACTATCGATTAAGATAAAAATACTATTGGAAATAATGTCCTTAGTATACTAAGCATGCAAATCCATTATATTTCTTCATGGTACTCACTAGTGAGAGTGAGAAGGGAAGAGTCCCTATTTTTACTACGTTTTCCACTCCCAAAGGATGTCTCCATAGCTGTGCTACCAAAGTGAGGCATGTTGTGGCAACTTCCAGAGTCGAAGCAAAGTGTTGAGAAAAATTAAACTCTTTCAGACTTGCCCTAAAAACTTAACCCTTTAGTGTGATAGCAATATCTCAGGGATTCCCTCTAATTCACTGGAGGAAGAAAAACTCACATCAATAATATCAATATATACATGATGCAGTATGGATTTTGTAGGGTTTAAGCTTTTTTTTTTTTGACAGCCCTTTCTGTTCAACTTTCAAGGTTAAATCTAAAAATTTGTGTAAAGTGCTGCATGAAATAGCAATGTTTCAATATAATTCTTACATTTCAAGATGTGTTACACAGCAGCTGATGGCCCCCAGGAAATCTATCCTTATCACTTTCAAAATTGATTGGTGCTGTTAGTAGAAGGTAGCAGAAGTTATTCTCCTTTAGGTATCTCCAAAGCACAGCACTTGCTCCTTCTGTATTTATAACCTAGGCGCCCTAACCAACAGCTGCTTCAGTGTGATGGGAGCAAACCGAGATTCTCAGCTTAGATATGGGCACGCTTTGAGACAGAATAAAGGCATACTATGTTCCTCTTCTTGATTCAGCTAATTGCTGAATGACATTTTAATAAGCACCTGAGGTAGGACAAACCTGCCATTTATATTAAGATGAGCCTCGAGCTGTAGACAAGAATCTGAACTATAGAATTCAGCAGGAACGCCCAGATACCAAAGCTGGGCAAAATGACAAAAATAAAAAAAAACCAAAAAACTGATTCTTGCATAACTTTGAAGTCCATAACCAAGGGATAGGAAAATTTTATCTACTTCCTATAAGAAAAGGTAGTTTCCAAGGCTGGAGCAAGGATAATTTCATGATGTTAAAATTCTAATTAGAAATTCCAGTTTGAAGACTGGTAGCTCTTTGCCATCCTTTATCTGAACTAACATTTTAGATGCTTGGGTTGTGATCTTCCAGCAAATCGTATTTCAAGATAGGCCCTTTCATCTTTCAAATGGCTTTGGGGCTTCCTTCTCAGTGCCAGGATATCACAGCCACCTATCACACAAATGAAGCCAAATGAGGATGCCACCTGGCCTTCCTTTCACAAACATCCTTCCTACCCATGACAAAGCAGTGAATGGTTCAATGGCATCTGAAACATATAAATTGTAAATTTTCCCAAACAAGGAAATTAATAGATATTTTCAAAAAGTCAAAGACCTTTCCTATATACTAATAAGCTGAATCCACTAGGGTCAAGAAGTGTTGGAAGATCACACTTCTGTGATGACTATCTTGTTATATAGTCCCCTGGCTTGTTTTCCTACCCAAAGATTGAATCCTGAGAGAAGACAATTTTCCTTTAAAAAAAAGCAAGGCAGTTCTTAGCCAATGTGACCTTGAACCAATCTAAGCTTTATTGACTTTAATCTCCTTATAGACAAATGGGAATCATAACAGTATCTGCCCCCAGTAGACTGTAATGAGGCATAAATTCATGTAAACTGCCTACCTTACTGCCTGGCTCCTAGTCAATGCCCAATAAATGGTATCTCTGAAGTTTACAGGGTCTAGATTGATGATGGTGGTGACTGATGATGATAAGATGATACTGAATATTAGCTGATTCTGAAACTTAGCTCAGAATCTCCCTATTCTTCTGATCATGCCTTTTCTACATCCCTAACAATGTTTGTTCCTCAGCACTCAGGAAACTCAGATCCCACCCCCAGATAGAAATAGAATATTACAGCTTAATTAGTTTAAATGTCTGCAATTTAAGGAGGACTACAAGAAAACAATGAAGAAAGTACTCAACAGGGCGAGTTTAGGTGCTGGAACATTTCTCCAGAACAACTTTTTGTGGGTAGCCAGGGAGGAAGAAATAAATGAGACCAAGTTAAAGAAGAAACAGAGCTCAATTCAAAGCCCACCTGGATAGATGGTTTTGTGAGGCTGATTTCTGGATATCACTACAAGGAACACCTTTGTTGGAAGAGCTGAGCCATGGAGACTTTTGCCAATGTTGTGTGATTGGATTACTACACAAAGCAGCATAGAAGGCAGTCTTCCCTCCTTCCCCTTTGCCCTCCTCCTCTTAATTTTATAGATTCATTTAACCACTCATCAGTTAATTAAGATTTTCTTCCCTGCACTAGGGTTAGCCTACTTACTAGATGACAATAAAAGTCACCTGAAAATTAAAGAGAAACATTTAATTCTAAATCATCTACAAAAGTGCATTTATAGATAGATGTCATGAGGAAAAGCAAGATCCAAACTTCTAAAATTTAAATTTCAAGGTTTTGGGGTGGGAGGGGTTATTTCTACTGTATTTCAAAGATGCAGGCATTCATGATTAAATTTTTTTTTCTGATTAACATAAAAAGCACCAATCTGGTAGAGGAGTAATCATACACAAGTTGAAGTCCAAAGTTCTAAATTCAAATTCTGACTTTAAAGAGCTGTGTTACCATGAGAAAGTCATTTAATTTCTCCATGCTCTGTTCTCTCACTTGTAGAATGAAAGTGCTTGATAACCTATTTTCTTTTGTGCATGTACATTTTACAATCTTTATACATGCACACAATTTTTTTTGCATGGATATTTCAAGGTAGCAGCAAAGTCCTCCCTATTCATTACCCAGCAGTCTCACTGCTCAGAGGTAACTATAGTTAACAGTTGGTAGACATGTATACATGAAGACGTATATTTTACAGAAAAAATTGTCCCACTATATCAAATGTTGTGCTATTGCTTTTTTTATTCCTAATAATGTTTTCCTGAGCTTCATTTTAAGTTGGTTCAGGTAAATCCACTTTAAGTACTACATAATATTACATGATGTCATGGTTTATTTAACTTTTCATTGATTTACAAATTTAGGTTATTTCTGTTTTTAAATTTTTTAGCTGACACAAATAAGGTAGCAATGAATTTTCTTGGGCAACTCTCATGTGCACTTAGGCTTATATACCAGTTGACTGGATGTTCCTAAAAAATTTACTTTTTCTTCTTTCCAAGACCATATTTTTTGGTCTACAAATGCGTACAGAAAGCTTCAGCAAGTGATTCTGAATACCATTTTGCTTGTCCTCTCTTTCTCTCTCTCAAAAAAAGACGCAAATATAATGACATTTTACTGCAAATCTTACAGAAACCCACACTAAAGCCTGCAGAAGGGTTTTCAGAAGGTTGTGTCTAATATTGTCAATAATGGGATACAGTTTAAACTGTCAGATCCCTCAGAACTTTAGAGAAATATTTAGAAATTGATGAACGTTAATAATAACATAGTATGTGTTCGGGGAGAAGATGTTAATTTGCTAGAGAAACATGCAGAGCTCAGCTGAGAAGAAAAATCCCCTTTTCTGACTGACACAACTGAGCAAAGAGAATCATTCAATTTCAAAGCCGAAACAAAAAAATTAACTGCTTACCATAATTTGGGAGTAAAGATTGACAGTTTGTGGCAAAAGTTAACCTCCTGATTCACGTTCAAGGCATTGACTCAATAGAGTATCATAATTTAAAGTATTGCCTATGAGTTAATAAAATTTGCTGTTAAAAAGTTTACAACTTCCTGTGTTTAAGAACAAAGGTTTCGTTAAAAAAGATGTAATTTTAGTTATTCACGCCTCTTTCAACTAAAACACTACATATTATAAGTGAACAGCATATGGTAATTCAAACCAATAAAAGTTACTACAAAGAAAATGAAGAATGTGATGGATGGCATGTTCACCTGCTTCTGAAGGTAGAGTATCAAGCTGGAGAAAAGGAAGTCGGGTAGAAATTGCATGACTACCATCTTATTTCTCCCATCACTGCAGTTATTCAACAATGCCTGTTTACCTTACACTCACTGGCTTTTTATCGTAACCAGCCATCTTCATCTCAGAATGAGATGTATTTCCTAGGTGTGAGGGAAGATTTCCAAATTAATCAGTTATTTCTGTATCAAAATTCTCTGAAAGGATTTTAAAAAGTTATGATGAGAAAAATCACACTTTCAACCCAAGTCTGAACACAATATATACTTTAAAAAAAAAAAACCTCTTGTGAGGGGCCAAAACTATTCAAGAAACCATTCTGGTAGGGTCGACTAGTCACCCCAAGTCCTGTCTTCTTTCTTTATAGCTGCATCTTTGAGAGAGTTCCTAAATATGACATATTCAAAGAGCCCAAGGCTGACAGTTTCACAAAAATTACAGTTTTATAAAAATTATTATGTAAAAAATTCTGAAATTAGTTACTTTAATGAACTCCAGAGGAAATCCTGAGTCCTTTGGAGTTCATTAAAGTAAATAATTTCAGAATTTTTTCTGATATTAAGGCCACATAACAAAAAACAGAAACTGAAATTTTCACAATCTCTTAATATTTAATCCTTACTTTCTTGGTAATATTACAGGTATTCTATAGGTTTCTAAGTTTTCAGTGTTTCAGAACTATTCCTGTTAGTGTGAAAATGCTAACATAGAGAAACAGTCATATTTTTCATAAATCTTACAGAAATGCTTATCTTAGGCAAAAATGTTTCACTTAGAAATATGTCATTAAGGCCGGGCACAGTGGCTCACGCCCGTAATCTTAGCGCTTTGGGAGGCCGAGGCGGGTGGATCACGAGGTCAAGAGATCGAGACCATCCTGGTCAACATGGTGAAACCCCGTCTCTACTAAAAATACAAAAAATAATTAGCTGGGCATGGTGGCGCGTGCCTGTAATCCCAGCTACTCAGGAAGCTGAGGCAGGAGAATTGCCTGAACCCAGGAGGCAGAGGTTGCGGTGAGCCGAGATCGCGCCACTGCACTCCAGCCTGGGTAACAAGAGCGAAACTCCGTCTCAAAAAAAGAAAAAAAAACAAGAAATATGTCATTAAAGGATTTTGGATTCTACATAGTGGCCACTTTCGAGGGAACTCTAGTCTGGATATTTTCTCTTGTTATCTGCCTAACTTCCATTCACTTGTGTTTTGCATTCTGATTTCCACATGAAACCGCCCCTTCCATAATCTCAGTAGGATGGTGTTTATCATTTCCACAGCACCATAGCTGGTCAGGTGATCCAAGCCTGATCAATTACAGTATCACATCCCTGGAGCCATAGTTATTAGTTTAGGGAGCTTAGTCAAGGCTGATCGTACCAATGAGTTTCAATGCCAAGACACTACCTTGAAAGAGAGAAGCTCTGTTTCTATGCGTACCGCTTTTAATTCATGTCTTTCTTCCTAAGCCAGACTTTCCTTATTGTGTTTTTGGTCATTTTCTCAATTTGCTAGAAGCTTTTGGAAAGTGAAACTTGGATATTTCACTTTTACCCACCTTCAGTTTTTGTTTTGTTTTGCTTAATCATTTCTGCTACCTTTCTTCAGGTTGAAAAAGTGTGTGTGTGTGTGTGTGTGTGTGTGTGTGTGTGTGTGTGTGTGTGTTTATCCTGCAATCTGGCCAACTCTTTCCATATCTTATTCTTTTAGAATCACAGTACCCCAGGAACCACCCTGAGAGAAAAACATTTTTTTGCTTCAGAAGGATTAGGATTGGGCACCATATGGAATTCAGTTGAAGAGTTTCTTACATGTTCTTTACAAAAACAACAAATCAGAAAGAAATAAATGAAACAACTACTGTCAAAAAGCAGCTGACGCAGCATTTCTTTTCCTTTTTTTCTTCGAGTTTGGCTGAGCAGCCTGCAAAACAAAGAAATGTTTTGCCATTTCATTGCCAATACATTCTGACATATGAACTTCATTCTAAGTGAAGTTCATATGTCAGAAACTCTTTATCAGCTGAAAACAGTGACTCATGCCTGTAATCCCAGCACTTTGGGAGGCCAAGGTGGGCAGTTCACAAGGTCAGGAGTTTGAGAGCAGCCTGGCCAACATGGTGAATCCCCATCTCTACAAAAAATACAAAAATTAGCCCAGCCATGGTGGCAGGAGCCTGTAATCCCAGCTATTGGGGAGGCTGAGGCAGAAGAATAGCATGAACCCAGGAGGCAGAGGTTGCAGTGAGCTGAGATCACACCACTGCACTCCAGCCTGGGCAACCGAGCAAGACTTGTCTCAAAACAAAGAAACTCTTTATCTTTTGTTGGGCTGAAAACTTGAATTGACTTGAGAGAGAGAAAGAGAGAGAAGATATTGTCCCCTCTATCGGAAACGTTCAGGGTAGAGGCTGGCTTAGAGCGAAAATGAATTCAGGATCCTAATGATGTCACTGGACTCATTTTCATTCCTTATCTCTACTCTATCTTCTTCTGTTGATTTTATGGTCAGGACCTCAAAAATAAAAGCTTGAAGTGACATCTGAAAAATAAAGGCTCAAGTACTTTTTATATCTGAGGGAAGAGGAAGCATATGCAAGATTTTCCTTGTGCCTCATTGGATTTGACTGAACCCTTTCATTCATTTATTCCTGTTTCTCTCTACACAGTTATTTTCTGATTACGAACACATCAATGACCACGACATCCCTGAGATGGTTGGTGACTTCCAATCACAAGTCTATATGACTTTCTAACTAATCTCTCCAAAGGAAGCTAATTTCAAAAACCATGGAGAGAGAGTCTGATAGAAGTCATTTTGTGTCTACCCCTAGTCCAATCAGAGGAGCTGTGAAGTTTGCCTCTTTGGGATATTAAGCAAAGTCTCTAAGAAAGCAGAGAGATAGAAGGGGAGACAGTTCCAGCATAACACAGTTCCCACCATAATACAGATATATTTCAAAACTCTTTAGGATCTTTATGTTATGCCAACATATTCACCCGTGTGATACAAGAATGGGGACAAAATTGGATAACTCTTTCCATTCAGGCTAGGCACAGTTCCCAATCTCAGCCTTCCCATGTTCTCCCAAAGTGCAAGCTTCATCATAGACTAGTGAAGTAGGATCAGTAAACCTCAAGGAATAACATAAATGCCTATAAGCAACTCCAGCTTAATTTCTAATTTGTACCACATAAGCCAGATACAATGAGTTCAAATCCTGGCTCCATTAATTGGCTATGTTGCCTTGGGCAAGTCACTCAACTTCTCTTTGCCACATTTTCTTTGACTATAAAATGCAACCCTCATGATTTTTGTGTAACCCTCATGATATCCCCCTGCCATAAAATTCTGTGTGACATGATTTTCCACAGTGGGACTATTTGGTGGTATTCTCTTATACTTAAACCCCTGTTAACACTCCAAGTTTTCTCTTACCCACCAACCCCTAAATGATGAGAGAGTAGAGTCAGATAGCATCAGTGTGGAAATATAAATCTCAACCCAGTCCTGAGCCCAGTCATAGTGTTGCCTTGAGAAGGCACTACACACAGGCCCCCAGTAGGCCCACCTGTAAAATAAGGGAATTGGAGTAATTGTTTTGTTTCCTTCCGACTTTATTCTAAGAATACCCATTAAGTGTAACAATTATTTTAAGACTGAACTTATGGTAACTTAAATGTTACCGTCATGGAAAATTAAGATGCCTTTGTTAGACAAGGGAAGTACCCGTTTGCTGTCAAATATGGAATTCTCTCATATAAATGTGACTGGAGAGAAAAAAAATGTAAGAGAGCAACCTCTGGGCAAGGCTTCTGATAGTCTCTGAGGTAATATCCTGAGAGGATATGGCTACTCATTAAGACACCCCGGCCCAGCACAGCAGGAGGAGGAAGAAGCAGCAAAATGTTTTCGTTTGTGTTATGTTGCTGGTCTTTCACAGATCTGTTTTGTTTGTTTGTTTTTTGTTTTTGAGATGGAGTTTTGCTCTTGTTGCCCAGGCTGGAGTGCAATGGCGCAATCTCGGCTCACTGCAACCTCCGCCTCCTGGGTTCAGGCAATTCTCCTGCCTCAGCCTCCCGAGTAGCTGGGATTACAGGCACGCGCCACCATGCCCAGCTAATTTTTTGTATTTTTAGTAGAGACGAGGTTTCACCATGTTGACCAGGATGGTCTCAATCTCTTGACCTCGTGATCCACCCACCTCGGTTTCCCAAAGTGCTGGACAGAGCTGTATTTTTTTCCTACTTTGTTTCCATTTATTAGTTAACTACTGATATTAATAGTTTCCTTGGCCTGGCATTGAACCCCATTTGTGACTTAGAAAACAGATTCCAAGGCAATCCTTATTTCAGTGGAAGCTGAGATTTTGGCTTGCTGTACCTCGTGGCCTTCGAGATTCTGACGGATGCTTAACCTGACTAGAACAGTATGTCTGGGTAAGGAACAGAGCAGTCCCTGAGCTGCCACACCTATAGATCCTTGCTATGCCAGGAAATATCCTTTTGTTCCAAAATCATTTTCAAGTCACTGCCTGGGCCTCGCCAAAGAAACAAATGCAATTCTGTCTTGATTTTCCTCCTGACATGGCTAGGGCACACATTGCCCAGCAGCATTAAATACTGTTCTGCAGAGACTTCATCCTCAAACCATCTTATCAAAGATATAACTGCAGGATGCTCAGCCTCATGGTAGAACTCGTTGTGACTACAAGCGAGCCCTGTTTTCTAAACCTAATCACATTGCCCGTTGCCCATATATATATGGGCATATATGCCATTGCCCATATATAAAGCAGGAAGCCAATCAGAGAAGCAAAATTACTTCTTTTGTTTTGTTCTGTGTGAGATAGGGTCTCATTCTGTTACCCAGGCTGGAGTGCAATTCTGCAACCATAGCTCACTGCAGCCTTAAATGCCTCATCTCACAGGATCCTCTCTCCTTGGCCTCCCAAAGCACTGGAATTATAGGCATGAGCCACCACACCTAGCCAAAATTAATAGAAAAATATGAATGGGTATGATATTTCACACTCTAGAGAAATAAGTGAGGTGGAAAAAATCATTTTTTGAACACTTGCTACTAGTCAAGCTTTAAATGCATTGCAAAATTAAATCCAAATAAGAACCCTGGGTATGGCAGGGCAGTCTTTCCTATTTCCATAGTACAGGACTATGAAGAAATTTGCTCAAGGCTACTTAGCTAGTAAGCAGCTGAGCTGGGATCCAAACCCAGCTCTGTTTGTCTTCAAAGCCTACACATTTTTTTTTTACCCCTGCTACCACCAAATGCCCAAATATCACTTGAAATAACTGGGGAAATATGTGGCTCATTTTCCAATTTAGATTCATATTGATGCCTATTGTATGGTATTTCCTATCTTGTGAACAAGGCTTATTTCTATAGCATTTTTATAAGACCCCAGAAAGTAAATTTTCTCTCTAAAAGAGACTCTTAGAATTTTAATATTTCGCTTACTCAAAAGGGCAGATTACATTCTGCATTCAAAACAACATAGCTCCCCCTACAGTTTTTGTTCTTTTCTCATCCTGGGCTTTGGCAAGCAACACAGAGAACCCCCTACGTCAGATACTAGAAGGCAGAGCTGTGCATTTGCCCCTTATTGATGGGAAAAATTATTGGTCCATCTGCTTAGAGAGGATCAGCGTTGCTACTCAGGACAAGGAGACAGCCCTTTAACATTGCCTCACTTTCTTCCATGTCGGTAACAATTAACAGAATAACTCTGTAGCTGCTAAGAGTCTCATGTTGATTTTGACAGGCTCCAGGCTAGAGTAAAAATTTGCTTTCTGGAGGCCAAATTCCCTTCTGACTTCCAGTGCATAGCTGGCAAAGGCAGACACCGTCAGCCATTCAAGTGCTGAGATTCCTGTGATGTCATGAGTCCCAGCTTGGCCCAGTGCCCACTGCCTGCCGGTAACTGGTTGGAACCTCGCAAAGCTGTGCGTCAGCATCACGTTAGGAACATGACACCTACGTGCTCTCCCATGGGTCTGCAAAGAGGGAACACCACTGATGATGCAAGGGCTGGTGGGAACTTGACTATACTTCTGGGTGCTCAGTGCCCCTGGGGACGTCAATAATTTGAACTGACCTAATGTCATTTGCTCTCACTATCCCTTACAACAACCAGCTGTCTCTCTTTTCGATTTGGCTCCTTCTCTTAGATAATTTCCCAAGGAATTTTTAGGTGTAGGGAGGTGAAAGACTCTTTATGTCATTTTGGTTCCTTCTCCTAGATCATTTCCCAAGGAATTTTTAGGTGGAGGAAGGTGGAAGACCCTTCATGTAGTCAATTCAAAACCTACCTAAGTGGATAAATGAAGACAGATAGATAATAATCAGTCCCCCACTGATAATGTTAAGAAAAATTAAATTAGAAAATGGAGGTGGAAAGTATCACAAAACCTTTAAAGGACATAGAAATAATAATAATTTAACATGTGATGAGCTCTTAACATGGGCTAATGACTGTGTTAACAGCTTTACCTGTAATGTTTATTTTCATCCTCAAACCAGGCTTACAAGTTTTATTCTACTAATAGACCCATTTTGCAGAAGAGAAAACTAAGTTGGAGAAGTTAAATATTAAAAAGATGTCAAACTGCAGAGCAGAAAATTAAATCTGTAGCTGTATGACTCTACAGTTCATGTTCTTAACACTGGTTCCCCAAAACAGAAGCACAAGTTAAGTAGCAATTTGCAATGGAAACTAAAATCAGATACTAGGAATGATACCCAGATCCCTGAGAAAACTGAGATTTTAAAACTTGGGCATGCTTTCTCAGTAAAGTTGACCTTTGCACCCATAAAGTGCCTCTCACCTTGATGACTGCACGTGACAATTGGTGTGTATATAATGATTTGTGACTTTTTAAGCATTTCCATATGTGCCATTTAATTGAATCCTCCCAGTAATCCTTTAAGAAACACAGGGCAGGAATCTACTTTCTAGATAGTAGAGGAAGTTAAGTGACATGGCCAAGGTCCCACAGATTAAAAAGAAGAGTTTCTTGATTCTCAGTTCACAGATTTTTCTACTTTTCTGAGATGCCTGACTTGGGAACAAATGGTAACTTCAATTCTTCCACCTCTTCCCTACAGCAGCAAACCTAGCCCTTGGTATCTGCCTTTCTCCATCTTCTTTGAAGAGATAACCATCCTCTCACCCAAAAACCTCTGTGCATTCAAGGACAGTGTTAAATAAATCACTTACTTGCCCTAATCCTTTCTGCCCATCAATATTTGATGAATGGCTTCTTTAGAAACTGCTGCAAGTTTTCTTGACCAGCTGAAAGTGATGAGCAATAGAGAGAATTTACAAGGCAGGAGGAATGAATGGGAATATGGCAGACTAGACATTTGGGGATAATATTGTCTAAATTGGTTAATTTGTTTTAATCAAGTGGCTTAGTTCAAGCCATCATTGGCTCTCCCATATCAATAATATAAGTGGAATGACCTCCTAAAAGGTCCTGCTGCACACAGCCAACCCATTTGGATCCATTTTTTAAAGTGAAGTCACTTTAAATATCTTACAAAAGATTTTTGCATTTAATCTTACAAAAATGCAAGTCCCTCTTGGCTTTAAGCCTTTCAAATGCTTCTCAAGGCCTTTAGGATTAAGACAACAAATCCTTATAATAACATATGACCCTGGCTTACTTGTCCAACCTCTGCTCAGGTCACTCTCCTACATAGTGCATTTCCCCTCACAGTCTACACCCTGTTCTCTTTACCCAATGTCTGACAATTCCCTTCACAACCTCCATGATAACAGCCCTCTAACCTATGCTTGAGCATGCCCAGGAATAGCCTGGCAGAAGAGCCATTCTCTTGACAGACACATCAAATTATTCCCTAGTTGAGTCCCAATCAGCTCCTTTATAACTTGGGTTCAGGAGTCATGGAGATTTGGATCCATGTCCTATTCCATTGCACACTAGCTGTGTGATCAATTTCAAAGCCTTAGTTTCCTCATCTGAGACATGGGTAACCTCATGAAGTTGTAGCAATTAAGTGGGAACAGTTGTAGAATACTCCTAACAGTACTCTACATGTAGTAAGTATTAGCCATTATCATCATCACTTTCACCACACACCTTTTCATTCACTTGGCTACATATCCTGAGTTACTTCAACCAATGTAGAGTAGTATTAACTAATTAAAAATCAGTTAACATTTATAGTCCCCACTGGACATACAGCCTAACACCCTTTTACATAGGAAGAAGTCTTGGACTATCATAAGAGGCTCCCTAGCTGTGCTGCCAAGTTATGGGGTTTTACTGAACAGAACCACAAGTCGATTGCCACATCTCCTCCCACCAACCCAGGCCCACACCTAATGCCCATGTACACACATCAAAGAATAAGTGAATTTCTCAGTTCAGTTACCTTTACAATTGGATCTCTAATCCAGCTTGAGTCTATACTACATTAACACTATAGGAATAGAAGAGGAGGGTGATGATGGTCTAAGACTCAGGACAGCTGCAAAAGGACTTTCTGTTTAACAAAAAAAGAAAAAAATACAAAAATAAGAAAAAAAAACATGTAGTGCTCTTATTTGTGCTTTTGGTTCACAGTGGTCTGTCTTTTCTTTCAAGAATTCAAATGTTTCCTACTTAGAAGTCTATCATCTACTAAGTTACTGCCTTTCATAAAGACACAAAATGAGACACTAATTTGTGCAGCATGAATTGAATTTCTGAAGGAAATACAAGGGGAGTGTATTTGAGGAGAAACTATAGAGGCTACTGTAGTAAAACACACCTCCCTGCATTGGTGTTGTGAATAATCACACTCAGCCAATGTGGGTAGACTGTGCCACATTTCGTCATGTCTGCACACCATGTCAGATGACCATAAAGAAGCATCATGTTTCGTTGCACATACAGCCTCATCTAACCATAAATAATTAATTAAAACAAGCAACCAATAAAAATTATGGCATGTATTCTTTTAAACTCAAATGTAGCATAGCAACTATAGCAATGAAACAGGTAAGAGGGAAATCAGGCCGGGCGCGGTGGCTCAAGCCTGTAATCCCAGCACTTTGGGAGGCTGAGGCGGGTGGATCACGAGGCCAAGAGATTGAGACCATCCAGGTCAACATGGTGAAACCCCATCTCTACTAAAAATACAAAAAATTAGCTGGGCATGGTGGCGCATGCCTGTAATCCCAGCTACTCGGGAGGCTGAAGCAGGAGAATTGCCTGAATCCAGGAGGCGGAGGTTGCGGTGAGCCGAGATCGCGCCATTGCACTCCAGCCTGGGTAACAAGAGTGAAACTCCGTCTCAAAAAAAAAAAAAAAAAGAGGGAAATCAGATCAATATTTAGAGCATAAATTTTTTTTTTTTTTTTAATTTTTTATTGGATTATAGGTTTTGGGGTACATGAGCAGAGCATGCAAGACAGTTGCGTAGGTACACACATGGCAGTGTGCTTTGCTTTTCTTCTCCCCTTCACCCACATTTGGCATTTCTCCCCAGGCTATCCCTCCCCTAGAGCATAAATTTTGATAACTCGAAATCAAATTACGATCCAAGGAACTCAGCTCTTCTTGCCACATCACCCCAGGAAGGCAGCCAACTTAAAGCAAAAGAAGACATTAATTTCTCAGTTCTCTCCTATAGGATTATCACTCTCTCTTTAGACCATCAGGACCTGCTCTAAGCAAACAGGGCTCATGCTAAGTTGACAGCAACATCTCCTCGACCCATCAGCATGGTCTTTCTTCCTCATTGCAGCCACCAAGAGCTTTCTGTCCTCAAGGCACTCAGAACATTGATTCACCCGGACTCCTTTGGTTACAAGTGTCAGAAACTAAACTTACTAAGTCAAACTGGAACGATGAATTCAAATAGCAGGGAAGTCCAGGAGTAAACTAGCCCCAGGAAGTCCAGTGACTTAGACAATATGACTACATTTTACCATCTCCTTCCATCTCCAAGCTCAGGTTCTACCTGTTGTCCTCTTCCTTTTCTATAGATTGGCTTCTTCCTCATGGCTAGGTTGAATGAGGAAATAGTAAAAGAGCAGACAACTCTAGGCTTTCATTTCCTGCTTGGTAACACCAGAGCATCTCCATTCCATTGCCTCTGTCTGTGAAACTTCAGGGAAGGACTCTGATTGGCCTGAATTGGGTCATGTGCTCATCCCTGTGGCCATGGAAACCACTTACTATGATTGGCCAGGCCTACTTTCTATATCCATTCCTGAGACTGCAAGGCCATGACCTATGATTGGCCACTCCTCAGAACCACATGGAGTGGAAGAGCAGTTCCTAGAAATAGGGTGCTTGTTATTCTGAGAGTAAGTGGAAAAGACAAAAAAGACAGTTATTTACTGTATCCTCCCATTCTGTCTTTATTACCAGGATACACAAATCCTCTGACCGTCTTTCACTTTAATCCATTACCTCTGCTTCCCATTAAATATTTTCTGGAATAATTCTTATAAACACAGACCTTTTAAATCCGCCTTAACATCCATTTTCACATTTAAAGAAATCCATCCTAGAAGTCATAAGTAAATAAAAAACACTTCATGTTTACTACAGTTTGATTTTAAAAGGAAAACTTCAGAATTACTTTCATAGAACTAAAAAGAAACATTTGATTACCAAGCATTCCTTCTTTCAGAAGTCCCAAGATACATGAAGGCTGCTCTCAAGGCCACTCACCCGCCTGCTCAGATACTGACAACTGTCCCACAAACGGTCCCACTTTTTATTTCCCCTTTGATAGTTCTATTTCTTTTCTCCTATCATTTACTCTTTGACCATGCTAGAGTAACAAGCTTGAATCTTCAGACCTCACCACTTACACAGTGACTGTAAATAAGAACCAAGAAGTTGGTGATCAAGCCAAAAACCTACCAGGTGGAGCAGGAGAAGTGGTGAGCCAAACAGGTCAAGTCAGGCTTTTCATAGCAGATGAGGGAGGGAGAGGTCTGTGAATACTCAAATGCTGATTTATTTTCCCTTCCATCCCCGTATTCACTTAAAGTTCAGACAGTTGGTAAAAACCACTTATTTCACAGACCCATTCTTAACAAGGCAGGTTACCAAAGCACAGATGCTACACAATGAAACAGCTTTGTAGTCAAATAAATCTGGGAAAGGCTTCCCATCATATCCCTCTAGTTCAGGTTTATAGTATACCTGAAAGACTGACAATTTTTACAGTGAAGGCATGTTTCTCTTGTTTTACCTGTCATTCCAAAATCACACTTGTTAATAGAACTCTTCAAGATAACACCCATTAAATGTCTTAGGAATATACTTTGAGAATTGTACCACCAAGAGATTTGTGAATACTAATGCCATCTCTAGAATTTTTGCTTTTTTCAGAAGGCTGGCTCAAACATCAAAGCTCTACTGATGGAGATGTTGGGCAGGCAACCCGCCTGTGGTAGGTACTTGGAAAGAGGACCTTTAATATCTTGTCTTCTGTGGCCTCTATTTGGCTTGGACTTGATCTCCATACACCACTGATGAGTTCCTGAGCACTATACATTGGATAAGAATCATTTTGATTCCACTGAAAGTCCTCTCCTTTCATCAAACTAGTGTGGTGCTTTTATAGCTCTCACTGCTCCATGGGGCTATGAGCCATTTTCCTAGCAAAGGGACCAGGTGCTGTCTGTGCTGCCTCCATCTTGCTACTTCTGATTGAGAACCATGGGCTTCAGGCTGGGTTTTTATCTCTCTCTGCCTTGCCCCATTAAACTTAATGTTATATTCTGAAGTTTCAGTCCCAACCCAAAATTTACTTTCATATGCCCAAACTACAGGTCAACCTAACCCTATTAAATTCAGCTCAGGATTAAGCTTTTAACCCACCACTTGTCTGCAAGAGAAAAATAGAAGTTTCTCTTTTTTACAACATCTCAGAAAATTTTAGCTCTTTGGTGAAACTTTGTACTTTCTATTTGCATTACAGTTGTGTGTACGAATGACCTACATCCCCATCCCATTGCCTGACATCTCAAGCTTCTTCAGGACAAAAAAGAAATCTATATCTATTTTTCTCCTCATCTCCCTAATACCTGAGTAATGTCTTTTGCAGGTAGTAAGCACTTAACAAATGCCTATTAATTGAATCAATAAGATAATTAATAATCTTATATAGCATATGGGTGCTTTGGGGGACTAACAAAAAGACAACATATTTATAAACTCAACATATAAAAGTAAGATAACATTAAATCCTATTAATTTAAAATTCCCTCATTCAAAAGTGTATTAGTCGATTCTCATACTGCTATAAAGAACTTCCTGAGACTGAGTAATTCATAAAGAAAAGAGGTTTTACCTACTCAGAGTTTCACATGGCTGAGGAAACCTCAAGAAACTTACAGTCATGATGGAGGGGAAGCAAGGAACTTCATCACATGACGGCAGGAGAGAAAAGCATGTAAGAGCACAGGAAAAACTACCATTAAAAAACCATGAGATCTTGTGAGAATCTACTCACTATCAGGAGAACAGCATGGAAGCCACTGCCCTCATAATGCAATCACTTCCCACCAGCTCTCTCCCTCAATACCTGGAAATTACAAATTTGGGATGAGATATGGGTGAGGACACAAAACCAAACCATATCAAAAAGCTATGTTGATTCCCATAGCATAGTGATTTTCCCTTTTTCTCTCTACCTTTGCGTAGGTCTGGCATTGTCTGGAAATACATGTAGTTGTCAAAACTGGGGTGGGGTGGGGAAGAACAGAGCCACGGCATCCAGAGGTTTGAAGCTAGAAATGCTTCTAAACAGCTTACAATGCATAGGACAGATCTCCCCCACCCCCAACAAAGAATTACATGACCCAAAGTCAATTGTGCCACTAGTAAGAAACCCTGCCACAGAGTCAAGAAAAAGCCCACCTGTTTACTGCCCGGTAACAAAAACTTGGTAAAGAAATGAATAGCCTAAAAAGATTGCAAAATAAAATACAAGTTTTTCCAAATACTTCAAGTCAGCTGGTTTGCTTTCATCAAAGAGTGGTCTTTATTATTATCATTATTCCACTGTAATCACCCAGAATGCTTTGCTCATGTCTTATGCTGGACCATTTGGTAAACTGAATTGCTTCAATGAATGCATTCTCTTCTTAGAGGTGCTTTTGTCTATATTACAGGGTAGGAACCAAATTTAATTCCTTAGTCATAGGACAAATATTTACCACAAACAATAGCATTCCAACAGTTTGAATCCTTCACTGCCAGAGTGGCTGCTATAAAGGATTGTAAGCACAAATGCTCAGCTAGTATTTAAAGACCCAATTGCTCATAAGCCAGACAGCACATCCACAAATTACCGTTTTCTTCACTTGACAACTGCTGTTTTTATCTTGACACATCCACTTAAAAATTATTTCTGACAAGAATCTTAACAGCTTTAAATCAGTCTAATTAAAGGTAATACATTTTTGCTAGAAAAGCATTTGAAATTATACAGTATTGCACAGTTCACTTTTCAAATCAAGTTACTGAGTGCATTAGTAAATGACAGAAATACCTCCACTGACATATGGTCTTTTATTGGAGGAAAACATTTCCAATACTGTATGGAAGTTCCTAATGGCAAAGTAAGAGGAGGCAAAAAATGCTTAGAGAGTTTTTCTGTAGTGAATTAGCACCATGTCCTCGAATATTATTTTATGTAGATGTGGTTGGCAGCTCTGACAGGGCTCCCAGTGACCCCTGCCCCCTGGTACACAGGCATTTGTGGAATCCTCTTCCTTTGTGCACAGAAGCTACTGACTCAGTTTTAACAAACAGAATATAACACAGGTGATGAGATGTCATTTCCACAATGTGATTGCAGTCTGACCTGCATCTCGCTGACTTTCTGTCTGTGTTGCTGGCATTCTCTCTTACCCTCTTGCTTGCTTGCTGCCATGTTGTGAGCTGCCTGATGGAGATGCCCCCTGTGGCAAGAAACTGAGGGTGGTTCACACTTTATGAGGAGCTGAAACTCACTCCAACAATCCACAAGGATTGGAAGCCTCCCAAAAAAGACCTGAGTGTTCTTAGAAGTGAATCCTCCCCAGGCAAGCCTTGAGATGACTGGAGCCCTGTGAGAGACCCAAAGCTAGAGGTCCCAACTATATATGGGACCTGGTTTCCTATCCCACTGCATCTGTGAAACCATAAATACGTAGTCATTTTAAGTTGTTACATTTTTGGATAATTCGTTGTGCAGTAATATATAATTAATACAAGACATAACCCTGTTACCCCAATCTCTATCACTTTTGTTAATTCTTTCCTTACATAAAAGGCCCACATCTCTTATTCTTTGATGTATTCGTTTTTTTTATCATTCCACCAGCTCTAAAACTGAACTCTGCATCTCCTTACCTGCACACCAGTATTTCCTCCTGACATCTATATTTTTCAAAAGCATGCTCCTTTACACTCTTTTCTTCTTTCCCAAAGCTCAAAGGAATGGAATGAGAAATGCTTCATGACCATCTGGATTCAGAGCATTGGTGTCATCATAAACTTCTCCAGTTTCCACATTGACAATCCTACACACAGCCACAGTGCCCTCAACCTGTTCCTCCTCTCTCCACAAAGGCTCTCACATCCCTTCCTTCTTATTATTTCCTTATGTCGGAACGATTATACTTGTCTGAAAGGTTTCTTCTCCAATTCATTTTGTATATACCAAACCAGATTATACCTTCTAACACACCACTTTTCTCATTTTACATGAAATTTTTGCCTAAAAACTTACAGAATGTTCATTCATGTTTGGAAAATCACCTTTGATTATGACGTTCAATCTGACAGTGCACATAGCATGCCAGTTTTTATGTCTTTTGTGTTCAGGGCCTTACAAAAACTTGACTTGTCAGGTTCAGAATTTCCAAGTCTTAGAGCAAAGCAAAACAGCATAGCCAATTTGATATAATAAATCCATCAGGGCTGTTGCTTTAGGTCGGGTCAATAAGTAGACTGTGAGATAGAGATTATTTGCATGAGAAAAGATTATTAGGGAGTTCTTCAAGATGGACAGTGGCTGCTATAAAAGGGTGGGGAAAGAGAAGGCCAGTGGGAGAAGTTGGGAGAAGATGCAATCGCAGCAAAGGCCTCAGCCTTAGAACGCCATTCTTATTCATAAGAGCCTAACATGGGAAACAATTCAACTCTCCATCAACAAAATAAATCATAGTATACTGAGACAAAGAAACTATGTAGTAATTTTTAAAAAGGACTAACATTAAGCTCAACAACATGGGTGACTTTCACAGATACAATATGAAGCAAAAGCAATCAGATACAAAAGAATAATTACTGTGTGATTCCATGGACATGGAGTTTAAGAACTAACAAAACTAATCTATTGTGATAGAAGTTATAATAGTGGTTTCCTCTCAGGGAAAAGGTGTTATCGACTGGGAAGGGTCATGCGCTAATCTTCTAGGGACAGGCTCTGAATATATCCGACATCTTGATCTTGGCTGTGGTTATATAGGTATGTTTACTTATGTAGGAATTTCTCAAATTCTACACTAAGTATTTGTATACTATAATACATATACATTATAACTTTTTATCAATGGAAACGTAAGTGTTGGCCTGAACATAGCAACAATTATCTCAAACAGAAATGTATTCATCTTCCTTGGAAGACCAGCTAAAACCACAGCCAGTTTGGGGGATTTTTTTTTTTTTTTTGAGAGACAGGGTCTTGCTATGTCACCCAGGCTGGAGTGCAGTCGTACAATCACTGCTCACCATAGCCTGAACCTCTCAGGCTTAAGCAATCCTCCCTTCTCAGCCTCCTGATTTGCTGGGACCACAGGTGCATACCACCACATCCAGCTAATTTTTTAATATTTTGTAGACACAGAGTCTTCCTATGTTGCCCAAGCTGATCTCAAGCTCCTGACCTCAAGCAATTTTCCCACCTAGGCCTCCCAATGTGCTGGGATTACAGGTGTGAGCCACCATGCCTGGCCAAATTTTTTTAAATATGTTGTGTTTCTTCCCAAATTTTCAAAATAGAATGTTCTCGACTACATAGCTGTATGTGTACCTCTACCCACAAAACAAAGAACACATGCCAACAGGAAGAGAAGACACCTGCATGTTGACACTAGCAATCTCTGGCAACTTTAATTGTAGGCAATTTTAGTTTTTTTCCTGTTTGATTTTCTAAAATTAACATTGATTATTATTTCTGTTAAGAAAAAGAATGATTATTTTTTTAAATGCATTATTATTCATTGAGGAAGGAACTAAAAGAGAAATGCAGTGTTGAAAGTGAAGTTGTAAACTCGGTAATCCCTGAGATTGTGTGTTAAGCAGCGGAGTGAAAAAGGGGCATCTTTTTCAGGACCAACATGAGAGTGGGCAGGGGTCTAGAAGACCCATGGAGAAAAGATGCCATGTTAAAAACAAGCTGCAAATGACCCTGGCTGCAGTAACGATACATTTAAATGGGAATGTCTAGTTGGAAGGAACACAGCATAACTGCTGACAACCAGTTAGGAATTCATGGCAAGGCACAGGCAAAGACAGAGGGGCTGTCCCAGTAGCATGGCTCTGATGTCTTACAAGGCCAAAGAAGAGCCCAATCCTCTAACTAAGACTAGCTCTTCCTGCCAATGCTGCACAAAGGACAGGTTAGAGAAATGCAAATCAAGAAAGCCTCTCAGTTCCTCACAGATGCCAGAGTAACTGGGACATCAGCCATGTTGCCTGGGAATACCCAGATACGTCACAGTGGCAAGTAAATAACAAAGGGTGTGAATTTGTCAGATTCCAGAGTCTTCCAGCCACTCTGACTCAGTGACTACTGAAATCATTTCACAATGATCAGACTACTCCTAGAGTCCCTTGTGGAGAAACATCACGTTCTCTCCCAGTCCAACTCAGGAACATGAATCCCCAGGGGCAGCTGAAGGAACACAGACATTTCAATGAAGAGTTTTTAAAACAAGAGGGAAAAGGCTCTTTCTCTCCAAAGGATGCTGAAAGCCCATGGAAAGAAAAATGCCTAATTTATCACCTAGTAGAAGTAAAATAATAATTGAAATAATAATTTAAGGATTTATATTTGAGGAAGGAACAGAGACGTGCTACTGGCTGTGAAAGATGCCGTTTGCCATCGTGGAGGCAAAAACAGCTTCATGATCAGAAACACTAGCAGTGGCTGCATGACTGTGGACAATTGACCTCTGTATATCAGCTTCCTCATGCATAAAGTGGGGAGAATAATACCCATCTCATAGACTACTGTGAGGAGTAAATGCAAATAACATATATTATGTGTACTTGGTGCAATACCTGGCAAGTACCAAGCACGCGATAATATATGTCACATGACCCATGCTGTTGTCATGGTTATGGACATTCTCACTACAGCCTCTTTCTAAATTTCGTTCCAGTCCCATCCCAGTGCAAAGTCTTCTTTTCATGCCTTGTATTGTGTGCTCTTATTCCAAGGAGAGAGTCCAGATCTATAAAAAGTGTACATAACAAGATCTAACCCAAGATTTAACAAGATCTAGTACATTGCAAACCCAGATAGAATGAAGCCCAGCTAAGTCAGAATTATGTAAAGTCAGCTTGTCTGATTTTTCCCACTGTGGGGACATCAGAATCTTAACTCATCAAGTCTGGTATGATTTACTTGTCCAAGGACCTACATATGAGAATACCCTGATGTGTTCTTTAATCATAAAACCTGAGAGGCTCACAGAAAACAATGGAATCTGAATTCTTCAAGGAAATCCACATTCTATAAAATTTGTAATAAATGACACACAGTTTCTAGCCATTCCTCACTGAGGAATTGGTGATAATCTCTAAACAATGACTTTTTGAGCAAACATCTGGTAACAGAGGAACTTTTAACTTTCTGCTTAAGCATTTGCTATTAATAGAAGTATAATGTCACCACTGAAGGGGTGGACGGTGTTGTCAGACTGCCTGCAGTGCTAAACCCAGTGCCAATATTTGATAGGTGTGCAACTTGGGTACGTTGTTAACATCTTAATTTTGCTTCAATCTTGTCAAAAGTAAATGGGAATGATATTAGTACCTGTGTCAGAAAATGGTTGTTATCATTTATCATAAATAAGTTTATTGATGATAAGGTAAATCACTTAATGCCTGGCATACAGCAGGCAAATATTTAGCTACTTTTACTAATTTTTAATCACTGGATTAATTATATTAATTTTGTATTTACATTCGCTTTAGAAATTTCAGGAAAAAAATGAAAGGAAGAAAGTTTTAAAACTTCTGCTATGGAATATCTTGAAAATGGCCACTTGTAACATTTTCAAAAAGTTTTCTTCTAAAATATACATTTTCACAATTAATACCAAAGTGTATATGGTATTTTACAACCAATTTTTTCCCATCTAACTACCAATTATGGGGTAAGGGGGAATGTCATATTTTTCACCTAATCATACTTTATGGGAAAAATAATCATTGTCATTATATATTCTTCTAAACAAGATTGTGCCTTATGCAGAATACTACAATGCATAGGAGTATTTCTTTAACCATTTCCCTATTACTGTCTATTTAAATTTCCAAATTTTACTTATTTTAAAAAAATGGTTGAATATCCTTGAAACTAAATGTTTGTGCAGATCTATGATCTTTTCTTTAAGATAAATTCCTGGGAGTGGAATTTATGATACCCAAAAGGAATAAACACTGTTGAAGTTTTTTTATCTATTTAATGGATTTCTATTGGGATGCACTGCTTCCTCCAAAATGCTCTTTCAAATTCTGGTTGGAAATATGTGATGCTACAGTTCTTTGTCTCTCTAAGCAATGGGATCTCTCACCAGTTCTCTTATAAGATGTGCCTTCTCGGCCAGGTGTGGTGGCTCATACCTGTAATCCCAGCACTTTGGGAGGCTGAGACAGGGGGATCATGAGCTCAGGAGATCAAGAGCATCGCGGCCAACATGGTGAAAACCCCTCTCTACTAAAAATACAAAAATTAGCTGATCATGTTGGTGTATGTTTGTAGTCCCAGCTACTCAGGAGGCTGAGGCCGGAAAATCACTTGGCCCCAGGAGGCGGAGATTGCAGTGAGATGAGATCAGCACTCCAGCCTGGCAATTAGAGCAAGACTCCATACAAAAAAAAAGGAAAAAGTACATGCTCTGTGTGGCAATAAGAAGGCTTTTAAAACTATCCTTGATTTAAAAAAAAAAAAATCCTTTCCTGTTGTCTTTAAGCTAGACTTGAATTATGCAAAAATATGAAATCCACAATATTTACTGTGCTATCTCTAGCAATAGCATCCCTAGGAGTTGTCTTTCATTCACTTGGAGAACAGTATTTTGTGTATTTCATTTCGGATCCTTTGCTAAAGTAAACAGCTTCATTTCTCCTCTTACACATTTCTCTACTTTTTTTTCCACTTTCTGGACTGGTGTATTGCTTTATTTACAGGCAAAACAAAAAAAAAAAAGTAAACATATGAAATTACTAAACTCCAACCCATTTAAAGACTGGTGCAAGTGTCGATTTTTTTTTTAATCCATCTTTTGATAGACACTTATGTTGATTCTCTAGCAAGTGTCAAATTTCTTCTTATGGTGTCCCCTTGCAATTAAAAGCAATCTTAGTGCCTTACCCAAACATTCAACGTAAGATTCAGCCTCTGCCTAAGTCTTCAACTGTGCCTATGACTCTCTCTCTCCTTTGCCCACCAAACTACAGTTATGCTAAACATTATGCAGCTCATTGAATATTGCAAGTGCCTTCTGACACTAGGCTATTCCTGAGCCAGAAATGCTTTTGTGCTCCTCCTTGTCATTCAGATCACATTCAAATGCCATCTCCTCCCCATCCTTGCCTGTCCACTCTAACTTAAGCTGCCTCTCACTCGTCCTTTCTCATATCACCCAGTTTAAGTCTTTGCAGTGCACTTGTCATGCTCTGATCTTATATATTCTCAAAGTCCTTAGACTGTTCTCTTCCTACCTGTATTCCTAGGAACTAGCGCCCGGCATGTAATAAGTGCTCCATAAATACTTATTGAAAATTTTGTTGAATGGATTATGAAAAATTTATTTATTATATCCTGCTGAAATTTTCCAGTAGAACTTAAGTTCTGTAAGGAGGAAGGGAACTGTTGTAAAGAGAATAATTTGAACCTCTGTAAGAGGAATGAATGTCGGTTATATATATAGCCTTACTTGGGAAACCAATAGTGAACAGAACTATGGATACTGGATAACAGGAGAGAAGTTTACAAACTTTAAAGTGATTAACTTCTTTCAGTTGTTAAATATGAGTGGATGGAGACAGAGACAGGAGCTAGAGAAAAGGAGAGAAAGTAAAGCAAGAAAGATAAAAGGGAGGAAGGGAGGGAGATAGAGAAAGAATTCAAAGCAAGTCTTTGAAATGCTATGTGGCTGAGATCTTGCAAAGGCACGACCCACATGTCAAGGGCTTACAGAAAATGAAAATGATGTATTATAGGGCCAGGCAACCAAGGAGAGTTTCAAGGAGGAAGTTGAACTAAGCTTGTAGAACTGGTGATTCTTTTTCCTACTAGACAGAGAAAGAAAAGAAAACATAGCCACACCTCAGCAAAGGCAAGTAGGAAAAAAGCACATGGCTGGCTCACAGAAATGGCAGATTATTTTGTGGGGCTGGTATATAAGGTACAGAAGGAGACATGGAGAGCATCCTGGCTGCTAATACTTATATATTTGGCACATTCATTTCCCCAAGAGCAGTTCCATGGCCTGGCTGGTTCTGACTGGTAGCAAGAAGAGAAGACAGTCGTATAACACACGTTCCCACTGGTCTCCCCTCTTATTTATCTTTCTCTTTTTCTCAACATTTGTATTGAGATATAATTCACATGCCATCCAGTTCATTCACTTAAATATATTATTCATTTTAGTATATTCACCATTTTGTACCCATCAACACTAATTCCAGAACATTGTAATCACCCCCCAAAAAAACCCATACCCATTGTCAGTCATTCCTCATCCCTATCCCTCAAGGCCCAGACAAGCTCTACTCAACCTTTTGTTTCTATGGATTTGCATTTTCTGGACATTTCATATTAAAGGAGTCCTATACAATCCTATACTATATGGTCTTTTCTGACTGCCTTCTTTTAGTTGGCATAATTCTTAAGGTTCACCTGAACTGTAATATATACCAGAACTTTATTTCTTTTTATGACTGAATAATATTCCATTGTGTAGATATACCACATTTTATTTATCCATTTATCAGCTGATAAACATTTAGTTTACTTCTACTTTTTAGCTGCTTTGAATAATGCTGCTATTAGCATTCATGTGCAAGTGTTTCTGTGGACATACATTTTTAATTGTCCTTGGTATATGCATAGAAATAGAATTGATAAGTCATGTGGTTAACTCTATGTTTAACATTTTGAGGAACTATCTGTTTTCCAAAGTGGCTGCACTATTTAACATTCTCACTAGCAGTTCCTCCACACCCTTGCCAACACAGACTATATCTGTAATTTTGATTACAGTTTTCCTAGTGGATGTAAAGTGATATCTCACTGTGGTATCTCATTATAATTTTGATATGCATTCTCTAATGACCAGTGATGTTGAGTCTGTTGTATTGCACTTATTGGCTATTCTATTCTGCCCAATCTATTCTTTACCAGGTAGCAAAATTTTAGTCTTTAATCTATACCTGGTCTCAATATCCCCTTGCCCAGAACTTTACAAAACCTACCCATCATACTCAGACTAAAGCTCAAAACCCTCTCACACATACTAGGCCCAGCATAACTTTACAACTTGCAGTTACTTGACTAATTGGCATGTTTCCTTTTGGGGTGTGTGTCAGTCTTCCCATTCAGAAGGGCAGAAATAATATCTGCCTGTCCTCCATGAATTTCCATGCCTAGAACAATGTCTCCCATATGGTACAACAAATGCTTACTAAATGCAAGAATAATTAGGAAATTAAAAAAATATTTTCCCCCAAATATAGCTAGATTTTATACAATAATTTGCTAATGAAAGGTGACATATATGTGTGTTCTTCATTTATTTTAATGGAATAATAATGGTAATAATAAAAACTCTTCTCATAAAAAATGTGTACTAGCAGTTCTAGTAGATAACGTAATGAAAGTAGGCATACTTATTGTAGTTCATTCAATTCAATCACAGTCTCCAAAAAGTATTGTCTGCTGCTGCAATATTTTGACTCACCTAACTCATATCCACGTGCTGTACATTTGCCACTCAGCAATATTTTTTTAAAAAAAAGAATAGGTCAGATAACAGCTCTATTACCATCATATAGATTAATAATGCAGGCTTTATTGCATAGTTTGGTATTGATGTGTTTATTCTGATTCTATTAACAATGAGTGTGTACCAGTCAAATGAAAGTGTCAGTAGCTTTCACATTGTGAGTCTGTGTTTTAACATATTCCATAGACACTGTGATTCTCCATTAAGCGATTCCTTTTTTCAATAAAACATAAAAGTCATTTTGAACTATGCCACAAGGTTTAAGTTTCTTTAGGGTTATGAGGTTGCTATTGCCATACTGTAAGAAATTAGTTTAAAGTGATAGGAAGTTAATAAAAAAATTACTCATGCCACGTGTTACTTAAAATGAAACATTATCAATTTGATGGCTTGTGATCTGTTACATGGAAAACAACTTTCTTCCTTTGCATTTCTAAATGTATAATTTTGGACATTATAAACAAAACAAGAGGTAGTTTTACCCATTCCTCGCTGAACTATTCCTTCCCAGAGCACACTTTTCTACGTATTTGTCCCCAAGAACTCACCATTTTCTTGAATGACTTAAGCTCAAATTTTATCTCCCACACAAAGATTCTAATCAGTCCACTCTATCTTATCTTCAATTCCTCCACTTCTTTCCAACCTCTCTGTCGCCACTATGATCTTTCTTTCCTGGACAACTGCAGCCACCATAATCCCCTCACCCTCCACTTGAGCTCTCCTCCAAGAGCTCGTGTAAGTAAGTCAGATCATGCCACTCCCCGTCTTTAGTAACAAAGGGATCAATGAATGAATGACTACCCAGAGAGAGAGAAGTAGCAGTTCTAATAATTGTCTTCTTATATGCATAAAGCATCTTTTCATATTCTCAAAACTGTATTTTTATGAGGCTAGGTGGGAATCATTATTATTAGTGTTATTTCCATTTTTCACATGAAGAAATTGAATCTGAGGCATTGGGATGATTTGCTCAGGGTTACATGGATAGCTGGAAGACAAACAGAACCAAGATTCTAATTTGGAGTTGGCAAAGTCTGAGTCCTGTCCTCTCGCTCTCCTCTCTGGGAAGCATTAGCTTTACCACTTGCTGTACCTTCTCCACCAACTACCGGTCCCTGGGCTCCATTCAGGTGCCCAGCTACGGTGACCGGCCAGTCAACAGTGTGGCCAGGGTCTATGCAGGTGCCAGGGGCTCTGGTTCCTGGATCTCCATGTCCCTCTCCACCAGCTTCCAGGGTGGCATGGGGTCTGGACACCCGGT
Source organism: Callithrix jacchus (assembly GCF_049354715.1). NCBI lineage: Eukaryota > Metazoa > Chordata > Mammalia > Primates > Cebidae > Callithrix > Callithrix jacchus. Next base: position 46,974,728 of record NC_133516.1, read on the forward strand.
CATGGGGATGGCCAGGGGTCTGGCAAGAATGGAAGGCATCCAGAACAAGAAGGAGACTGACCATGCAAAGCCTAACTGACCACCCGGCCTCCTACCTGGACAGAGTAAGGAGCCTGTAGACTGAGAACTGGAAGCTGGAGAGCAAAATCCCAGAGCACCTGGAGAAGAAGGGACCCCAGGTCAGAGACTGGAACCATTACTTCAAGACCATCAAGGACCTGAGGGCTCAGATCTTCACAAATACTGTGGACAATGCCCACATCGTTCTGCAGATCAACAATGCCTGTCTTGCTGCTGATGACTTTAGAGTCAAGTATGAGACAGAGCTGGCCATGCACCAGTCTGTGGAGAGCAACATCCATGGGCTCTGCAAGGTCATCGATGACACCAATGTCACTCAGCTGCAGCTGGAAACCAAGATCAAGACTCTCAAGGAGGAGCTGCTCTTCATGAAGAACCACAAAGAGGAAGTAAAAGACCTACAAGCCCAGATTGCCAGCTCTGGGTTGACAGTGGAGGTAGATACCCCCAAATATCAGGACCTTGCCAAGATCATGGGAGACATCCATGCCCAATATGATGAGCTGGCTTAGAAGAACTGAGAGGAGCTGTACAAGTACTGGTCTCAGCAGATAGAAGAGAGCACCACAGTGGTCACCATGCAGCCCGACGAAGTTGGAGCTGCTGAGATGATGCTCACAAAGCTAAGACATACAGTCCAGTCCTTGGAGATTGACCTGGACTCCATGAAACATCTGAGGGCCAGCTTAGAGAACAAACTGAGGGAGGTGGAGGCCTGCTACACTCTGCAGATGGAGCAGCTCAATGGGATCCTGCTGCACCTGGAGTCAGAGCTGCCACAGACCTGGGCAGAGGGACAGGGCCAGGCCCAGGAGTACGAGGCCCTGCTGAGCATCAAGGTCAAGCTGGAGGCTGAGATTGCCACCTACCACTTCTTCCTGGAAGATGGCAAGGACTTCAATCTTGACAATGCTCTGGACTGCAGCAACTCCATGCAAACTATCCAAAAGACCACCACCCACCAGATAGTGGATGGCAAAGTAGTATCTGAGACCAACGACACCAAATTTCTGAGACATTAAGCCAACAGAAGCAGGGGACCCTTTGGGGAGGAGGAGGCAAATAAAAAGTTTAGAGGTTAAGAAAGAAAGATTCTAATTTGGAATTTCAAATTCCCTGTCCTGTGCACTCTTCCCCTGGTAATGTGTTTCCTCTGCTGCCCACTCCCCACACACACACATGCATGTACACACAGTAAGGCAAAAGATAGAGGGTGCCTAATCTGTTGCAAAACAAATCTAAGAGCTATTTATATTTTTCTGTATTCAGACAGAGGGAAGCCATTGCTTGAAAATCTGTGACAGCAAAACTGAACAAGTGGGAGATTATTTCATTTCCAAGATATAACCAATCATGCTGTCCCCAGAATCACCCGAGAAGAAACTCTCAATCTCAGAACAGGGACATGGCTCGAATTATCAGAAAAGCCATTGAGATAAGATATCCATGATCTCCTTCCTAAAGAGATGCCTCAAATTCATGTTCAGCTGAGTGTATCTAGAAAATAAGAAAGATTAAAATGCTCCCTGACGCTTTTCTTCCTTTCAAGCAAGCTATTCAATGAGGCAGAGCTCTTTGTAAAGACTGTTTTTCTTGTAGCCCACAGAAGGAAGTTAAAACATAATGAGAAAGTGCTCTGTTGGGTGGGTCAAAGAGGCTAAAGCTGAGAAAAGAGACTAGAGAAAATTTTTTAAATAAAAAATTAGAGTTATAAGATATCCTTATACCAAATAATATGTGTTAGAACAGAAAACATGCAAGGTACATGCTGTCTTGAGACTACTACACTGTGACATTTTATTTCTTATAAATCATCTTCATCTCTTTTCTCATCCAGTACAAGAATGACAGCCACATCAACTAGAGAAAGCAGCCAGGGAAGTACTCAAGAGAAAACACTTCTGTGGGTGACTTGAAGAAGCTGGTTACCATATGGCACATTTTCTATAACCCTAGTCAAAAAGGAAGCTCAGGAACTAATGGGAACTAAAGTGTAATCAAATAAAATTATCCCAGACCAAGAGGCTAATTGCAAAAAATAAAAGGGATGAATCAGGATTTGATTCAGAAATAGGGAGTCAACAGCTCTTCCCAGAGACCACTCTCCTTGCTCTCCCTGGCAGATAGTTCCTCTTCACCCTTCCCTTCACAATGTTTGCTTTGTTAGTGCCAAGCCTTTCCCAGTTCAGTTCCTTGTGTCTTCTTTGAGTTCTAAGGAATGGGGAAAGGAGGCAAAAAAACAGCTTTCAGATGCCTAAGTAAGTGGAAGCCATGAGCACCAATATGCCAGGACCTGCCTATACCCCACTCCTCTCCTGCCAAAAGTCAGTGTGTCCTATATCCCCCACTTTCACCAGGTGAAAGAAGAACGTCTCTGCCAGTTCTTTAAACATTTCATACTTTCTATTCTTTTAGAACTTAAAAAATGTTTATTTCCTCTTTCTGGAAGGTTTTGTTTTTCTTCTCATTGCCAACTAATTATTCAGGTCTCCACTTAAGCTGCAATTCCCCAGGGAACATTTCCTTGGGTACATATCTTGACCCTGTCCCCTCCCACCAGAGCAGATCAGCTCTCTTAGCCATGCTTACATGTTACCTGTCACAGAAACAAAAATCATTAACAAAGTCATCACAATTATTATTGTTTGTCTACCTAATTAGACTAGACACTCCTAGAGGGCAGGAATGTGATTTCATTTTCCTCACTCCTGGAATCCCAATGCTTAACTCACTGCCTAGCACATAAGTGTTTGGTAAAAATTTGTTTTTCCTTTTGCTACTGGTCATGTTTCAAAATCTCTGCACTACATCATCTCTCAAATTGCAGTTCAGGGAAGACTGACTTGGAAATGAAACACAGACAAACAGAGTGAGGCTGCCAGACTAAGATACAGCAAGCTGTTCTCCCTTCATAATAACCTACTGTACCAGCACATACTACCATCCCTCCTATTCCACAGCCAAAAATCGCAGAATCATTCTTTCATTCTTGATCCTACTCGTCTTTCCCTCAACTTACACCTAATCATCACCTAGGGCTGTCTGTTGTTATCTTCCATCAACAGATTGCCAACCCCTGTCCCAGTTCCCTGTCAACACCCTAGACAAAGCCGCGATTCTCTCTTAGAGACAGCCTACCCGTCTCACTGCTTCCTTCTCGCTCTCTTCCCCTCCATTCTCTAGTTAACAGCCAGAGTGTCCCATGTGAAACATATACCATGTCACAGAGCTGCCTTCTGTTGATGTTCCTTCAGTGACTTCCCATGGCTCTTAAGCTAATGAGCAAAGGCCCTAATCAGTCTGTGAGGCCCTCGCAGAGACGCCCACTGTGCATGTAGCTCATCTGCCTCAAATGGAGCCCGTTCCCAATGTGCTCAGCTGTTCTGGCCCTCTGACTGTCCTGTGGGCCATGCCAAACCCTTGGTATCATATGGCCTTGTGCTCACTGCATCTATAGTCTACAGCATCCCCTCACATCCTCTCTCCCATTAATTCCTGCTCTTCTAAAGGTCCTAGCTCAGTTGTTCTGCTGGGAAGAAGCTTTTATTACATTCCTTCTCCCAGTCTAGAGCCAGTTTCATTCCTTTACAGGGCTTAAATAAGTTTCCAATTGTTTCTTATATTGCACTCACCCAGTAGAATTGCTAAGAGTAATGCCTATGTTTTGGACCAAACTCTAAATTCCTGGACAACAGAGACTTGATAACTTAATGCTGGCAGTTTCATCTTCACCATGTAGCACAGTGCCTAGCATAGAGAAGGCACTAAGTAAACTTTTGTTAATGGAAGATTGGATGGATGGATGGATGGATAGATGGATAGATGGTTAGATGAATAGTATGGGCTGCCATTTGTCTATCTCCTAAATCAGGAATTACAAAATCCCCATAGGGGCCAAGCAGGTAGAAAAATGTGTGAATTGTGCTAGGGGTTAGTAAAAAGGAGCTGTAGAGCATGCATTAAAATTTTCAAATTTATTTTAAATACTAGGTTGTTGACCAAGCAAAACATTTGCCAACTTTTTTTGCAGCTCTCTGTTCCAGCAAGCTACTCCCCCAAATCCCACCTATTTTAAAAGCCAACTCTCAGAGAAGAAGAAAGGCTTGGCAGCAGACAGATGACCACAACAGTCTCTCCTACAAGACCTCTGATTTCAGAAGGCAAGTTCTGTTCACAGGAAAGAGAGTATCCATACAAGGCCAAGGCCAGTGAAGAGGGGCTGTCTCATAACCTGGAAGCCAACGACCAGAATGACCTCATTCACTTATTCTGATTCATGAAGTTTAAATTACTAAAGGAGGTTAAAAACTTCAACATGTGGCATAATCCAGCCATTCATTTGTTCAAATAACATTTAAAAAGTTTAACTTCGTAACAATAATATGAACACAAAGCATTTCCTGGGAGTGAAAAAAAAAATGTGGCTTTGAATTGCCTTTTTCTTCATGGGAAAATTAAGAGCTTATAAACTAGAAAAAAAGTATGTTTCTTTTTGGTAAACTCACAGGACTTTGGCCACTGCTTCCCTTCTACATCAACTTTTTTTTGCTTATCTATGTTTCACCATGTAGAAACATCCAAATAAAAGCACCCAGTCATTTTTACTTGCCTTTCTTATTCTTTTTTATAAAGAAGCCTTGATATATACTATTCATAAGTGATTTTGCTAGATTTTTGCCATTATGAATCTGTTTCTCTTTAACTGCAAACCACCTGATTCTGATTTTCCCTAGCCATAAATCTGAATTTTTACTACATTTTATCTGAGATTCACAACAGATGGGCTATGAACCAAGAAAAATACAATGGGAGGAAAGAAAAGATAAAATTATTGGGCAGCCACTACACAGAAGATGAAACAACTCTCAGATAGGATATAAAGGAGGATGAAGGGGGCAGTCCCAATGAAACAAAATGAGGAAAGCCATTTTCTTCATAAAACTATAGAAACAGTAGCATTTACCTTTAGTGTTGTTGTTACCTGGAAAAAGAAGGTATCTTGCCATTTTATCAACCATATTTTTGTGCCCTGCCATTAAGAATTTCTTTTCACTGCCTCCCTATACTTCTTAGTCACAAAAGAGGTCAACCATTTTGAATGATACCAAATCCATCTACTCCCATATATCTGGCCCAACACTGCTCAATCAGACATTTTTTTTAAACTAGCCTTACGAAAAGATGTTATGAAAAGGTAATGACCACCCAAACTTGAGTGTAGCTATCCAAATATTCTAGTAAAATGACAGGTCTGAAAAGAAATGCCTACCATGTTAAAGGTTATGCTAATATTTATGGCCAAAGGCAGAAGGGCAATGCATATTATGACACAAAATATTCAAATAGGAAAAGTTCAGTTCACCATATATGCACTCTGTACATGATGCCAACCAGATTACTTGAGAGTCACACATTATAACAGCTGTCTTCACATTTGCTAGTTGATATTTACTTTGTACAGGGTCTTGGTCCTATTAAAATTTTTTTGGTATGTGTTTTTTTTTAATCTTTTAATAGAAATTCAAGAATGAATATTTACTGCCTGTATCTGATAGAAGAATCCCACTTCTCATGAGAAAAACAATGGATAAAACTCAGCTTTTCATCAAAACCAAATCTTCCTTTCCCAATACCTGTAGAACACAAGTTTCAGAAAACTTTATAAAATATTCAGATCACATTTGGGTTTGTTATTGATTTTCAGTAGGATTAATCTCTTTTATGTTAAAAAGCTTATTTGGAGGGGGCACTAAGATGGCCGAGAGGAGGCAACACCGGAATGCAGCTCCCAGCGAATGAGACACAGACAGCTAGAGGACTTCACTATTTCAAGCGAGGTACCAGGTTCTTTTCAGTGGGACTGGTAGGGAACTGAAAGCAGCCAAGGGCACTGAAAATAGGCCAGGGAAGGTAAGCTGAAGCAGAGCAGCCCAGGGAGGGCGAATCGAGACAGGACGGAGCACATCCCCACCTGGAATGTGCAGCCGGCTCAGAGGCTCAGGGAACTTCACCCTCTTGGTGCTCAGACTAGGATCCTGTGCTTCCCTCATCCCTCCGACAGCCAAGGTCCATGAGAGCCCTGCTGGACTGAGAGGCACCAAGGGTGGTCAATGCAAATCTGAGCGACAGCTCCCGCCTGCTGCTGCAAGTCGTTGGCATGGACCTGGGCAGAAATTTGGACTGATGGGATGTAACTACCTGTCCCACTGAAAGAGGCAGCCTTGAAAACAGGAAAACAGGCCATCAGGCCTGGCAGGCCCAACCCCCACAAAACTCAACCTGAAGCCCCCGCACTAGAGAGCTTCACAGCAGCCAATATACCAGTTTGACCCTAACTGGAAGTTTGAGGTGGGAGAAGGAGAGATGCCATTGGGAAGGCAGGGCTAATCTCATCGTCATAAACAAACTCCAGGGGAAGACCACCCACCCAGCAGCCTGACTGAATCCGAGGCATACCAGCAGCGCCTCTACAGGCCAAAAGAGATATAGCTCCAACCCCAGCAGAAAGGACATCCACTCAGAAATTCCTCCCAAAATAACCAACTTCAAAGATCAAAGGGAGATAAATCCACAAAGATGGGAAGAAACCAGTGCAAAAAAGGATGAGAACACCTCTTCTCCTCCCAGGAATCACAACTCCTCACTATCAAGAGAACAAAATAAGACAGTGAATGAGTTTCATGAATTGATAGAAGCAGGCTTCAGAAGGTGGGCAATAACAAACTTGTCTGAGTTAAAAGACCATGTTCTAACCCAAAAAAAAACTAAGAACCTTGAAAAAAGGTTAGATGTAACACTAACTAGAATAACCAGCCTAGAGAAGAACATAAATGGCTTGATGGAGCTGAAAAACACAACACAAGAACTTCACAAGGCATATACAAGTTTCAACAATCAAATCAGTCAAGCAGAAGAAAGGATATCAGAGATTGAACATCAAATCAATGAAATAAAACAGAAGGCAAGATTAGAGGGAAAAAAAGTGAAAACAAATGAACAAAGCCTCCAAGAACTACGGGATTATGTGAAAAGACCTAATCTAAATTTGATTGGTGTACCTGAATGTGATGGAGAGAATGAATCCAAGCTGGAAAATACTTTTCAGGATATTACCCAAGAGAACTTCCCCAACCTAACAAGGCAGGCCAACATTCAAATCCAGGAAATACAGAGAACACCACAAAGATACTCCTCAAGAAGAGCAACCCCAAGGCACATAATCATCAGATTCACCAGAATAGAAATGAAGGAAAAAATCCTGAGATCAGCCAGAGAGAAAGGTCGAGTCACCCACAAAGGAAAGACCATCAGACTCACAGCAGATCTCTCAGCAGAAACCCTACAAGCTAGAAGAGAATGGAGGCCAATATTCAACATCCTTAAAGAAAAGAACTTTCAATCCAGAATTTCATATCTAGCCAAACTAAGCTTCATAAGTGAAGGAGAAATAAAATCCTTGATGGACAAGCAATTGATGAGAGATTTCATCACTACAAGACCTGTCTTACAAGAGCTCCTGGAAAAAGTACTAAACATGGAAAGGAACAACCACTGCAAAAACATGCCAAATGGTAAAGAACAATGCACAATGAAGAAACTGTGTCAACTAATGAGCAAAACAACCAACCTGTAACAAAATGGCAGAATCAAATTCAAACATAACAATAATAACATTGAATGTAAATAGCCTAAACACCCCAATCAAAAGACATAGACTGGCAAACTGGATAAATAGTCAAGATCCATTGGGGTGCTGTATTCAGGAGACCCATCTCACATACAAAGACTCACATAGACTCAAAACAAAGGGATGGAAGAAGATTTGCCAAGCAAATAGAAGGCAAAAGAAAGCAGCGGTAGCAATCCTAGTCTGTGATAAAACAGACTTTAAACCAACAAAGATCAAAAGAGACAAAGAAGGGCATTAATAATGGTAAAAGAATCAATGCAACAAGAAGCGCTAACTATCCTAAATATATATGCACCCAAGGCAGGAGCACCCAGATACATAAAGCAAGTTCTTAATGGCCTACAAAGAGATTTAGACTCCCACACAATAATAGTGGGAGACTTTAACACTCCATTGACAATATTGGGCAGATCAAGACAGAAAGTCAACAAGGATATCCAGGACCTGAATGCAGATCTGGACCAAGTGGGCCTAATAGACATTTACAGAACACTCCACCCCAAATCCACAGAATACACATTCTTCTCAGCACCACATCACACTTACTCTAAAACTGACCACATATTTGGGAGTAAATCATACCTCAGCAAATGCAAAAGAATGGAAATTATAACAGTCTCTCAGACCACAGTGCAATCAAATTAGAACTCAGGATCTTAAAAAGCACTCAAAACTGCACAAACACATGGAAACTGAACAACTTGCTCTTGAATGATGGATGGATAAACAACCAAATGAAGGCAGAAACAAAAATGTTCTTCAAAACCAATGAGAACAAAGATACAATGTACCAGAATCCATGGGACACATTTAAAGCAGTGTCTAGAGGGAAATTTATAGCAATAAATGCACACATGAGAAATAAGGAAAGATCTAAAATCGACACCCTATTGTCAAAATTGAAAGAGCTAGAGAAGGAAGATCAAAAAAAGAACTCAAAAACAAGCAGAAGACAAGAAATAACTAAGATCAGAGCAGAACTGAAGCAGATAGAGACATACAAAAAAAAATACCTTCAAAAAATCAGTAAATCCAGGAGCTGTTTTTTTTTAAAGATCAGCAAAATAGACAGACTGCTAGCTAGACTGATAAAAAAGGAAAGAGAGAAGAATTAAATAGATATAATAAAAAATGATAAAGCAGAAATCACCACTGATTCCTCAGAAACACAAACTATCATCAGAGATTCCTACAAATAGTTCTACATACATAAACAAGTAAATTTGGGAGAAATGGATAAATTTCTGGACACTTGCACACTCCCAAGACTAAGCCAGGAAGAAGCTGAAACCCTGAATAGACCAATAACAAGGTCTGAAGTTGAGGCAGCAATTAATAGCCTACCAACTAAAAAAAGTCCAGGTCCAGACAGGTTCACAGCTGAATTCTACCAGACATCCAAAGAGGAGCTGGCACCATTCCTTTTGAAACTATTCCAAATAATACAAAAAGAGGGAATCCTCCCTAACTCTTTCTATGAGACCAACATCATTCTGATACCAAAACCTGGCAGAAACACAGCTAAAAAAGAAAACTTCAGGCCAATATCCATGATGAACATTGATGCAAAAATCTTCAATAAAATACTGGCAAACCAAATCCAACAGCACATCAAAAAGCTTGTCCACCACAATCAAGTAGGCTTCATTCCTGGAAGTGCAAGACTGATTCAACATACACAAATCTATAAATGTAATCCATCACATAAACAGAACCAAAGACAAAAACCACATGATCATCTCAATAGATGCAGAGAAGGCCTTCGACAAAGTTCAACAGTGCTTTATGCTAAAAACTCTCAATAAACTAGGTATCAATGGAATGTATCTCAAATATATAAAAGCCATTTATGATAAACCCACAGCCTATATAAAACTGAATGGGCAAAAACTAGAAACATTCCCTTTAAAAACTGACACTAGACAAGGATGCCCTCTCTCACCACTCCTATTCAATACAGTATTAGAAGTTCTAGCCAGAGCAGTTAGGCAAGAAAAAGAAATAAAGGCATTCGATTAGGAAAAGAAGAAGTCAAATTGTCCCTATTTGCAGATGACATGATCATATATTTAGAAGACCCCATGGTCTCAGCCCAAAACCTTTTTAAGCTGATAAGCAACTTCAGCAAAGTCTCAGGATATAAAATCAAGGCACAAAAATCACAAGCATTCCTATACACCAACAACAGACTACCAGAGAGCCAAATCATGAGCGAACTCCCATTTACAATTGCTACAAAGAGAATAAAATACCTAGGAATATAACTAAGAAAGGATGTTAAAGATCTCTTCAAGGAGAACTACAAACCACTGATCAAGGAAATAAGAGAGGATACAAACAGATGGGAAAACATTCCATGCTCATGGTTAGGAAGAATCAATTATCATGCAAATGGCCATACTGCTCAAAGTAATTTATAGATTCAATGCTATTCCCATCAAGCTAACATTGATCTTCTTCACAGAACTGAAAAAAAAAAAAACACTTTAAACTTCATATGGAACCAAAAGAGAGCCCCATTAGCTGAGATAACCATAAGCAAAAAGAACAAAACTGGAGGCATCACACTACCTGACTTCAAACTATACTACAAGACTATTGTAATCAAAACAGCATGGTACTGATACCAAAACAGAGATATAGACCAATAGAACAGAACAGAGGCCTTGGAAGCAATGCCACACCATCTTATCTTTGACAAACCTGACAAAAACAAGCAATGGGGAAAGGATTCCCTGTTTAATAAATGGTGTTGGGAAAACTGGCTGGCTATATGTGGGAAGCTGAAACTGGACCCCTTCCTTACACCTTATACAAAAATTAACTCCAGATGGATTAAAGATTTAAACATAAGAACTAACACTATAAAAACCCTAGAAGAAAACCTAGGCAACACCATTCAGGACATAGGCACTGGCAAGCACTTCATGACTAAAACACCAAAGCAATGGCAGCAAAAGCCAAAATAGACAAATGGGATCTAATTAAACTTAAGAGTTTCTGCACAGCAAAAGAAATGATAATTAGAGTTAACCGGCAACCAACAGAATGGGAAACAACTTTTGCAACCTACCCATCTGACAAAGGCTAATATACAGAATAAACTAAAGCAGATTTACAAGAAAGAAAAAAAAAACCCATTCAAAAGTGGGCAAAGCATATGAACAGACACTTTTCAAAAGAAGACATTTATGCGGCCAAGAAACATATGAAAAATGCTCATCATCATTGGTCATTAGAAAAAGGCAAATCAAAACCACATTGAGATACCATCTTATGCCAGTTAGAATGGCAATCATTAAAAAATCAGGAGACAACAGATGCTGGAGAGGATGTGAAGAAAAAGGAACACTTTTACACCATTTGTGGGAGTGTAAATTAGTTCAACCATTATGGAAGACAGTGTGGTGATTCCTCAAGGATCTAGAAATAGAAATTCCATTTGACCCAGCAACGCCATTACTGGGTATATACCCAAAGGATTGTAAATTGTTCTATTACAAAGACACATGCACATGTATGGTCATTGTGGCACTGTTTATGATAGCAAAGACCTGGAACCAACCCAAATGCCCATCAATGATAGACTGGACAAAGAAAATGTGGCACATACACCATGGAATACATTGTAGCCATAAAAAATGACAAGTTCATGTCCTTTGCAGAGACATGGATAAATCTAGAAACCATTATTGTCAGCAAACTGACACAAGAAGAGAAAACCAAACACTGCATGTTTTCACTCACAGGTGGGTGATAAACAATGAGAACACTTGGGCACAGGGAAGGGAACAATACTCACTGGCTAGGAAGGGGAGTGGAGGGAAGGGGAGGGGAGGGACAGCAGTGGCCAGGGAAGATGGGAGGGATGACACCAGGAGAAATGCCTGATGTAGGCCACGCAGAGGGGGGTGTGTGGAGGGGGATGGAGACAGCAAACCACCATGGCATGTATGTACCTAAGCAACAATCCTGCAGGATGCAGAATATGCACATGTACCCCAGAGCCCAAAGTACAATTTAAAAAATCAAGAAAAAAATTGAAAGAAACAAAAGATAGAGCCATGGATACCTACTGGGACAATATTCTAAAGTCTAAGCTGTAACTAATTGGAGTCCTAGAAGGAGAAGAAAAAGAGATTGGGCCAGAAAACATATTTGAAAGAAGAATGGCCAAAAACTTACCAAATTCAAAGAAAGACAAACTTATGAATTCAAGCTCCAAACAGGATAAAATCAAAGGGAACCACATGTAAGCATCATAAGTAAACTGAGTACAACAAAAGACAAAATAAACATGCACATTTGGTCACTAGTAATGGAAATTTATTGAATCTTGCTTTGGAGTGGGGAATGTGCAAGAACATGTTATGGAACTCAGAAGAGAGGAAACAGTTCAGTACGGATAGACCCAAGCACTAGAAAGCCAGAATGAATCAAGACATCCAGTCCCAGATCTTCCTATCTCTGTGGTTGGTGGTCTCTCCTGTCTTCACCTCATCACAGCTCACCTCAGTTCTTTCTTTGTAGAAAGGCTTTCTCTGTCACTCTATGCGAGCTTGATGGAAACAGGCCACTCCCCTGTCTCTCAAGACTGCAGACTCCCAAGTCAAATGATTAGACGGACTTCCTTTCCTGACTCTAAATTTCCAGATGGAATCCAACTGACGCAGCCTGGATCAGGTGTCCACCTGAGGCCAATCAATTTTGGGCAGAGAGGCGAGTTTTTATAGTAGAGCAATCTGGAACTACTCAGGCAAATTACATATAGATATTTCCTATGACCTAGCACTTCTACTCCAGGGGATATTTCAAAAAGATTCACAAAAAGGCAGGGATATAGTCTTTGTACACAGTTTGTGGGAGCAAGAAATTGGATGTCCATTACTGGGAGAGGAGATTAGGTAAGCAGTAGATGTACATCACAGAGCATTATGAAGCAGGCAGAAGCAAAGGGCTACAAATGGCCCCACAGGAGTTCTTCGTTAAGTGTGGGGCATTGTCACACACTATAGAAACCACAATGGGCAGACTAGAAGGTCTAGGGAGAAGTGCTGCAGCAGGATATTGGATGCCCAGTTGCCTTTTATCAGAGCATTCTACAGTGAGGTGTTCTTAGGCCAGAGGGTGGCTAGATGTCTCATGGGCTATGCTCCAGGAGAGGAAGCTATCCCTTTTTTACAGGACTAGTGAGAGCCCTTGGAAGAGAGACAAAATAGCCTATTCTTGGGTGTTAGCTATTCAGAGGAGCTGCATATTCATGCTCACAGCATCTAGAGAATTTGGGGGACATGAGGCTGGATACAGCCCATCCAACTGGGAGTAGGGAGGAGCTCCCAATCCCAGCCCCTTCATTTCCACTTATTTGGAAGAGAGCACTGCATCACGCAGTTGACATCCTATTGGGCATTGCACATCTTAAATGCATAGTACTTAGTGGGGAAAGGGTAGAAAATAGAAAAAAAATCTATAAAATAATAAATAATACCATCATAAATGGGAGTGAAGCATGCGAAAATGAAATGTGTGAGTGGTGACCAAACAGAACAAAACAGGATCTTTTCACTGGACAAGGATGTAATATGACAGAAAGCACAATTAACCTGAAACCATTCTGCCGCAGATCCACAACAAACAATTTTTTTTAAATGAATAAAAGATGAATACGTATGCAGTTTCAGCAGGGCTAGGAATAAGTCTCAAGGCTGTATATGAAAACCTGTCATTAATCATTTGTAAAAACATTAAATACTGATTTTGAACCATGAATGAAGGGTGTTCCACAGTAGAGGTGGAATGACTTTTAACAGTCCATCTTTGCCACTGGGACATTTTTCACTCACTAGTGAACTGATAGGAAAGAAGATGAACTCATCTTGTCTTTGAAGGTGGTAGTGATAGTAGGATCAAATATCCTCTTGACCTCAAAAATCACATAAGTAACAGCTTGGCAATGTAATGCTTCATTGCTGGGAAAGAAAATCTTGCCTGTGAGCTGTTAAGCATTTGTAGAGAAAGTGGGGAGAAGGGCTCCGGCAAATGTTGTAATAAATCAGTACAACTTAGAAATGTGTCTGAAGGCACATAACATAGACTGATCTTTAGATTTCTTATCTTAAAGTCTTGAACATGCTCAATATCTGCAAGAACATACCCATTTCAATTCTCATCGCTTTTTCAGATCAACTCGAAATTAGTCAAAGGTAGACTAATGTCAAAGAACATCTCTGACTAATGTGGAACAGGGCAAATTTCCCATGTCAGAGACTATTACACACCAATTTTTAGGGATGAACTTTCAATTATACACCAACTTACATTTTCAACGTTTTCCTTATATAAACAGACCAGGATTGCAGAGGGAAGGTTGCAAGAGAGAAAAAAAAGTTCCTCCTGAAGCCAAGATGGGGTTGGAGTAACAGTTGAAAAAAATGTATGCGCTTTTCCCTGGAAATTCTTGGGCTCTCAGGGAACACAAATGATTAAATCTGCAGGAGAAAGCCCCCCCCCCCCACAACCCAGACTTCCCAGGCCACCAAGAGACAAGTATAAGGTCACCAGTTTAATGATGCACAATATCATGGTGACCCCTCACTTGGGTCTCAGGCTCTGCAGTTTATGGTTTGGTTGTTATGTGACCTATGGGAATTTGTTGAGAATCATTGGTTCTCATTAGAAGATTGTATTTTTTTAACTCCAAGTTTTTTATAGTTCATCTCTAGAATTCTTACCAAGGGCACTATGTTTATAAAACGTCTGAACACCCAAGAATATTCCTAAACCAAGGCAACCCTGTGAAGTAGGTAACATCTGGATTTTTATCCCAAACCTATTAGCCTTCTGTCTACTACTGCTCTATTTTTAACCCTTCCCTCCCCAACCAGATAACCAGTCACACATGCTGCACTCTTAGTCCCCAAAATCTCTTAACTGCCTTCTCTCCTCCTTTGACTTGGATTTTTGCTGGAAGACTGCTGGCAGTAGTACAAATTCACAGTGTAAAAGAATCAACAGGTGCCAACATCTTTATACTGAGATTCTCAAAGTTAGGGGCACATCAACAAACAGACCAAGTATTAAGTAGCCTCTTTTCTGATACCTCAGAGCCTATGCTATATTGGTCATTAAAGACTTTAACATTGGCCGGGCGCGGGGGCTCACACCTGTAATCCCAGCACTTTGGGAGGCCGAGGCGGGTGGATCACGAGGTCAAGAGATCGAGACCATCCTGGTCAACATGATGAAACCCCGTCTCTACTATAAATACAAAAAAATTAGCTGGGCATGGTGGCGCTTGCCTGTAATCCCAGCTACTCAGGAGGCTGAGGCAGGAGAATTGCCTGAACTCAGGAGATGGAGGTTGTGGTGTGCCGAGATCGCGCCATTGCACTCCAGCCTGGGTAACAAGAGCGAAACTCCGTCTCAAAAAAAAAAAGACTTTAACATCACCCTACTCATGGGTTTGTTCCAGCTATGTATGTCATTCTTGCACTCCTCTAAAGTTAGGAGCATATCAACAAACAGTATTAACTAGCCTCTGTTCTAATAGCTCGGGCCCATGCTATATTGGTCATTAAATACTTTAACATCATCCTGTTCATGGAACTTGAACAGCTACATATGTCATTCCTGCACTTCTCTCCTGTTTCTCCGTGTCCCTACTCCAGCCCAAGATTCTGTCTGATGAATCAACTTCCTGTTACAGAGGAAGTTTTGTGGGAATCCACAGATGTTTTGAAGCAGAAAAAAATATATCCAAGACCAGAGCTGAAATCATAATTACAATTCTCACCTGGTTTCAGATGAGAAAATTACGTGGGAGAATTTTTACATACTGACACCAATTAAACCATACATTCTGGTGGATAATGCCTGGCATCAATATTTTTTAAAAGACTCTCCATGGTATTCTAATGTGCAGCCAAGGTTGATAGCCACTGCATTGCTATTCCCAGTTAGAATACCATGTCTGTACTTTAACCAGGGTCTACAATGCTTTGACCCAAAGGAAAATTTTACATAGGAATTTTGGGTATGCTCATTGACTGGGAGAAATATTTTCAGTCAGTTTGGATCTCACATGATGTAATCAGTTTCTTCTCTCCAATTCTCATCCTATTTAACCATCAGAGAAATCAGGCTGGCTGAAGACTCTGGTGAGAGGTGCTCTTGTACCCACTGATGTGTGTCTGTTGAAAGCCTTTTCTGAGAAGTTTTGTTCATGCATGGAACCTCAAACACTGTGACACTGGGCTATTGAGCAGTAAAATTTAAAACACACAAAAAAAATCTATATCTTTAAGACCCTCTACCTTTTCATGCTTGATTTACGCTACTTAGGTTTAGTCCACACTGCCATTTTTATATTAAATTGTTTTCCTGCTGTCTTGTATTTTAAAGCCCCTTGAGAAATACTGACATTAAATTGGCCGCACAATAGAAAAATTGGGAGAAGCAAACTCCCTTCCCCCCTCTTTTGTTAGCATAATTGTTTTTGATTAAGTCAAGTCCAAAATGAAAACCATGGGGGACTTCCATCACAAACATCCAACATAAGCCATGTTGAAGGCATTCTCAGAATCCTGTTAGAACACGGGGAAACTTGCTTGGAAATTCTGACATCTCCAAAACACTTCTGGGGAGTCCAGTTGGGGATGGAGGTATAGGCAAGTATCATTAGGCTAAATGTCTCAAGATTAAAGCAGTGTCTCCCCCAGATAGCACTTTTTTCCTAATTAGAGTTTTTCCAAAATGATATTACAACAAAATCAAAGAGATTGTTTAATTTTTTATGACTTTGGCATTTCTTCTTCTCTCAGCTGCTTTTGTTTGTAGTTGCAAATATTTTCTGTCTTGATTTCTTATACCTCCAAAGATCATACACCACAAACGGCACAAGTTTCCCACAGAGTGGATGATGGTCAAGGGGATTTTTATTTGACACGGAGACTGCTATATATTTTCCCAACTACCTGCAATAAAAATAATAAATGCAGCAATCACTCATTCTGCTTGGTACCGTTGCTTGCTGATGGTGCCTGTTAAAAGGTTCAGCTTAAGAAGTCTAGCCCCTTAATGACTAAAACACCAAAAGCAATGGCAACAAAAGCTAAAATTGACAAATGGGATCTAATTAAACCAAAGAGCTTCTGCACAGCAAAAGAAACTATCATCAGAGTGAAGAGGCAACCTACAGAATGGGAGAAAAATTTTGCAATCTATCCATCTGACAAAGGGCTAATATCCAGAATCTACAAAGAACTTAAACAAATTTACAAGAAAAAACAACCCCATCAAAAAGTGGGTGAAAGATATGAAAAGACACTTCGCAAAAGAAGATGTTTATACAGCCAACAAATAGAAGGAAAAAGGCTCATCATCACTGGTAATGCAAATAAAAACCACAGTGAGATACCATCTCACACCAGTTAGAATGTGATCATTAAAAAGTCAGGAAACAACAGATGCTGGGGAGGATGTAGAGAAATAGGAAAGCTTTTACACTGTAGGTGGGAGTGTAAATTATTTCAACCATTGTGGAAGACAGTTTTGTGATTCCTCATGAATCTAGAACTAGAAACACAATTTGACCCAGCAATACCATTACTGGGCCTATACTCAAAGGATTATAAATCATTCTACTATAAAGATATATGCCCATGTATGTTTATTGTGGCACTGTTCACAATAGCAAAGACTTGGAACCAACCCAAACGCCCATCAATGATAGACTGGATAAAGGAAATGTGGCAAATAAACATCATGGAATACTATGCAGCCATAAAAAGGATGAGTTCATGTCCTTTGCAGGGACATGGATGAAGGTGAAAACCATCATTCTCAGAAACCTAACACAAGAACAGAAAACAAAACACCACATGTTTTCACTCATAAGTAGCAGTTGAACACTGAGAACACATGGACACAGGGAGGGGAACATCACACACTGGGGCCCGTCAGGGGATAGGGGTGGCTAGGGGAGGGATAGCATTAGGAGAAATATCTAATGTAGATGACAAGTTGATGAGTGCATCAAACAACCATGGCACGTGTATACCTATGTAACAAACCTTCATGTTCTGCACATGCACCCCAGAACTTACAGTATAATCAGAGACAAACAAAGAAGTCTAGCCCTAGCTTCCTTGTGTAACTATCACTTATTCAGTGTTACTGTGGGGCAGACAGGGTGTTCTGTGTTTTAAATCCATTTTCTTCCCTAATCCTCACCACAGATATTACTCTTCTGATTTACAAATAAAGAAACGGAGTTCATAGCAGTTATGTCACTGGTTCAAGCCCATGCAGCTAGTATTAGGTAGACCCAAAGAAAGCAATCTTAGTTTACTTCACTCCACAGCCCATTTCTCTCAATAACAACGTGATATTCCCTAGTGGGACAGAGACTAATAACATCTGGAAGTAAAATAAAATGCACGCAGAAAATTCTGGCCTGAATCCTTGTAGGGCCACCTTGAAGGTTACTGGGGTAATGAGAATGGTGTGGAGGTATGTTAAAGATCAGCTCTTTTTTTTTTTATTTCCATAGGTTTTCGGGAAACAGGTGGTATTTGTTCACATGCCTAATTTATTTAGCAGTTATTTGTGAGATTTTGGTGCACCCATCATCTGAGCCGTGTCCACTGAACCCAATTTATAGCCTTTTATCCCTCTCCCCCTTCCTACTCTTTCCCCCCAAGTTCGCAAAGTCCATTGTATCATTCTTACATCTTTGCATCCTCATAGCTTAGCTCCCACTTATAAGTGAGAACATACAATGCTTGGTTTTCCATTCCTGAGTTACTTCTCTTAGAATAATAGTCTCCAATCCCATCCAGATTGCTGCGATTATCATTAATTCATTTCTTGTTATGGCTGAGTAGTATTCCATTGTGTGTGTGTGTGTGTGTGTGTGTGTGTGTGTGTGTGTGTGTATCAGAGTTTATTTGTCCACTTGTTGATTGATGAGCATTTGGGCAGGTTCCATATTCTTGCAATTGTGAATTGTGCTGCTATAAACATGTGTGCAAGTAACTTTTTTGTAAAACAACTTCTTTCCTCTGTGTAGATACTCAGTAGCGGGACTGCTGGATCAAATGGTGGTTCTACTTTTAGTTCTTTAAGGAATCTCCACACTGTTTTCCATAGTGGTTGTACTAGTTTATTTACCTTCCTCCCAGCAATGTCAAAGTGTTCCCTTTTCACAGCATCCATGCCAACAGCTATGATTTTTATGTTTTTATTATGATCATTCTTCCGGGAGTATCGCATTGTGGTTTTGATTTGCATTTCCCTATCATTAGTGATGCTAAGCATTTTTTTCATGTTTGTTGGGCATTTGTACAGAAGATCAGCTCTTTTATGTAAAGCAGCATTTCTCCACTTCTCATTATAGACGTTTGGGGCAGGACAATCATTGATGGCCAGGAAGAGGGAAGGGTGGGGTCTGTCCTATGAATTGCAACATGTTTGGCATCTCTGGCCTCCACTCACTACATGTGCTAGGAACCCCCTCCCAGTGATAACAACCAAAAAATGACTCCAGACATTGTCAAATGTCTTCTTGGGGGTAAAATCATTCCCATTTAAAAATCTGTGAAATAACCTAAAATAAGAATGGGGAGCCCTGAAACTGAGTAAAGTCTGCAGCCCTGCTCCATTCCCATCGATGACCAAAAGCCTCCCAGTGAAAACTGAGACACAGGGTAACTCAAATCAAAGGCAAATGGATGCTACTAAGAAAACAGAGGAGCTTGAGATTCCTGTTGAGTATTTATGCACCCATCAGATTGGTCAGATTGGAGTGCACACTGCTCCAGAAGTCAATAAATCATAATTACAGATAGCCCCTGCTCACATTCTTCTGAGGAGTCATAATTACAGATAGCCCCTGCTCACATTCTTCTGAGGAGCTGTCAAGTTGATGTCCCTTGCAATGTCTGGCTTATGTGGCACTCTGATAGATCTATTGTCTTCTTTGTGTTGTGTCTACATTTCCTATCTCTCAAAAAGAGAATATGGAGATAATATATGGAGACATGGAGATAATAATAGATTAGCAGAGGTGAAGTTTTTAGATCAATGTGTGAAGTCTTGCTACTACTTGGTTTCCTTCACAGTACAAATATTATTCTTGGTCTACAGAATGTCCCTGTATCATATATTTCAAAAACTTTTGCCCTAGCATTTTGCAAATTCCTGGTGCCCCCAAGGAAACAAGGCAAAATAAAATGCAAAAGGCAGTTATTTAAATCTTGGAATGTTAAGGTTCAAGTTAGAATTAAGACCCAGAGAGGCTCCATGTAATGAATGTTAACCTGAGTGCCAGGCCGTGTTGGGAAAACAGAGTAACCATGACACAGCTTTAAATTATTTGTTGTCCTTGGCGTACCGATCTTCTTATCTCCCCAAGTTTTGGTCCTGGTGGAATTGCAGACACTTTCAACTCTAGTTCAAGGCAATACCTAAGATGAATGCAAGCCATTTCATTACCAGTTGATAACAAGGAAAGAGGGAGGGGGAACAGGAATGTTCTAAGATTCCAAAGGCATTTTCTCCAGAGCAGTTCTCGTACAAATCCATCTGCAATTCATTTTCTGTTCCAAACAGGCTCAAGACAGTGGGCTCTTCGAAATTACACACAACGGCAGAAAGCTTTATAGTGTAGTCTTTTCAAGGTCCTTTTGCCTGCAGCCATCACTGGATGTCACAGGAGATGTGGTCCCCTCGTTGTCATGGTAACAGGATGCTACCGGGTTGGCTGCCAGCCACTGAGAGCCTGGAAATAATATTCACACCACATGGACACTTCGCCCCCTGGCACTTTGGAGTCCCCAGCCGAACCAATGGCATTGTATCCCTGCTAGAATCAACTGCAGGGGTTTCCTTCAAGTGAGCTAGAGCCGGGACACATGCTTGGCTTTGAAACCTCTCCCTGCCACAGAGCTGAGCCGACAAAATGAGTTATTTCAGGCAGAAGAACATCCTTTGAGCTCGGGACCACTCTGCCCTTGCCAGATGATTCAAAGCACGAATCTGATTTTTCCTCTTCCTTGCTAATCTTCCTTCTGATGTTCAGGCCATGTGCGTGTCTCACAAACATTTTTACAAGCAGAAGAGCAAGGAAAAGAAAAAAACAAAGCAGCTAATTCTCCCACTCCACCCCTTGAAACTTTCTTCTGTTAAATAAGCCTCATAGACCTACCAAAGTCACTGGCTGAAATAGGCACATCTGAAAACTTGCAACTTTTCCTGATTCCAGATTATGCCATCCCTTGGTTTTATCAGTAACTGTGGGTTGCCAGGTTTTTATCCTTAATCTTGGCACTGCGGCTGGTACACCATGAACACCAGATTCACAAGGGAAGAAAAAAAATCACAGGTCAGGGATGACAGCCTTGTCAGAAATCAGAGCACGGCAGTCAGTGGATCACAGTTCAGAAACCAAAAGGGAGTTCAAAGTATGTGAGCTCTTTGCCAAAGGAAATGCCAAAGGAAGAAGTCCCTAATTCATCTCTCTGCCTCCTTCATTAATCTCTTATAGTCTATTTTCCAAAAAGCAACAGAACGATCACAAGGAAATTAGCCTATGTTACCCTTTCACTTAGAGCATTTCATCTCCTTCAGCAAAATCCAAAGATATATCATGGCTTCCATGGCCTGGACCGTGACTAATTAAATCTTCCACTTTTGTCCTCTTGGTAACTCCAATTCGGCCCTCTGGCTTCCTTTTCTTTGAATGCACAGAGCAAGCTCCTGCCGTTTGTTCAAATGTCAACTCACGAGGACGGCCTCAGCTGACCAGCCAACAGGTTATTCTGGATGTCCCTTACCCTTAATTTGTTTGTCATAGGAAAGATTAATCTGCTTGTCATTCCCCCTCTGAAAGGTCAACTCTCTGGAAGGCAGGAACTTCATCATTCAGGTGGTCAAGGAAGGCTTCTCTGAGGAGGTGACCCTCAGTGATCCCTGAAAGACATGAGGGATTAAGCTGGAGGAAGAGCAGTCTTGCCAGGACAGAAACAGAAAGACCATGAGATAGAACCCGGCTTGGCAATTCTGTCCAACAACAAGGGAAAAGTTTTCCAATAATTTTCTAGTGATTCTAAAATGTTAGCTTCTTTTCTTTCCAGAAAACAAACAAAAAAGCTTCTCTTTCAGATGCAGCTTATTCTTTTTCATAGTTGGATGAAGACTTTGCATTCTTACAGATTTGCATTCAAAAGAATGTTGTCTGATCATGGACATAGGAAGATATGTGGAGCCAGTAGTAATCTTGTGAAAGACAGTACTTCTGGGAAAAAGAAATCCCAGGCTGAATTAATAATTCACCCTCCTCTAGTACACAGGATGATTCTTATCTGGACTTTAAAAAATGCCTTCTTTCAGTTTAAGCCTATCTCCATTCCTGTTAGAAAGTCAGGATTAAGCAAATGAAGTATCATCTCAACCAATACCAGAAAGACTATCCTACAGAGAAAACAGGATAAGGCCTAATTCTCTTAGTGAAGTGAAAAAAGGGAAAGACAAATTGCTAATTCATGGTTACTCTGAGTCTCTGTATTACTGGATGCACTTTCTTTTATTAAAGATAGATGGGATTAGAGTTGCATGGAATTCTTAAAATATATATGAGATACCCTTATCAAAGCTTAGCTTAGACCAAGGAATTATCCACAAGGTAATATCTTTGGGGCTGATGGGAGATTTTAGGCCATGCATTTATAATTCGATTATGTCAAAAGATCTGGGTTGGTCATGCTTTTATGTAGCTTTGACTTCTCCATGTGCCTCTCCATAAGGAGCCACAGTAGGTACCAGGCCCATCTATCACCTCATATACAGGAAAAGATCTCATAAAATAGTTTGCCCCAAGGTGATGGCAACTTAATATGCTACCTCCTCCACAGATGTTTGCATTACAATTTTATTTTTCTGAAAAACTTATTAAGCATCTGCCATGAATAAGGCTTTCTGTTCACCGATTAAACTTGTCTTACTCAATAATTTGTTACAAAGTGAGACCATTAGGTTTAGGTTTGGGATGGAGACATAGATACTTGGGGAAAAAAAAATATTTTTAATTATGCTATTATTTTCACAATACAAACTATAAAAATGAGAGTTCAGGCCAGGTGTGGTGGCTCATGCCTGTAGTCCCTGCAATTTGGGGGGCCGAAGCAGGTGGATCACTAGAGGCCGGGAGTTCAAGACCAGCCTGGCCAACATAGCAAAACCCTGTCTCTATTGAAAATTAAAAAAAAAAAAAAATCAGCCAGGCCAGGTGGTGTGTGCCTGTAATCCCAGCTACTTGGGAGGCTGAGATAGGAGAATCACTTGAATCTAGGAGGTGGAGGCTTCAGTGATCTGAAATTGCGCCACCGTACTTCAGCCTGGGCAACAGAGCGAGAACCTGACCAAAAAAAAAAGAGAGAGACCTCAACCAAAATTATTTTGGCTGGTGACCTCGTGTCAGTTGACCAGAGTTTCAGTAATTATACCTCCTCTTCAGTAATTATACCTTTGTCCCACACCCCAGGCATGGGATGAGCTTCCTTTCATTACTGATTACTTCTGTTCAGGTTCCCTCAGTGCCTCCTGTTGGCTTCTCAGCCTCACTTCTACTACCTGTATAATGGATTCTCTGCATTATATCCTCTCAATTTCAGATATATTGAGTAATTTCTGCTTCTCCAGTTACATCTAGATTGATAGAGAAGCCACACATAACACTTCCAAAGTCATAGTTAAAAGAACAACTGAGAATGGAACTCAAGTCTGTCCGTATTCAACAGTTATGCTCTTTCCACAGCATTTTGCTACTTAGATAAATTAATGAATATTTATTGAACTCCTACTATGTACTAGGCAGTAGATAAATAAGGTTCTGAAAGCACGGGCTTAATGCTGACCAGGACCTTCAATGTTCCCCTATTTTGGACCTTGTTTACAGATAAAAGATATTAAAAGGATTCCCTTCCTAAGACAGCCTGGTTTGTTACTCTGCCTGCATTTATGAGCTCAATTACTGTAACATCAGGAGACTTAGCTGTATTTACAACTCCCACCACAGCAAGTAACCCCAAATGATATTGTGAAATGCATCTTGTTTTTTCTCCTTTCCCTGTATCTTACCAGTGGAGAAATAAGGGTATTAGAAAATCCATTTTGTCACCTCATCTCTTCCTGTATCTCATCAGCAGGAGAGGAATCAAAGCAAATGGCAGTGGCCCAGAAGCAGCAGAGAATTACTGGGAGACTGAGCATGTCCACTTTAAATTTTGTGGGGCTTAGACACATCTAGAAGGGATTTGGTAAGGTATACATACAGGAGGGCTTTTGTTTTGTGTTTGTTTCATGCTGAACCTCAGGTTGTAAAGTTTGTGGGTTTAGATATGTGCCTTAAGCTGAATGCATTAAACTCCATGTCCAATGTAAACCAACAAACAAACTCAGGCACATAAAGATGACATGACTTGCCCAACATCACAGTCCCAGTTTGTTGCAAATACAGTTAATAAGCCTAATCGTTAAAGTTTCTTTCACAGACAAAAGAATGACCGCTTCCCTTGGTTTTGCAAGCAAAACATTTTAAATCATTTATTTACATGCACACAGAACTGTAAGTTTAGAAACCCTTGGGAAATATATTACAAATAGTAGCATGCAAAGAGATCACACGAATTTACAGAGCAAAAAGTAATTTTACTGCTTGGAATATCTTTCCTCAATAAAAATAGTGATCTACACAAAAAAACAGACCCCTGAACATATCCAGAATCCGCCACATGCGTGAGAAATGCAGTGGCTTATAAATGAGCAAGTGTGCTGGCTGCTCGCCACCATGAGGATTGCTAAAGACAACAAACAAATGAACAAATACCTGCATGTGTATATGTTCTCAGTACTAAATCATGTTTCACTGGGATTTGAAGCAATGATTAAGAAGATAAATTTACATGTTTTTCTAGTTCAGAAATTAAAAACCTCAATCCTTGAATCTGATAACTTTATCACCTTCCTCTATTTGTATGTATCATTCATACAAATGCTATATGCCTATGTGAAAAAACAAAATATGCAACTTATTTTTATCAAACATAGTGGGATCTTAGTGAAATCTTGACCTCACCAGGCAATCATTCATAATTATATGCTGGTCTAGAAAGAAAGAAAATAGTTTTTAAAATCTGAATGTGATAGTTTTAAAATGTGTCCATGAATTCTTAGACACATTTTTCATCAAGAGTGGAATCTCATTTCACTCCCATTGAACATGGCTCACTTCTGACAAAAAGAAGGCAGCAGAAGTGGTATTGTGTGACTACTGAGGCCAGGTCCATACAATGTACTGGGCTTTCTCTCCTCTTGGGACATAGGCCTGTGGAGTCCTAAGCCACCATGTAAAAAGTCTGGCTACCTATAGGAGACACCACATAGGGAGGCCACAGAAAGAGCAAGAGAGAAAGACAAGGAATTACAGTTGTTTGAGTGATCCTAGTCCAGGCATCAAATACATGAGTGAGAATGCCTTCAAGGTGACTCCAGCTCAGATACCCTTTCACTGCAACTGTTTAAATGACCCCATGTAAGAATCATCTAGCTAAGCCTATTCAGCCCAGATGACTATCAGTGATGGTAATAAATGATTATTGTTGTTTTGTGCCATTATGTTTGGGGTGATTTGTATGTAGCAACAAATAATAATTTCATTCTAATAAATTATCTTTCTAATTAGAGTACCTATGGCACCTTTTGGCTGCTTGGGACTCTTTTTACCTTTTAGGAACTCTTCCCCTCCCCAATGTCCTGTGACTTTTCTGAGTTATCTACTAGGCAACTTGGAGTCTTCTGCCTCAGGGGCAGATATGTGGTTCCACCTGGCCTATCAGAATATCTTGGATATTCTGGTTCAAGGAACGTGACGCATGATCCAGCAAAGCCAATCAGAGACCCCCAGGGAGATCAATGTCCACTCTGGAGAAAAGAGATGATGTCCTTTCCTCTGGATTTTCTAGGTTTGGAGTGGCATCTTGCTAACAAGAGAAAGAGTATTGGCCTGGGGATAGAGACAGGATAAGAGAAAGCAGAATACAGAGATAGAGGTGTGAAAATCAGGGATTGAGGATAGTGGAAAAGCAGAGAGATTAAATCATAGCATTTGAACTCGTGCATCTAGTCATGCTGAAATCAGGATTCACCACCTTGGACTGTTCATATACATGAGTTATAAAGTCTATTTTTTCCTTAACATGAGTTTGATTTCTTTTATTTGCAAAGAGGGTTCATTCATATTTAATAATTCAATATTATTTTAGAAAAAAGGCCCAGGAAAGAGCCAAAGAAGCATATACAGTTTTAGCCAGAAATAAATTATGATTATAATTATTCATGCAAATGGTATATGCCTATGTGAAAAAAACAAAATATGCAATTTATTTTTATGAACATAACAAAGGAAGACAAAGAAATAAAAAGTATAAAATTGAAAGTTCAGAATAATGATTGAAATCAGCTTTAATAATTATATTACTTCAGGCTGGCCATTTTATTTTGAGACCTAAAACTCAACGGTTTAAAATATTTTTTAATCTCAGAGTTTCTTTGGGTCAGATATGCAGAAGCAGTGTACTGGGACCTCTGTCTCAGCATCTCTTAAGCTGCAATCAAGGTGTCTCTCTGGGGCTGGGGTCTCATCTGAAAGCTCAACCAGGGAAGTATCCACTTCCAAGCTCACTGATGTGATTTTTGGCAGGTTTCATAACCTGATAGGCTATAGAATTAGAGTCTCAATTTCTCACTAGGTGTTGACAAAAGGACTCCCTCCATTTCTTGCTACATGGACTTCTCTGAAGGGCAGTTGAGAACAGGGCAGCTGGCTACCATCAGGACAAGCAAATGAGAAAGAGTGAGAGAATGAAAGCAAAACAGAAATCACAGACTTTTATAACCCAGTCCTAGAAGTGACCTCCCATCACTTTGCCCTATTCTATCCTTTAGAAGCAAGTTACTAGGTCCATCATTCCCAAGAGAAGAGAATTACATAAGACCATGAAGGCCATAGGCAGGGATCATTAAAACTAAGTATCCTTCCAGGAGTATCCTCACTTCAGAGGGGCTTCTATGCACTCAGAGACCAAACTTAAAGCCAGAGCGTCTTATGACAGAGTTATAGGTACAGAAACTGATAATGCAGATAAGTCCCTTTAGGAAAGACAGGGTGTCCCAAAAACTAGTTAACTCCAGAATTTTCACATATTAGGGGATTATGGTCAACAGTCTTGTTCGAGGGTGAAAACTTGATTTGTCTTAAAGTTGCATTTACCTAGGAAGCACATTCTTTTTACTTCACTTGTTGGTAAGCCATTGAGGGGTAGGTATAGTAAAAGGATATTACGATGGCATTAGACCTTTTCCAAGCCTCAAGTGCGCCAGCACCAGAACATTTTGGATCATATCACAAAAGCCTCGCCTTTCTTTGCCTAAAGGAAGACTGACCCTAGACCCAGGTCTTCCTATCCAAGCCACTGAGGGCACTCTTTCCTGGCACCACTGCTTGGGAATATAAGTACCTTTGAGCCTGTAGAAATTATAGCTAGTGTTCAGAGTAGACAACTGTGGTAGAATGGGAAAAACATTGCAAGCTATCTGCTTATCAGAAGCACTTATGTCCCCTCTGTTTTGAAAAATGTTTATGTTTGCTTCTTTCTAACCACTAATTATATCCATAAAATCCTGTTTGGCTATTGTAAACATGTGCCTCTAGCTAAATGAATCCATAAAACCAAAACAGCACCATCAGAACAGCTCTTTGTTAAGCTTTAGGAATGGAATATCGTTATTTGTATTTGGCACAAGGAATAAAAATGAAATCATTTGCATAAATATTATTGAAAGTAGAATCTTAAAAAAGGTTTATACCCCAAGGTGTTTTATTCTAAAATATAGTTTCACTCTTTTTTTGAGAAGTATCTATAGGAAAAACTATTATTTACCATGTTTTAGGGCTTTTTTTTTTCACCACATAGAGGGGTACAATCTCAATTTTGTTTGTTTGCTATTTATTCTGGAATAAGTGCCTCTATTTTCCTATAAAAGTGCCTCTATTTTCCATATAAAAGATAATGTCAGATCGTCCCTGGAGAACAATAGGCACTGGCAAGTAGTCTAAAAATCTCCTTCATGTGCATGTTTCCCAGGTAGAGAGCCATTGCAGAAAGGAAGAGTAAATCAGCAATAGGGCATTGGTTCTGGCAACGTAAGAATTTGCTCAGCTTGATTCAAGTTGTGTATATGCCAAGTTCACTCAAGAACACAACACGTAACCTGCCATCTAGATATTAAGCCAGGATATGTGATCTACAGAGAAATATTATATGTCAGCAGAGAGCTCTACTATGAAACTGCTTTCCATCACCAAAATAACAATAGAAAAATCAATGCTCTATGATTGGTCTTGATCTTCAAAATTGTAATCAACCTTTGTTAATGTTAATTCCTTAGCTAATTATGAATAACCTGAGCACAAAATCTGAGGCTTGGAGTTTTCTGTGTGTAATGTTCCTCTCTCTTCCTAAAATACCTTCAACCAAAAGAATGGAAGCAAGGTAGGAAGGGATAAGTGTCTCCCCTCTGTTGCCTCACTCAGTATTTTCCATGAGAAATATCTCATGTGAGTCTGAACTCAATGGAGCAGTTCTCAGGTCTTGTGGCTAAAGGGGTGACACCAGAGGTCCACGATGCCAAGAACTCCCAACATGGAATAGTCCTTGAAGCCATTTCGAAGAGACTTGCTTGAATATATAATTCAACTGGCTATAACTGCGACAGGGGACATGACAGCCAAACACTTGAACTGTTGGTCTTAATTCTCAGGTCCTCCAACTCCATGGGAAGGTCCTATCCTTCTTACCTGCCTTTGGGAACACCATAGACATCTTTTCTATGCCCTGGCCCCCTACCTGCATAAATTGTTCTTAGTTATGAACAATTGATAACTTCCTGTATGGACGAAAATTATTTTTAGCAGTTTTACCCAAGACCTTTAGATGGATATTGTTGTGATTTTCTAATATTCATTTCATTCCTCCCCCATTGGAAAGTGGACACACAGTTTGGGAAGACAAGCCTCACCCTCCAGACTCCCACTCCAGGTGAATGGCGCTGAGATTTTCCAG
This sequence comes from Callithrix jacchus, assembly GCF_049354715.1. Taxonomy (NCBI): domain Eukaryota; kingdom Metazoa; phylum Chordata; class Mammalia; order Primates; family Cebidae; genus Callithrix; species Callithrix jacchus. Next base: position 47,003,675 of record NC_133516.1, read on the forward strand.
TGTTTCATTTATCCTGGGTGGGGCAGTGCCCTGAGGGCTAACAGCACAGACGTTGGTGTTAGACCCTAAGTTCTAACGTTAGTTCTGCCTCTTACCTTCTCCAGTCTTCATTTTCTTCATTTCTACATGGTGATTACAATTGTACCCCTCCTTAAAGGCATATTGTGAGGGTTAAATGAGACTATCCATGCAAAATGGTTTTAGCAGTGCTTATAGTAGGCATTCAGAACATAACAGGAAGTGTGACCATTATATTAATGTTTCGGGAAAAAGTGGTACCAAAGAAGTGATTTCATGAATTCAGAAACCAAAAGACTCAGAGAGTAATAAAGTATGAGGCTTCAAATGGGAATGGACAAGTTGGGTGGGAAAGAAGAAGTTAGATGGGCAAGTGTCTGGGCAATTGGCTTGTGTGTCCTGTGGCTGGAGAGACGGTGGGACAAGGAACAAGCTCCAAGGTCTATCAAGTTGCTCTTCTCCCAACCTCTAGAGCTCTGATGAGGCCATAACAAAGTCTTAGTACTGAGACAATGGAAACTTAGTACCAAATACAACCATCTCTTTTTCCAGGTAGAGAAATGGATGCCCAGCAAGACAAAATGACTTGTGCTAGGTCATGTAATAGTTTGTGGTAGAAATAGAGATGTAACAAAGTTCTGACAGAGAGACTGGCATTTTTTTTTAAGCCAGCAACCAAGTATTTAATAGACTTCTATTGTAATGCTCTCAAGAAAGCATTCAGGGTATTATGACCTGCAAGACAACTTTATACACAAACAAATCCTAGTTTAAGCTTTTACTATTTTGAAGAAAAATGCGGCATCATGCATTCCTTTGCATCAGTGAGAAGAACATAAAGCAATCATTATTTTGCTAAAATTTGCAAACCATTGCATCAATAGAATATACTTACATTCGGGCATCAGTCTACACAAAAAAGAGTGAACCAGAGAACATAAACTGGGTGCAGGCAGAAAGATGAGATGTTGATTAAGAGAAATGGTCCTAGCTAAACCACAAAGGCTAAAAGGTGCTCTCACAATCTAAAATTTACTGTTTTGACCCTTACAACTGTCATGAGATCTGGGACACAAAAACCCACATTTCAACTCTCTTCCACATACTAGCTTTGTGACCTGAGCCAGTTACTTAAATACTCAGGGCTCCAGATTCTGCTTCTATAAACAGAAGATAATAACATCTGACTCACAACATTGTTTTCATGAGACATTAGTGAGAAATTGTTGATGATGTCCAGCACAGTCCCCGACCCGGGGGTTTGGCACTGTCTCTCCCAATCCAGGTATAGCCGAAGATACTCATTTTCTGGAAAAGCAGCAATTATCTGTCATGCAGCAGGTCTTTCCTAATTGGGCTCTTGCTCTGCTTTGTTTTAATGATTTTTTCCAAATTAAATAGAGAGCAAGAAAGCTGGTTTAGATTACAGGGTCACTGCAAAATAACTGAGACAGTAGATATGACCTATTTTCAAGCTGCCGCAGTATAATTGGGAATATTTTCTTTGTCTTGGGAAGGAGCCAGATCTGTAAGCCTCCTTTTCTCTGCTTTGTGAATCATATCGACCAAGGGAGCCACTTTGACAGCTCTGCAGCCCTGACCCATGCTTGAGAGTTTCCCTTCCTCTGTCCTTCCTAGGGTCTCTCCCCAGAAGACTTGCTTTGTACATACCTCAGCATTACTGAAATTCCCTCTACTTATAGTTATGGCTGCAAGCAAAGTCATCGTAAGTGCATTGATGATGCTATTGATGGAACCTCTAATGCCATCTGTTGGTGGTGGGTAGAGTTGATATGCTTCCAGTGTGTGGCTTTATTGAATTCTGCAACAATTTGAGATAGACTTTTCTCCAAAGATTGTCACAAATTCCTCTTACAGGAAATACTAATGGAAGTTCTTTAGGCTGAAAGAACGTAATCCTAGATGCTACTTCAAATCCACATGGAAAACAAAATAAAAAACAAGTACACTGGTAAAAGTAATTATGTTATTATAAAAGATAGTATGAAGTTTTTTCCCTTTCTCCTCTTATAATAACTGATTTGCAAAGCACTTGTATAAAACGTAAGTATATCATTATATTGCTGTAGGCTTGTAACATATAGACGTGTAGAATATTTGACAATAAGAGCACAAAGATGGAGGTCAGAGCAAAGTTGTGTTGAAGAAAGGAATGACACCCAAGAGTAACTTTAATCCACAGAAATAAACGAGAAGAACCAGAAATGGCTGATAGGATGATTAATATTTTTTTAAAATTCTACAAATATATATACTCTCCTGTTTTCTCTCTGCTTGCTTTTTATTTTTTGAGACAGGATCTTGCTTTATTGTCTAGGGTAGAGTACAGTGGCATGAACATGGCTCACTACGGCCTTACCCCCTGGACTCAAGCAATCCTCCCACCTCAGTTTCCCAAGTAGCTGGGACCACAGGCATGTACCACCATGCCTGGCTAATTTTTTTGATTGTGTTTCGTTTTTTTTTTTTTAGGGATGAGATCTCACTATATGGCCCAGGCTCAGTTTCCTTAATAGACATAAAATTATATAAAGCAATAATTATGATATAGAGTTTACAACATATATGAAATATAGCAATAATGACTTAAAAGGGGAAAACTGAATAGAACTATATCAAAGTGTTTGTGTATCTCACTGGAATTAACTTAGTACAATTCTAAGTCCATTCTGACTGTTTAAAATGTATGCAGTAAGCCCTAGAGCAACTACTAAGAAAATAACTTAAAAAGTGAAAAGATCATTAAAGGAATTAAAATGTTTTATTAGAAAATACTTAATGCAAGAGAAAGTAGTAAAGTAGGAATAGAGGAACAATAAATACATGAGCCATATAGAAAATAAAAAGCAAAATGGGAGACATAAATCCAACTAGATGGTAATAACAGTAAATTTAAATGCATTAAGCAATCCAGTTGAAAAGCAGAGATGGATTTAAAAGAAAGATCCAACTACATACCTCACAAGAGACATGCATTAAATTCAAAGACACAATACACAGAAAGTAAAAGCGTAGAATACATATTATTTAAAGAGCAGCCATTTTTAAAACTTCATTAATATTAGACAAATCACTTTGGAACAAAAAGTGTTAAGATAAACTTTAGATTAAAAGTTTTGAGAGGCCAAGTGCGGTGGCTCACATTGGTAATCACAGCAATTTGGGAGGTTGACCAGGCAGATTACTTGAGGTCAATGTTTGAACCTGACCAACATGGTGAAACCCTGTCTCTACTAAAAATATACACATAAAAAAACAATTAGCCAGGTGTGGTGGCAGACACCTGTAATCCTAGGTACTCTGGAGGCTGAGGCAGGAGAATCACTTGAACCTAGGAGGTAGAGGTTGCAGTGAGCCGAGATCACACCACTGCACTCCAGCCTGGGCAACAAAGCAAGACTCCATTTCAAAAAAATAATAAGTTCTGAGATTTAAAAAAGGATATCTTATAATGGCAAAAGGGCCAGTCATACAGAAAGATAAACATTTATTCATCTAAAATTGAGCCCCAACAAAAAAGAAGTAAAACTAAAGGAATTGAAGGGAGAAACAGACAATTCAGCTATAATTAAAGTATAAATAGAGACTTTAATACTCCGCTTTCAATAATGTATAGAGCAACTACACAGGAGATCAACAAGGAAACAGAAAACTTGAACAATGCTATCAACCAACTACATCTAACAAATCTATAAAACATTCCACCAACAATAGCAGAATATACATTCTTCTCAATTACACATGGTACAGTCTCCAGGATAGGACATATCCAGGCCATAAAACAATTCTCAATAAATGCAAAATGATTAAAATCATACTAAGTATATTCTGCACTACAATGCAATAAAATGAGAAATTATTAACAAAAAGAAATTTGGGAAATTCACAAATATGGGAAAGTTAAACAACACTTACCTAAATAACCAATAGATCAAAGAAGAAATCACAAGGGAAATTAGAAAATACTTTGTGATGAATAACAATGAAAACACAACACACTAAAACTCACAGGATGTAGGGAAAATAGTGCTTAGAGGGAAATTTATAGCTATAAATGCTACATTAAAAGAGAAGAAAATCTTGATATTGATAACAAAACCTTCAACCTTCATATACTAGAAAAAGAGGAGTAAGCTAATTCCAAGCAAATAGAAGAAAGGCAATATTAGTAGCAAAGACTTGGGCAGAAATTAATGAAATAGTACACACATGAGCTTCTTCCAGCAAGAGGTGGGGGTCTACTATCTCTTTTCTCTTTGGACTGGATTGCTGTGATTTGCATTGACCAATCAAACATGGCAGAAATGCTACTTAAAGAGATCACCAAGCTACCAAAGTGCAGGTTAGCCTGGTGAAAGAGAAGCCTCTTGGAGAGGCCCTGGAAGATGAGAGGTGAAGGAGGTAAAGAACTGAGGCTTCCTAACCATCAGCAAGCACTGAGACCTCGGATATCTGAGGGAAGGACTTGAGGATCCCAGCCAAGCCCAGCCACCAGTTGACTGTAACTTTATGAGGTATCCCAGCCAACAACACGTGGGGAAAAAGACCCCAGTCAACCGACAGAATTGTAGGAAAAGACATGGTTGTGTTAAGCCACTAAGCCATAAGTAACTGAAAACAGTCGTTAGGTTGAACGCTCATAAGGAGAGGAACTTGTAATATAGTAATGTTGGCTGAATCTCAGTCCCATTTCTCTATAATGTTAAAGAAGGTCTTGATCTTCTGATCTGGAGGTCTTCAAACTCTAATAGCTGAAACTAGATGAAAGTTAAGTTTCTCTTGGTGGAATGGCCAGAGGAAGACACTCAGAATTTGGCCTCTCTAATCACCCCCTCAGGGGCCTTTGAATCCCACTGCCAGAAACTTTTAATAACCGAATCATTCTTTTTATATAATTAGTGGTTATTATTATTATACTTTAATTTCTGGGATACATATGTAGAACGTGCAAGTTTATTACATAGGTATACACATGCTGTGGTGGTTTGCTGCACCCATCAACTCATCATCTACATTAGGTATTTCTCCTAATGCTATCCCTCCCCTACCCCACCATTCACCAACAGGCCCCAGTGTGTGATGTTCTCCTCCCAGTGTCCATGTGTTCTCATTGTTCAACTACACTTATGAGTAGTTGAACAATGTGGTGTTTGGTTTTCCGTTCCTGTGTTAGTTTGCTGAGAATGATGGTTTCCAGCTTCATCCATGTCTCTGCAAAGGACATGAACTCATCCTTTTTACGGCTGCATAGTATTCCCTGGTGTATATGTGCCACATTTTCTTTATCCAGTCTATCATTGATGGGCATTTGAGTTGGTTCCAAGTATTTGCTAATGTGAACAGTGCTGGGATAAACATACGTGTGTATGTGTCTTTATAGTAGAATAATTTACAATCCTTTGGGTGTATACCCAGTAATGGGATTGTAGGGTCAAATGGTATTTCTGGTTCAAGACTCATGATTTAAATCAAGATCATGATTTTACAGATGAGGCACAGAAAGAGAAAGGAAGTTTCCCAAGTAGTATAAGAAGTTTCTGACTGACTTGTAATCAAAGTCAGGTCTCCTCAATCTTATTCAGTACTCCATCTTCAACACATGGAATTTTAGAGGTGGGATTTTATTTTTTGTCTGCATTTTGGACCACTTCTCACCGTAACAGGCCAGCTAGGGCATAATTGTTAAGATTTTGGAACCATATTCCCTTACTAGCTGTGTGGCTGTAACCTCTGCCAGCAACAGAGACCACCGCTGAGTCCCCAAGATGGCAGCATTTCCCAGGGTGATCAGCCAGCTACCTGGTAGCAGGTTGATTACTTTGGACTCCTTCCATCATGGAAAGAGCAGCATTTTGTCCTTACTGGGATAGATACTTATTCTGGGTACACATTTACCTTCCCTAAATGTAATGCTTCTGCCTGAACTACCAACTGTAAACTAGCAGAATGCCTATCCACCCTCATGGGATTCTACAATTGCTTCTGATCAAGGAACTCACTTCACAGCAAATGAAGTGGGGCTCATGGATTCACTAATCTTACCATATTCCTTACCATCCTGAAGCGGTTGGCTTGATAGAATGATGAAATGGCCTTTTAAAGACTCAGTTACAGTGCCAACTACAGTGAAGGTCTGGGGGAAAGTGATCCAGGAGGCAGTATATGCTCTGAGTCAATGGTGTTACTTCTCCAGTAGCTAGAATTCATAGGTCCTGGAATCAAGGGGTGGTCTGGCATAGACCCCTAGTGATCCACTACCAAAAGTTTTATTTTCTCTTCCTGAGATCTTATTCTCTGCTAGTCTAGAGATCTTTGTTGTTGTTGTTTGTTTGTTTTTTGAGACAGAGTCTTGCTGTGTCACCAGGCACCAGGCTGGAGTACAGTGGCACAATCTCAGCTCACTGCAATCTCTGCCTCCAGGTTCAAGCAATTCTCCTGCCTCGGCCTCCCAAGTAGCTGGAACTACAGGCATGCACCACCATGCCCAGCTAATTTTTGTATTTTTTTAGTATAGACGGGGTTTCACCATGTTGGCCAGGATGATCTCAATCTCTTGACCTCATGATCCGCCCGCCTTGGCCTCCCAAAGTGCTGGGATTACAGGTGTGAGCCACCATGCCTGGCCTAGAGGTCTTATTCTAAAAGGAGAAACAAAAATTAATTCATTTACCTGGAATTTAAGACTGCCACTCTGATACTTTGGGCTCCTCATGCTTCTGAATCAATGAGCAAAGAAGAGAGTGCCTGTGGTGACTGGGGTGATTGATCCTGATTACCAGGGAGAAATTGGACTGCTATTCCACATTGAAGGGAAAAAAGGGTATGGCTGGAGAACAGGAGCTCTCTTAGGGTGTCTCCTAACACTATCATCCCCTGTGATTAAAGTCAGTAGAAAACTATACCAACCCAATCAAGGCAGGACTACTAATGTCCCAGATCCTTCATTGATGGAACCACGAATCTATTCTAATCTTCAAGAATAGCATTATGATCAGCTGAGGTGCTTGCTGAGGGCAAAGGGAATATGGAAGGGGTAGTGAAAGAAGGTAAAGACCAGCTATGACCATCTGACTTATTGTAGAAAGGAGGCCTATAATTGTTATAAATATTTCCTCATTTTATTATGAATGTGTGTGTATGCACCTAGGTGGGTAAGTGTATATATATGTATATATTATGTGTATATACAAACAAGTGTAAGCTAGCTTGGTGGAAGAAGACTCTCCTGGAGAGGCCCTGGAGCATGAGAGGACGTACATACATACACATATATACACATATTCAAATATCTTTGTTTTCTTCCTTTTATACCTTTGTCATACAACATAAGCTCTATCAACTTTATATAGTATTTAAGTATTGTTAATGTTTTACCATAGTATTTAAATTACAGAATATCAAGGAGAACAGTGCATGTTACCCAAGGACATTGCATCCATTTCCCCAAAGGGAAAGGGTTAGTGGATTTTCAGTTGTATATACAGGACATGGTATCACATTAAGCAGAAGTATGACTGTTAATGTCTTTATTTGGAGAGTAAGTCTGGTTTGAGAAGATGTGCGTGAGTACAAAGTCAGCAAAGGGTGAACTATGATGGGTAATTTTGTGCCTCAAGTTGGCTAGGTCATACTATCCAGTTTTTGGTCAAACACCAGTCTATGCTTTGTTGTGAGCATTCTTTTTTAGATGTGATTAACATAGAAATCAGTAGACTTTGGGAAAAACAGATTACTCTCCATAATGTAGGTGGTCCTCATCCAATCAGTTGAAGGCTTTAAGAGAAAAAGACTGAAGTCCCCTGAGAAAGAAGGAACCCTGTCTCCAGACGGCCTTCACACTCAAGCACTTCTCTTTCCTGGGGCACGCTATTGATTCTGTTTCCATGGAGAACCCAGACTAATACAGTACTTAACCTTTCTATGCCTCATATATATTTTCTGTGAAATGAAGAAAATAATGGCACTTACTGGGCTTTGTGGGAATTAAATAAGTTAATTCATACAAAGTGCTTAGAAAAGATAGAAATATTACACAAATGTGCTGTTATATTATTATAATGTAATTCAGTAATTCAGGTCATATTTTAGGCATCTTTATAAGCCCTCTCAATTTTCCTTTAGACTACTAAATCAACTTCTGTTCATGAAACTCTCATATCACATTATAAGTATCAATCTCCCTCTATAAAAATGTAAGACTGTAAGGACAAAAACTGTGTTTTATTAGCAAACGATGGATGCCCAATATTTTTTGATTGAACAAATTAATGAATGAAAAAAATTGCCTTATAGAAGATACAGAAGTCTGCCTGCTCTTAGCTAATGTCACATTGATCTGATCAATCGTCAGTGTCACTGATGACATTAGCAAAGCTTACTTTGGTAATGATAAAGAAAAGACAGAATAAAAGGTAATTATTTTAGTAATGAATTACTTAACATAGGATCCATAACTGCCTTATTATTTTTTAGCTAACATTTATTAACTAAAATTTCCAAAAATATCTTAATCATAACATAAAATAATCCTTCAGATTTCCAAAGCCAGTTTCTGCAGTATAAGCTGTCTTCAGGCTGAAGATGCTTAAGAACTATGAGAGCATGCTTTGAAGAAATGTGCATAGCCCTAAAGACTTCATTGATTTATCAAAACCAAGTAGCTAGAAAGAAGCCAGAGCCCAATCCTTCATTAACTTGATTGCTGTGGAATACATTTGGTGAGCACTTGACTTACTACAACTAGGTTACCTATTCTTAGTAGCTTGTTCTGTCTTCCAATTTTAGCTTATTTGCTGAATTGGTGCAAACCAGAAAACAAGCAATATATCCAGAACAATCAGCACATACTTCCATGGGCTAAGAGTCAATTACTGGGATTTCAACAGAAACAGTCTTTTAATTATCATTATAATTAATAATAATAATGCTAAATAATTTTCTAACCAGCCAGGGTGAAATCACTCAACACTTGAAATTGACACATATGCTCAGTCAGGATTATAGGCTCAATTGTTTAGCTACTTGGGTATCTAGCAGTTCTCCTGTCACTCTGAGGATATGAACTTGAGGATTTTGGAAATTTCGTTCATAATGAAGGATAGAATCGTAGAGTCCCAGAAGGTCAGAGCCAAGGAAATCATCTACATTCAATCTCTTAGAAGAGCTTAATGTGCATAGACATAGAATTTGTTCCAAGACATATTGTCAATTTGAAAAAAGTAAACTGCAGGATAATACACATATCAATTGTCTGTCAACACAATCACAAAAATAAAAATAAGTAAAAAATATGTTTTATGGAAACATATATATTCCAGAAAATAGAGCAGAGGATATGTATTATGAAGGAATTCAGAAGACTGTACATTAATATATTAACAGCGAGTATTCCAGAGAGAATGAAGTAACATAGAAATTATAAAACTAGCATCAGTTATCCACTTTCCCATATATCTGCTGCTTGCAAAGTGATTTTGCAACTCCTCCTGCAGAGATGCGGAGTCCATTTCTTCTCTCCTTGAACGTGGGCTGGCATTGTGACTTGCTTTGGCCAATAGCAGCAGCAGGAGTAAAGGCATGTCACAAACCTAGGTTTCGACAGGCTTTCATTTGCTCTTTTAAGGCCCTGTTCAGTCACATGAGAACACGCCTCAAGCTAGTCTGCTGGATGATAAGAGAAATCCAGTCTGGACACCCCCATTCCACCATCTGGCAGTCAGCATTCAGCTAATATACCAGCTGACCACAGACACATAAGTAACTTCAATTAGATGTGCTAAGCCTAGTCCAGAACAGAAGAACCACCTAAGATTTAGAGTCATGGGCAATAATAAACACTTATTATTTCAAGCCACTGGATTTGGGTGAAATTTGTTACACAGCAATAAATAACTGAGAAATGTGGATACAACCTAATAATTCTTTTCTATAATGTTATTATTTTATAACAAGCATACACTGATGTTTTAATTAGAAAGCAAAATAATAATTTTTTAAAATATCTAACCCTTGAAAGAAAAGAAACCTGAATCACACAAAGGGAATATTGCCCAATTGGTTAAAACTCTGGCAGCAAATCACAAAAACATAATTCAAAGTTTAAACAAATAAACTAACTTACTGACTCACGGGACTCTGAGGCCTAGTGAGGTATTTCTAGTTTCAGTAGCAGCTGAGTCTTGGTAGTCAAGTCATATTTGTCTAGAATATGTCCTTCTCTCTTTTTTTATGTCTCTTCTTCTAATTTGGCTTCATTCTTAGGCAGATATTCCAAACAGTGATAAGAGGCCATTACTATATATGGATATTTTTTCTGCTCCAAATCTCTTATTAAAATGTGATCCCCAATGTTGGAGGTGAGGCCTGGTGGGAGGTGTTTTTGTCATGGGGGCAGATACCTCACGAATGTCTTGGTGTCATCCTCACGGCAGTGAGTGAGTTCTCACTCTATGAGTTCATGCAAGATCTGATTGTCTAAAAAAGTCTGGAAGTTCCTCCTCATCCTCCTCTCCTCCTCTTTCTCCTCCTCCTCCTCTTACTCCTCTTCCTCCTCGTCCTTCTTGTTCTTCTTCCTCTCCCCCCCCTCCTCCGCCCCCATCAGGTGACACACTTACTCCTGCTTCATCTTCTGCCATGACTATAAGCTTCCTAAAGCCTCGCTAGAGGCTGAGCAGCTGCTGTTGCCGTGCTTGTACCCTGTAGCACTGTGAGCCAAATCAACCTCTTTTCTTTATAAATTAGCCAGCCTCAGTTATTTTTTATAGCAATGCAAAACAGAATAGCACAGCTATCTACAGGTTTAGCATCCAACATAAATGATAATTCTTCCTAAAAGTTCTAGAAATACCTCAGGAGTCGCTCTCATTGGCCCAGTTTGGATTTCATACTTACATCTCGTTGATATCACTGTTGTTCTGGTTGACCAGGTCCATTTGTATGCCAGCTCCTCAATCAGAGATGGGCAATGAATGGCAAAAGGGCAGTTACTCAAATGAATATTGGGCTACTATTACCCTAATAAAAGAGAGGAAAAAAAAAAGAAGCTCACAATACCCAAAGACTTTTAACTAGTAAGTGGCCAAGTTGGGACTAACTCCTAGGTTTTCTGACTACTAGCACAACACTGAAAATGTATTCTGAAATGTATATGTGGAAATGTCCATATATTGGCATTATATGGCATATTCATCCATGCCCTCATGCTCTTCCTCATTTGGCAAGCAACCTAAAATGTATATGAAATGTTCTGCTGCTATGAAACCTCATGACAAAATACTGTGCTTTCACAAATTAAAGTGAAGTTGTCATAGCCCATTATTGGAAAGCAATAAAGCTGGCATTCATTCATTCAATAACTATCTTGTGGCTTCTGCTATATGCTTTCATCAACATACAAATGAAAAGCAATACAGACACCCTACAAATAGGGGAGAGGGGAGTTGTCACAATCCGTCTGTTTTGTGAGCCATCCCAAATACAGTGAAAACAGTGCTTTACGGCTGGGCGCGGTGGCTCACGCCTGTAATCCCAGCACTTTGGAAGGCTGAGGCAGGTGGATCACGAGGTCAAGAGATTGAGACCATCCTGGTCAACATGGTGAAACCCTGTCTCTACTATAAATACAAAAACTTAGCTGGGCATGGTGGCACGTGCCTGTAATCCCAGCTACTCAAGAGGCTGAGGCAGGAGAATTGCCTGAACCCAGGAGGCGGAGGTTGCGGTGAGCCGAGATCGCGCCATTGCACTCCAGCCTGGGTAACAAGAGTGCAACTCCATCTCAAAAAAAAAAAAAAAAAAAAGAATGCTTTACAATAGCAGAAGCAAGGGAGGGTATCAATTGATACATGGAATAAACTGAGCCTATGAAAATAAAAGACAGTTTTAAAGTGGGCTTTTGCTGTTCTTAAATAACCTTCATGCCTTTCTCCTACAGTTGCAAAATATTTACATATTATCACATTTGCCACAACCTCTCATAGCAAAGCCTGCCAACTCACTTTAAAGAAAATAAAACCCAGAGAGATAAACCAACATGTTAAGGGCAACAAGTTCACTGACTAGCTGTGTGTCAGCTCTGATCAGGGTGGAAAGGAGGCTGCACCATGAAATGAGAGACAAACATTTTTCTTTCAGAAATTTTGACATCATAGACACAGCTGGTACATGTCAGAAAATATTTCATGTTCTCACCATGCCAAAATAAAATGATCTTCTCCCACCATTCATGTTGTAATTACTCATGGAGTACCTTGCGGCATTTCTTCTTTCTCTTATGATTTTTACTTGGGAATTTAATCCTATGCTTTTCTTTCTTCATATTTGCTGTGTCTCCCCACTATATGTAGGGCCTTGGGGATAGGGGTTCTATATTAAGCCAGCAAAGACCAGTAAGCTGCTCCCTGTGTGTTTTCTCCAAACAACTGCTGGTAATTGGTGGGATTTGGGCAAGTCTGATACCAAGGTTCTATGGGAAAGAGGGTCAATGCCAATAATAATATCTGCAGTGGGTTTCACATGGCAGGTGGTAGTTGACCCCAAGCCTGCCAAGCGTTTGCCGTCCTTGCAACCCCAGGGCCCCAGTTCCCTTCTTATTTGACCCTACAGCCTCATGTCTTTAAAGAAACTTCTATCTGCATTCTTTATTTAGGATTCAAACCTTTATATGGGTATAGATAAATAAAAGTTAGGTGAGCATCTGAGGTGAGATGGTTTGGCTATGTCCCCACCCAAATGTCGTCTTGAATTGTAGCTCCCATAATCCCCATGCATCATGGGAGGGACCTGAATCATGGTGGGAGGTAACTGAATCATGGGGGTGGGTTTTTCCCATGCTGTTCTCATGATAGTGAATAAGTCTCATGAGATCTGATGTTTTAGTAAAGGACAGTCCCCCTGCACACACTCTCTTGCCTGCCACCCTGTAAGACATGACTTTGCTCCTCCTTCACCTTCTGCCATGATGGTGAGGATTCCCCCACCCCTTTGGAACTGTGAGTCCATTAAACCTCTTTTTCTTTATAATTACCTAGTCTCAGGTATTTCTTCATAGCAGTATGAAAATGGACTAATATATAAGGTATAATATATGCAGATATTCTTTACAAAATAAATTGGTTTATTTTCTGATTAGAATAGAAAGTTATCATGTTTTGTGCAGCAAATTTAGAAAATAAAGAGAACATTATGATATGAGATAAATAAAAATTACTGTAATTAATTATGTCATCCAGAGATAACCACTGATAGTATTTTTGGAGTGTTTCTGCTGGCCAATTTTTTTCTATTTGGGTTTTTCTGCCAAAATTTGGTTCATACTAGTATATGTTTTTTATCACTTACCAGTGTGCTTTGAACATTTGAAATGTCATCATTCTTTCCCCAAAATGTGTTGACTACAAATAAAATTCCTCTATGTGGATTTCCATGTGTTTATTTTTAACTCAAGGCATTACTTGTATTAAAATATATTGGTTTCATGACTTAGACAACTATTTATAACTTTCCTAACAGCAGTGAGACTTCTCACTGCATTGTTACATTAAATAAAACATTTACATTGCCAGGGGTTCTGCTTCCAAACTGAAAAAACACTCCGAATTCAAACTCATTCAAGATCAGAGTCTGCCTTGCCTATACTGTTGGAAAAACAAGTGATATTTTAAGGAGAGGAGAATGATAGTTAGGTCAAGTATATCTCTTGGAATATGACCTGGAAGCAAATTATGCCCTTTTTTCCTTTCTGAATTAAGAATTTATACTAAAGCCACCTGCTTATCTTAGAGACTTCGCATCCTTGATATCAGGAGAAAAAAGAGTCACTCTATTCCCAGCAGAGAATTCCCCACTGACATCATGGCAAGTAATACAACCTTTACATTTCATCAAGGGAATGTCCCACAGAAGATGCTTATTGGGGATAAGGTGGGGGAGAAAGAACAGACAAAAGATCTGGGACATTCTATCGACCATCTAAGGTAGTATACTTGAATGCAGGGGAATAAAGCTCTAGGAATCTTCTTTGGTTTTAGACAGTGGGAAAAATAATTTGCTTCATAGGCTTAAAAAAATTAATCCTATTACTAGATTTAATGTCGATCTTTTAGCAGTGCCTAATTTAACTGTGCATAATAATTACTTGGGTACTTGTAAAATTCAGATCCCCAGGATTTACCCCAGAACTACTAAATCAGAATCTTGGAGGGAATGAAAAGGAGAAGTCAGAAAATCTGTAGTCTAAAAAGTTGCCCAGGTGATTCTGATGCAACATATGGGAAACTGCTATCTCAAAACAGTTGGAATTGAAAATTTTAGTCAATAGCCCACGATTTGGTCTGCTTGATTTGAGGTCAAGCAAATTGAATAAATTATCTTGATGAAATAGAGGTCTTTTTCCCCTCAAGTGAACTAACACATATTAAATATTAACACTGTGTTCTGCTATGTCCTTAGCCAATGGTTTGCAATCCTTCACTGTCAAACCATGGGGTACTGATAACTGGTCCTTCACACACATCCCAGACATTTCTTTAATGTCTTAAGGAGCCAACTGGCACATCTAGCAAGCAAAAAATAACCAAGGTTGCCATTCTGTTGATATACTTCCAGGCAAAAGCAAAGAAAATTGACATTTTATCCTAAATGACTTTAGGATGGGAAAACCTACCATGTCTGGCTGACATTTTGAAATACTAAAATGTTAAGGATCCTCAGCCACTATTCTCTGCTCATGAATCCCTAGCTCGGTGTTGATTTGCTAAAGAAAAAAAGTATACAGCACATGCTTACCTTCAGAAATTCACATTGTGATGAGGGGAACATAATTTATTCCAAAAAATAAGAAGGGAAGAATATAAGACACTGCATAATCAAGGGCTAGATTGTGAATGAAGGAACTAAGTACCAGAGGAATTTGGTGAAAAGAAAAACTATATGAGATTTGGTCTATATAATTACATTAGCCTTGCAGATGGCAACTTGCCTACAATTGAGTACTTTCTCATGATCTCTATTTTAAATGTCTCATTATAATATCACCTCTGGAGTCTCAATGGGTTAATCATTTTTGTTGGCTTATATATTTGGGGGAGTTTTTGGAAAGCCTGATCTAAAACATAAATCAATCAGAACTCTCAACATAAAATCCATTTAAAGAAGCAATTATAATTCACCCTTTCCTCCTGCCTGTACCAAGATAATTTTTCACCCCAGCAATCCAATCATGAATTGTCCAAAAGATATCACTTTCAGAATAGTTTGTCACATATAATAGAGTGGAGACTTTGATCAGTTGCAGCCAGAATCATTTCACTATGTCACTGGAGAAGAAAACTTTTGTTTTAATGTAATGGCAACATTAACATTTAGAAAACAAATTCTGCTGAACACTACTGTGAATGCAAATATAGTTTAATATTAAATATAACCTCAGAATATTTTTTACATCCAAAAAATTGTTATGCCTGTGATTCTATCAGCCAGAAAGAAAGCTTTGTCAAACTCTTGGTGTATAACCTTTCAAACTTTTTCCCAAGTGTGTCACATATGCACACACACACACACAGACATATAGAAACATTTATACTATCTATATACTAAAAATTAAAGTTATTATAAAATTATAGGCAGTAAATTGTTATAAATAAGGAATCGTGCTGTATGTCAATTTTTCTTACTCTACATGGGAACAATTTTTCCCATATCAAAACTGTTCATCTACAATATTATTGTTAATGGAACACTTTATTTTATACAGAGCTACCAACTTTTATTCAACCAATCCCTCACTGTATAACATTTAGATATTTTTCATAAATTGCTTGCTATTATATGAAACACAATGATGAATAGCAAGAAGATAAAATATTCTCACCAGTACTGATTAAACTCTCAGGAACAATTTCTTGATGCAGAAATTTAGGGCCAAGTGTGTGTCTCTAATACATATAAGGCTAAGTGTGCTTCCCAGATCCAGCACTGGCCAAGAGCCATTTACCCAATTTCTTCTATAAAGCAAACCAGACTTCTCTAAATAATATGGGTACCTATATATGTAACAAACCTGCACCTTCTGCATATGCATCCCAGAACTTAAAGTAAAAATTTCTGAAAAACAATAATAATAATAACATAGGTCTCCAGTCCTAGTATATATTATAGTGCTAAACTCATTACTGAGCCAAAAACCTCCCCATCACAGGTGAGGTTGAAAAAGGTCAAAGAGGTGTAGCAGGGAACAAACCCCACCAGGCAACTGGGCACATTCCATTCATTCATTCCATAAGCATGTAT